>NC_090701.1:26747018-27947018 GCF_040954835.1 Lepisosteus oculatus | reverse complement strand
TTCTTTTGGATATTTCTTTCTTGTGTGTGTACTAACTACGAAATAAAAAGCCAGGCCTGTGTTGTCTATACTTTCCAAGATAATGCGAGATGTTTAAGGGAACATCAATTCAAGACGGAAATGTCCTTTTAAGGGATGGGTGTCTAATTAATTCCCAAATATTTGTAAAACACACAGCAAAAACTGGAAATGAACTGTCATCCTCGGTCAGATGTAATGCTGGAAGGGAAGCCATGGATCTGGAAAATTTCCATTGCAAAAATATCCACCATGTGAGGAAGGGAAGGCAACTTCAGCAGAGAGCCAAAATGGGCAACCTTTTGGCTCTCTGCTGAAAGGTTGAGGTTGTTGACCACAACCAATATTACTGAACAGCCAGAGCAAGGGAGAACATCTATGTCAGCAGATTTAATCACTGACCACAGGCGTTGGAATTGGTAGTGGTTGAAGGAGACTGGTAGGGAGTGATTGGGTATTATTAGTAAAGTTGGAGATAGAATAGGCTGCCACAAACCCATCAATATTGCTCCTCATATTGGGCCACCATAAATAACCAGAAATGTATGAGTTCTGTGGTTTGTTGTATGCCAAGATGGCCCTTGACCTTAGATTTATGACTCTAATCCAATACCTCCATTCTGCCAGAAAAAGTAGTAGTTAGTAGTTCCAATGATGCAGGTGAGTGATTCATCTAGGTCATGGATCCTGAGAAGGGTGTCAGCCTTACCATTCTTAGTTGAAGCAAGAGAAGAACAAGGTCCTTCTTGCCTGTCTGGGGTTAAGCAATTTAGCTTTCTTACTTTAGATCAGTGAATACTAAGCTGTCAACACACCACACCAGCTTCACAGACACCATCTCCTGATTGCCAATATTGTAATGTCATTCCACTGCCAAAAGTGTTTGGAGAATTAGGTGGGTTGGGATCCATTAGAAGATGCTTCAGAGTGATATGGTAGCCCAGAATGGTGACCTCATGAACATGAAATTTGCAGGTTTCTAATTTTGTGAATAGTTTATGCTGGCCAAGCTGTGAAAGAATCTGCCTGACATGTTAGATATGTTTTTTGAGAGAACTGGAGATGACCATCTCTTTTCTAGGAAATCTTGAAAAATGTCATTCTACTGGACAAAGAAGAATCCCACTCTGTCAGGCGACGAGGACAGTCGAATGAACCCCTTTTGCAGATTCTCCTCAATGTATTTTTTCATGGCTTGTGCCTCCAAGGGGGAGAGAGAAAATAAATGATCTTTGTGGGATGAGGTTCCTGACAGTCGATCGATAGGGCAATTGCAAGGCCCACAAGGAGGCCAACAACCTGTTCTTGCTGAACCCATTAGTGAATTCTGGATACTCATGTGACAGTCGATTGGTTGAGATATTGGATGCTGCTATCCAATGTGCAATGGTAATGTAACACAGGGCTCCAGGCTGTTCTCTGAGAGACCAGGTGAACTGTGGATTATGAAGTATTCAACTTCAGCTTCAGGGAAAGCCAGGACTAAAGGACAAAGCAGAGAGGAGAAGAAAAGGAAAAGAAAAGAAAAGCTGTGGCAATTATTTGTGGTGACAGTAAGGCAAAGGGAAGTGGTATGCCCCTCAATAACCCCAGAACAGATTGGCCATCCAACCAGAGCTTGGACACGATTCCAGAGGAATTCCCAAACAATTATCCAGGCCAGTATCAGTAAAGTTGGGTGTTGTTTTAAAGTTTTGTAAGCATATTTATAAGATTGTTTTCTTTTTTCAATACAGTAAAATCACTCTTGCTATTACTGAAACTCTCAAAGATCATCATATTAAACAGTAACTTGATAAGACAGGTCTTGGACTTATAAAAAAGTTTTCAACAAGTCAAAGTGGGAAAGTGGTTATCTGATATATGCTATACTTCCAGGTGTGTGTCTTGTCCCCCCCCCCCATTGTACATTCTGTACAATAATGATCGTATGAGCAAGCAGACCTTGTACCCAAAGGTGATAAAGCAACTGAAAATGACCAACACCGGGGTTATATAGCTCAAGGTATCAGATTTACATTTTCCTTTGCTGGAGAATTTACACCTGGACATTTCTTCTTCTTTCTTTCTTCTTAAAGGTAAATCTCAAATATTTATGTTCTGTAGTTTTGTTGAATTCAGGGACAGAATTTTATACTCCTTTCAAACTGCAGGTTGAACAGTGCTGTGTTGCTCAGTGTAACAGTTTTGGCTGATTTACCATCAACAGGGCTGAAAGGTATAGGTTTTACAAGTATCTGATTTATTGATGTTGTTTATTTATTATTTACTCTTCTCTTGTTTAGTTGTTAAAATAAAGAGCTTGAGCTTAACAACAGTAATTTTAGATGAAGGAAGAGCTGAGGCAACTGCTGTTAATTTCAGCAGACTTGAAAAAGGAGGTACCACTGATTCCCCTTAATTCTTTACATTTTCTTCTCAATATTGTTTATTGCTGTTCACTGAGATACTTGCTATTGCAAAAACGTAAAAAAGGTTTCTAGTAAACAAAAAAAGGAGATCAATTGCTCCATTATAAAATGTAGCACTTTTCTGAGGTCTTTCATAAATTTCACATATTTGGTAATTGTAATTTTATCATTTCGGATTTAAAAATAACAAGTTATTCATCTTAGTTTGATAAAGCACATACTATTTTTTTGTTTTTAACATTTTTTCATTCTTTTTGGTCATGAAATTGGGGACTAATCCTTAGGAACTGCAATCCAACATGCTTTACAAGGCCTTTAATTTATCCCCAAGTTTTTCCATGGTTCATTGAGTGAAATACTGTAGATTAAAGGTGGAATGAGAACCAGAAGACCAATAGTACTGATCGTTTTCTTTTAGTACCAACCTGGAGTTGGAGGTATAATTCGGCATTTGTTCTTATTATTCTGTTAGTTACCTCCTTAAAAAGAAACAGATAATTCAGGCAGACCATCAAGTTTCCATTTTGGCAAGTTCCTGTTGCTCCCTTTTCTAAGTGGTGAAATATATTTCCAGGACCCACGATGTCATGGTTCTGCTGTACAAAAGTTTTCAGTTGCAAGAACTGCTGTAACTGTAATTGTGGTAAGTAAAAACAAACTTTCATCACATGCAGACAAATCATTAAATACTAAACAGTCTTCTGACAGTTACTCGTATGTTTGTGAATCTCGTGAATAAAATAATTGAAACCGATTAAATGCCATCTATTCAAAGAAAATGTAAGAGGTTGACATGACATGACATGACATGACAAGACATCAGGTTGCCACTTGAAACGGCTGTGGAGCTGGACTCAAATAACATTTGTAATTTGCTATCCTTATAACATTTTTTTTCACATGCTGTAAAGCACTTTGCTTTATGTAAAAGTGAATGTGCACTACAGTATGTGTGAATGAACCATGCTAGCAGCAGCAAAGAATGTGCACAAACCTGAAAACCAAATCATCTTTAATATCATTTTATCTGTCTCACTGAGCATGAAAACCCACAATATTCTCCAGTGCTTTGCCAAAAATTCAAAATTTGAAAAAATCTTGAAATAGGGAAGTGATGACAAGCATTTACGAGCAGCTAAAAAGGATTAGTTTACTTAATAGGCTTTAATAAATACGAAAAGACTCTTTGCCTCTTCTAATAACCATCCTTATTGTTGTTTCATAGTCATTAGCAACTATATGAGTTAAGGAAGTTATGGATTTTTGGAAGGAAGTACACACACGGTATGAGCACACAGGGACAATTAAGATCAACATAGGAAACTTAATTTAGACAAACCCAGCCACTATCTTTTTGGAAAGGGAATGCACCAAGACAAAACCTCCACAATTCTGAGAACATGCTGAACACATAAGGCATCCATGTCTTTTAACTAATTTTATGCTGTTTTCATATATATCATTTAAAACCTTTATCATTACACAGCTGATAAGGACATTTCAGCAGAGACAATCAGATTATGTGGCAACGGATCAGATATTCCAGGTAAGCAAATTCTTAATTCTAAATGCAAATTTAGTACACAAGATTGTACACAATCATACGTTAGAGAAAGTGTGCTGCATGCTTGTGTTCCAGGTGCAGTGATGTGAGGGTTTTAATTTATTGTAACAGTTAGGAACAATTGGAACAGTAAATTATGAGTGTGCTTTGATGACTGTTTGGAATTGCACACAATAATTAACTGTTTCACACACATGAAAATATACAGGATACGATTTATTGATACAACACCAAACAACATGCGCAACAAACCAAACAGAGTAATACAGTTTATTGTAAATCAATCTGTTGTGATACACTAAGTTGATATTTCACTCAGGCATTACAAGGATAAGAGTTAGTAACTTCAGAGTTAAAAATATATTGACTTTAACATGTGATACTATATGATGTACATCTACCTTGTAAGGCATATACAGTATTTAGATAACATTTATATTCTCACATACAGGGCCAATTAAGAAGCCAATTAGCCCACTATTTTTTCAGAAGGGGGAAGCCCACACAAAAACAATAAGAACATGTAAATTCTACATAGAAGGCACCTACGTCAAACATTCATAACATAATAATAAGATCAAATTAAAGCTGACAAGCACTTTCAATTCTGCTGTTTTCATATACAGTATATTCATACCATTTTTTAATTATTATACAGCTGACGAAGAAACACCAGAGATTATAACAAAAAAAATCAGTGTGAAAGAAAACAGTTCAGATCTTCTAGGTAAGCAAATTCTTTATTTTAAATACATTCAGATTCACTGCACCAGGCTATAGGCAAGCATATACAGTACTAGAGAACGTGGGCTACATGCATGTGTTACTTGTGTAGAGATGAGGGTTTTTTTAAATGGAATTCACACCCAATCCATCATTAAGGAATAATAAGATTAAGAGAAAAAAACAAACAAAAAAAACAACATGAAAAGAAACAGTACCAAATAAACCTGGCAAACACTTATTCTATGTCAGTGCTAACCCTCCTGGTCAGCCATTTAGGAAGCATTTACAGGGGGCATAAAATTTGCGGTAGGAATTTCATCTTACTTAAATGTATTCAGCCAAAAAAAGAAAAACCAGGAGGTATGCCAAATGTTTTTTAACATTTAAAACTATTGGGGGAAAGTTTAGTTTCCACAATTCCCTGAGGTTTGGTGAGACATTTACAGTACCTCGAATCAGATTTAGATCATTTACTGTAAATGGGAAATTCGAAAGGGACTCTGTGTCCTTCAAGCCACCTAAAGGCAAGGCCTCAAATTTACTGTAATTAATTTTATACAGATGCAGCCATTCAAAATGGGTGAGGTATTTCGCGGCATACCCCGGTGGGCGTGTCGCAGTATCACGCGGTATCACGCAGTTAACGTGGTGTCACGTGGTTAACTATCCGACGTCGCCTTGTAAAACCGCCACGGGGAGCTTAACCTCTCATGTACAGCATTTGAGCCTTTAATTTTGAACTGTGTATTACAGCATGTTAATCATCAGTCATTAAAATGTTGGTATATTTTATGAAAGCAAGATTGCTCAGTTGGACAAAAGTACACAACCTATCTTTATCAGAAATATTTATGCATCAAAGCCTTTACTGAAGATATTACTAATAGTATTAATAATGGATGACTTTGGACAAGCTGTAAACTCAAAGTATAATTTCTTTAGCACATTTGTACAAGCACTTGGAATCTGTCCAAGCCAAACTTTGTCAGGCATTTTGTTTTACTTCAACGGGCATAAAAACTTCCTTGCTTTTAACAGGGCCTTTCATAATTTCTATGTACAAAAATGATTTAAAATGCGACACCTATCATTCAACTAGAGCTTAAAATATCACAAGGATCCTCAAGAGCACTGCAAAGAGTGTATTAAAAGACACTTGTATTTATCAACGCTTTCTTTTCCGTATACCAGATTTTATGGAACCACTTCAGAGGGGTGTCAGCCAGTCAGATTCCAGGAATCGGCACTTTAAAGGAAAAATACACACCGGTATTCCATTTCTCCCTAACGATTTTAAGCATCGAAGTATTTAACTAGCATGTGAAATAGCGTGTGAAAAAGTGGTAGTTTTAAGCTTTTCTGCTAATATAATATGGAACCGCGTATCTAAAGAATTTAATAACGGTATCCGTGTGCTGCGACAGGGCTGTGTAGGGCTGTTTCGCCTGCCTGTTCGTGTGAGCTGTCTTGTAGCCAATTTCAAAATATCGCAACATGATCGATATTTGCGATATTTTGAACATATCTTCCCTTCTGACAGCGGTTCCTGCTTCTATTGTGTGTGTGTGTGCAACAGAGTAAATTTTTATAGAGAAATGGAGGCTGGACAGTATGCGTTACAATATAAACATTTATATTGATTTAAATCGTGTTCTGATTTAAATCGCAAACGCGTGTTTAATTATATGTGTTTTTTAATCATAAAATATTGATCATGTTGCGATATTTTGAAATATAAAAGTCAATTGATTGTCCATAATATCGCTATTCTATTTTTTCGAAGAAATGTTTGTTAAAAGAAAAGTCCAGCACCAGCTGGATTTAAACACACAACCTGCCAGTTGGTAGTCATGCACCTAGACCACTAGGCTACAAGACAACTCACATAAACAGGGAGGCAAAACAGCCCTACACAGCCCTGTCGCAGTACACGAATATAATCATACCGTTATTAAATTCTTGAGATGCGCGATTCCATATTATATTCCCTTTTAATCAAATTCTAAAAGTATGCTTGTTGACTCCGGTATCACGTTAGTTAAAGACTTCAAAGCTTACAATGTTTAGGGAGAAATGGAATACTGGTGTGTATTTTTTTCTTTAAAGTACCAAGACCAGCTATATACTGTATGTTTATGTTCCAAAATTAATATCGTTTATGGCCTTCACACGCGTTACAGTATGCTCCTATTCTTTTTATGCGCAGCTACTAAGATTTCCCTTCAGTGGTAAAATTCAATATCTACAACGGGCACAGTAAAGACATTTACAGTAAGTCTTTCTACGACAGACCAACGGACCACGAGTGCCCCTGTCGATCAACCAATCACGCACCGCGGTACCCCGCGTCATCTTACGTCATGATACGCGACACCGCAGCCAATTACCTGCGGTACGTGTCTGTACCGCTCACTTTGAATGGCTGCATCTGTAGACTGAAATGGACCTAAATTCATTAATAACCACCAGAACCGCCAAGACGAATATATCAGGTGTGTACAAAAACAATGAAATATTGTCTACATATATAGAGATCATATGTGTTATTTTACCAAGTTTTATACCTTTTATATCCCTACATAATCTACAGGTGAATGATAGATAGTTTTTATCCACTTAAGAAAGTCTCCTCCAAGGCCAAAGTTCTATAAGACATCAAACAGGTAACTCTACTGGACTATATCAGATGCCTTTTCAGCATTTGAAAGAGAAATATCAAGGGCTGGTTAGTAAACTGAATAACATTTAATAGTCTCCTTACATTTATTGCCAAGAAGTGATTTGGTATAAAACCAGTTTGATCAGGATGAATAAGAAGGGTTCTTTTTCCCAGTCATATGGAGAGCAAACTTGCCCCCAATAACAGCAGCCATGTTACCCTGCAATTCCCATCTGGAAAAATCAGATTAGGTGTCAATTTATCTATCTCAAGGTTTATAACAGAATTAAAATCACTCCCTATGAGCATCCATGGAATGGAAAATGAGGAGATATATGACCACAAACCAGGGACTTAAAGGCATTGGGAGCATAATCATATTGTAGTAATATACGCTCGCCAAAAATAATCACATCTTAGTAATATAAGTGCCTACAATAAGAACATATCATCCCTCAATATCTCTTATTATTTCATCAATTTCCCTATGGGATTAATAAAGTATTATCTATCTATCAAGTCAGAAAGGGAAGCCCTTTTGTGCAAGGATAGCAAGTGCCCAGCTCTTATTGATAAAGAAAGGTAAAAAAACTGCCCCTTCCAGCTCCTGTTTAACTTAACATGTTCTAGATCAGTTGGGTGGGTCTCTTGTAAAAGGAGGTCTCTTTTTTTCAGAGATGAGAGGACTGTCTGCTATTAATAACATGATTTAAACCTTTAAAGATAAGAAAGACCGCTTTGATTATTGGCAGATGACTGTGTATACAGATTATGAGAGCAATTAATGCATGGTGGAGGATTTTAGACTACAAAATAAAAAGAAATACTGTAACTTTAGATAAGCTATGCTGTCATCATTACTTATAGAAGACAAACACAGTGGGTAGAATCAAGACACAATAAAAACAGATCCATCTCCAAACAATGGAAACTAATCAAAATTTACCACCTGAGTGGCCTTTGGGACCAATGAGGTGAAGCAAAGGTATTCTGCCAAAAGAAAAAAATAAATCAAACCCCAGAAAAAGTATTGAATCTGACTCGCAACCATGGTTCAGTATTGTTGCAACCCAACCATTTCAGTAATAAAAGCACCGGTTTAACTGGAACATACATACATGCTTAAATGTTAGATCAGAGTGTGAGTGTAAGAGGGGTTTTGAGAAGCTGGGAAAGCCTTATATACAGTATAATGTGAAAATATATGCCTAATAACCAAGTCTACATGTAAACCAGACTGCGATTAACTACATAATTTTTTTATAAAAGATTGTGTTGAGAAGCACAAGTCAGTGCCAGATATGTTTATGGTTTAGAAATAAATCAAGTGGGAGCTCTGCAAAAATGATCCACTCAGGCAAAAAGCATCATGTGACCCTCAAGTTTAATTTACTGTTCTAAATAGAAATTTGGACAAGCAAATTTCTAAAGTGCTATGACAACTATTAGGACTCAATCAAGCATAATAATTTACAGACTCCACATAAGTTCTTAATATACAATATACTGTACAATGTTTAATAAAACATTTAATAACTTCTGAGTTAAAAATATACTGATCACCACGTCTACCTCCAGGTCTATCACAAGGTCTATATATTGATCACAATATATTGGTACCAGGTCTACCTGGTAGGTATATAGTTAGATGACATTTATATTCTCATACACAAGTAAGTATACATGTACTATTGTGACGGAAACTATCAAACAACATTGGAATAATAGTTCCAATTCCAATAATAGTTCTAATACCAAATAATAGTTCCTGCAGAAAGAGAGGAGAGGAGAGAGCGCTTTTGTCATTTTAGCATTCTAGCATTCCTGAGGATGTCTCTCCACAGACGTTAACTTTTCATGCTGATCCACTTGGGTCTGGCCACAAGTGAGACAGTTGGGGCAAACTCAGTTCATCCCAGCTATACTGTAGCTTTTTACTAAATATGCTTGGATATTCAGAATGTCGACTAAATTTAATTGATCAGGCAAAATAGCAGTGAGATCATGAAGATTTCTTCTGTTGTAGGAATTCTCTTCTTTACTGACTCATTACCTCAGCCAGGCATCTTGGAAAACAATAAAGTACTGTCTTGGTCTGCTTGCAGTCACATAGTTAGAAAAGTCGGAGGACGAGGTTAAATGGAAAGGAAAGAACAGACAGTGAAATAACCAATGAAAATGAGTTGGCTGCTTGCTATTAAGGTAAAACAATCACAGTTGGTGAGTGGTTAGGATATTATCAGATATAGTCCTGGGTTCCACCCAGCAGGTCCCTTATTGGATCCTTCCTCTGAGCGATGATGTCCTGGTCTGTGTTCCAGACCAAGAAAATCTTTCTCATCAAATGGCAGCACCTTAACCTCACTCCTCATTGTTATCCATGATGGGAATTCTATCACGTATCATGTATTTTATACCAACTGTTTCCATTATAATGTTTGAAACTCTATTTTAAAAAGGACTGGTTTCTAACTAGTAGTGGTAACTTGTTGATAAAACGTAAATTTGGTCTTTTAAACGAGGTAAAAAGATTAATCTATGAATTGAACAGAAAATAAAAAAAACATGTTCTTTTATTTCTAATTAAATCAAAACATTGGTTAGAGTTTTATCAGGTATTGTACTGGGTTCCACCCTGCAGGTCCCTCACTGGTGGATCTTCCTCTGGGTGATGAACAGGGACCTCTGACCCATTGTCCTGGGCAGAAAGAGACAAGCAGACTAAATGGAGCCTAGTCCCTCAGTGTAGAAGTTGATCAGAAGGATTCAGATGGGAGGAGGCCTTTCAAACCCAGTGAGCTTGTTGGTTTGCCTGTAATTGTTTGATGAGAAGATGAAAGCTTCCAGGAAACTGTTCATCAAGATGGCTGGACAGCTTTTTCCAATTGCCTATTAATAATGTACTTCCTTGTAACTTTCAGTTATACTCTTCTGGTCTTATGTTTCTGCTGAGCATAAATCAGTTCATTGGATTGACTTTGTCCATGCATATTATGTTTGTAACGAACAGTTCTTTCTGGGCCCTATGCGGACGACACAGTCCTGAAGACAGGGGGGCGTGTCCAAGGTGTGCTGGTGCACGGGGGAGGTGTGGCCGAGGCGAATAATCCTAGAGAGTAGTCCTTAGGGAATATCCAAAACGCAAGAGTAAGTCCAAAACCAGGAGATCCATCAGAACAAAGAATTAAAAACCACGAAGGCCGGGTCGGAACCGGCGGACAGGGAACAGGAACAGGAACAGAGTTTAAAACCTTAACGGGACCAGGCGCTTCCAGGTCCCGGACTCGCACGATACGGAGCCCGGATGAGCGTCAGCGCCTGGCTTTTAAGGTGGGCTGGGAATAGGGAGCAGGTGCATAGAATACTGTCTTGAGTGAAAGTGCTGGAGCACCCTTAAGGAGGGGGAACTAATATCGTGACAATGTTTATATAATAGAAACTTAAACGTTTAATTAGATCTTAATAGGAATCCTAGTAATAACAAATTTACCCTGATGAAACATATGACACAATTCATGATTCTCTTTTAGCATTTATTTATCCTCAAATAATGTAACATTCAATATCCATTTGTGACAAAGTCCAGTATGTGAACCTTCAGATTCAGTAACTGGTGGCATCTCCTTGAACAGCAATGACTGCAGCTAAACATTTCCCATAACCATTGTTCAGTCTCTAACATCAGTTTTAAGGATTCGCCTAATTCCTCCTCACAGAACTCCTTCAGCTCTTTGATAGCTCATTTCAGGTCCTGGGACAACATTATAATGGGTTAGTGTAGATCATTGTAAAATGCAATTTTCTTCTGAATCCTATCTGTTGTAGATCTGCTTTTATTGATTGAATGAATGATATTATTGCTGCAAAACCCAACTTTAGCTGTGCACAGATGAATGACCTGAAATTATCCTCTAGCATGATCAGATACAGTACAATGCAGAATTCAATGGCTGTTTTAATGATGACAAGTCATCCAGGTCCTGAGGCATCAAACCAGCTTCACACTCCCAACATCATACAGTACATGACAGTTAGGATGAGTTTCTTCTGTTCAAAAACACAGCTTGGACAAAGAGCTCTACCTTTGACTTGTCTGTTCTGAGAACACTGTTCCAGTAGCCTTTTGGATTATATATGTGCTCTTTGGCAAACTTCACACAGACAGAAATGTACTTTTTGCAGAGCAGTGTTTTCCTCCTCGCTATCCTCCCATGAACATCCTTTTTCATTTGTTTTCTGATAGTTAAGTCATGAACAGTCACTTTAGCCAAGGTACAGATTCTTGGATGTTACTCCGGGGTTCTTTGTCACTTCTTTGATGATGTTCTGCTTTATTCTTGATTTTGGTAGAATGACCACTCCTGGGTGGAGAGACTGTAGTCTTGAACTTTCTTCATTTGTGGATTTTCTGCTTTACACTGGATTGGTGGAGTCCTGAATCCTTAGAAAAACTTTGAGGTCCTCTGAGATTTCCTTTGATTCACACCTTTATGGTGAAGATCAACCTCACAATGTTTCTTATCTTTTTGTAGGACAAACTTTCCAAACCGAATTCTTTAAACACCTGATTTAATTATTTTATTAACTGGGCTAATGAAACTTGTCAAGATTTCTAAGTCCCTCCTCTTAAGGGCTCTCCGGCTCTTTCTTGTTTGTGTTGATTTTCCTGCACCTGACTCTTATCCAGCCCCCTTCCTAAAAAAGCCAGACGCTTCTACCAATCTGGGCTCAGCTTTGGAAGATGCATGCCTGGAAGCCCACCTACCAGCGAGTCCAGGAGTGGCCCAACGGCATAGGATCGCAACGGTGTCCTTACCATCTGGACCCGTTACCTCTTTTTATCTCCCTGAACCTTCACCAGATCCTGCTTGGCTTTTAACTTTTGTCTTGTCTGTCTTGGATGGATAACCAGGCTCTGGACTTTAGCTCATCCTGGATTACCCTACGGACACCCTCTGGATTGTCGCATGGACCATGCCCCCCCCCCGAGCACCAGCGCACCCCTGTTCTTCTTCCAGCCCTGCTGGAAGTCCTCTTTCCCCATGTTTGTTTCACTCCCTTCCGAATTCTGCCATCTGCATAGGGTCCTGAAAAATAATTTGTGACGAAACTAGGGTTTCACTTACTTTTTCACACCCCCTGTATTTTAATTACTCATTGTTAGTTTAATTCATACATCATTTTGTTTCAAGAGACATGGAGTTTATTATTTTTAATCCTTTTAGATATTTACAAAAAAACATAAAAGCACGTCCTTTAAAAAGACTGCCAGTGAGCATTACCACAGTAATACACATAAGACATGTTTGTTTTTTTAATTACTAGTATAATCAAAATGTGTGAAGAGGTAGCTTTCAGTTCCATATTCTGTGAAGCCAACACATAGTTCAGAAATTATATTGAGTAGGAGAAAATACAATTTTTGTGTTTCATGGTTTCCAGCTGTTGCTTTTTCTGTGGTATTAGTCTGTTGAGATAAGAGATGCGATGGGATTCTGTGATCAGGTTTTCAGGCATTATTCATTATTATTCCTTCAACTCAAGTACATGCAGTTCAGTTCAGTTTATTTGTCATATGCACAAGTGCAATGAAATGCTTATTTGCATGTATGCTCCAATACAAAGACATTAAGGAATCACCAAAACATAAACACGGAACAACAGCAACAACAACAAGAACAAGTTGATCATTTTGACATGTCACTTAAGTGTGTTGAGAGGTCCAATCAGGTTCTAGAAATGAAAATAACAGAGCTTATGTCGCTGTAAAGACATTTCACTTGCAGTAAGGCATAGGCAATGACAACTGAGCAAGAAAAAATGCTTGTCTGTATTTGCATCTTCTTTAGAATAGTATGTGATCCCAGCATGATCCCAGTAATAAGAAAAATCCATACTTTCATTTTTAGGAAGCTATTCCAACTCTTCTGCTCCACCTCATCCACCATCATGTAAGTTGATATTCCTCTGAGGAAGGTAAAGAACCCAGCCTTCCCAAAGTGTCACAATGTGTATAGTCTTACATCTAGATTTCTTCATATAGAAAAACAAATGTTAAAGACAAATATTAATGATTAGATAATTAATGGAAATATATAAATGTATATTTCTGAAGTGCAATAGAATGTGCTTTTTGATCTAACCTAATACGAGTAATGGGAAAAATATTAATTTTAATCATAAAAGCATATTTTGTAATTTCAGATTCTACAATAAGTTTAGAAAAGAGCCAGCAATAACATCATTAACGGGTAAGTTTATAAAGTACTGACATCACTGGCAGATGAAAGGAAGTCTTAATTTTAGTATTTCGTCATTTTAGAATATCTATTTTGTTCTTTATAAAGCATACTGTATAACCAATACTGTTTAAAAATCCTTAAATCTTAGCACACACTTTTACTGTTGGTGACCCAATACAGATTTTTAAGATTATGTAAGTTAGGATACAAGTGAGTCATTTTGCTTTCATTTATCAGCTTTAGTAACACGGCACAGTAGCTTGCTCCATTCGTTCACAACCCATTGCAACATGTTATCAGGTTTAAATTCTTCTGCATGTACTGTAGCTTCCTTTTGTGTGTTCCTGTTCATTTTTCACTATTGTTTCTGAAGAGAAACATTGCCATTGCTATAGGATTGACATTGCCAGTGTTTTTGAGAATACTGTTTTGAACATTCGAATTAGGTCCCCTTTGCAGTAGCTTTGCATTTCTACAGTGCTCATTGGAAACAGTTATGGTAATGTAATCCTCTAGTAACATACTGTAGCCCTAATATGCTTAAATGCCTTTATGCATAGAATGATTTTCAAAACTCAACACAGTAGTAGTTTATACAGTTCTAGTCATAAAGTGACACAGTGGTTCTATAAATTTCTGAGTATATTGTACGATCTAACAAGCTGTTGATTATTTACTAAAGAACTCAATAAATTGCAGTTGAATAATGAACTCTCTGATGTCTGTGGCAAAATGATTTTTCCAAAAGAACCAATTTCTTAAGCATCCCAGGCCAGGCATGCTTATCTAAACAAAAATTTAAACCAAAACTGCTACTGTTCCAAGCTGAAACCAGGAGGGCAGCAAAGGTGGGTTCTGTTGGAAGATGAGCAAGGGGGGAAATAGTGAGGAACAGAGTATCTTTTGAGCCACATACACTGTATTGTACATGATTTTGCAAAGAGTCTGCACTACAAGCATGAGGATTTATCTTCTAATATTTTTGGCTACAATTGCATCACCGTAGTAGAAAAAAAGGTTGTTCGAGCCGGCTTACCAGCGTGGTGACGTCACTGCCCTTCCCTGTGAATAGTAGGGACCGAAGCCGTTGGGCTGAGGGTAGATTTTTTTTTAGGTTAACTGGCTGGGTCCCTGTTGAGTGATGCCGGAGACCCAGGTTCAAGTACCCAGTGGTGGGTGGGTTGACCTGAGGCGGCAGCGGCAAGGACGTGTACGCACGTGAACACGAGAGCATTACAATTACAAACACTTGAGAGCTTTATAGATTTTATAAGACAGGCCTCTGTTTGTAACCTTTACTGTATGTTCTTTCTTTACTGAAGCAGTTCAGTACTGGTATGGTACAGTAAGTCACAGTGTCACTATTTTGAACAGCTGGATTGCACACCTGCTACAATGTTGAAATGGTACAGGAAATCAAGGTTTGTTTATATTCCAGCTTGTCAGCAGGCATAGAGCATATATTCTACATACTGTCATCATATCCCATAAATGTAATGGCCAATGGTCGTTGAAAAAGCAGGCAAAGGTCCAAAGGCAGAACCCATTTGCAGGGGGAAATAAGCAGCTGAGCAGGCAGTGGGGAATCGACCAAGCAGTTTTATGTTATGGCCCAGGAACATGACTGGGTTTGTAGCCAGGCAGTTGACAAAGTAGTACAGAATTGCAGTCAGGAAATGAAAGAGGATTGAAGCCAGGAGACACAGTGACACAGCACAGAAGGTATTGCACTCAGGAAATGTAAATCAACAGAATGGTAAACCAAATAGAACATGGGGATTTCCAAAGCAGGGGGTTAGACTGAAGCATGTCAAAAGCCCAAGAGAAACACAAGCAAGGAATGCAAATCTAGAGACTAGGCAACGGCAAAAGTCTAACAGAGACCAGAGCACTCTCAGAACAGACCTACTGTAAATACCGTAGACTCTTCCTGTACAGACAGGTGAAGACACAGGAACACACTTCCTGTTTGACTATAAAACCATGGCAACCAACTGACATATATTCTTAAAGGCATGGCTGGTTGCTGTAGTAATGCTAACTTGATCCACAGCACTGTAGCAGGATTGAGCATTACAATAACACGTTATTATTTACTGAGAGTAACATTTCAAAGTCAAGAGACCATACAGTAGGACTGGTCTGAGTATGTTGAATGGGGCTGTGTGTATCATGTTGGGAAATATAACCTGGATCCATACATTGACTACCTGATATTAATACATTATGAGGAACTGAATGATTTTACATTACAAATGTAACTTATTTTTTTTTCTTAATTACTGTTTCTGGATAAGCAAAGGAACCTCAGGCCTTCAAGACAGAATTTACTACTGTCACTGTCACTAAAATAGTTTCTGAAAATGGGGATATTTGGGCAGATGTGTGTTGATGTCTCTGTATAATGGTTTTGTTTTGCAGGATTCTGCTCCCGTGAACTGAGAGACTTTTTCATAAAATCTCACAATGAAGAATATGTAATGGGAAGAAGGCAATATCAAGTCAGCGAACAGAATATATTTCTCATGTTCAGAAATGGAGACACCGTTGAAATAAGGCTATCCTGTCACAAAAAATAAACATTGATTTAAAAACTGCCTGCTTTTGTTTAGAATACAACAAGAAAACCAAAAGTGTTTACAAGTACTGTATATGAAATAAAGAAATGTAAACACCTTATGAACAAAATAGTTTTATTTTAAGACTTTAAATACTGCAGAGATAATAATAATGGCAAAGAAAAAAGGAAGCCAGTCAACAGAAAACTAAAATTCCAAATTTAAATTAAAGTATTTTATGCTTTATTGATGCTACTCCTAAATAATATTATTCTAGTGTTTGGTTTGGCCTAATTTATCAGTCTATTAAAAAGTGGCATATACAGTACTGTACAGTATTAGACGTTTTGACAAAATACAGTAAGCCATAGATTTTAGGTCAAGTCCAAACAATTTACACACTATATTTCTATACGTTTTATGGACAAGGGGAGTGAGGCTCCAAGCCATCACACTTCCTGATTAATATTATGTAACAGTAACTGGCCGTTGTTAAAGGGGAATTGCAAACTGCGATTTTACAAGCCAGTTATTAAGGTAAATCACTGTAACAAAAAATATTCATTGACGTTATAGATTTTTTTTTTACAAATTTCAAACTAAGAGTTAACATATAAGTAGAATCTGTTGGGCAAAACTGTCTCAAAATCAAAAGCAATATTTCTATTAGATTAAAAGAGATGTATCACAAACCTGCTTGTTTACAATGTCATAGGGCCACAACACATCAACGGAAGTTTTGTTGCCTTGTTCTGAATCACAAAAGGTGGCACTATACATAACTGAACATTTTGTCTCTTTTATGACAGAAATTGGAGTGTAAATTTAAGGTTTTACAAGTTATTTTTACTTTTGGCTTGTGGTTTGAAATTCACTCATCATTGCTTATTCTTTCTAACCCTGAAATAGCATTGCAGTTCCCCTTTAAACTAACGAGTTTAATACTAGAATGTTATGTAAAAAATGAATAAGTATGATTATATTTTATACAGAGAACACCTAACTCACACCTGCAGTTACATTAATTATTACAGTATACGATGCTAAAATGTTTTTGGCCTATCAGGCACAACTGTTACACACCACAACTGTTGTGTAATTTAATGTTGTAATAATTAATGTTATATTAATTTAATTTTAGAGTAAAAAGACAACATTATTTCTAATCAAATAGGTAGACCTATTAAAATTTACCCCAGCATCTTTGCTTATCTGAATACAATCTTCAGATGGCGGGAAATGATATAGAAGATGTACATGATGATATAGAAAGAAGAAATAACATGAGCATTGTGTCACGCCTGAAATCCCTCCCTAGAGGGCGCTCCACTATTCCCGTTATTGTTCCTGTGATTGCTAAGGTCCCCAGGTGTACCCTCTTACGTGTATTTTTTTAAGACTAGCTCCTCCAGTCCTCGGGGCTCATCATTAGGGTAAGGATGTCGCGAGGCCCGCATAGCACAAGGATACCCTACATCCGTCTCCTGAGTGCATAGGCCTCATCCCCGACACCTCCCGCTTCCTGAGCCCGGGGTCTGGATGTTCTCGCCCCGTCTCCCTTGGACCTTCATATTTTGTCTGTCTGTGTTTTCCCCCTTCTCTGGGATTTTAACCTTGTTGCGTCCTAGGATGTATTACTCGCTGAAGGACTCTCAGACTGTGCCCTAACCTGTCTTTGGACCCGTTTGGATTTGGATGCCATTCTTTGTCTACCCCCCGTTAACTGTTTCACAGACTGTCACTATTATTATGTGCACTATTAAACCCCTGTGTGTTTCCTTTTACCATGCCTCCCGTTTTCTCCAGCTTTAACCGCATTGCATAGGGTCTACTACAAGACCTGACATGGATCTCAGTCCGTGGTCGTAACACATTGTGGCTAGTGAGCACTAATAAAGCCCTTCTGAATTTCTTAAGAGCTTGTTGAACCACAGTGAGGTCATGAGTGAGTAGGGACTGAGCTGGAGCTTCACACTTCCATGCAAAACACCTACAGAGATCAACGAAGACTTTTCTACATTTAAACACAAAAAATAACAACAGAATGAAATGCCTATGATTAAAAAAAACTTTTTGAAAGCAAAATATATCAGGATGAAGTTCAGAGCACAGTAGAAGTGCAAAATTAGCAAGCAGTGTTCCATTGTTAAACTGTAAGAAGGTATAGTACTGGTAATCATCTTTGTAATTTACAATTTAGGGTAATAAATACTTTAGAAAATAAACTTTATGGGTATTGAGTAAGTGTTTAATCTTATGGAGGGTTTAAGAAACGAACAACCATACAATATACCATACAAACAGATCTTACACAAAACATTACTAGCATCTGAGATGCACACATGATTTATTCTTTTAAATACTGTACATGTGAACAAATTACTGGAACCAAGGACATCTCTTGCTCAGCATGCTTTCACTGATAAAATGTGAGAAAAGATTTCATTATAAGAGTGAAAAGAAAGGCTACAATTAACACCAGGTCAATCAGGCAACACAGTGTGATTTAAGGATACCTCAATCTCAAACCAAATGCATACTGTATGATAGATTTGTTTCTCCTTAGTTAGATCCACAAAAAGAAGATGTGCTTGAAGGTAGTAATTTATTAATCATCACCAAGAAGATGGAATTAGTGGAAGGAAGGATTAGTGGCACAGCCACATTGGTCATATCAGCAAGCACATATACAGTACATGTACCATTTTTATAGTATAGTGTGCTTGTCACTATACTGGGGCACACAGACTGTAGGGTGAGCACCCACTACTGGCCCCAATAACACATCTCCCAACAGCGACCTTAGCTTTCTCAGGTGGTCTCCCATCCAGGTACAGGCCAGGCTTACACCTGCTTAGGTTCAGTTGGTTGTATGTATGTAATTCAATGTGTCTGATAAATCTGCATAGGGGAATCTTCACCCCAAAATACAATTCTGTGTTGGTCATTTTAAACTCATATCACTTTCTCTTGGCAATTTAAATCACAAAATAAATTAAAAGCACTCCATTTTCCATAGTACTGTATTTGAAATCACTTTACATGGCAAAAAGGAATAACTTGGGAAGAGTTAAGAATGAGTTGGGAAGAATTAAGACATTTATTTATTAAGACATCATTTTATCAAACTTTCCTCTTCATACCACTTCCCTAACTAATTACATCTGTTTCTATTTTTTCAGATTGTCAAGGGTGGAATGTGATGAAATACTAGAGTCAATTTTCCAAAGGAAACTATGGCATGTTATTAGTTAACAACTGAACGTTTAAGAATTGTTTTATTGTTTTACACATTTCTAGACTGTATCCGATGTTTAGATTTAGTAACATGAAGGGAACAGGTGTGTTGGTTTGTTGCTAAGGCTGACCACAGCTAACTGCCTGACTCTCTGACCTTGTTAACACCTTATAAGGCATCAAACTGTTACTTGACAATCATAAAAATGTTTTATGATTACATGTTTACATGTTTTTGTATGGAATTTTTGCTCATCTTTAAGAATAAAAACCTGTTGTTCAGTTTAAAAAAGCGAGTGAGAGACAAGTTTAACCTGTCAGCTTCATCTGTCCTTCTTTCTTTATTGCAATAAAAAAATGATTTATCAGAACCACGTATGGTTTTCTTTATGGAGTCTAACAATTCTTATATTTGTTGTATACAAACATACAAGTTAATGGGAGACACATGAAATGAGATCATGACAAGAATATGCAGTATGAAGAAGTCCCTTGAATTTTAGATCTGACTTGACCATCAACTGATTACTGTGTACAATGAATGTCTTGAAAACAATGCTGTGGTTTATCTTTTTCACAATTGTCAATAGTGATTTAATAAACTAAATTCTTTAACACAACTTTGTATCTGGGGAGTGCTTTATCAAAAGTTCAATTTCAGTGTTGAGCCCAGGGAAGCAGTGAAATACCTGAATGTCAATGCACTATCCCAGAGGCCCTTTGTGAAACACGAGTATGATCCCAGCAATCCAAATGATGTTGTGCCAGAGGCCAGGCTGGGTCCTGGAACATCTGCAGGCTGCAGACCCAGACGTGGGAAAAAAAACAGCACAGGTCTGCATTATCAAGATAACTTTGTTTTTACACCTTAAGGTCTGAAATAGCAAAGCTTAATAAGTATAGGAAGTGAGAGATGACTCAACACACAATATAGTTTATCCATTCATTTATCCATCTTTTAATGACTTAGTGTAAAAGTAAAGTGTATTGTACATATGACCAGTCTATCGTAGGGCAGACAGAGACAAACACAGATACTGTACATGCACTCATACCAGGGCCAATAACCCTAGAAACCAATTGATCTACCAGCATGACTTTGTACTGTGAAAGGAAACTTGAGTACCTAGAGGAAACCCACATACTGCAAACACAGGCAGAGTATACTGTATAAACTCCATGCAGATAGCACCCCAGGAACTGTACCTAGGGCCAAGGTGATGTGTGGTAGCAATGCTAACCACTAAGCCACTGAGTCTCAATACATTTTACTCTCTTAATAGTTATGCAGTTTGATTCTTGTTTCAAGTTTGAGGATATATTTAGGTACAGAGGAGCAGTTGCTATGTGCTTGTTAAGGATTCGGCCAGTAAAACCGAAACCAAGTAATGAACCCACTTGCAGGAGCCGATAGAGACAAGTCGTGATCCAAATACCGTAGTCGAAGGAGAGAGCCGAGAGTCCAGGGGAAGCCAGTGATCCAAACAGGAAGAGGGTAGCCAAAGCCAGACCGTAATCCAAAACCATAGACGAAGGAGAGAGCCGATAGTCCAGGGGAAGCCAGAGAGAAAGCAACTGAAGCCGAGCCATAATCCAAAAAATGTAGTTGGGAGAACCAATACTGAGCGAGGAGATTGGGAAAGACTAGTGCTTAAATACAAGATGAGACGGAGGTGTGGTGATGAAAGCGTACACTGATAGGTAGACTAATGAACTAAGACTTACGATCCCTGCCTCCCAGCAACAAAAGAGGCAGAAGAAGGCTTCTGCCTCTTTCGTTGCTGGGAGGCAGAGATCGTAACAGTGCTGTTCAAGTATCTACTGTACTTTGTATGTATTTTTCTTCAGAACCTTTTTGGCTGCTGGTGTTTGTAAGAACATAAACTGGTCCTGCCTGGGACAAGTGGAGATTTTTAGTAAACAACCACACTCATTGCGGTGGCACAAATGGTGGTGGGTTGCACCAGCTGATCTTTTATGTCCCTGAGAGACCTTCACAAGATTGTGGTGTCCCTTGTCCCAAACTGCAGCTGGGACATATGTGGTCTCTGGATTTAAAATTGAGAGGGAAGACTGATAACCATGATTGTGCTCAAAAGACGACAAACCCAGTCCCGGTGGAGGAGTTGATCAAGATGTTCTGAGAGAGTTCTGCCCAGGGTAACAACTGAATTTGTCCTCCTGAAAGACAAACATCTGACCATTTCTCTTTAGGTGGTAACCAGAGGACAGCTTGATTTTTAGGTGACCCCACAGTAGACCACATACTTTTTAATTGTTTCACAAAGTATTACACAAGCAAACAATCTCCGATACCATCTTAATCTAACCATTAAATTTGTTTTCACAGCAGTGAAACTATTTTTGAAAATCAAATATATTTTATTATGAGATAACAATGGCCACTAGAATAAAAACAACTCATCAACCACTAAGAAACAAGACTACCTGTGTTTATTTCAAATGACAATCCTGCATTATGACCTGCATTATTTTCCTGTTGACACAGTATAATGATGTTCTGTATCCAAGAACCATACAGTATATACTCATAATGTGGTATTTCCTAAATTACCCTAATCCAACTGGGAAGCCAGGAGGGATAAGAGTAATCCACGGAGCACACAGAACATAAGGATGATTGAAATAGGTGTCCTGATACTAAATTCAAAAGTAATTCCCTGCTTTTTGTTGCTGCCACTCTGATAGGTGAAACTAGCTGACATTCAGCAAAATCTAAGCATTCATAGACTAAGGGGAGGTTTATAGGTGTCCTACATGAGAAGCAGAGTCTTTTTTCCCTTTGTCTGGCTACCTGTCAAATTAAGTTATGATAAAAGAAACTTTTATCTGTCTGTTATCAGTTTGGGTGTTACAGCTAGTTTTTTACAGCCTTAGTACACTATAAACAGTGTCTTTAGCATTGACTGTAGCTCAATCATAATAATAATGGAACTTTTATTCCTTTTATTATTATTTTTGCCTAATTTTATGTTTTTTTTTGTAATAACAAGAAAACAATTTCAGGACCTGGCTTTATAGAATCTCATGCATTTTTTTCTGTCTTTTTGCTAATTTCAGATTATTACCAAAAGAGATTGACTGGGTAAAAAAACACTAGAAAAAGGTATTGGCTCCTACATGTGCTACAACATGGAAAACTGCTCAAGGGATTATATTGAAAGTCCAGCGCCAGGTCTCCACTGTCTATAGTTTTCAAGATAAAGCAAGATGTTTAAAAGCACATCGATTCAATGTGGCAATTGTCTTTAGGGTGCTTGGGGTTTAATAAATCTCAAGCTGTTTGTAGAATTCAATTCAATTCAATTAACTTTATTGTCATTAAACTTACACAGGTGCATAGTATAATGAAAAGCGTTTCTCATTAGTCACTCAGGTGCAGTATATAAATAGGACAGAAGATAAGACAATAGACAGTAACACAATAGTAATAACAGTAACATGTAATAACATAACATAAATAACATGTAATCAAGTAATCAAAACTGTGCAAAATTCCGCAAACAGAGAAAATATAACAGGACAAAAACAGTGCAAGGTAATTCTTGGAACAGTGCAAAAATAGTATGGTTAAAAATAGTATTGTTAATTAATAAATATTAAATATTATTATGACTGGTACAGTTTTACTGGGCTATCGAGGGGACAGTACAATTTCGGCTTACATGTGTGTGTAGTGGTGTAGGAGTACAGTCATTTTAGGTACAGGAAGACGTTAGGAGAGATCATAATATGTTGGGAGGGAGTGGAGGTGTCACCAACTTGACAGCTCTGGAGAAGAAGCTATTTTGGAGTGTAGTTGTGTGCGACTGGAATGACCGGAACCTTCTGCCAGATGGTATTGGAACAAACAAGTAATGACTGGGGTGAGTGGGGTCAGACATAATTTTGGTGGCTTTTTTCAGACTCCTGGTGTTGTATATTTCCTGGATGGATTGTAAGGCACTGCCGATGATGTGTTGGGCAGTTTTGACCACCCGCTGTAGCAGCTTATGGTCAGATGCGGTGCAGTTGCCATTCCAGACTGTGATTCAGCTGGTCAGTATGCTCTCCACCGTACATCTGTAGAAGTTGGTGAGGATCTGTGGATATAGGTATATTTTCTTCAGCCTTCTCAGGAAGTACAGCCGCTGTTGTGCCTTCTTGATGAGACTGGAGGTGTTCAGAGTCCATGTAAGGTCCTTAGATATGTGAACACCTAGGAATTTGAAGTTATTTACCATCTCCACCGCAGACCCTTCTATGTAGATCTGGGAGTGAACTTTTCCTTGTCTTCTTAAGTCAACAATCAGCTCTTTGGTTTTGCTGATGTTGAGACATAGGTTTATGGTTCGGCACCAGTCTGCAAGTTGTTTTATCTCCTCCCTGTAGGCAGTCTCATCATTGTCAGTGATCAGGCCCACGACTGTGGTATCATCAGCATACTTGATGATGGTGTTTGTGCTGAACTTGGCAGTACAGTCGTGGGTGAACAGGGAGTAAAGCAGTGGGCTGAGCACACAGCATTGAGGGGCACCGGTGTTAAGGGTGAGTGTGTTGGAGGTGAGGTTTCCAATCCTGACAGTCTGGGGTCTGCTGGTGAGGAAGTCTAGGATCCAGCTGCAGAGGATTGTATCCAAACCTAGAGCCCTGAGTTTGGTAGAAAGTTTTATGGGTATGATGGTGTTAAATGCTGACCTAAAGTCAATGAACAGCATTCTTGTATAGGTGTTCCTTTTATCAGGTGGGTTAGGGATACCAGGCCAGGGATACCATCAGGTCCAGCAGCTTTATGTGTGTTCACTCTACTTAGTGATTTCCACACATCTAGCTTGGATAGTGTAGGGGGTGGGGTGGTAGGGAAGTCAGTGGTCCAGGTGGTTGGTTCAAGGTTTTGAGCTTCGAAGCGTGCGTAGAAGGTGATAAGCTTGTTTGGAAGAGAGGGGTCGATAGCACTTACAGGGCTTGTTTTGCTCTTGTGGCTTGTGATTGTATTTATGTCTTGCCACATGCATTGTGGGTTAGTGTTGGTGTTGTAGTGGTGTTCTATGTGGGATTTGTACTGTTTCTTGGCAGATTTTATGCCGGCTCTTAATTTTTTCCTAGCCCCTCTCAGTTCTTCCTCATTACCAGATTTGAAGGCTGCATCACGGGCTTTGAGCAGGGATCGGATCTCAGTGTTAATCCAAGGTTTTTGATTCAGGAGTTTGCGTATCTTTTTAACGCTCACCACATCATCAGCACATTTGCTGATGTAGCTAGTGACTGCTGATGCATACATATGAATATCGGTGTGGGATCCATGGGAGGCTGCATCTTTGAACACACTCCAGTCTGTGTACTCAAAACAGTCCTGAAGCATCGATTCTGCCTCTTTGGTCCATGTTTTTACAGATATAAAAGAAGTCACACTAAAACTTGGAAACAAACTGGCATCCTTGTCAAGATAATGTTAGAAAAAGGAACCACGGAGCAGTATAAGGAAATTCTCCTTTGCAAACATATCCACCATGGGGACAACAGAAAGCAACTTGAGCAGAGGGACAAAATGAGCAAACCTTAAAGAACCAGTTGACCTCAACTAATATCATTGAACAGCCTCAATGTCATGCCCAACATTCCTCCCCTAGAAGGTGCTCCACTACTCCTGTCATTAGTCCCGTGATTGTTGCTAAATTCCCAAGGTGTACCCTGTTATTGTATGTCTACCATTATTTAAAGACTAACTCCCCCATCATCCTAGGACCTTCATGTTTTGCGTGTGTTCATGTTATCCTCCTTCATGGGGATTTTAATCTTGTCGTGTCAGAGGATGGATTTATTGTTGATGGTCTCATGGATTGTGCCCTGATCTGCCTTTGAACCTGCTCGGATTTGGATGCCATTCTTTGTCCCCAGCTCTTACTGCATTACATAGGGTCTACTAAAAAACCCGACACGTTACGTCTGTAACACTCAAGAGCAATGATGAAAACCGCTGATATAGATGACCTCAAGTGTTGAGGAATTGGAAATGGTTGAAGGTGACAGGCAGGGAGCGACATAGTATCTTTAGTACAGTTGCAGCTGGAACTGCAAGACTTTAGTTATTAAGGAACAAGTAATAGGTTTATTCCATGCTGAAAAAAAGAAGAAAGAAAACACAACGTTTCGGCCGTGGAGCCATCTTCAGGTGTGACACCTTTCTTCTTTTTTTCAGCATGGAATAAACCTATTACTTGTTCCTTTGCAGCCTACGCATGCTGACACAGCTACCCGTCTGACTTTAGTTATTGCTTACATTCGCAAAACAAGACATTCGACTTCCCTTTTTACTACATTGAAGACATGAGCTGTACTTTTCCACTGACCTGTAGATGCCCCCCTGGTATGTTTCCACTTGCCAGGGTTATAAGCAGTTAGGAAGCTAAAAGACAAGCAGTTTGTTGTTTTTTATAAAATTTATAACATTCCTTCATTCCCTCCTTTAGAACATATTTGTTTTTACACCACTATGTTCTAAACAATGCGATTCTTGTCCTCCTCATGATTATATTGAACTACCATAACAGAATTAGTTACTTTGGTACATACAGCTTTAAGACACTGAATACATAAAATAAAAATGATCAGTAGTATTAGGCCCATAAAGATATATTGTACTAGTGACCCTTCCCAGGCTCCGAACACAGACTGCAGCCACTTTCCTAACCATCAGGATTATAGTCATGATATTTCTGTCCTTCATCATGGATGTGCTGTGCTAAGTCTATGATAAGTTCAGAATTGTCTGGAATATGAGTACTACATACTGTACAGCTGCTTATCACCCTAATAGAGGATGGCCTGGAACTGTGATTATAGCAGGGAGCATACGGTTAGTTCCATTCTAATACATTTGAGGTACACTCAGACTAAAAACAGAACTATTTACCCATGCCAATAAACCTAAAGAATCACCTTTTGACACCATTTACTCCTGGACACCATTTACTCGCATCTTGTATAGCAATACAAACCCAACAGCTCTGATTATTATTTGTGGCTGATAGATATGACAACACCAAGAAAGTATTGACTCCATATTCCCCATTATTATAGTAACGTTCCTTTAGCGTAACAGGCACACTGTCAGCCCACTGGCACCCAGGAAGCCAGAAAGACACAGAAACAGTAACATAATTATTTCTGTTCACTCAGTCTCCGGTGCAGTGGCTCGGTGGCAGTGCGACGCGTAGATCCTGCGATCTCATCCTGTCACTCGGATGGCAGAGTTGGTAGTCAGTAGCACTTGATATGGTCCCTCCCCCCCAGTGGGGTTGCAACATCTGGCAGGGTATCTTCTTTACCCACACCCACTTGCCAGGTTTCAGGTTGTGTCTTCCCTCTACTGGAGGTCCCCCAAGTGTCGTGCACCACTTCAGTTAAAAACATACAATACTGCAATATTGAATTAGATGGGAAATTCAACGATCCATTAGCCAAACTTGGCCCTCCAGGAAGTTTAGTTGCTTGGCCCATGATGATATCAAACAGGCTCAGTTACACAGTTCTGTTTGATCCAGCCCGCAGGCTACAGAAGACTGCAGGCAGAGCAACTACCTACAGTGTTCCTTCAGTCTGATGTCTCATTGATCTTTCAGAGTTCTGTTCCTTTGTTCCACTGTTCCTGTAGACTGAGGGTGATGGGGGAGATGACGGTCCCATCTCACCCCAAAAAACACAGCCACTGCCTGACACACTTTCCCTGTGAAGTGTGTCTTTTTTTCATAATACAAGCAACAGGGCAGTCCCTGCTGAGGGCTTATCTCCGTCATCAAGTGTTTGGCAATCACAGAGGCTGTGGCCTCAAACCATAGGGAAAACAGATCTACCATCATTATAAGAGCCCAGGTTTCCCTAGTAGCGGCGAGGCTTAATAATAAGGCAGAATTAAGTGTTTCTGAGCCTTCCCAAATGAGGCCCCATTTCTCTGTTCATCTCTGTGGTGCAGCCACAGAGAAACTATTCATGCAAGATGTTTTCTTATGATAAAGACAGCTCCCAAAGGGGGATGCACTAAGCTAAGCCTGGCTATCATGATCAATGGTCATCCATTGGCGCCTATCTGTCTAGGGAGTGCCAGTTGGACATCTGGACTGCATTACTAAGTGTCAGGAGTAAGTGACTCATATCTCACCTTGATCAACCAATCAGGGACTGGTAGGGCCGAGTAACCCACGTGGGACTCTGATGCCCATGGAACTTTCAGCCAATCAATGAGCTGAAGTTCCTCCAGGTAAAAACAGGCAACACAGAGAGCCTGTGGGATTCAGTGAGATTCAGATTCAGAAGGGTAAGATTCTGGAGAGGATTCTGTGGACTGTTCTAAAGGGAATTCAAAGGAGAATTCCAGGGCAGGACGGCCCAGGAGCAGAAGGCTCCCAAGGGCAGGACATTCTCGCAGCGCGCCTCCAGACCATCCTGAGACTCAGCCCGGACAACCACGGAACGGCCAGTGTGTCCGAGTGCCAGAACTTTCCTTTGTTCTAAGAGTCTAGAGTGGAGGTTGCCAGAGAGTAACCAGCAGCAGGCTTCGTGAACAGGTCGGAACTGTGGACAGCTG
Source organism: Lepisosteus oculatus (assembly GCF_040954835.1). Classification (NCBI taxonomy): domain Eukaryota; kingdom Metazoa; phylum Chordata; class Actinopteri; order Semionotiformes; family Lepisosteidae; genus Lepisosteus; species Lepisosteus oculatus. Next base: position 27,919,019 of record NC_090701.1, on the reverse strand, counting down.
AATCACTATTCAGAACTAGCTCTTCATCAGGAACGAACCGGTCCTCTTCCTGACTTGCTGGGACCCACAGTCATCTTTTCTCCTGTGCACAAACTTTGCTAGTTAAAGCCAACAGTGAGCATCAGCAGCGCACCGTCGCAAGCTGCACAGCACAGCCTGGCACGGAGCCAGAGCGCGCAGATTGGACAGCAACAGCCTGCAACTGTTTCTTTGTGCCCGCAGGAGATCTGAATCCCCAGAGATTGGATGAGTATTCAACTTCAATGCATTACAGCTCAAGAATTCAATTGTTATCCCAACCAGTTGATATCAATTTAATTCCTAAGGGTTATGTACTTGTTTTGAGTATCTAATGTAGAAGTTATAACCAAGTTCATTTATGAAACGGTCTTAATGAATGATATACTGAACATATGCCCTCTTGATATGTGTAACTCTTTGTAACTGACCGAATATACCTTTTTTATTCTGATAACCCTCTTGATAAGATCTGTTAGGTTTATATGTATATTTTATGTATTAATAAATGTATCCTCGTGTATTAGTACCTGTGTGTGTGCGTTGTTTGAGTTATGTCGCATGGTTGGACTCTAAAGCCATCAAAAGAATCAACTTTGTGATTTACTGCTACAATTAATAATTGTCTCAGTAAATGCCCAAACCCTACAGAACTGGTGCCTTCAGAGAGCCACTACAGTTACATATTTGGCGTCCCTGAGCCGGTTTTCCTACACTGTTATAATAATTATAGGAATAAAAGACAACATTATTTCCATTCAAATGGACTGGAGTCTGAATACTAAAAAATTGCCCCAACAGTACACTTTGTTTTGAGGTTTCTCTATTGTAAAATTGTATATTTTGCTTATCTGAATAAGATCTTTAGATGATTAGAAATAATAAATGTTTATATAAAAAAATAAAATAAAATGAGCATTGTGGTCAGTGAGCACAAAGAAATCAATTTTGAGCTCACAGTGAGCTCACGAGTGAGTAGGGACTAAGCTAGAGCTTCACAGCTCCATGCAAGAACACCTACAGAGATCATTAAACTATACAGTCAAGACTTACTGCATTTAAACAGACAAATAAAAGACAGAATGCAGAAAACCCATGATTAAAATCCTTTTGAAAGCAGGGTAAATTTCAGAGCGCTCTAGTAGTGCAAAATTAGCATGCATGTTTTCATTTGTTAAAATGTAAGAAGGTACAGTATAGCAGTGGTAGCCATATTTGCAATTTATGGCAAGAAATACTTCAGAAAATAGGTTTTGAGGTTTTAGGGTAAGTGTCCAATCATGTGGAGGTTTTTGTAAATGAATAACCACACACATTACAGATCTAACACATAACCTTTTTAGTAGCATCTAAGCTGCACCCCTGATTTATTCATATACAGCAAATACATGTATACAAATTACCAGAACTAAGATCCAAGTCATCTCCTGCTCAGTATGCTTGTGCTGATAAGATGTGCAAAAATATTTAATTTTAAGAATGAAAAGAAATGTTACAAACAATACCAGGTCAATCAGACAACCTAATGTGATTTAAAGATACCTCAGTTTCCAACCAATCCATTAGTTTTTTTGGCTGCAGTTAGATCCACAAAAAGTTGAAGATTGCTAGTAACTTGGGAGTCATCAACCAGAAGGACAAGTTGGAGGATTAGCAGCACAGCCATACTGACACATCAGAAATACATCCTGCTTAGCTATCTTGTCTGCATCAAGATAGCTAAGCAAGATGTATTATTCAGCACACTGAATTTAGCTTTTCATTAGCCAAAGATTGATAGGTGGTATTTGTGGTGTATTAGATGTTAGTAAAGGGATAGCTTCCTTTAATTTGTTGTTCTATTTCTTTTAATTAATTTAATATGGAAAATTACTATGGAATCATATAAGAAAATGGAAGCTTGATGTTTTGGAAATGTTTTGACATCATGATTTTAATTACAATTTCCATGAACATTTGCTGTTTTTATTGTTATAAATGAACCTCTTGTAGTGTTACACAAAACATTCCTGTGAGACAAGAGGAATGTAAAAAAAACAATTACTTTTTGTCAATGAAAACCGATGTGTGTCTCTCTCTGCTGGATGTCTCTCTCTCTCTCTGCTGAATGAATAAAAGCATTTTATTAAAAATGCGTTTGTGTTTGTCTGGGTATTTACTTTGTCTGGGTATTTACACTTTTATACAGTGGTGCAGCTTGAAGTCTGAACCTGTAAACAGTATGGTACAGATAAAACTTACACCATACCGATGAGCTAATACCAGGGAAAGACACTCCTATTTTATTTAAAACACAATACGCCAGGAAATGTGTCTGATGCATTAGCAAGTTAAAAAACTCGGGCGTAACAATTATTTCCTTTATCTGATCACTCTCTCTCTGGATACTCATCTCATCTGCCCTGTTTTCTTTGTTTTCTTGTTATTTGCTGATTATGACTGCTGCGATCCACTCCTGCCCTCACACCTAAAGAAGACTATTTTAAATGTATTTGTGAGGTCCATAGTGCAATTAACCCTTGCTAATACATTTGTGGTCTTTTCAAAGTATGTGCTGTCCTTTTACAAAACAAGGCTCGCCAGATAATGTGAATCGAAACCTGTTTTTCTAGCTTTTAAAGTCGTGTGATGTGTAAGCAGGAACACATCATTATATCTTACATATGAAAAATACATAATATAGCTCCCAAACAAACGCAAACGTGTTTTTAAGAACATGCTTTTATTCACTCATAATCTGTCAATTTCAGGAAGACTAAGGAAGGACTAAGGAAGTTAGAATGTCTGTGGAGTGTATCTTATTTGCCTGTCCTGGCTGGTGGAGCTCATCCAGCTGTGTCTGGATATCTTGGTCAAATATTCGGCTAGTGTGTATTGTCTGTTTAGGGTTCTGTAGCATTCCACACAGCTGGACAGCTTGTTCCCCCCTCCGCCCCTCTCTGTGTACAGTAGAGCCTCCTGTACTGGCTGGTACCCGCTATAATCCGGGCACAGAAGGATTTAAAGAAGCCAGACAGGCAGGGGGAAGAGTGAGTTCTACATAAAGAGGTATCCAGGTATCCAGGTAACAGTGAAGGTAACAGCCGCAGACGTGGCCTACTTAGCCCGCCAGGGTTACCCTACTCTCCCGGAGGAGGCCCACCAGGAGATATCGCTCCAGGCGTTCCTCTGGGCCCTGGCACCGACTGAGGTGCAGCATCACTTGATGCTGGCCGCGCCGGTCCCCTTGGAGCAGGCCCTGGTTGAGAGTTGGTGGGGCGGGGGGAATGAATCAGTCTCGCGGTAGGCGGGGCGGGAGGTGTCTGGGGTGTGTGGGTTGACCGGACTGGGAAGCAGAGGCGGGCGTCGCTTTGGCTTGACGGAGCCACGGGTGTCGGGGCACTTACTCCCAGTGCGGTGAGATAAGCTTGCCACTACCCGAAGTCTGTAAGGCACTCTGTGCACTGTGGGAGGCCTTGGAGGTGAGGGACGGGGTGCTGTACCGGGGGTGGCAGGTGCCCTCCAGCGGCGAGGTCACTGCTTGGTGGCCTCCGGCTGGCCGTGCACCGCTTGGAGAATTGACCCACAACAAACTGCCACCTGACCTCGCCACTGGAGGGCACCCGCCACCCCTGGCGCAGCACCCCGTCCCTCATGCCCAAGTCAAGGCAACCACCCATCTGCTGCAACCACTCCAACCCCAGGATACAGTCCTCGCGGACTGGGGCAAGGTAGAAGGGGTGTTTCACCCTTGCAGCCCCAAAGTGCACGGTGTGCGCCCTGGGGGTCCAGCTGCCTCGGTGCCCGGCAGGACACCAGGCCGCAGCAGGGTGATGGTCGAACCGGTGTCGACGAGGCCCTGGCAGGGTCTGCCCTCGGTGAGGCAGGGAAGGAATAAGCCAACTCTTCCCACAGCAGGCGGGGTGAAGAGCTCCTTCTTGCTTAGAATAACATTATTATGGACAATCAATTGACAATAAATATAGAAAAGCACATATTAAATTTGGGAAATTTGGTTTCAAAAGTCCTCATACTGTTTTCCTCTACAGTATGCTAATCTATTGTCTGTGCTCTCTCACTGCCAATTCAATTCAATTCAAGGTGCTTTATTAGCATGACAGATTAGCATGACAGATGGGTACAATCAGTGTTGAGTATTTACTTCATAATCTGTGGTCCTTTTAACTGTTTTTACATCTACTGTATTGCTTTGAGATGCAAAGGTGATATACTGTATAAAATAAAGTTTTTTATTATTGTTATAGAGAAACATGATCAGATTTTCCCTGGTTCAGAAAAAAATATCTAAAGTATACTAGTTTGTCACTCTTCTCATTCCCTCTTTGCTAAATGGCTTTTCATACTAATCCGATCAATCTAACTGCCTGTTTTCTGTGCTTTCTCTATCCTTTAAAATAAACTATTATTCCACAATGCAGGGTGTTACGTGGCCAGTATCACAGGCCAGTTCACAGGTTTGCATGCATAATTTAATTTTGAAAGCCACTGAGACATCAGGGACTACTGTTGTATTTATGAAAAAGAAACAAAACAAAAAGCATACTAATAACTGTGCCATCCTACTCCTTAGTTAATACAATTGATTATTGTTAGCAAAATATTTTGAATTATATTTTACCCTGTTTTTTCTTTGGTTTTGTATTTAACTTATTATATGATAGTCAGATTTAATGTGTATTTGAACAATTAAAATATGTTTTTACGAGATGCGGGGGAAAGTGCAACAACTTATTACAGTGTTAAATTCAATATTATTGATTACTAATAGTTTATGCTAACACCTAACTTTCTTAATTAGATGTATTTAAAACAGTGAACTACTGTAAGTGTAATATAACATTCAGAAATACAATGGAAAATAGTTTTGTGGTGTTTGTACAGATTAAATGTTTCTAAAATGTATAACGTAACAAAATTAAAGACGAGAAAAATCTGTAATCTTTCCACTTGTATGTCATTAGAAAGTTCAACAAGTTTCTGCTTTGTCTAAGGGTGGTATCAAAAAGTAGTCTAAGTGGTGAGAAAGCTGTGCTTAATGATAATTAAGGGACTTACTGTAAAAGTAAAAAGAGATGCTTCATATTGCTTGACTAATTTTAAAAACTAAGTTATAAATGCAGGCGCTCTCCCGGTGCCGTGCCAGGTCTAAATATCTAAAACATATTGCAGCGCATTCGCCCCGGGCAGAGGCCAAAGGGCGCCCGGCTGGGGTGCGCGGGGAGAGGCAGGACAGGAGTGAAAGTGGTCAGGGCGGGACTTAGGAAGGCCGCTGACCAGTGCGGCTGTCCCACAGTGAAGCGGGCGTACAGTCAGGGGAGGTATCCGTTTTCCTTGTAAATAGTTCCCTGCGGGAGAGCCGGGTGGTGATGATCCCTCCATTGGGGCACTCTTTTCTGATTGCCCAATCATCTCATATCGCCGACCACCTAATCTGCGTAACCTCCTTGTTCACATCTCCCTTGCACGCCCTCAACAACCATCCACACCAGGCACTTTCCCTTGCAACAGAGCTCGCTGTACCACCTGCAAGTACACATCCACCACCACACTCATTCAAGGCAACTCTGGACAATTCCAGATCACTCAGACAGCATCTTGTACCTCCAGCAACCTTATTTACTGTATCTCTTGCAGTAAATGCCCAGCCATCTACATTGGAGAAATAGGAAGGAGACTCGGAGACCGCTTCAGAGAACACGTCAGGGCTGTGAAGATTAAAGATCTCTCCAAGCCAATTATTTCTCAATTCATCTCTGACGGCCACGACCACTCTAATCTCTCCATCTGTGTTTTCGGTGAAAGACCACCGAAACCAAAATTATTCTGCAGCTAGGATCATACATTCTCCCTTCTCTTAACGACAGACTACTGTTCTTTTAAATTTTCTCCTTTCATTGGAAGTTTCATTTCACACCTCTCTGCACCCATTCTGACTTCACACCTCTTGATTGGCCTCTCTTTCTGTCCCCTGCTCCCGCCTCTCACTCCTCCTCCCTCCCAACCTTTGTTCTCCCACTACTTTACCTTTGCCTACTGCCCTGTCTCTCTCACACCTGAAGAAGGCTCCACGGCCGAAACGTTGTGTTCTCTTTCTTTTTTTCAGCATGGAATAAACCTATTACTTGTTCCTTTGTAGACCAATAAGAAGCTTGGAGGGAGTAAGGGAATTAAAACAGAAATCGCAATTGAGGTTTTTACATGTATATTCGCTTTTAAATACTAGCCTTAGGCATTGCGGTGGCTCTGTGGCTAAGGATCTGTGCCTGTCTCTGGATATCCCACGGCTGGCAGAAGAATCCTACTCCTTTGGGCCCCTAGGCAAAGTACTACATGCATTGGCTGGGAATAAAACCCAGGCCTTCCATGTGGCAGGTGAGAATTCAACCACTGACCCACCAATCCATAACTTTGCTTGGATGACCTAAATTAAAAACTTCATTTTCTGTGCAAAGAAGCATTATATATAATATATACAGTATAAATAAACAACAAAAATGCTGATATTATAATGGTGAAATCATTTAGGAAATGAAATCAAAAGGACCCAAAGTATTTCAAAATAAAACAATATGAATAAAAAATGCTGAAAGAAAAATTGCACAAAATAACTGAGAAATGCACCAAAAAACAGCATAATGCTAATCAAAAACATTCTGTTATAATTACGGCATTGTTGTGCTGAGTGAGATTTACTAAAAGAAAAACCCTTTATAAGCTACATAAAACCCTATATAAAACCCTCCCATGCTGACTGTATTCTAAGTCATTATTTGAAAGTCATTCCACTCACTACTAACCTTTTTTGTTTGGTTTTACATGCTTATTTGCTTTTAAATTTGTTTTAATGCCAAAAATATTTTTAACAATCCAAATCAAAATAAAATTGTTCTCTAATTACCAATTATACAGAATAAATAATAACTCTGTACACTGCATTTAATGTAAAAAATGTTATTGTTACTACACAGAAAGATAAGTGCAGGAAATAATTAGTGCTGGGTTAATAAGCATTACATTTTTATTATAGAAAGCTTTACTGTAGGTGGCATCTACAGCAGCTGCTGAACATTAAGGGTTTACTGCACCACCTGGCAGTTTTATAGAGTAGTGCAGTGCTGCATCAGATTATTTGAAAAAATAAAAACAGCATTATTCTGTGGTGCTCAGAATATTACAGCAGTAGTAGCTGTATCACCTGACACGTTTTAAATTGCTGCATATGTAGGTAAGTATCAGGTACACCATGTGTATATTTGTGACAGAAAGGGTTAAGAACACTCTTTTTTGGATCCACTAATGTGGTGTTGTATGCATTTTTATTCTAAAATTTGTAATGGATTAGTCGATAATTATTTAGAGGAAGGAAAATGAATATGTAAGTTGTACCATCTGATAGTTGAGTATGTGTGCTCATTTCTTTCTAACAAACAAGTTTGCATGCCACCCCCACTTGGGATGTCTCTGAACAATGGGGCATTTGTTCGCCCTGTTGCTCCTCAAAGGTGAAAAGGACTGTCAAAGTTAAGAAGAGATAAGAGGTGCAAAAGACTCCACCATAAAACCACACCACATGAATTAAACCTGGTAATTCTTGAAAATTGGGAAATTAAAAATTTGCATGCAAGATAGTCACACCTTTTGTTAAGGTGCGGTTTTAAGAAACTGGGGAAACTTACATTAAAATCATCGATAAACTGTACAGTACACTATACATTATGTACTATGAACACTAAGTTTTGCCATTCTGTTGATATTAAATTAAGTAATCACAAAGAGTAGTTACAGGTACTGTACATACAGTATAATAAAGGAGCAAGTAAGAGGTTTATTCCATACTGAAAAGAGAAGAAAGGAATCACATTGTTTCGACTGTGGAGCCTTATTCCTGGGCCAGCAGCCATATCACCCTGCAACTCACAGCTGGCAGCCCACTGAAGCTAAGCAGGTGTGAGCCTGGTCAGTACCTGGATGGAGACCTCCTGGGGAAAACCAAGGTTGCTGCTGGAAGAGGTGTTAGTGGGGACAGCAGGGGGTGCTCACCCTGTGGTCTGTGTGGGTCCTAACGTCCCAGTATAGTGATGGGGACACTATACCGTAAACAGGCTCTGTCCTTTGGATGAGACGTAGAACTGAGGTGCTGACTCTCTGTGGTCATTAAAAATCCCAGGGCATTTCTTGAAAAGAGTAGGGGTGTAACCCCGTTGTCCTGGCCAAATTTCCCATTGGCCCTTACCAATCATGGCCTCCTAATAATCCCCATCTATGATTTGACTTCATTAGTCTAGTCTGGTCTAATCTAGTCACCCTAGTCTGCTCTCCTCCCCACTAATACTGTAGCTGATGTGTGGTGAGCATTCTGGTGCTGGTGAGCTGCCATCGCATCATCCAGGTGGATGTTGTACATTGGTAGTGGTGTAGGAGAGTCCCCATTACCTGTAAAGTGCTTTGAGCTATATAAGTGTAAGCAAATATTATTATTATTATTCGGGTGAAACATTGTGTTTCCTTTCTTCTCTTTTCAGCATGGAATAAACCTTTTACTTGTTCCTTTGCAGCCTACGCATGCTGACACAGCTACCACCGGAACTACTTCTACATATAATAAATACAACCGACTGCATCAAGACACAAGGAAAAAGCAAGCAGATGCTCACATCTATCACTTATTTGGTCTTAAATGAGTTGAGTTGATTATAATAAAACAGGTAAAACAAATAAAAAAAACAGATGGAGTTCCGATTGCATCATGCATTAGTAAAAGGATTTCAAACTAAGGAAGAAACTATTTGGAATTCCGCTGAAGTGAGCAAGTGTGTAAATTCACACTGGATCTATCACTTATTAACCACATCTGCTCCATAACAAAATACTTGCAATTTTTTTAGCTCTCTTAATGCAGGTGTGTCCAATCGAACGTCAACTGGCTCCATCACACCATGGGATCATAAATGACAAAGTTGAAAAGACCTCAGTTTAAGTCTTGGATATCCCTAGTCACTATACTGGGTCATTGGTTTAGAAACTGGTCCAGGTCCAAAGTGAAGTGTGCTTCCTACTTGTTCACTACTTGCAACAGAAACTGTTTTTTCTTGACATTCTCACATGCCAGTACATTCTTAGTGCTTTGTCTCTAGGTCTTGGTATTTCTCTTGTGTACATCTTCCACTCCTGGCTTTGGATCATGGCTGTTCTTCAATAATATTCCTGGATCACTCCTTGTGTTGTTAGTGTCTCTCTTATGCACGAGCTGGACAGGGCTGACCTGTAAACTTTCTTACACTTTCTATTCAAATAAATTATTTAAATGAAATGTTGGCTTGCTTTCTGAGTTTTTGGAAATATTTGAATGTATAGCTGGCTGGATAGCTGGATACAAGCTACACTCCAGCCAGTACAGGATCCATCATCAGTTTAGACCTCTGCACCCCTTCAGGTTGATACAACGGGTAGTAAAATGTTTAGTAGGATCATCTTCTTTGATGTTCTTTTGTTGGTTGACAAGTCAGCAAAAGTAAAATCAGCAGATTCTATCCATGATGCAGCCAGAAAGATCTCTTTTCCCATTTCTCTGATGTGACAGAGCTGTTGCTTCATTGCTAGAGAATGTCTACCTGCTTAATTTGTTTAATTATTAAAAGTAAACTAAAAATATTTTTTAAATAACTGAAAATGCAAAAGAAGAGTCAGAGATTAAGTATATTGGCTTGGAAAAAACTGTGACATTGTGAAAATAATTAGAAAATGTGAAACATTTCTGGAAATATCTCAAATATCTCAACGAACTAGCAAGGACCTAATTATAATTCCCAAACTACTAATGGAGCCATAGCAGAAGATTGATACTGACCTGTTTCAACTAAATGGCAAAGATTACTTGTTATTCATTGACTATTTCTCTGGTTACCCAGAGATGGCATTGCTTTTAAATACAGCTCACACATGAAGAAGACGCCACGGATGGAACATGTTTTTTTCCTTCTCTTTTCAGCATGGAATAAACCTATTACTTGTTCCTTTGCAGCCTATGCATGCTGACACAGCTACCCACCAGAATTATATGTATTGTTGTTCACACTTCAAAGGAAAGGGGATATAATGATAAATAGCAATGCAGGTCAAATGCCATAGCAGTATAGTACTGCTAGATGCCGTTATAGTGCAAAAAGTGTAATGGAAGTGAACAGAAACTAACTGCACTTTAAAATACATTTCTTTATTGAACAATGAACATTACAAGTGGTGACTCAATTGTATAAAGATACATGAAGGAGCTAATCTATTTTACACTCTGGTTCATGATTCTTTTTAATACTAATATTGGCTTGTCTTGGACATTATGGACCAAACAACAAAAACCATAGCACTCTCACCTATACCCGGGAGTACCTGCTTTTCTTTCACTCTCATGTTGATTTGTCTTACCTGGAGCTTCACCAGCATGTTGTGCTTTAAATGACCACAAAAAAAACACAAGAAAAGAGGATCAAGAGACTGAATTCAAAACAGAATACAAAAGCACCACTGGGAACATCCACTCCCAGTGTTAAAACTTGTCAAACGTGTGGTTCCTTTTTAAACAACAAGGTACTGTAGATGGGCTATCTACATGACTTGACTTTGACTGTGATTTTAAACAGAACTTGATTTGTTTCACTGAAACCTGGCTCGAAAAAGATTCAGCAGATATTAATCTTATCAGGTACAGGTATCATGATCAGGGAAGATTAGAATGAGGTTTAAGTACAGACATCTGTGGGGTGTGGATAATGAATGTTCTTTCATGAAACATGGACTTCTCAATTCCACATCTAAAAGCAAGTGTGCATCTGGGATCTGGGACCTGCTAATCATTTCCTTTTAGACTATTCTTCTGCCAGGGTATTCAGCCAGTTCAAAATTATATTTGCTTACATAGCTGGACCCGATTATGAAATGGTAGTAGACAGATTTAGCAATACGCTGGCTTGCTCTGCTTATTATTCTGGGTAACTTTAATATGCATTATTTCTTGTGACCTGCCTACCCTTTATAAGTACATAGACTGCCCCACCTACTTGTCTCATATACACGATCAATGTTTTGGGAATATTGCAAGTGCCTATAAAATTTTATGCTGACCACCCTTAAGAAAGTTGATCTGTAATGTGATACATCTTCTTCTCAAATACTGACAAAAACTAGCTATTCCGACAATGCAAAGTACAAATGCAAATGCAAAGGACAAAGAATAATAAAGATAAATAAAAGGGGCTGGCAAATACCTTTTGATTTGATTCTTGCATGATTACATGTTACATCCAGTCCTGTGAAAGTTGTGCTGTTGAAATCAAAACAGTGAAAGTTTTTCCTCATAGCAAGCCGTGAGGTTGTCTAAAAGAATTGAAAACATGCCTAGCTGAAAAGAAGAATGCTTTTATGAGAGGTGAAACTGAAGTTGTCAGGGAAACAGAAAAAACATTCAAACATAAAACAAGGAAAGCAAAACTTCAAACTGACCAGCTGGGGAAGGAGGCAACTGGAGAGGGATACTACTATGAGGTCTATGACAACTTTCAAAGAGCTACAAAGTTTAATGGCTGAGATGGCAGAAAATGTACATCAGTCACAAATACCCCAGTCTGTCCACAAAGCTGGCCTATTTGACAGAGTGGAAAACCCATCTCATATCCTTTCTGGATTTTGCAGCAAAGCACAATAAAGGGGTTATGGGCCTTTTTGATGTGTTGCAGAACCAAGGTGCAGAACCAACAGGGATGTCTCCCAGTCAACGCATCCCTACACACAAGCATGGTGTCAAGCACCCCTATAGGCAGCATTAAGTAATTGGATGTTTTAACTCAGCAGATACTAGAAAGCTTGTTGGGGCTGAAATAAAATGGCCCAGTCAAAGTACAGGTAAAAACTAGTGGAAAACCTGTTTCAGTGTAAAGATTTAAACTAGGGCAGAAAAGGTATTGTTCAGCAGTAAATGAATCCAGTGTAAGCTACACTGGAATGACTTAAGACTAAGAAAGTGAATGCTCTTAAGTGGCACACTAAAAGTCTTGACTTGAATCCTTTTAAGAATTCATTAAAATACTTGAAAATATTATCCATATGCTATTTCTCCAGAAACATGAGAGAGCTTGAGCTCTGGTAAAGTTCAAATCAGGCAAATCTTGTTGGGTCTTACCCAAAAATATTTGTGGCTGTAATTTCTGCCAAATGTGTTCCAACCAAAAATAAACCCAGTTTATGGGTCTTAATACTCATGCAGTCAACATATTCAGTTTTTCTATTAGTTATTCCTGACATTTACCACAAAACGTTTTACTCTTTAATTTTACAGTCTGGTAAATCAGACATTCAGGTTTTGAATAAATCATTTTGCTTTAAAAAAAGTGTGTGCATCATTTTAGGAACTCTTAAGTGGTCATCCATGACTACTTGTTTCACTGGGGTAGAAATATGAGGTAACATGCAGGCGAAACACGCTAAGTCATCCATCAACATGGGAACGACCAGAGAATGGTTTGACGACAGAAGAGGCTTTCTTCTGGCAAGCCTTCCAAATAGTTTGATGGCATGGAGGTGGTGTCTTATTGTAGTTTTGGAGACTTGGTGACCCCAGGATGCAACCAACTCCTGCAATTGTCCAACTGTGATCATTGGAGAAAGTTTTGCCTCTCGAACTATCTTCCTCACTGTGCATGGAGGCAAAATACACTTGTGTCCTCTTCCAGGCAGGTTCATCACAGCTCCAGTTGTTTCAAAATTCTTAATTATTGCCCTGATAGTAGAGATGGGTATTTTCAGGTGTGAAGCTATTTTTTTATAGCCATTGCCTGATTTATGAAGGTCAACAACCTTTTGTCTCATTTCATTTTTGCATTCTCTGGTCTTCCCCATTTTGATGGATGACCAAGGGTGTTTCGCCTGCATGTTACCTCATATTTATACCCCAGTGAAACAAATAGTCATGGATGACCACTTAAGAGTTCCTAAAGACTCAGCTGTGCTTAAAAAAGGTAAAATATGAATGGGAATATACAGTATATCAATTAGATTTATTTCATAGGACTTTCTAGGGGTGCCAATAATTGTGACACCTGTGTTTTTGAGCAAAATATATATTTTTTAATAAGGATTTTTTCCTTGAAATAATTTAACCTCACTGAAAGGTTAGATTTATCTCATATTTTCAATGTAAGATCAAGCTGATAAACAACATATACATTTTTTCATAGCCTTTTTTGTTCATCTTTACCAAGGGTGCCAATAATTCTGGAGGGCACTGTAAACTCTTCTACAGTAGTAGTTTCCACCTGATGAATGTATAAAAGAGATTGATTTTTTACAGCAAAGTAAGTATAAGATAATACTTCTGAGGGGTCATGTAGATTACCTTCTATCATCCTAACCTTCTACCAGGTGGGCTTCAAATTGGGGTCTATCTGCATAGAGGTGAAGGTTCCTCAGTGTTTGTACCTATTCAAAATATAGTACTCTATTGAGGTCATGGTTTTGTCTGTATTATTCTCCAGGGTCTCTGTAGCTGCTTCGGCTTCTTCATTCTCTATGTCTCCATAGTAGGCATGGCTTCTCCTTTCCGCATCATCTAAACAAACTACAATGGAATATTTATCCTTTGACAACATTTACCATAATTCTTAAAACTGTGGATGGTCTTGGCCTAATAAAACAGCATAAGGTAACCGAGGGATGAATCTAAGCATGGCTTTATAGGCTCCTTCTGGTGTTTTAAAAGTCAGTCGTACTGTAGGATATGGCTTCATATCACTATGAGGACAGAGGACAGCAATTGTCTCATCAGTTTGGCCTTTTTTTCTCTTTGGACCTACCCACAAGGCTACCAATGTTACTATACTTTCTGAGTCCAACAAAGCTTCATCTGAACAGTTTTCCACTTTTATTGAGATGGTCTGAGTGAATTTCACATTCCCTGTTCCTAGAGCTCAAGTAAAATTGCAATACTCACCCATCCTCCATTTGCATAAGCTCACTACAGGGCGGAGCGGTGGCTCTGTGGCTAAGGATCTGCGCCTGTGACTTGAAGGTTGCCGGTTCAAATCCTGTGGCTGGCAGAGGAATCCTACTCCATTGGGCCCCTGAGCGAGGCCCTTAACCCCAACTGCTCTAGGGGCGCTGTACATTGGCAGACCCCGTGCTCTGACCCCAAGCTTCTCTCCCTGTCTCTGTGTCTGTATCTCCATGGAGAAAAGCTGGGGTATGCAAAAAGACACATTCATAATGCAAGAAATTGTATAGGGCTAATAAAGAAACATTATTATTATAACATTACATTATTATTACTTTGTAAATGACAGTATTTAGCAATGTGTCCATACCTTTGACAATTATAGCACTGTCAAGATTCTTGTCCAGCATAACTAGCTCTTCTCAAACTGCTGTATGTTTTTTGGGAAGATGGTGGTCTCTTTAAGTTGACAGTTGAAAAGTATTCAAACTCTTATTACTGTGTCCCATTTTGTGATATTTGGAAACTAAATTATATCAATGAACAGTACTGAATTTAGCTCTCAGTCACCTGATGGAGGAACACCTAGTGGTGAAAAAGACTAAGTAGAGACTATTAGTTCAATTTTATTGGCTGAGTGTAATAAAGTCTAATAAAGTCTGTAGAAGACTAATGTTATGAATGTCCCAAGTCCCAAATTACTGCACTTCAACTGTACTACTGAAGTCCTCTAGTTCCTCTCCCAATTATTGGAAACCCCTTTGAAAGGATTGGTATGGATTTAGTGTATACAATACACTCCCTACTGGTGAGAATTTAAAGTGCAGAGGTATTAATCATAACACTGAACAACTGAACTATGAATGCTCAACTTCCTAGTGGAACCGATAGCCAAGAGTGTTAAAGGAAATCAATATATACTAGTCATAGTGCATTACACTACACAATACCTTGAGGTGATAGGTCTCAGAACTGCCACATCTAAAATATTGCATGAGAACTGTTTTATTACTTTTGCAGAGTCAGTATTCCAGTGGACATCCTTACAGATCAGGGAACATTGTTTATGTCACAAGTAATGAAGCAAGTTTGCAAACAGAGAAACAAGAACAACAGCGAAGGAGCTGTAAATCGACGAGCAACACTTTGCGAGTGTAAACCCAGTAAGAAAGGTCTTGTGTTGCTTCATATTTATATTTATTGTGTGTCTTGCCTCTGTCCTGGGCTCCCACGCCCACTGCTGCTTCCGTCTTCCAGGCTTCCACGCCCCCTGGTCTCCCTGTCTCCAGGCTCCCATGCACTTTGGTCTGGGCTTCCAAGCCCTTATGCATTGTTTGTTCCCGTTCCGTCAGGGTTTAATTTTTGGTTGTTCATGATGTTTTTGCTTGTTCGGTCTGGTTTTTTGTCTTGCTCCTCTGGAGCCCAGTCTGGCCACCCCTTCCTCTACTCAATAAAGGTTTTTTACCCCGGAGGAGGGGGTAGATATCAGCTGTGGACTCCTGGAAGTTTCCTTTCAGTTAAATGAGGTTTCTCCTCCCCCCAGTGCTGTGCTCTTTTTTGGGCGCCAGGAGCCACCCTTGAAGGGGGGATACTGTGTAGCGGCAATGCTTGTTAATAAGACAGAATTAAGCGTTGGTATGCGGTCCTAAATGAGGCCCCATCTCACCCTCCATCGAAAGTATTCATGCAGGCTGATTTAAGATGTTTTCTTTTGATAAGGAACAGTTCCCAGACGGGGATGCACTTAGCTAAGCCTGGTTATCATGATCAATGGTCATCCATTGGAGCCTATCTGTCTAGGGAGTGCCAAATGGACATCTGGACTGCATTCTTAAGTGTCAAAAGTAAGTGACTTATATCTCACCTTGACCAACCAATCAGGGACTGGCAGGGCGTGGTAATACCACGTGGGTCTCCAATGCCCGCCAAACTCTCAACCAATCAGCACACATCTGTGTCTGAGGGCATAGGTTTCTTTCCGACATCGTCAGACCCCCTGAGCCTTGGCTAACCCCTGTTTTGCCCCTTTTACCAATATGCATAGGGTCTTTATTGCTATTCTTGTCATTCCACGGCTTGCCCTTCAGACATCCGTGATAAAGAGTGTTTAAAACATATCACAAGTCCATAGAGCTCTTAGTTCCCATAGAGATGTTTTCTTCCAGTACAGAAATTGTTTTTTTTTTAAAAAGATATGAAGAAAGAAAATAACTTGCTTGTTTCCTGGTCTGTTATATTCATTGATTTGTGGCTGGCTCAATGTATCTCCCTATACTCCTGGCTTCAGCTCTGTTCTTATTAATGGTCAGGCTGCTACCTTCACACCAAAGCCAAATAATATTCAAATACACTACAAGTGCAACTAATGATCACATTACCTTGTCTTAATTAACAAAAAAGTATTTCTAACTGCTACAACAATATTATTCCAGGAAAATGTAAACCCATTAAATACATTAATTTTTAATGTCAGAATTTTTTCTTTTCTAACTAGTGACTAATGACTAATTTTGGAGGATGAAAATACTGCTCAAAAACAGTAAATGAAGGATTTTTTTGAAAACAGTAGTGATGTTTTCTCCAGTACGCCAGAATGAATCCACGTAATCAAACACCACATCATAACCAAACCATGAAAGAAAATTAGACTACATACTTATCTGGTACCAGAGGCTCACAGAGAGGCTATTAGTAAAGACAATGTTAATAATTGGATTATTGAAGAATCTCATAGTGAATGGTCAAGTCACACGGTCCTTGTACCTACACTTTATGGGAATTTGTGGTTCTGTATCAATTTCCATAGGTTCAATGAGATCTCAGTTTGATGCCTATTCTATGCCTAGAGTCAACAAACTAAATGAATGGCTGGAAATTGCCTGTTATATTAGCACCCTGGACCTGACAAAAGATTATTGCCAAGTTCCTCTGGACAAAGGATTCATACTGCATTTGGTACCCCAGTAGGACTATCTCCTATCTTTCAGTTTATATTGAGCCCCAGCTCAATGAATTAATGGACCAGACACTTCAACCTCATCATAGGTTTTCGGATACCTACAGTATTTAGATGAGGTGATTATTCACAGTACTTCTTGGCAGGAACATCTGCACCATCTAGAGTCTACGAGAAGCTGGCTTAATGGACAAAACTGTCAATTTGGAGTAAGAGAAGCCAACTGTTTAGGTTATACCATAGGACGAGTGGTGCTGCAAGAAAATTAAGTACAGGCCATTACAAATTGGCCTATGCTGCTCTAGAAGAAATAAGTATTTAATTAATTATAATTAATAATAATTGCTTACACTTATATAGCGCTTTTCTTGACACTCCACTCAAAGCGCTTTACAGGTAATGGGGACTCCCCTCCACCACCACCAATGTGCAGCATCCACCTGGATGATGTGACAGCAGCCATAGTGCACCAGAACGGTCACCACGCACCAGCTATCAGTAGGGAGGAGAGCAGAGTAATGTAGCCAATTCATAGAGGGGGATTATTAGGAGGCCATGATTGGTAAGGGCCAACGGGAAATTTGGCCAGGACACTGGGGTTACACCCCTACTCTTTTCGAGAAACGCCCTGGGATTTTTAATGACCACAGAGAGTCAGGACCTCGGTTTTACATCTCATCCAAAGGACGGCGCCTGTTTACAGTATAGTGTCCCCGTCACTATACTGGGGCATTAAGACCCACATGGACTGCAGGTTATTCAAGTATAACAGAAATATAAATACAAGTATAATCAGAAACTGTTATAGTGAATTATAAAACAGCAAATTGACAGAGTACTTGAGTATATTTACAGTAGGAACCAATTATACCTAATAATTTATAATATCACATGGATTCTAAATATGCAATATACAATTTATTGATATAACACGAAAACATGCATAACAAACAACAAATGTGTAGTGTTCAGAAATGATCTGCTGTGATTGGAAGCTGATCATTCACTAAGGGATTTCAAAGATAAGAGTTAAACCTGGCAGCTTCTCTATGCTGGGAGGGTCTCAATGCAGACAGAAAAGAGAAAAGAAGCTTTTTCTTGTGTTGCGATTCAGCCAAAGTTAGTATCTAACAGACTTTGGTCTATAAACAGTGACACAGTTTGTCTTCTAGCTGTCTGGCCGCAAGTTAGACAGATGGACAGAACCTGGATCCTCCTGACTAAAGGTTTGTTCAGAATACACCTGGACAAAAGGAATGTCTGCAAATTCATAGAATGTTAATTGCACAATATACTGACAATTTCTCCTAAAGTACCCACACTGCAGCCTTTGCTTCTATGAGTGCAGTCAGTCAAGGTAACAGTGTTGAAAGGTCTGCTTCCCTTTCTCAATGGCATCTATTTTCTCCATCCATGACCCTGTCTTGCCTACTAAGAGTCCCTGATACCTGCCTAAAGAAGAAGTGGTTTGCAGTTTTCAGTCTCTCATCTTCATGAAATATTAAGTTTTCAGCAGTTCTGGATTCCTCATCTGCACTTTGCTTTCTGTGTCGCAGCTTTTCCAGGGGGATCTCGCATGGACACTCGGTCCACTGTTCATCTTCACTGACAGGCTGTTGTTATACTCAGCCAGCCAAGTTACACCAACGAAGCAAAGCAATTCCAACTAACATTGTTAGTTTCATCTCCCACACCTGTTCCCTGTTCCAGCTCCTTTTCGGTTCCCCCTTAAAAGCCAGACGCAGACGCTAATCTGGGCTCTGCATTGTTTCCCGCATCATGCTGGATCACCTGGATGAGCCTGTTCCTGTTCCTGTTCCTGTTCCTGTTCCTCTGCCGGTCCCAACTTTAATCTTCTGTCTCGGATGGATCACCTGGCCTTGGACTTTTGCCCTGTTTTTGGATTTCCCATTTGACTTATCCCTGGATTGTTTGCCTCAGCCACACCTCCCCCGACCACCAGCACTCCATGGACACGCCCCCCCTGTTTTCATTCCCGTATCCTGCATGCCTTTTTCCCTGTTTTCTTCACTAATCCCTGGATCGTGTCATCCGCATAGGGTCCGGAAAGAACTCTCCCCGACACCAGTGAAGACTTGGAGAGAGACAGTTGCAGACATAGATTACTGAAGCAGGTCAGATAGTAAAGGCTGGCGGAGAATTCCAAAAGGACAGCCAATAGCAGAAGAGCTGATCTGTGATTTCAGGCAGACGCAGCTATCGGGGCTGATCCAGGCAGGGTGGCTGTGCCACCACACAGATTTATCAAATCAGGCTTCTGGTTTTGGATCCATGCTACTGGTCCAGTGCTTGGCTGAAGAGATAGAGTGCTGGCAGGAAGAGTGGATTCAAGACAGATAGATATTTCCGGGCAGGATTCAGGCTGTGTCCTTCTCGGAAGCGGACTAATTATGCTGAGAGCACTACCCTAGGCAGAAGGTTTCTCAATGACCGAGTGCTGGATCAGTGGCATATCAAGACTTAAATATCTTGCGCTGATGGAATAATTGTCCATTAATTAGTGGCAGGTAGCTGGGACATTCGGCCTAACTCACAGCCCATGTAGGGGTTCTACTCCCCGTGTTTTCCAAGGGCAGGGAGCTCTGGTTCACCTGAGTGTAACTGGAAGGCCCTGGAAAGATGTGAAGGGCAGCTTTGATGTTGCTCTCTGATCAGAGCTTGTCGACAACAATTCACAATTTACTGTAAACTGCATAAAACCCAGGAAATAAATTCCAGTTCAATTTGATAAGGAGAAATCTGCCTCAGTTCCTTCATATTTACTTGTACTTAAGATTTTTTATTATACTTACCTTTGGCATTAGTGCACGAAGACTAACATACATTCTTGTAACAGAGTTGATAATCTCTCAAGTTAAAAATAAAATGTGTTGATTTGTTCAGAGATAAATGGGAAAAGGTGTGGTGATCTAAAAGTTCTGTAGTTAAGCATATCAGTATGAATGAGTTGTTAAAAACTCACTGGTATTATGCTATAATGTATAATTATATTATTGTTCCATATTATGTTTCCCAGAAGTTTAATGTTATCAATTCATAATTTCATGTTTTACCAACTGTTGACATGTTGTAAAGGAGAATATCTTAGTCCTAGGTCTCTATTAGGTTTCCATTCATTCAGGTATCTTTGCACTAGTTCCAGATTTACTAAATTGCCTTAAATGAATATTCAGTGTGTCACACAATCCTTTCATCTAAGCTAATTGGACATGTACATTCCTCAAGTGACTTCTTGCTCTATTAAAACCTGATTTATTTTAGATATGATTTTTATTTTTCAAGGCATTAAGTTAAATGGTTGGCGCTATAAAACCTTAGCAAGATTATCTAAATGATTAATTCAGGATAATGACATCTGGCTGCTGATTACTTCTGAAATTGCAATAAATTTTAATTTTATTTCTGTAAAGGACATTGTACTCAAGAGTAATAAAGCAATTGAAAATGATCAGAGGCAGTGTTATATACTGTAGCTCATGAGTACTTGATATAACAGCAATAGTAACTAAAACGTGATCATTTAGGCAGCTTACATCAAATCCCCTTTTCCTGTGCTGGAGAAAGAATTTGCACCTAGACATTTCTTCTTCTTAGAGGTAAATCTGAAACATTTATGATAATTCAATTTTGTTGAATCCAGGGAGAGAGTTTCATACTGTTTTTAAACTGTAGGCTGATTAGTGCTGTGTTGCTTGCTGTGATGTTAGCATTACTGAAGGGTAAAGGCTTTCACTGGTATTGGATTAATTTGTGTGGTCTATTCTGTTGTTCAGTCATAACAATAAAGATTATGTTTTGAATAAAAGTGACAATAAATGAAGGAAAAACTCATTTCAATGCTGCACATTGGTGGTGGTGGAGGGGAGTCCCCATTACCTGTAAAGCGCTTTGAGTGGAGTGTTCAGAAAACCGCTATATAAGTGTAAGGAAATATTATTATTATTATTATTATTATTATTATTATTATTATTATTATTATTATTATTATTATTATTAAATTGTCTGTGCAATATCTAAAAATACACCTGCTCACAGCTGAAGAAGGCTCCACGGCCTAAATGTTGTGTTTTCTTTCTTCTTTTTTTTCAGCATGGAATAAACCTATTACTTGTTCCTTTGCATATCTAAAAACAATATCTCTTTTTCTGTAAACAAGCATTTGACATATCAAAACAATTAGCGATTACAATTAAAGATTAATTGATCAATTAAAGATTAGCAAAGTCATTTAAAATGTGAAGAACAATTATGTATATACAGTATACAGGATACTCATTTGGGAGTAACCTATGATGAGAAATAAAAGCAAAGAGATTTATATAACATGTAAAAACATCATTACAAAAAATAAAAACAATTAATTAATTGTCCTGTGCAGTGGTATCCATGCTCCTTTACGTTATATCAAATGTAGAATGTTGTAGCACATTCCACAGCTTGGGCAAATGGATTCATAAACCCTTCTAGACTCGCTATGTGTGTAAGCAGATCAAAATAGATCATGAGTAAAATCTCAAATGGATTCCTCCTAGGCCTTTCCAAACCGACACTACTCAGGTTGCGGCACATTGCCATGAAGGAAATGTACCTGGCGGGGGTCGAGCCAGGGCAGGAGGTGGTCTCACTGGTCCTGGGACAGCCAACCCAAACTATAATAATATATAATGCTGTATTTTGTGGCAGTAAATCACCAGTTATGTTAAAAATTACAAATTGCCTCGTTTTCACTAACATACTACCTCCAACATACTAACATGCTACCTCCCATCAGCAGAACAATACAGGAGTAAGACCAGACAAAATGTTACCAAAGCAATTTTTGTTTTCTGGGCACTTCAATTTTAATCATACAGGTAATGCTAGTCTGTATATATATGATTATGTTATGCACTGTTTACCCCAGCATTGAGTTTTGGGGTCTGTTTTTTCTTCAAATGTATCTACTTGAATATGCAATTCTTCACAACAATGGTTCTCATTGAGGTCAAAGAGTTCAATCTTTGACTCGTTTTCCAGAGAATAGTTTTTCTGAGGATTGAGGATAATTAATGTGCTCTTTGGTGAACTACGGATGGGCAGCAATGTTCTTTTGGAATAGCAATGGTTTCATCCTTGTTATCCTATCATTGGCCACCATGCTTGCTCGGTCGTTTTCTGATATTTGAGTCATGTATTAGTGAGAGCTACCTATAGTTCCTTGGATGTTACACTGAGGGTACTTTGTAATTTTCTTAATGATATTTGACTATCATCCACTATCATCGATTGACAGTCGATTGATGGAGCCCCAACTCCTTAGAAATGGCTTTGTAACCTAATAACTGTATCAGTAACTCTTTTTCTGAGCACCTCAGAGATTTCCTTAGAATGTAGCTTGACTTGCTTCCACACACTTGTACAGTATAGAGAAGTTCAGACTCATGTTTCTGATTTTACATAGAAGAGGCATTCCAAATCAAGATCGACTTAATTATTTAAACATTTGATTCTAATTATTTCCTTAATTCGTGAAATTAGGGATTCGTTTACTTTTCCACATTCCCTCGACTTTAATTACTCATTGTTTGTTTAATTCATGAATCATTTTGTTTCAGGAGACATGGCCTTTTATTTACTGTACATACATTTTTAAATAAAAGGTCATCAATGTATCTCACAGAGTTCTAAACTGACCGTCTTGATTCTTTTTCTGCATTGTTTTGGATTAAAGAAATTGTGACAAATGACTTTCTCACTCCTGTGGGAATAGTTCTTTCTTTCTCTATCTCACTATTCACAGAACAGAGATACAAAAAATACCTACCATTGAGCATTAAAACAGCAATATATGGGGCATTTTTAAAGTACAAATAAACTCAAAATGTTTAAACAGTTAGCTTTCGATTTCTGTGAAACCATCACATGGTTCAGGAATTATATTGAGAAGAAAGATAGCAAATTCAATCATTTTTGTGTTTCATGGCTTCCAACTTCCAACCAATTTTTTGTGGTATTAGCCTGTTGTGATAAGAGATATGAAGAGACCCTATGATCATGTCTCCATGCATTATTCCTTATTATTCCTTCATTCCAAGTCCATGCAGACCATTTTGAAATGTCAGTCAAGTGTTCTGAAAGGTCCTATCACGTTCCAGGAAGGAAAATAACAGATCTTATGTCATAGTAAAGAAATTTCACACTCAGTAAGACATTGGTTATGAGACCTATGACAGAAACCATGCTTCCAGCCAATCCCTGTTCAATTGCAGTATATTTGCATTTCTTGAGTAAAGTCTCTGATTGTCCCCCTGTGATCTCAGTAATGAAAACAATCAATACTTTCATTTTTTAGGAAGCTATTCCAACCCTTCTGCTCCCCCCAATCCACCACCATGTAAGTTGATATTCCTCTGAGGAGGGTAAGGAATCAAGCTCTTGTGAGCAGCCTTCCCAAAGTGTCACAAAGTGTTTTACATCTACATTTACTCATCTAGATTTCTGCATACAGGTAAATAAACACTAAAAGTAAAAGCAAGTATTAATGTTGAGATAATTAATGGAAATATATAAATGTATATTTCTGAAATGCAAAATTATATGTGCTTTTTTATAAAACCTAAATGAGGGTAAAGGGAGAAAAAATATTAATCTTAAATAAAAATGCATATCTTGTAATTTCAGATTCAACAATACATTTAGAAATTTAGAGCCATCATTAACATCATTAATGGGTAAGTTTATAAGGTAATTATATCACAGGCAGATTTAAAGAAGTAAAAAGTTTAGCGTACTGTATGTATTTTGTACTTTGTAAAGCATATAATCCATACTATTTGAAAAACTTAAACAGTTGGACTAGTGTCCACTAGTGGTGACGCATGAAAACATTTTTAAAGGCCTTTAAAAAAGAATATCAGCTTTAACAACATGGCAGTGTAGCTTGTTCCATTCTTTCACAACCCTGTGCTGCATGTTCTCAGGTTTAAATTCTCCTGCATGTAGCTTCCTCTTGTGTGCTTCTGTTCATTTGTCACTAATGTTTCTGAAGAGGCCTGTGGGATTGACATTGCCAGTGCTTTTGTGAATACAGTTTTGAACTTTGAATCATGTCTGGTTTGCAGTAGCTTTTGAATTTGTAAGAAGGCTCATAACACAATCCCCTTGTAACATAACCATAATATGGTTAAATGCCTATGTGCGTTTTCAAAAATCCCACAGTAGACCACAAGGTGAAGTTTATTCAGTTCTAGTCATAAAGTGACACAAATTTCTGGGTTTAAGCTAACAAACAGTTGATCATTTAAAGGGGAACTGCAGTCCCAATTTCTCAGGCTGCTTATTAAATCACAGTAACAAAATAAATTAACAGTATCGCAAACCTTTATAAGCTCTGAATTAAGCACTAAGCCATGAACTTTGTGAAAGTACTGTATAGTTGCTATGTTGTTGCAAACCCCTGGTCTCACTATGGGCAAGAGCCCGAGTTTGCACAAACTGTGACATGAAGTGGCCCTTCCTGCTCACTAGTCACTGTAATGACTAATGCAATGTGAGGTATGATCGAATAAATACAGGTTGTACAGCAACAATTCACTACAGAATTCACTGCAGAAATGTTCTAATGTGATCTGCATCCAAACTTAACAAATAAATTGTATTTGTCAGCAAAACCACCTCGAAGTTGAGAGAGCTTTAGCAAGTCTGTGATTCCATCAACAACATAATTGCCTGCTATTGAGGTAGCTTCTATTTCGTCTAATGTATTATGTATTGTACAGTATGTATTTACTGTATCATATTATAGAATTTAGGTATAAGCACTTAAACACCTGATGACATGTCTTGTTTTTCATTTTGGTTCTCAATACATAATTTGTGTATTTACAGACTGCATTTACTCACCTCTAGCAGGACCTGCTACTCATTTTGAAAGGAATTGAAACTGTTATTTTTTAAGATTTACAGAACATAATGTGGTTTTGATATTATAAATCATGCATACATCCAGTAGTATGGTATGAACAATTTTAAAATACTTTGTTTCTCAGCATACAGAAACAGGGACTGGGATATTTATTGTAATACCCAAGTAAGGGACAGAGTCATTGAAGATCATGATATAACTAACTCTAACTAATACTAAAGGAAATAGAGGTATGGAGAACCAACCTGCAGGTACAATTACTACAAGTCTCCAGGATATAATGGGAATAGACATACCAGTCTGGGAATCTTGGTTGACTGTTTTGAGCTGCTGTCTATGCTTGACCCAGCTAATCCTAACAATTTCTATGACTGGAGGATAAAGCAGAATCAGCATGGTCCAGCTTTCTTTGGGTCTTTTTGAATGTGATCTTAACTGACTCATGATTTCCTGAATCATGATTATATCCATGAATACAACAATTCTAGAGACACATACACAATAATAATAGTTATTAGGTTATATTGAAATGTAATTTGAGTCTCAAATCTTTTATAAAATCCCATCCAAGAATGCTTTGTGCATGCACTTTTATGGATCTTATTACTTCCACCCATTTTCTGTTATGCTTCAATGGCTTTTTCCTTCTTAAAGCTCTCATTGAACATGTTGAAGGGTTACTAGTATTTTTACATTTCTGATCATTTCAGATATTTATCTAGAAACCAATATTATGTACAGTATGTTTTCACTTAAGTAAAACACTACTTGTTTTCACACCGAAGCAGGTGCTTACCAAGAACCTCATCACGGCAGAGGGTTTGTCAGAGGCAACAGAGGATGGCGGAGGTCAGGTAAGTAGTTGAACACAAATGGTGCTTGGATTTGAAAACATAGAATAAATGGTGTGATATCTGAGGGGGAGGATATATATTTAGTATATATATTTGCATTTCCCATCATTTCAGATATATTCCCTAGAAACCAATATTCTGGATGTTTGCAGAGCTAAAACACTCCTTGTTTTCCTGCTTGAACAGGTGCTGACCCAGAACACCACCATGGCAGAGGGCAGCAGAGGTCAGGTAAGTAGTTGAACACAAATGGTGCTTGGATTTGAAAACATAGAATAAATGCTGTGATATCTGAGGGGGAGGATATAAGTTTTTTTGAAAATGTAACTTGAGCTTAGTAAGGCTGATTTGTCTGTGATTTCCTGGTTTAGTTTTTAGTCACTTTTTATATACTGTACATCCGTTTGGTCTTCCATACTGTTATAAGGACCTTGTAAGATGTGTGGATCATATGGTTTTGGAAGGTTACCTGAACCTTCGGTCAATCATGTACATATTCTGGGAGAATAGCACATGTGATTAAACATTAGACCCTGTTGTAAGTACTTTCGACCACAAGACTCAAACCATGTGTCCTGGGATTCCGAAACACCAAGAGCAGGTATACAGTATAACAGGTCCTGTGATCTAGTGATAATAACCACACCAACCCTTATATGACCATGTCCTCTGAAAACATGGCCAGATGTGATAATTAACACAGTGCTTAACAACCCGAATTCAGGATAGTGGTGAAGTTGATCTGCGTGAATTCAAATCAGGACTGCTTTGGTTTATTAAAATGGGTAAGTTTATTAGAAATAACATGAATACAAACAAAGGCATATGGAAAGAGATGAAGAGACGGATGAAAATAAAGACTTAAAAAAGTGCAAGTTGCTAGTGTTAGTAAACTCAAACCCTAATTCAGGGCAAAAGGCATAAAGTTACATTAAACTTTTCAAGCATTGGACCAAATCACAAGGTGAATGCAACCTATTCCTTTAAGACAGGGGTGTCCAAACTACAGCCCGCAAACCAATTGCAGCCCGCCACTGTTTCTGAAATGGCCCGTGAGTTAATTTAGAACTATAATTAAATTTGACCCAATATTAGGTAAAAAATGCATATAATACATGCAAAATACATCTCAAAACTGATAAGCTACCACCTCTCCTCCTCTTTACACTCTTCAAAACTTTAATTCTCTAAATTAACATTACCAAGATTTTTGAAATTGCAGAACCAAGGAAATGAAAAATTAACAGTGAATGCAGGAGATTCAAGCCGCACTGGCAAAATACTTCTTTACCGCGTTCAGAGGCACGTACTGTATGTCTATTTGCTGAGAATCAGTTGCTGTAATGAAGGAATATAATGTAAAGAGACATTATGAAACAAAACATCACGAGTCTTTGTTCCCACTGCCAGAGCAAACATTTTCTCTAATTACACTAAACAAGAACCTAATGAGTTCCAAGATAACAGACAGTTATCTTGGGACATAACAGACCCTGTGATGTACTAACTCTTGACTTAACAGTGATTCTTCAGTCCAAGGCACATTATAACTGTTCCTATTAGTAGTTATCACTAGTGAGTACAATTTGTGAAATCTTACAGGTATATTAAAATTATGTAATATCATTATTTATAAAGGTCATTTCAAGCTTACAGTACAAAATATTAAAACTCACCTATTAGGGTAGTCCCCTAAATTAAAAGGCAATTTGATTATTGGAATGCACGTATATCCGGTGTTATTTGTTTATTTTTATTATTTGAGGCAGCCTCATATTTTTGTTTCTCCATCTGGCCCCCAATAAAAAAGTTTGTACACCCCTGCTTTAAAAGGTATGCAAATGAGAGAGCATGGTACAGTATGTTCCTATTGTTTATATTCTGAATAGCGGGGAAGTAGGCATCACCAGATCCATGGAGATTTGTTAGGCGAGTGGTGCTGTGACCCATCTCAGGAGCTGATCCAGCTTTGCTGTGGATGGCTTGTTGATGGGCTGCTGGTTGAGCACAGGGTGGAGCAGTGTATCGGACTTTGCTTCTGTGATTCAGTTGAGCTCTTTGCTATTTCTCTTCCTTTGTACGCTAGCTTCCTTGGGTATTGATGTCCTGTCCTTCTCGAGCCTAACTTCCCAGACTTCATTTCCCGGGCTTAACTTCCAAGGTGTGGTTCTTGGCTTACCCTGTTTATCAGCTTCAGACAAAAGACATTCCAATGTCTTTCCTGCCAGAGTTCTTATTGGCCAAATCACATCTGTGATTTGCAGATCTCTCCTTAAGGAATTTTAATTGCTTCAGGGGAGACAGGATAAAAGGTCCAGTATTTGGGAAGACTCATAACTTCTTTTGAGTAAAACTGTTTTGAGTTTGATAATTATGATTAATTCTGGCTACCGACACACAGACCCTTCTAGCATTGGACCTTTTGACTACTCTTTTGTCTCACCCCTTTTTGGAATTGTTTGCCTCGCTGCCTTCTCCAGCCGGACTCCGACCTCTAGCCTGGAACTACCGACCGCTCTGCTGCCTCTCTCCTCTCGGGCTCGTAGCCATCGGAATCTCAGTAACCTGCACAGGGTTCATAACTACTCATTTGTAATACAGTGTTGTGGAATGACCTTCCTCAGACTTTACGACAGACAACTTATTGAACTCTCTTCAAATCTGAACTGAGGACTTACCTTTTTATCAAAGTCTATATCTGATAAGATAAGCTAAGGGAAATTTAGATAACAAAGAAAGTTAGGGAGTTTATGAAAGTGACCTAAGGCTCCAGAGAAGGTGTTTAATTTTGTATATTTGCTAAATATAAGAAATTTGAAATTAGCTAGAAAGATTAATTATTTTCTAAACTAAGTGAACTAGAAGAATCTTTGTCAGGCTTTTTTCCTGTGGGAGATAATGGTATACAATTGAAAGATCCTGGCCAGGAGTGCTGTGACACCCCCAGACTGTCACAAGTAGAAAACGTTTTATCTCTTAATTATCACCCAACAGCAGATGTTTCTTTCTCCTCCCCTTGCGTGAGAAGCTTTCTCTTTCTTGTCTCGGTTTCTCTCCAGATCAAGGAAGGCGATTCAGCCCATGGCCAAATACTAATGGAAAGGCAGATAAAGAAGAGCTCAGGATTGTGCTGGTCGGGAAAACGGGCTGGGAAAAGTGCAACTCGAAACACAATCCTGGGCAATAAGGCATTTGTCGATAAGTTTAGCATGACCTCAGTAACTAAGGGCTGTGAGAAGTGTAAAGGTGAAGTCAATGGGAGAGATGTTGTGGTAGTTGACACTCCAGGCCTTTTTGACACAGATTTGCCAGAGGAAGAAATTAATTTGGAAATTGCCAGATGTACCACTTTGACTTCCCCGGGGCCTCATGTAATTATCTTGGTCATGCAGCTTGGTCGATTCACACAGGAAGAGAGAAAGGCAGTGGAAATGATTCTGCAACTTTTCAAACAAGAAGCTGCAAATTACACAATTGTGCTTTTCTCTCATGCAGAGAAATTGAAAGGCAAAGCAATTGAAGACTTTATAAGTGAGCAGGCCCAGAGTATTCAAGAGTTCATTGAGAAATTTGGAGGTATGTTGCTTTTAACAACGAGGATATGGATGATCATGCTCAAGAAGCAAAGCTCATGAAAATCATAAATGACATGTTTGTGCAGAATGGGAATACCTAATATTCTAATGAAGCATTCAAAATGGTGGATAAAGAGATTTCTGAGTTCCAACAGCAGTATATACAGAAGATCAATGATATTATTGAATTGGAGAAAAATTATATTAAACAGACCTATGTGAAAGAATGGAATGACTTCATAAAGAGAATGAATGAAGAAAGACAACAACATGAGACAGAAAAGCAGCAGCTAGAAGAGATGATAAGAGAGCTGGAAGAGAAGAGAAATTAACTAAATAAGCAGCTGCAAAAGGAAAAGCTGAAATACCAAAAACTCCAAGCTGATGAAGAACACAGGAGAGTGCGGGAAAAAAGGTTTAGGGAAGAGATCGATAGAAAAAGAGAGAGAGACTACAAGAAAATAGACTACAAATACATCAAAATTGCAAGAGGAAAAGCAGCAGATTCCAGTGAATTTCTGAAGAAGGTTTCCATAGGACTAGGAGGATTAGCACTGTTGGCAAAAGGAGCTGGAATAGGAGTGGCAGTGATTGGCACAGGCGTGGCGAGCACAGGGGGAGCCGCAGGGGCAGGGACTGGACTGGCAGCTACGCTAGGAGGCTGGATAGCAGAAGCAGCTGAAGCTCCTGCACTGGCAGCAGTAGCTCAGAATGCCCCAGCCATAGCAGTGGCAGCTGTAGAGGTGCTACCAGCTCTGGCTGCAGCACACTGCTGTGTACAGTAAAGTGATCCCCCGGGTGAGCACACTCTGGTGTGTGAGTAAACATCTGTCCACGGCACATCAGGCTCATCTTTGCATCAGCACAATCTGGCTCCCGGGTCACTGTACATTTCTTCCTGGCTCTCGTTTTGACTGCTTTCTAAAAAAAATAATATTCTTGACCAATTTACCAGGCTAGCTTCATTTATCAGATATGTAAAGGAAGCGGCTACGGTTCTATACAGTGAAATTAAAAGAATAATGAAAGTAATTTAATGGTTTGTAGTCTCCGTTTTACTATTAGAGACCATTCGGGGCACCTCCTGAAACAAATGGTAAAACTCACCCAAAATCCAATAGTGTATGAGGTCAGTACTCTTACATAGTGGATAAAACTCAGGTTCCATTGTGTTCTATGTTTCATAATTTATCAATTAATAATGCTAAGGGTTTAAAGTCATAGATCTGTATATTACCCTGGGTTATAGTTCCGTGCCTTCACAAATGTTATGCATGTTTTATGTATCACTGACTACTTCATATTTGTCACTTTGTCACATTGAATTTTACACATTCATTACTTGTATTTTTACCATTTAATTAATTGCTTAATTGCTTGAAATTTTAGTTAGTTGAGCCTTTTGGGAAATTGTATTTTAGCTACTTTTCCTTATACAAATGTCTCCATAATTATGTTATTATTCGTTTTAATAATACATTCATTATACTCCTTCTAGCGTTTATTAATCCTCACATATGCATCCCAAATTTGTGACCCCCTTAGTTTGACAATGGTAATAACAGCAGCTACTGTAAAGTCAAAAATACAATAAACTGGCTAAATAAGGTGGATCCCAACATTATCACATGCCAATGAATGCTAGGACAGGTGACCTGTAAATTCTGTAAGAATTGTAAAAGTGAAGAACTTATATTAACTTACAGAATAAGGTACATTTGATGGACCTAAAGTGATAGTGTTGCATGTTGTGGGCTATTTCAATGCTTTTCAATTACATCAACTTCACTAAGTATCCTGAAGGCGCAGTATTACAGATTCCATTTGGCCTGAAGGAGAGGCAGTGGCAGAGCAGTGTCAAGACTTTGGAGCAATCTCTGCTAACATGTCAACTGTGCCTCTTCAGGTGGCAGCAAGTGGGCCATTTGGAATGTCTATAACCTGTCACTCTCTACACTGTGAAGAGACTTTCATCTAGTTTGCATGGACTGAGCGATGGAGCATGCACAACAAGTGTAGGAAAAAACTGGAGACAAGCAGAAGATTGATGTCTCTGCTGTAAAACTGAATCTGCTTCCACTGTCTGGCACTTTGTCAAAATGCAATAATTCAGAGCTCAGCACATGCAACTTGCTGATACCAAGGCCTCATCCTAGAAAAGAGCTTTGAGAGAATTTCCTACATTATTATTTTGCCTTGAGCTATAGTTCTTCTCCTTCACAAATGTTAATCATATTTTTTGCTTTACTGACTGCTTCTTATCTGTTGCTTTGATTTTTACACACTAGTTCATTGTTTTTATTTTCATGATTAATGGATCTTTGGGTTTCTTTTGTGGGGGATTTAGTTGTACTCTTTGGTTGGGGTTCTAACATACTGTATAGGGGATTCTATCCACTTTATACTGTATGCATGTCTTAATAATTGTTATTATCCATTTTAATAATAGGATTTAATAAAAAGGTATAATAAAGAATATGTTGGCTGTACTCTTTTTACTGATCTTCACATACGTATGCACCCAAAATTTTGATTCCCTTGATTTAATAATAGCAATTGTTGCATGTCTGAAAAATTAATAAACTCACAGGCTTACCTGGTACATACAGTAATAGGTTCTCATCATATTCACAAATGCGTATAAGTAAGACATAATGAGAATTATTAGGAAAAGCTGTTGTTTGAATAAATACAACAGTTCACTTAATACTGATATAGTAGAGGTAATAATAATAGTGAGTCCTTACACTTACTGTATATAGTGCTTTTCTGGACACCCCTCTAAAAGCTCTTTACTGTAATGGGAATTCCCCTCCACCACCACCAATGTGCAGCCCTCATCTGGATGATGCAACGGCAGCCATAAAGCACCAGTACACTCACCACACATCAGCTATAGGTGGGGAGGAGAACAGAGTGATGAAGCCAATTCATAGATGGGGATTATTAGGAGGTCATGATTGGTAAAGCCATGGGGAACATTTTGGCCTGGGCACCGTGGTAACATCCGTACGTTTTTCTAGAAACGCTCTAGGATTTTTAATGATGACAGACAGTCGGGTCCTCGGTTTTATGTCTCATCTGAAGGATGATGCCTTTTTAAAATAGAGTGTCCCTGTCACTATAATACTAATACTAAGCAAACACCTTAACTTAATATAATGTTTCTAATTAGACAAAACAAACAAATGAGAACAGTCCATTTGCACCATCTTCCCATTTAGTAGTTGATCCAAGAATTTCAGCCAGATGTTTCTTGAGCATCAGAATTGTTTTTCTCATCAAACAAGTTATCCATTTCAGTTATTTCTTGGAGATCTTGATGCTCAAGCACAGTAAAACTGTCCTTCTGCATTCCCTCATTTAGTGGCCTTTGTATATCTCCATCTTCATTTGGTGATTCCAGATGGTACCCATTGGTCTGCTTTATTAATTGGTGTGGAAAACTGTTAACATCAGGGTTTTGCACTGAAGCACTAGTCTTTAGGTTGGTGTCCCTTTGTTGTGTGGGTGATACCTAAGATGATATTCCTCTTCTGATTCACTGTCAGAGTCCTGTTGAGTCTGTGGTCCCTTATAAGATTTCCTTTTCTGCTGCAGAGATCCGTTTCTCTCTGCTTTTGTACTGTATGGAGTCAACTCAGGTCTTTCCACTGGTAAGTAATTGCATGGTAGCAAGAGATTCCTGTGGATCACTTGACTTTTACCTCCGCCACTCTCAGAAATCACTAGATGCTCCAGGAATAGTGTGTGTGACACTTGAACCACTTAGTGCCAAAACAGTTAAAGCTACTCTTACGTTGACTTCAGAAGAGGTCAGAAAATACTCCAAGAACACTGTCTGCACAAACTTCACGACAGCCACAGCACATCCTTTTCAGCCACACAGACCACTCCAGAGTTTTAAAAGTGGTCATATTGTTTCAGGCAACCTTTGAACATTCAGTTTCTCTTCAACTTGCTTACCTTTATTATCAACTAAACAGCTAGTAACAGATCAACAAACATCATTCAACATTAAGAGCTGAGAGCAAACTTAAAAATATCCTGCCAAAATTAAAATCAATTGGGAACTGAGGTGGAGGAAGAAAATAATACAGCTCCCAGTGGCCAAGGTTTGAGAAGTAACCATTTAACACATAATCTTAATTATTTTTATCTGTTTGGCTGCTTAGACATGTCTGCCAAATTAAGGAACATTTTGCTTTCATTATCACTGTTAATAATTTAATTAGAATAAAGTCCTCTGCTGTGTTAGCATATTTTGTGTTACAGTTGGCAAATTTTATTTTTTCCTTGATTATATTGTCATTGTATTTAATTTATTTTAACCCCCATCATGCATTTTAGTTAAAGGGGTCAATAAAATGAACACAAGATCCACATAAATTCCTAAGAATTCAGCCCATCTAGATCGTTTGCGAGGGTAAGGTTTGCTAAGATTTGGTGGCACAAGATGTCACTAACCCGATTGAAAGGGAGGTTTGGGAGGTCAAGGAATTGTATTGATTGATATTATATTTTTTTCTTAATCAAAGGAAACAATTTTATTTATTATTAATTCCTATAAGTGAATTCAAACAAAAAATACGTGTCTTTCACTACAGGGCAACATCAACGAGTTACATATTTAAGAGATGGGGTAGGGGACTTTTTACTTCAAAATAAACTAAACGATTTTTAGTTAGAAGGTATTCATCAAGCAAGAGATCCTAATTATTATTAGTTTAATTAAATAGCATTAGTATTTTTGTTGTTTTTATGTAGATTAAATAAATTAAGCGAGGTCTGCGCTGTAAAAACGTTTGAGAAGTAAACGATTTTGTAGAGAGAGATACAGTATACTGTACTGTTTTAGTCTCTCGGCGGTGGGAGAGTGTTATTACGGAACTACAATTGCCAGAGAACATTGCGCTAAATCTCGCGACGACCTTTGGATTCTTTTGATTGGTTATTCTTAAGGGCAGTGTCATTTGGGATTGGTGGGAAAGGATGTCTCTGTTTGATGACGATTATTGTTGTGTATTTGGCGATGGAGGAGAGAGAAGCCTTGAAGAAGCAGATTGAACTGTTGCAAAGTAAGTTATGTTTTTTCTTTCCCTGGGAACAGAAAGAAATCTGAGAGTTGAGTGTTCTGGGTCTCTTGAGTAGCGAATTCTTTATGCTAAAACTTTACTTAGAGTTGTAAGCTTATTTTTGGTGTCGTGTCTGTTTCGAGTTGAGCAACTCTCGAACTATGTCAAGCCTTAAATTATTGAATTATTGGCACTTTCTCAATAAATCGCAAGATTTATTATCAAGAAAACAAACTTGATGCAAGCGGAAATGTTCTTAAATAGGACCGTGCCGTTATTACGACACAACGAGCTCATGACATTCTCTGTACCATCTGCTGACCTGTACGACAGCTGACACCAGATCTTATCGAGGACGTGTCCGAATGGGGTTATTTTAAACCTGCAATATCATCCAGGTTTGTCGATTCCTCAGTGTTTTACAGATTTGAAGAATACCCTTTGAAAAATTTGAGATAAAAGCATTCAGGGGAATTCCTCTTTGGTAAACCCTTTCGTTTATTGGTGGAGGAACAGGTTGAGTTTAAGCTAATGGCAGCAGTTGTATGAGCTTAATTTAAGGTTTTACCGAGCGGATATGTCGCTAATGGTTCTTCACGCAGCACGGAAAGTTATTCTAGTAGTTTTACGGTTTTGTTTCATTAATTGTCTATTCATGTCTTATAAGTATAATTCTGAATT
The DNA here is from genome assembly GCF_040954835.1 of Lepisosteus oculatus. NCBI lineage: Eukaryota > Metazoa > Chordata > Actinopteri > Semionotiformes > Lepisosteidae > Lepisosteus > Lepisosteus oculatus. Next base: position 27,883,958 of record NC_090701.1, on the reverse strand, counting down.
GTCTCTGAACTGAACGTCATACACTAACTGGACAGAATTTTAGGGTTCTCCCCCAACATTTAAGTGTCAGACTTTTGTGAGTGGCAAGAACAGTTTGAATAGGTTGTGGTGTGCATACCACAGGGGTATAAAACAAATTCAGGTTCCATCCCATTCTTCAGGTGAATTAAGCTGGGATGCGCTGAGCGTAATGGAGAGTGGGATTGAAATGTGCGCAGGTGCCTCTTTTTCCGAAGATCGGTTCGATTTAAGCGGGGGAAGGGATGTGAGTCTTTTTCTCATGCTCTCCAAACCAACCTCACATTATCTGCTTGTCATTTGATTGATCTAGAACAGGGTGGCACAGTAGCGCAGAGGTTAGCATTACTGCCTTGTGAAGCCATTGCTACCCAGGTTGTGTTAAATCTGCAGATTAAAATCGTGCTATTGCAAACATTGCTTATGGTTCTCCCTTATTTGTTCTAGTGTAAAAGATGATGAGCATTAAAAATCAAGTATTTTGCTGATATCATGTTCTTTGTGCTACGGAATACTAAAGCAAAGTTTGCAAAACTATAGATTTTCCACAAAGGTATTTTAATTGATCATCTGAATTCATAAATGCAAGTAGTAGTGGCAAATGATCTGTGTACTCTCTTCTGACTTCTGGTTCTTGCTCTTTGTGCACAGCTCTTATCAACAACCACAAAAGTGTCCATGGAGATGCCCCTTCAGGCGCTCGGACTTGGAGTCGTCCCCGTCAGGCTACAGCCAGCAGCCAGAGTCGAAGCACAGAGTTCTCCCGCTCTCACCCAGCCCAGACAAGACCCTTTGAATCCCAGCCTCCAGGGTACTGGAGGAAGAAGTACTCTCTCAGTAACAAACACACTGCTCCAGAGGGTACAGTGGTCATTCACACTGGCCCTGCTGGAACAGCTGTCAAGAGTGCAGTGAGTTCCTCTGTACAGCACCTTCCAAACCAGCCTGTGGGCCCTTCCAGTTCCTCCGGTGTTACAGCTGACCCCCAGATCACCTCTGCTTCAGCCACATTGCTCTCAGGGAACTCTGCTCTGACTGCTAGGCAACAGAGCAAAGGACTCTTAATCAGCAAGCACCAAGCTGCCTTATCCTCCAGTCTATTATTATCTTCAGGTTTGAACAACAACCTCAGTCAGCAGAACCCTGTGTTGTTGTTGTCGTCACAGGGTTCAGACACTGGTTTGACAGGGAAAAGCAAGACCATAAAGAATTCAAGCCTGACACAGGCTGTTTTAATTCCCAAAGGATCCCAAAACAGTGCTCTTCCTTCAGGACCTGTTTCCACATCCCCCCAGACTTGTGGCCTAAATGAAAATGTGCAGCCCAAGCCCTCGTCATTACCTCGGGCTGATAGTGGAGATGGTTCATCAGGCCATGTAAGTATGAGCCACGGTTGTTCTCTTGACAAAAAAACAGTGTCTCCAAAAGCAAGTGTCCTGAGAGCTAAAACCACAACTCCGTCAACTTTGTTGCAGGTCAAACCCCATTTCCTCAGCAAATCAGTGAAAGACCCAAAGCCTGCGAGCAGTGATCCTGCTTCCATTACATCTCATCATATCACCAAGATCACCTCTAGTGTTCTCTCCAGCTCCTCTTCACAAACTGATACAGGGTCTGATGCAGGAGATAAAAATGCTGGCAAGCTACTAACTGCCCTCCCGCAGCCTTCCAGTGTCTGGGGCAGAGCTGCCTCAGTCAAGAGATCTCGGTACACCTGGGTCAAGAAGACACAAGAGGGGCTGGCTGGGCCCAGCCACATTGAGGCATTTAAGGGCTCTGGCACTGCTAAGCCTGCCCTGTCACCAGCCTCTCAACCCCATGCCCCATCACTCAGTTCTGGCAAGAAAAGGACTGTGGCTGCCAGCAGGACCTTGAGGATTTCAAATCCATCCCCACCACCTCTAGGCACACAGCTGCCAAAAGCAGCCAAGACACAGTACACCTGGGTGTCTGCAGCTGCTCGCCCCCCTCAACCCAGCAGGAAGCCCCTGTCCCCTACCCAGAAGGCTGGGGGTTTGTCCAAGAATCTGAAGCTCCGAGCGAAACCCACTGCCCCCCATATGGTGAAATCCAAGAAGGCAGGCGGGGTCTCCTGCCCCCAGCAGGCTCAGGGAAGTAAGTACCGCTGGAGGGCTGCAGCACAGACTCAGGCAGCTGCCGCTGCCAGCAGGTCAGTGTACCAGTGGAAGGTGGAAAAGGAGAATGGCCACCGGGCGGAATCAGGGCATTCATCAGTCATCCAGGACCCCCACAGCAAACCTGTCCTCTCCCCCTCCCCTTCCCCCTACAAACTGAAAAGCAGGATGAAGATCATCAGGCGGAAGAGTTCTGGCAGGTAGGTGTCTGAGGAGGGCTGTGAGCCACAAATGGTTGATGCTGCTTTTTGGTCTGCTGCTAAAATTGCTCTGCAAACTCTGACCTTTACAGATATGGCAGAATAATTTAGTCCATTCATAAGCCAGTTCATTTTTAAAAATTGTATTAAGGGCCCTTTGTTGATGGATAGTAAACCCCAGTATTTTACATTGTGGCAGAAAACCCCAGGTTATTCATGTACACAAAGTAGAATGAAGCCGTTTAGAAAAAGTTAAAAAAAACTTTGATAGTAGACAATTTAAAATTGTGTGAAAACATTTATTATACAAATGGAGTATTAATGTTTTAGTCACGCACTGCAAGGAGATTCTTATTGTGATACTATAACTATAACTATGGTTTATTCACTTTTATTCAAATCTTAAAATATTGGGTAATGTAAAATAAAAAGAATGTGGTTAATTACTGCATTTTCTCACATATTCATGCATGAAGTGTTCTGTTACAAACTGCTACCACCAGAGGGAAACAAAACAAGATAACAGGGTTACTGTCCTGGTGATTCACAGAAGTTCTTTTTTCTGTTATATAACTGGCCTGTCTTTATATATCAAGATAACCTCTAAGAACAGTACTTCAATTCCATATCTATAATCTTGAACAATGTGGTGGCGAGGCAGCTCTTGGGTCCAGGGTTTGATTCAATACTGTGGACGTTGGATGTTCTCCCCTTTGTTTGTGTGAATTTCCTCTGGGAACTCAGCTTTCCTTCCACAGTCCAAGGACAAGATGTCTTGCTTCTTTGGCAACTGTAAACCCTGTAAACTGTAAACTTGTGTGAGCGTGCCCTGCAGTGGAGAGTCCAGTCTAGGGCGAAGTCCCAACTCATGTCCTGTGCGCCACAGCCTTTCCCAGAGCAACCTAATGAAAGAAGGATCTGATCCTTTAAATCATATTGGCTGAGCAAATACAAATGTCAAACTTTTTGTTTCCTTGTATTTGTGAGCAGTTCTGTGCTATGACAGTGGCAGTTTTATAGCGTGGAAGTGACTTAAAAGATAAAAGAGAATAAGCGAGGTGGGAAAAAAGTGCCACTTTTTTAGAAGATGGTAGAATCTCCATGATAAGACCAGGTTTTGGAAAGACGTGTCGAGTGTTCCGAGCCTGTGAGCGTCGTGCTGTGATAACTCTCAGTATGGCTCTTCCCTCCTGTAGCGTGGCTGTCGTCGAGCGGAGGGGCAGCGCTGACTGGCTGATGGTGAAAACGCAGTTCTCCTTGCGCCGACGCAGGCAGTCGGTTGGGAAGAGTCCGCCTTTAGCCAGGAGAGCCCCAGCGAAGGGGCTGGTGCCCATTGGCAGGCACAAACTGCGCCGGCTCCCCAGTGCCAGCAGCCAGGGCTCTGCCAGGACAGGTAGGAAAAGGGGAGCAATGGGGGGTGGGGGGATTCAGATCAACAAGTTGTAATCTGAAACTCTGCAGCTCACTCTACTATACTGTAGGATCAGATGAAAATAGTTTCAATTTCAGGCAGTGACCTGTGTTTTTTTAATTATCCCCATTTAGACATTACTGTCGTATTCAGTGTACGTGAAATATTAGTTCCGCACACCCTTTGAACTTTCAGCACCACTGAAACAGCAACCGCAGTGTCTGGCAAACAGTTATAAGCAGCAGTAGGTTATGTGTGAAATGAGTTGAAGATGTTTTGGATGGCAAGTAAACATATTGACTCAGTGAAAAACAATTATTCTGTACAAGACAAAAACTTTGAAATGGCTTTCCGTGTCACCAAAGCATTCCTTGACTTTTATCCCAGGCTGTGTTTCTTTCCAAGGGTGTGTGAGCTCCATAGAAAGCCTAAGCAGCCGAACTGCACTGCTGTCTGTCTTGGGATCGACCATTTCTTTGTGGCTCTAGTTTGTTGTGTTCATTTTCTGGCGGGAAGCCATCACAACACACTGTATGGCACTGAGCCTGTGTGGTTTTGAAATACAGAAATCTCAGCAGTGACACCGATGATACACTTTTCCCATTGTTTTCCTCTTCAGTTTTTGTTGATTTTAAAGTGCCTTAAGAAGTAATATCTCCATATTTAATACTTATAATTGTGATCTCCTGTCTTGCAAACACATTTAAAGCCTATTATTTTAGTCACTAGAGGGCATCCTTGGCCTGTTCTCAGTTCATCCTCATCAGTGTTCACCATCACAGCAAAGCTGTCACATCCTGTTTTACAGACAGGGCTAAATCATTTGAATTAGATGAAAATGTAGTAATATTGTATAGTACTCTTTTGTACTATAGTTAACAGATTTGTCTGACAGAAAGGGGGAGGGAAAGGAGTTTTTCAGACTGGGAAAACTGATTCTAGGTGCTTTCCAACAAACATTTGATCCTCCCTTTAAGAAGCCAGCAGGTTTTTATTGTTTATTGTAAGCAGTTGTTTGTTGAAGTGTGGAAAGAACAATTACAGGTGGGAAGTATTGTGCACATATATTTGGAGTGAGTGTCCATTTGACTTCATTCTGATGTGTGTATCTAGCAGTGATTGGCTAGTGGTATCTTGAAGCTTAGACCTCCATAGTAGTTGCCTCATCAGGTTGTTTTACTTAAAGGAAATCACTTTACATGACTAAAGTTACAGCAGCAATCAAACATCAGCAGATGCTCATTATCAGCTAGTGGGAATTTTGTTGTACTGCATTAGTCAGCTCCATCAACAAAGTATCAAAAGGGTTTGTAAATTACCAGACGAGTCTCTCCTCACACAGCTTACTTCTGCAGCTCTGCCAAAGATACAGAATCACACCAGACACAGTTTCACAAATCTCTGCGTCTCCCTCCAGGGTACTGTCTGTATTAACTTCTCACCACACTGTTTCTTAACTTGATGTTGTTTTACATACATTTTGGCTAAAAGAATGACACAATATGCAGTAAATCTGGTGTCTGTGATAAATATTTCAAACTGAAAGAAAAGGTAGGTTAGGAAATCCATCCATTCAACAATTTTCTAACTGTTTCGTTCAGTTCAGGGCTGTGGGAGAGCCAGAGACTATCCTGGCATGCAGTGGGTGCAAGGTGTGACACACCAATCCATTGCTGCCCAATTAGGAAATATGAAGTGTAAATTAAACATCTTTTTTGTGATTAGTTTAAAGACTTTTTCCTCAGTCTTGCAGAAACATCAGATCACTTACAAACTTTTTTGTTCAACAAAGGATGTTACCTAGAATGCACATAAATAGTCTTAAAATCAGTATCTGAGGTGGCCTCTTGTTTTTGTTTTAGTAATTTACTGACCAAAGGATTCCACAAAACATTAGACCACGAGGATCGAAACACTACCCAACAAGGCATTGACTGTGTCATTTGCAGCTGTCCAAGCATTTACTGTCTCACCTTTGGCACCATGGTCCAGAGCAGTAGAAAGCTCTTTATAAATGATATCAGGACAAGCCAGAGTCCAGTGATGCCGGGGCAGGAAATGTGAGACTCCCAGCCAGCATCTTTTCAGTTGCAGTCAGGCCAGCTAGCGAAGTCTGTTTCTGCCACTGTGAGAGCCGCAGATAAGAGTCATCATCAAAAAAGAGGACCACATTAGGTTTATGGATAAATCTTATCTGAATAACAGACATACAAAGAAGACACCTGTTTCCTGTACTTCATCACCTCTGGACACCCCCACAATGTGTAATATGATGTCTTCAACATAACTAAGGACTATCTCCAAATGATACACTCATAAAAAACGTTTAAGTAGATCATTACATGATTATCTCCTTTTTTATAAGGATAATTCAAACACAAAAACCCACAGAATGAAAGAAATGTTTGGCCAGTGATATTAAATGGTGATATTGTGACAAAGCATTTAACCATGTAATCACTAGATAAACTAGAACTATGGCCCTGATAAGTGAGCTTCAATAGATTTGAATCTCCATGATAAGACCATATTTTTGTTTTTAATCATGATCAAAACCTTGTTCTTTGTTTCACTATCATCTGTTTCTTTTGCACGAATGATGATCAAATTGACAGTTTTAATGCAATTAATGAATTTAATGGTTAATTCCAGTCACATGCATATGTATAGCCTCTGGTGCAAACTCTGAAGCAGAGGGATAGTGTTAATTTTTAAATAAGAAAGCAGAGCACCCCTTATCAGTGATGGAAGAAATGCTATTTTGGAAAATAGCTTGTTAAGGTCAGCTGCTACAGAGATTTTGTCAAATAATTATTCACACTTTCTACAGGTTTTTATGATAATGGCATTAAAAAAAGATTTTATGTTGTTGATTTTGTGAGAAATGAGTTTGTAAATTAAAATGTACTTCATCTAATTTTCAGTCTTTCTTTCTCTTAAATAAGTAGCTGCCCTACTACTACCAGCTGTATCAATCCTGCAACTTACAACTGGGAATCCACTTAAGCTAAGCAGGTGTGAGCCTGGCCAGTACCTGGATTGGAGGCTTTGTAGGAAAGCTAAGGTTTCTGCTGGAAGAGGTGTTAATAGGACCAGAATGGGGTACTCACCCTCTGGTCTGTGTGGGCCTAATACTCTAGTATAGTGATGGGGACTGTACGCTGTAAAAAAGGTACCATCCTTTCTAATGAGTTAGAAAACTGAGGAGTTTCTCGAAAAGAGTAGGGTTGTTAACTGGGGGGGCCTCCTAATAATCTCTATGAATTATCTTAATTTCTCTGCCCTCCTGCCTACTGATAGCCGATTTGTCATGACTGTACTGGTGTCGCATCATCCAGCATATTGCTAGGGGTTTGCGGTTTCATTTCTTATTGTGCAAGTTAAGATGGGCTTTTCTCTAGCAGACAGCAGTATGTCCAGTGGGGGGCAGCCTTGCCTCTGCTGCAGCATTTACCGAACGTAGGGTGTTTGGTAATTGATTGCCCAATTCAGCTGTGATGGGGAACAAGTGCCGATAGCGAGTAATTTGCAGCTGTAGACTGCCAGCACACAGTCCCTATCAGGTCCTGGCATTCATTTCACATAGCTGATAAAAAGGAGCTAATACATAATTATCCTTTGCAAATTGGATTGTTTTAACTAACTGTAGAATATGGCCTGGTGGAAGCAATCCCTGCTTTACAGCCCTCCCTCCCCCTGCCTTTGTACAGAGCCCCTATCGCAGCATAATTGCCTTAACTCAATGAATTTCTCTCCGCATTAGAAATTCCATCACTATAAACATTAAGCCTTACTCATTGTGATAGCTAAGAGACTGTCCATGTCTTTTTCTCTCTCCGTCTCCCCCTCCCATTCCTCCCTCATCCACTTTAACTGGCAAAATTAATCAGGAAGAGGATTTTAAACATTTACTGGTGCGAATGAGGTTAGGCCTGGCTGTGTATTGCAGAGCAGATAAGGGGAGCTAATAAAGAGCAAATTGAATTACTAATGATTGGGGCTGGAGCGTATTAAAGATGAGCATTAAAAAAAAGGAAAATGAAACACGATCCTGCCTGGCTTTGTCAAATAAGGAAATCGATTTCCCCTCTCCCCGGCGTGGCGTGCCTTAATTTCTTTTCAGCTATTTATATGTTTGATACACAGGCATTTATTTTGTTCATTGGTTATCTGCAATTTAATTTAAAGAGTGCATAAACATAAGGGAGCCGTTTGGGCTGTAATGAATCGAGTGGTGGTGAAGGCTAGCAGTGATGCACAAATAACATTATAAAGCAGATAAACGCTGTAATTGGATTGCTGACCGCCTGCTTCAGCAGCCTTCCTGCTCCGAAACCGTGGGAGCTGAGGCAGTTCCACCTTTTCTGCTCACCCGTGCATGTTTTTTTTAGGACAGCTCTTTCCAGCTCATACTGGTGAAGGGGCGTTTTTCACAGTGAAAAGTAGTTTAAAAAAGCTGAACACTACAGGTTGAGAGGACTTTATGATCACTAGAATCCATGGCCACAGTCGCACTCTTGAGAGTAAATGTAAAAAATGCAATATGACCAGATTATAAGTTCTAATTTAATGTGTTGTTGTGTGGAGTTTCTCATGTCCGGGAATATGTTTTTATTATTAATTTTTCCTGGTGTATTAATGTTTTTTAAGGACAAATACCGCTGTACACAAAACTATAGTCCCCAATTTTTTAGTGTTGTTATTAAATATTGGTAAGTAACTAAATAAATTAATTAATTGAGAAATGACACATTTTGAATTAAGCACAAAATCGTGAACTTCGTGAAAGTCCTGTAAGTCTCCATGTTGTCACAAACCCCTGGTCTGGCCACGGGTAAGAGCGAGAGTTCGTGAGAATTGTGACATGAATCGGCCCTTCCTGCTCACTAGTCACTGTAACGACTAATGAAATGCGAGGTATGAGGAAATAATTACAGGTTGTGCAGCAGACATTTCCCCGCAGAAACATTCCAACATGATTTCCATGCAGTTATAACTGTTGGCGAAACCATCTCAAAATGCAGAGTACTATTTCTGTTGGATTAAAAGAGATGTATTCACATGCCTGTTTGTTTACAATGTCATAGGGCTGCACCATGTCAAGTTTTGTTGTCTTGTTTTGAATGTCAGAATGTAGTACTGCACAAACCGGGATTTTTTTGTCTGTTTTAAGACATAAATGAGAGGTTTTACACTTTACTGTGTACATTTACTTTTATTATGGTTTAACATGCACTTATCGTTGCTGATTCTTCCTAACCCTGAAATATAAAAATAATGTTGCTGTTCACCTTTAATATGTTTTTAACCCTGTGGCATACCTACCATACAAAAGCTGTAAAGGGTGGTAGGACATATTGGGGAAACTGAGTGGATTATATAGAAATTACAATATTGAAAATATTTTATTCAGTCCTTGTCTTGTTGTTTTAAACTGTTACACTTACAGATTGAAATACATGAATTTCTTAGTTCTTTACTGGATAAATCTTCATTCCATAGGGCTGTGAAGAACAGTGTGCATATCTTATAAAATTAGCATGATCATTTGTAGAATTCAGTTTGGGAAGCCAATTTACAGTCACATTCCAAATCCTCCAATGTGTGGGAGAAATGTTGTTCCATCTTCGGTATGCCAGCAGAAAAACTTTACAGCATTGAGAAACAATTGACTTTGTGGGTTTTCAGGTCATGGTTATTGTAACCTCATGAAAGAGTAGGAGGTAAATTGGTTGATAGGAAGCTGCTGTGATTGTGAACCATATGTGGACTCTGCACATTTTAGGCAAAAACTGTTCTGTAACAGCTGAATACGTTCATCTTGTGAAGACTTGCTTAATTAGCAGCTAAAATGCCCATTTATATTAAAACAATACTAAAACAATAGGTGGTCAATAATAAGGAATGAGCTCTCCTAGTACTTGTTGTTTCAGCACTGAAAAGAACTTAAAGTTCATTAAAAATGTAACAGGTGGAAGCAATGAGCTCTTGGAACTACAGTAGCAGACAGTCCTGAATATTAATTTGTATGAAGTGAAAATGTTTTAGTTGCAATCAGTGTGCCTCAAATTTGTTGTATACAGTATATTATAAATAATTTGGGAAAAAGTTAATTGATTGTGTCGGCTTTTGTGAACAACCACTTGACCTGAAAGAACAGTCAACAATATTTGTACTGTGTGATTGAGGCTGTGCAGAATATTTGTAATGTTCACAGGTTGGTTAACAAGCCCCCTTATTTTAATCTAAAGCTGTTGGAAAATTGCTCATCCATCTTAATAAAATCCTGCTGGTTCATGGAGAATGAAAGCATTGCTCTTTTCTTCAACAGAGCTTTGGTTTCTTTTGTAATGTCTCTTCGTCAGTCTCTGTGCAGTCCTTAAACAGTATCTATGCGGAATGTTAAGGTTACCTTCACCAGATGGATAAGATGAAATTTCATCAAGACTTTGTTCAGTGGAACCCCTGGTGCAGGTGAACTAGAAAATGTGTCAATTGTGTTAGAAATGAATGGTATGGAATCTTTGTTTATAGTAGTGACCACAATACAGAAAAGTAGCGCAATAGGAATATCTTGGAGAGTGGTATAATTTAAGTATGACAGTTTTGATGGTATTTGCACTTCTTAAAATTAATATTGGAATGAGAAGGACATTTTTTCAGATCTTTTTGCTCCAGAACACAATTATGTTTGTTTCACTGAACGTAATTGTAAAACTTGGAAGTTGCAGTTTTGAGATTCACGTTAGATGTTTTTGTGACAGAGACAACAAAAATGAGAAATAAATCTTAATTTAATAAAGTTAATACATCGACTTCCTGAACATGGTGTCAGTTGAGCAACCTGTATACGAATAAAAGTTCACCCAGAGACATAAAGACACGCATGCCTGTCATTGTTTATAAAAGTACGCAATCATTAATAAAATAAGGTTTATTTTTTCTTTTTTATTATTACCAGATCATCAGGTTAACTGAAACTTAATTAGCTGTTTCACACCTATATTGCACTTGTTTGTGTCAGAGAATGTAGATCATAAGGTGTTTTTGCTTATGTTACCTGAAGCAGCTCTAATGTAGTAGATAGAATGTTGCTACAGTGAAATATCGGGGTTTTGATTATTTGATGAGGTGGCAGGCAGTAGGGTGTTTGAGGGAAATGTGCTGGGAGAAGATAAGGTGAGGCATTAAAGGTAAACAAGTGCTTTTCGTTACCTATACAGACTTGACACCAAGTTTTTTAGAGTGATTCTCACTAGAACTCTTTTCTTCATGCAGGAGGCTTTATAATCAGCATTTTTCTAGCGTTCATTACATGTTGCATGCCTGTGATTACATGCACTACACTGTTCTTGCTTCTCATGCATCTTTCTTGTTGCGTATGCTGACATTTTAGAACGCCATGCTCGCTAGTCAGTGTCAGCATAAATATATTTTCAAGGGAATGCCATTAATGTATGACTTCCCATTAAGTTTCAAGACATTCATTGAACATTTTTCTGTCATGTTCCTCAAATTGCCCATTGGATTAACATGTGTAGTTACTATCCATTTTGAAGATCATCATGATAATCATTAAAGATGGGATAGCATGGTACTTTAATGTGAATGGTACAAATACAGAATTTCAACAACTCTTGTGGGCTAAGAGTTTGGCTTTCATAATGTTTGCATTTATCTTTAGCTTCAGTGGTGAACTCCTAAAATATCTTATTTGATATGTGGATGAAGAAGGTTTTGCACTTTTTAAAATACAGGTTGGATTTGGAGAATTGTGGTCAGTAGCTTTATGTTACAGTTTTGTTGGTGGAGCCAGTCTGTTTCATTGCTTTTGTTACTTTGTAACATCACCCTGAACTAAGTTGTAACAAGTTTTGAGAAAGGGGTCATGAAGAGGTAGTCAATGGGCTGTCAGCTATAAACAGTTACTGAAAAATTTGGTGTAAGCTGCTCAAGTCTGATTGAATAAAAACACTCCCAGATGTTTGACTGATAAAGTTGTGGAAAAAAATATCTTCCCCCTACTTGTTACGGTTTTTCTTTGCTTCTACATTAGTAATTATGTAGAGGTTTTTTTTTTCACCAAACACTTTTGCATTAGGCATTTTAGGAGCTGTGAAGACTGTGTTTGGCCGTGCTGTTTAGTTTTTGGACTAACAACAGTGTTTAAAAGTTGTGGATAACTGTTAGGCACCTTCTGCTTCAGTGCCTCGTTCTACAAAGTTTACAATGACTGTGCCCTTGCAATTTTGCATTGTGGCTGAGGGACATGTCTAGCACTGCACAATGTCCTAGTGGAGTTCTGTTCTCCACCAAGCAGGCTGGCCACCTTCATGTACATGGCTACTGCTTTAAGGCATAGTAATAACTGAGGGATTGAGAGGGGGACCTGCTGGATATGAATTCCTTGTTTTCCTAAAGGATCGATTGATATTAGAAAGTGAGGTGTGGGCGTCATTTGATGGTGCCTGATTTGAAAGCCTGGGAAAAAACAAAAACATAAAATGAAACAGTTTAAAGAAACCAGTAAAGAGCTGCTTTAGTATAATACTAAAAGAAAAAAAGGCTTTCAAGTAAAATTTGAGCATTAGCTTGTGTTAAAGGTTTCCATTGAGCAGTCAATCTGGGAGCCTACTTGAAAAGTCTGGGAAGGTGGCAGCCTTGCCTGCAGATTCTGCAGCCTATCCAGTTTGACTCCTCTATTTAGACGGGGGTCTGCTGGAAGGTAAACTCAGACATGGGTTGAACACATGGCCCCTGACCTCCAGAGGCAATACTGAAAGTGTCAACTGCTTTTATTTGTTTCTGTGCTAGCAGTGGGGTTAGGCAGCACTCATGGACCTTTTGGGCTTGTGAAGTGTGTGTGCGTATGTGCACCCCCAGGCAATAAATCGCCCAGCCCTTCCTGTCACCCTGACATGTGCTAAACAGGTTAGGGCAGCGGGGAGATCTGCCATTGCTTTATTTGGTGCTGTGTCTGTGCTCCCTTCTCCCTCTCCATCAGTCTCCCACCAACACCACCTCCTCCTGCCACAGATATTCAGGCACAGGGGCCAAAGGGTCAGTGTTTATTACCGGCTCTGTTGTCAGTTAGCCCAGAGACTGACTTTCCTCATAAATCATCAGGCTCCTGGCCCATTCCAGCTCCCTTTCACTTGTGTTCTTCAGCCCCCCTGACCTCAGAAGGTGCACAAATGTTTAAGTATTTGGGCGGCTGGGTACAGAAGTTCACATACTGGGCGCAGGGCTGTGGTATCAACACTCTCACTGACTCAGAGTTGGGTTACTGGCATCGCAGGGGTCCTGGATGGCTGCCCAATCCCTGCCATTGCCTCAGCCACAGGGCTCCTGTTACTCTGCTGCTGAGCCTTTTTATTTGTTTTATTCATAAATCAATTGATCAGGAGAAACTATCGTGTGTTTTTTTTTTTGCAGTGCCTTCTGCAGTTTTATACTTTACACCACTGAAGTGCATATTTGTATCATTGATGCTTGTGGTTAACAATCTTTGGTAAAACTGGCTGTTTTTCCTTATTTTTGCCTTTTTTAATCCTGTCCATTGGCTGAGTATGAATTATTTGTGTGTCAGCAATTGTACATGTCATTTTCAGTATTGTGAAGCAGAATTTCAAGGATGAGTGCCAGTTATGCTTGTTTGCAGACACAGTTAATTGCTTCAGTTATTTAATTGAATAATGGTTTGACAAATTCACTTTTTTTGAAGTTTTAATACTTGGCCACCGTAGAAGACAGTTATTACTGCTTCCTTTTTTATTTTGTTAGTATATAGTATGTAGCATTTTAAGGCATTTGCTGACATTGCACTACTTACAATAAGTGAGTCCAAAATTTTAAGTTCTGTCTGTATATTATTAGATTTAAACTCAAAACTGCCTGAAGAGGACTGATTAAACACATGTACAGTTTTCTGTGGTTCAGTTGTTGTTCATGCTGAAAATGAACTTGAGGATTTTCTAGCATGAACAGTTCATTTCAGATCTTTAGGGTTTAGGGCCTTACCTTGACTTGGCCTGTCCAAAATATTGAATTTATTTTTCTTCTTCCATTCTCTTGTAGACTTGCTCGTATGATTGAAATCATTGTCTTGCTATATAACTGAACTGCACTTAAACTTCAGCTGATGGACAGATGGCCTGATATTCATCTGTTGAATTACCATACGGAGCAGAATTCATGCAGCAAAGCATCCCCAAACCATGGCTCTGCCACCATCATGCTTGACAGTTGATATGAGGCTTTTGTAGTGGAATGAAGTATTTGATTTTGGCAGACATACAGTACTGTCACCCTGAAAAGTTCCACTTTTGACTCATATGTCCATATTGAGTCATTCAGGTGCTTTTTGGCAAACTTGAAATGAGCATCGGTGTTCTTATTAGTGAGCAGTGGTTTTGGACATGCTACTCTCCCATTTTTAGCCAAGGCTGTTCTGAATTTGGAGTCATGAACACTGACTTTTGCCAAGATGAGAGAGGCCTGCATATCCCTGGATGTTGTTCTGGGGTTCTTTGTGACTTCTGAACGGTTTTCCACAGGGCAGCCAATGTTGACAAGAATCACTGTTGTTCCCAGTCTTCTCCATTTTAAGAATGTTTCTGACTGTGGATCAGCAGAGCTCCAGAGCTTTTTGAGCAGTTTTATAACCTTTTCCAGACTGATAAGCATCAATTACTTTCTCTAAAGCCTGCTGGAATATTCTTTTGAGTGGAACATGATGTACCTCTCGAAGCTACATGGTGCTGATGAGAGCTAACGTATGGGGGTTTTACTGTGTATAGATCAGGTCTGGCCCAGATCATCTAATAAAGTTTAATAAAGTATTCATAGAGCTGACCCTAGTTGTCCCTTTAATTGAATTGATAGGAGTTGTTGGGGGTGCGTTAAAGTTTTTCACACAGGTATGTTGGATGGTGGATGATTTGTTTATGAAATAAACTAAACTGCCACCAAATATGGTGTTATTTGTTCAATCAAACTCTCTTTATATCTCACTGGTACTCACAAGAAGCTGTAATAACATTTTGTGGCAAAAATTCAGAAAATGTAAAAGGGGGCAAATGCTTGTCGTTACAGAAGCATAAATGACACGTCAGCATTAAAACTCATGTCTCTTCAAGGTCATTGTTTTCTACTTTGTATTATAGTATGTTTTTGCTACTTGAGTTCAAATCCTTGCACTTGTCTACATTAAATGTCAGGTGTCAGGTGAATTTGATCTAAATCTTTTTGAATTAAATTTACTGCTTCTACAGTGTAAGCTGTAATCCACCTAATTTGCTATAATGTGCAAACTTGGCTGGTTTGCAAACTTCTAACTACTTCTAACTATATAATTGATACAAATTAAGTGCAGCGGTCCTAGTTCAGGTCCCTGTTGTAATCCATCTATTACTTTGCCCTGTTGCACAAATGCACACATTTCCATGAATTTCAAGAACCTGTTATTATTGAGAATTAATCTTTTGTGGGGATTTAAAAGCCTTAAGAGTTTGCTGTCAAAACCTATGTTTTGTTTTTTGCAATCGGAACAAAGTAAAATATTAAGTTTACAGATGAAAGGCAATTATTTGATCATCCAATAATAGGCTAAAGATCTAAGAACCCAGTCATTTCCATTCAAGCCCCTGGTGACTCAGCATTTGTAAAACAACTCAGTACTTTATTCTGCCCATAAGGTATGTTCTCAGTCTAGAATTGTGATATACTTAATATCCATTGTTGTTTCTTGTTTAATAAAAATATTGTTGGATGGCAGAGAAAGCATTGTATGATTTGACAATAAGTGGCAGAAATGGAGCAAGCTGATATATAACGCATCAACAGGCTTTTAAACATATATGTAATAAAGCATTGCCGTACACTCTTTTGCCATGTAATAGGAGCATCCTCTGAAGTAGGTCCTGATGCAGAATACACAGTAAAAGCAGTTTTCTCATCACCTGCATTGGGGTCCCTGAAATGCCTTGTAAGTATGGGCCATTTCATTTTGGTACAGACTGCACTGTGCTGCGTGGACATGCTGTTGTCTGTTCATTAATCAAACTCCAATCCATGGGCCATCTGGCAGCCTTCCTGACAATCAGGCTCTTCAGTCAGTGGGCAGAAATGATGAAGGAATGTGTGCAAGTGCAGAGCTCTCTTCCCTCCCTCTGCCAGCACGGACTAGGACCTTTCCTCTCAATCTGCAACTGCTGGCAGGGGCTAGAGTTACAAACAATGACAGCTGCACCAAGAAGATACGTGTTTTCAGAAATACAAATTAATCTGCCCGTAATGTACCCAGGGGTTTTTCAAGCACAGGCATCACAGGCTGTTTTGGGACCTGTCTTGAGAAGCTTCTTGCCACATTTAGAAACATTGGCGTGACATTTTTTTTGCCAGTGATCTATGTAAGGGAGCATTTTGCGATAATTCGTTTAGCAGGACTGTAAGAATTGAAGAAGGGATTCAGGTAGACATTTTTAAATGCGGAAAAGTGGTGTTCTAAAAAAAACGGCTTTATACGTCCACAGCTGTTCCTACACTTGAGCAACCTAACTGACTCTTCCTGATTATGTTTCGCTGTACTTTTCTTTAACTTTGTTTTCAAGATGGCTTCTGTTATGTCCTGTTGTCAGAACAGGAAGGGTGATGTTCTCATTCATCCTATAGTGTGTGAAATGTGTCTTAAATTATGAAATAATTATAAAAATAGAACTGTTTCCTTTTGAGCAAATTATTGCATTCTTCAATTAATGATTTATAGTCCTTAATTTGGAAATAGAAATCCCTCTAAAAACTTTCAGGAACAATTTTTGAGATCCCTGTCTAAAACTCTTAAGAACCATTATTTGTCCCACGCTGCAGGATAATATTTTGATTATTTCACTGTTGTGCTCTATTTCACTTTTGTGTTTTTAGCACAGATATGTTAAACACTGTCAGTGTTCTCCTTAAAATCAAACTACACGTAATTCCATGGAGTAATCTAAATTCTCTGTGAAGGTGTTTATTTTTGTTGTTGCTAATTCACAAGTCACTTTTAATGAATATTCCATTTACTGAGGCACACAATTGCTTCCATTCCTGTCTTTTCAGTGCAAAATACTTACCTCATGTTGATGATGTTTCCATTTTTAAAATGTTGATATTTATGAATGAAAATTCCTTTCTGTATGTCGTGTTTAGTCACACTAAGAATTTAAATGTTATTTTTGACTTCTGTCATCACTTATATTGTTTTTCTTATATTATAAAGGTACACTGCATACAGTATAACAGCTCTTACACTCTTTTCTAGACATGGTCTGGATAGAACTTTCTTTCTGCTACCTTTGCAACAAAGTAACACACTGTGCCCATCACAGGGATGGACTGCAGTCATCTGAAGACTCCCATGAGGCAGCATGTTACAATCTGCAGACTGTTGTAAAAAGTCTCCTAACAAAATATCTCAGCAGTATGCTTAATTAAATTAATTGAGCTATTTCAATGTCACATCTATCTATATGAGTGAATTCCAAACATGACAGCAAACATGTACTATATAGATAAGAAGCACTTTGTGTGGGCTTTTCAACCTCCAGTTTGTTCAGTATAAAGCAGAGCAAACCTCTGTTCAGTGAGAGCTGTGTCTGTTTTCCTGAGGCCACAGCCCGTTTGAGCTCAGAGTGACCTCTCTGTCCAAGCCTGTATGTGGAGACGTATTCTGATCTTTCTGCATTAAAACCCTCCTACGCAATGACACACCCTATCAAAGTAGCAGTGGGTACAAAAAACAAGGAGAGCCTCGTAATAAAATGTAGCAAAGGATTTAATCGAGATGTTAAACTGCACTGGTGACAGGTCATAAATCTGACTCTGTGGCTCTGATTCCTCACTAGCTTAGCTGTTCCATTTATTTACTTATATATTATCTCCCTTCTTTCAGCCCTGGCTGTCTTGAGATATCTGCTGTCTTCATTGCACTATGACTTTTCTCTCTCTCAATTACTGATTGGCTCTATTGAGAAGCCATGCACATTCTACAGCCTTTTGCACGAACACCAAATGC
This sequence comes from Lepisosteus oculatus, assembly GCF_040954835.1. Lineage (NCBI taxonomy): Eukaryota > Metazoa > Chordata > Actinopteri > Semionotiformes > Lepisosteidae > Lepisosteus > Lepisosteus oculatus. Next base: position 27,866,141 of record NC_090701.1, on the reverse strand, counting down.
TCTGCCCCCCACTGTTTTGGGTTCTACTGAGTTCATAACATAGGTCTTTAGTGCAGCATGTCTAAATTCAATATTTTTCTTTATGCCTTCCGGGCAGTCCTAAAATGACCTGGTACACTTTTTTTTTCTCCTTTGTAAATTTGCACAGGCTTGCTGTTCCTGAGGATTTTGGACTAACTTTAAAAATAAACTGCCATTGCAACCATGTTGAAAATAATAAAAAAAAAAGTTTAAATGTTTTGTCTATGTTTTGGTAGGAAAAAATATTGTGAACTTTACCTCACATTATCAGAGGAAAGAGGTGGATTACACTATTCACAATAAGAGTCCATCTTTTTCCAGAAGCAGTTTTTTTATGATAGGTGGTTCTATAGATGGTTTAGTACTAGTGCTCTGATTTACGTGTTTCAAAATAAATTACATTTAAAGATTTACTACCATAGATCAGGAAATCTCAAACTTTGTGATAGCTGGAATCACCTTGTGCACTATGGAAATCTGTAAAACCCTGAGCACCCTTTTAAACTTGAAATACCTTCCATATAATTAGGCAAGATATTTTGTGTAATTTGATAACAGTGTAGAGCTAATACACGTTAAACTATTACACTTAAAGTATCTGCAGTGGTGACAAGGTTTCAAATTACTGATATTACTGAGGATGAAGGCACTCAAATATTTAAACAAAACAAACGATAAGTACATTCAAAGGCCACAAAGGGAGACAGAAACATTAGAATGTCAGATTAGAATAAGCAAATGGACTAATCAGAGAGCACAACAAAGCAAAGGGCAAAAATTAAGAAAAATGCAAAGTAGCCCTAAGTTTTTAAATGAAGTATTTAATTAAGCATAGTTATCATTAAGTCAACAGTGCTTTACGATTTCCTAAGTTTCACATTGATTTATTCATGGTCTCTAAATGGCCGCAAATCAGAAAGCTGAGGCAACTGGCAATATGTTGAGAGGCCTATATGCTATAACCATTAGTTGGGGATCATTACTAGAAAATTAACTACAGCATTTAGAAGACCTGTAGTTACATCCCTAATTTTACCAGTGACAAGTTGTTTTTGAAACTGGATGTAACTAATGAAATATTAAGTATACTGATCAATACTTGGACCTAATCATTTCACACCAGTGCTTATGAGAAATGTGTTTTTGAGGCAGGCATCAGCTCTTATTGAATGTTTAGAACACGTCTGACAAGGCAGTGGGGAAAAATGAACAAGATGTGTAACTTTGAACAAGGAGCATCAGTAACGGATAATATATATTGTATAATATGTGGTATTTTTATGTTTTCAGAAGTTTTTTGCCAGAAAGTTCCTCAAATTAAAGGATTAATTCTTAAATTACAAGTAGTAGGCATCCGAAATGAAGCATATTTTTCTATCACAAACTGGTTAGGGGATAGGAAATAGATAATGGGTGAATCCTCACATTGAGTTGATGGCATTAGTGGAGTACTGCAGACATCTGTATCATGACCACTGCTATTCTAATTTATATCCGCACTCTAGACTCTGGTGTAGTTAGTAAAGTCACTGCAGATGATACCACAATTGAGGGAAAATACTGCAAAACCTAATAAGGAAATTCAAAAAGACAAAACTTGGCAGATGGCATTCATATAAATGTAGAGAAAACTAGAGATATAAGATGGGAAACACTGAGCTTGTAGAAGCTACCTAAGTATTTAGAATGGTGAGTACGCATTTGGTCACCACAGAACAAAAAAAGATATTGCCACTCTGGAATCGGTCCAGGGAAGAGTAACTAGATTCCTAGGCTTAAAAGAATGTCCAACACGGACTGGCTAAGAGTGGCTAAGAGAACTGAACCTTTTTAATCTCGAACAGAGAAGATTGTGAGAGGACCTGATTCAAGTATTCAAAATCCTCAAGGGCACTGCCAAAATCAATCCAGTAGGCATTTTTAAAATCAACAGTAAAACCTGAACCAGACACTAGAGGAAGTGCATTTAGACCTGACATCAGAGACCCTTTTTTAGACAAAGGACTGTGGGAGTCCGGTTGCTGGTAGTTAACAGATCCGATGTTGTCAGCTGTAGCAACGTGGCTGGGTAGCCATGAAACTCTTCTAGTTTCAAATGAGCTTAATGGCCTAATCTGTTATTGTGCATAATTCAAAATAATTAACTGGACCAAAACAGAGTAACAGCTGGAGTATTGCACATTTGCAACCAGGTGGTTAATTAAATGTTAATCAGGTTAAATTGAAACTACATTACAGGACAGCTTAAGCCACAGGAATGATATTTTTATACAAATATTTTTTTTTTGTAGACCTAGTGAGCCAATTGGCTCTCAGCAGTTACAGTTGAGCCCAGTGTGGCAGCTTCTCAGTTAGTTAGCTCGTGCTCCAGAACTCCAGGCTAACAGGACATGCAGCAGGCAATACTCTGAAGTGCTGAAGTGCTCTGCTTCTTGAATACACTCTTGGTGCTCATGGTCTGAATTCTTCTACATTATGCCTATTATTTCTATTTCCTGTTTTTTTTTCAAAGAGCTTGTGCTCTTTGTTTCATTGAAAAAAAATATTTTACAACAGTCCTGCAACTCCCAAGCCTTTCCTTCAAGCACTTCTCATACCTAGAGACCTGCTTCTATTTACCAGTATTTAATATCACAACAGCACAAAAAGAAAGTGTGGTTCTCTCCTTAGGCCACAAAATCTGATGTTTCCTGTCTAATTTAACTGATAAATAAGAATAGACAGTTAGGGATGTCTTTTTGTAAAGACTTCAGGAGATGATATTATAAAATAAACTACATTTTTCTTTCACGAAATGCTTGTAATTGTCTGGTATACATTTTATTGACATGGTGAATTTTTGATTTTTGAAATGCAAATACCTGGCCTTTTATGCATATTGTAAAAATGTTTACAGTTTTGTGGAAATCTTGTCTAAAGTGAAGCTGTGACATTGCTTTCAGTTTGAAAAGCTACATTTCATAGATAAATGACTTTGAGGTGCTGGAAACGCAAAAAAAAACAGTGACTAAATCTGTGCATATTGGGCCCTGTAAAGTGAAATTTGTTAAGTGTTATCTTATCTAGCTTATCTCAAAGCAGTGCTCACGGTATAAGTGTAAGTGTAAGCCATCGTCTTCTGTAACACAGTGCAAGGCTGTGCTGCACAAGGTGTGATGCATTTCAAAGAGATCTTGGCCTCCTGGTCTCAAAATACAAGTGACAAAAAAAAAAGGTGTTTTGGCCCTTGTTGATCTAAAATAGGGTCGTTCTGCAAATGTACTGTATATATTTGAGGCCTAACTCAACAAAATAAATACAGAAATAAAGGAACACAAAATACAAATTGAAAGGCTTTAATGTGTTGCAGTTGCAGTGCATTACTTTCCCTGTTTCTTTATATAACCTGTACTGTACTGTATGTGTGCAGATGAGGCAAACTGCTGTAGGTGCTGAACTGACTTTACATCCAGGTCTTTCCAAAGTAGATGAGATGGGTATGCAGCAACAGCTTTTATAATAGATTAGCTATTGATTGTCAAGATGGGGCTATTGACTTTGGGACTTCTCAATAGCACTTGCTGGACTGGCCCTGTCATATGATTTTTATTTTATAGAATTATTAAAGTGATGGATTTCCCTGCTGCTAGTGTTGAGATCAGAACAGACTTGTAAAAAGCATTGCTATAATTGCTGATTACTGGTCTAATTCCAGGCTCCAGCTCTCTTCCACAGGGACTGGGAATTCCCATTCATGACATCCAAGTGCCTAAACTAGTGGGATGTCCACGGCTGGCAGGGAATCTCTACAGCAGCATCACCTGTTGCTGATCAGTTGACTGTGATAACGTGTATTTGTAATAGGAACTGATTCCATCCTCTCCAGTTGACACTAGTGCTGTGGTGTTTGCAATGTGAAACTGCAGGATGGTAGAAGGATGTTTAGTTCATTGGTACATAGAAATCGGTGATCCGCTTCAACTCTGTTTTTGGGTTCTCCTATCAGAATGCGAAGAGGAATGGTGGATTCCCCAGTATGGGGCATAAGAGTAACTGACAGAAAAACCATCCCTAAACGAGTACAATATACAAATGAGTCTTCTTGGCACGTGCACTTGAATGAGCCCATGAAGAACAGTGGACATGACATGTGTGGGTCAGTCTGTTTGTAAACTGTAATATCTGAAGACCCTAGGAAACAGAGCTCCTCCCTGTGGGCTTTGTGAATCTAGCTGGGGCACTAAGTTACTACTGAGTCCCAGCTGGTGCATCTGGCAGGGTGAGGCTAGGGAGGAGCAGCTGCAGGCTCTGGGAGGGCCCAGCACTGCCTCCCTCCTCCCCCTACCACCTGCCCCTGTCTGTATAGCCCACCTTGGCATAAGAAGCCTAGGAATCTGGCTTGCAGTACCTTAAATCTCACACAATAGACAATGGTGGCAACCCCAAAAACCAGTAGATTTTGTCTGTGCATGTCTTTATCTGCACACAGTAGTGTGCATGTACATTATCTGAACACCGCAGTTTCGATTAGCTGTGCACGCTCACAGCTGTTACCCAAAAAAAACGCAAGCACAAGTGTCAAAGTAGTCACATTATAGTTGTCTAGCTTTATTGATGACTTAAATGTGGCACACAAAGTTAATGAAAGACATCAGAGAAAAGGAACACAACCACAAATTGTAGATTGCATAGGGCGATTTTGATGTTTTATGTTTGTCATCTCCATAACATTAATAGACCAAGGGAGAACCCAGAGTACTTTGAACCACTCATCTATTTCACTGGGGAAGAAGCTGATTGGGCAGACTTTTACATGCTAAGAAAGAAATGGCTTACAGTATATTTTTCAGGAAATTTTAAAATATGCTTGTCGTTTTTTTTGTAATTGATATTACCATATCTCCAAATTTGCCTGTGTCAATCTGGTGCTGCGAGAGCATGCTTTCTAACAGCTGTTAAGTATTTCACACAAAATGTTAGTCGTGATCCGACAGCGAAGTCTGGCCAAGAAACTGCATTCAGCCTGTTGAGCTTTATTCATTGTACCATGCAAGAACTGTGTATAACTGTATGTTTTTATGGAGATGTTTTAGTTTCCGTACTTGTTGCTTCAGTGTCTTTTAATCAAACTAATTACTGAAATGTGGGTGAAAGTGCCAGTGAGTCTTACCAGATTGAGACATCTTCACATTTGACTTCAGTGGTTTTTTGCATTAGGTGGCATTTTATACTGAGTGCAGAAATCACAGAGTGGAAATGATAGTAGGTGATTCACTTCTCCAGGTGTCTGTCTTCAGGATATGACATGGTACTTCACATATGGAAATTCTGAGGCACTTGCTGATAGGACTGGTATAGGCGACAGCCCCTGAATGAAAACACTGACAGCTCTGCCAGGTTTTTATGGCTGTGTGTGTGGCAGCGCTCATGAATCTGTGAGGAATTGACTGTGGGGTGCTCTCCAGGAGTGTTGAGAATGGCTGTGGGTCCTGGGCTCCCCTGGCTTTGCAGGAAGCTGTAGTGACATCACCACCCCTGCCCTCCCTGGGCCTGATAATGGCTCCTCGGTCCCCAGCTGCTGCCCGGCTCTGCCCTGGATTCTGCTCATTCCTCACTTCTTTCTCAGGCCCTGTGTGCCAACAGGTGGGCAGGCAGACACGCTGGTGTGTGCGTGCGCATGTGTATCAGCTGAGGGGTTGAGGAATATGTGTGTGAGTGACAGTGATTTTAGCAGAAAACATCAGACCGCACACGTCCTTTGAATTTTGCTTGGCAGAATCAAAATTATTTGTGTTTTTATTTTTTCTGGGAATTAAGAGAACTGTCACGTTGATGTGTTCAGTGATCCAATGTCCTGAAGTGTTTGGCAAAATTACGGTAGTAGTTAATAAACTTGCTTATCATTTGAGAAATTATTCAGCTGCTTTTATTTAAAAGCCCTTTCCCACTTCCGAAGACCCCTGAGAACTCTAGCGACATGTGAGCCGTGTTGTGCCTTGTGTTTGTACTGTACAGATAAAATGAGATCCCTAGATCCTTGAGCAAATTGAACAAGATAGGCTGAATGAATTCTCATTATTAACTTTTCTTGAATCTACTGCTGTTCTCTGTCAGAGGATACCAACCAGTAATTTCTCAAACACTTCCAGGCAGTTGGTTTCAACATCACTGGGTAATGATAATCCAGTTAATACATTTGTTGAACATCCCTTGCTAAATACAATGAGCAGTACACCGTATGTAATAAATGAAAGCTTTAAATCAGTAAACAATTCTGGAAATGTTTCTGGTACATTTTATGCAAATGTCATTGTAAGACATGTAATTTCTTCATAAGTAATGGTAATTGTATATAATTGTAACTGCCTATTGGACCTGAGATGCAAGCAAGTCCTCTTTAGATATTGCTTTGAAAAGCTCTTGTCTACAGAATCTGTCGCTACAGGGATCAGATCAAAAATGGATACTTTATTTTTATATCCAGTTTATCCCCTTTCATTGTTTTTTTGCAGTAGCACACTAAATGAAATTCTGTGTTGTGGCTAGAGTACATTTAAAAATTCCTGTCTGTTCTCAGCTCAGATACAGAATATGCTTACTGGAAAATCATACAGAATTGGAAATGTATTAAGAGTTCATTTTACAATAATGCATTAATTTCTGCATTGTTAAAGTTGATTTAATATCATAACTGAAAGAACAACACAGCAAAATCCCAGACCTTTTGTACACAATCATTTCAGAGAGAAATTGTTTACATGCAGTGTGAAAATACACTGTACTCGGATTTAGATATGTTTTAGAGTGTAAAATACTTTAACTGTAATAGCATTTACAGCACAAAGGCATATTTGCTAGAAATATGAAGCCTGTTAATCTCAGTTCAGAGACAAAAGGACAGCAGTGACACTACAGTTGATACCTAATGCACTTAACTCTCAAAGAGTGGTTCTTTAACATAATTAATGGCTCTTATGTTTAACTAGGCTGTATAGCTGTTCAAAAACTCAAGTGGGGTCTAGAAATAATTTAATAAAGGACAAAGAGTCAACAATAAACACATTTTTATCTCTAACCTGCTTCCATGAGCTGGCCATAGGATCTACACAACAGTGCCCCCTGAAAAATGTTTCTGGCAGGTAGCCTGTTATAATTGCCGCTTGAAGTAGGCTGATCATCACACAACAATCACTTCACACTGCAGCTGTGGGGTTTGCTGTTCGAGAAAACAGTGGTCTTCTCAGTGGTGCGAATAAAAATGACAATTTGAAGTTTCAACTAAGAATGCAACAGCCTAATAGCTGGCTTTTTTGTTTAAAAAATTCACAGTGCATTACACTGCAGTAGGCTGCAAGCAAAGAGTTAATTAAACCTACATGCTTAATTAATTTTACTTCCTACCAATGGGAATATTACCAATGCAGAAGACTGGAACCAGGTCCCTAAACACGTGGTTGAAGCTGACTCTGTGGGATCCTGGGGCTATTAAGCTACTAGCAACCAAGTGAGCAAGATGATTCTAGTTTGTTGCTTTTCTTATATTTTTATTTCTAAAGCTGATTGTAAATTATATTGTCACTGTGAGCACAAGAATCTGTCTGCTCTTGTGTAAGAACCGAGGCAGGGGGAGGAGGTGTACAACGTATTTGAATTGACAAATCTGAAAAATGAAACCCAGTGCAGAATACCAAAAGCAGGTGCTTGAAAGCATGTCTGCATCGCAGGTCAACAACTTGTTTTTCTGCTCGTGTGGTACCTGAGAGCAGCAGTGCTCTGGGGCCTCTTGCCAGCCGGCTGCATTCTCGACGTGTAACCCAGTAACACGGCTGAGGATCAGGATCCTGTGCTCTCAGTCTCCTCCCTCATGAAACTGTCAGCTCTCCATAATTAAACTGTGTGCTAATGGGCCCTGCGGAGAGCCAGCTGCCCCAGGCAGAGCCTGGGAGAGCAGCCTGCCATTCCACAGCCGCGCGCATAGTTTCCGAAGGCTGCGCGGAGAACAGCCATGACGTCAAGCTGGGGGAGTCGTTCTCATCACCGCGGCCGGGGGGAGTCGGCAGCCATTCAGGCCTCCGTCTGGCCCAGGCAGGACCCGCTTCTCAGCCTTGATGGGACGCACAGGTGGCTCCGGTTTGGAAAAACAAGGGATCAGGAAGTCCCGTCGAGCCAGTTCGTAGCTGACGTATGGTAGTTGGCACTGCCTTCACGCAGTAGTGGGGCTGAAGAGTCCCAGACCCAGAATGTTTTATATTATCTGCTTGAAAAATTCTGCAGTTTCATTATTAAGTTTGTACATAAAGAAACATTCAGTTCAGACAACATGGGCGACAAAGGCTAGTGTTTCAGAGGTGCTGTCACTTGGACTTCAAATGTAATCAAAATGTTTCTGATATTTGACCTATTGCCCTGTTCGGGGAAAAAAAATCTTAATTTCTTTGTTTTTGCATATTCTTTGTCTTATCTTGAATCTTAAGCTTGTACAGGAATTGATGTGGAGAGCTAGTTCTCACTGCTTAGCAAGACTTTGCAAGGCACCTCTGAAAGCATGTTTAGAGATGAACCCATTTACACAATTGTAAACCTTAAAAATTAAATCTGCAAACCAAGATAGAAACTGCAAGCAAAATAGGATGTATAAGCAAATGCCACAACTGAAATGGACTGAATTTTCAGTGGGCGGTTCGTGCATGCGATCCTGGGCTTTGGATTTTGTTTTACATGGAAGCTGAAGGATCCACATGCGCAATGTAGTGAATTGGACAAAAAGTATCTCTTTGTACCTCTCTTTGAATGTGAGAAATCCCCATTATCATTCTGAGCTTCTTTAATTAAATGTCAAAACCATATCCTCCTAATTGTGGAAATAGACTGGTGTAGTTGGAGATGTAGTTGGCAGGACACATAGATACCTCATAACGGGTCGTGTGGATAAACTCAGACATCAGTTTTCTTGATATACTCATAGTTCTATTTCTTTCCTGGGCTTTTGCTTTCTTAACCAATCAGATTTTGTCAACTTCAAAATCCTCATGCTCACCTCTTAGACTATATATGGCTTGGCGCCTCATTACCTCATTATTATCTTCCTACTCCCCACCTCACAACGTTTGAGCGTCTTACTCTGATCTCATGTTTGTCCCCCAAGCTGTTCTCCAGTACGTACTGTGAGTGACAGGGCCTTTTCCTGCTGTGCCCGAAAGCTTTGGAATTCTATCCGCAAGGAAATAGGAGAGTCACCTTTCCTGAGCACTTTAAAATCCGGACTCATCCAATCCAAGACCTTCAAACCTTCTTCAGGAAGCCTTTTATTTAATTGGAAACCCTTGTTTTTAATTGTATTAATTTGGTTATCTCGTTTCATTTTTTTCTTGAAGTGCTTTGAAAAGCTACTTTTAAATATACTATATAAAGATTATTATTATATATGCTGTTAGGATTTCACTCACAAATCAAGATGCATTTCTTGTATCTTGATCACTTTGCATCACAGCACCTGACTATCCAAGTTAAGCTTAATATTGGCTAACATATATTTACTAAAAAAAATAGTTTCCTTTTCAAACACTTTGCTATTGGAGCTCAACAGTTCAAAAAATGATTGCCACTAAGGCCTTTGTCTGTGGTACTCTTCAAACCATTTTTCATGGTGTAGATCCCGTTCAAGATATTTTATTGAAGCAAATTCTTTTGAAAATTAATATAAAAATGCATTCCCTACCATCCTGATCAGGAAACAATTAGTTTGTCTTCTGTTGTAGTTGTTCTTAACTTTTGTTCATATAAAGTAGCTACCAGATTTTATGGTATATCTGATTATATTGGGTGGTGCGGTGGCTCTGTGGCTCAGGATCTGTGCCTGTGGCTGGAAGGTGGCCGGTTCGTATCCCGTGGCCGGCAGAGGAATCCTACTCTGTTGGGCCCCTGAGAAAAGCCCTTAACCCCAACTGCTCCAGGGGCACCGACCCTGCGCTCTGACCCCAAGCTTCTCTCCCTGTCTGTGTGTCTGTCTCATGGAGAGCACGTTGTGGTATGTGAAAAGACAAAAATGCCTGACACAAGAAATTGTATATGGCCAATAAAGTGATCTTATCTCTCTTATCTGCATTGAGATCTGTACCCCCTGGCATTAAACTGAGTTTTCTAACAACTTCTCTCTCAGAATACCCCTTATTTTTAAGGCTTGTATCGCTAATCAAAAGGATTTTTTTGTTTGTTTTACATCTCTGCACAGTATGGTTAATTGATACATAGTTGTTATGATACCATAATAATCATTAGGCTTTGGCAGTTGCGTGGGAAGAAGGGGTTTCATTAGTTCCAGTCTTGTCAGGTATTTTAATCCGGGGCCTCTTTAGTGCAGAACGAAAGCTTAGCAGCATAGCCCTGCATTCCTTACTCCTTATTCAAGTGTGATATTATAGTAGCTGAGCAACACCAAATGTGTGAGTTGCATTGAGAGGGTATTTTAATAAACAAATAAGAAAGAATATCAGTGCACTTAAATGATGTTCAGCTATAACTGAAAGTTTTGCATCACATCAATATAATTCTACTTTTTGGGAAAACATTTGGCCATAAACTGCACAGAGTTTGAGAGCCTTGCAGCTGAGGAAACGCATGTAGACAAAAACCTAGTTGCAAACAACCTCATATACTCTACAAGTCTCATACGCAGTGTATTAAATATACAGTTGCACAATTTTTAATAAGAATCCTTAACAATCTTTGGGAAGTAATCAAGTGAAGTGATGTGCAAAACCTTATTTGTTTTTTAAATGAGAGGTGCATATAAATCTTCTAACAGCTATTCCTAATTCTGTGAAGTTATCATTGAATTTTAGATTTTACTTGATGCTGTAGGTCATATTCAACATCAGCTGTACAGATGTGTGACTCTGAGGTTACAGATGAACTTGAAACAGCTTGCAGTCACTCATCGAGAGGTTGTGTTCCAGGCTTTCGGAATTGAAAAGTCAGGCATGTTTATGGACACGCAAACCACAGACAACAGACTGCACAAGTTGTAGCAGTTAAAGTCATTAATCAAGGGTTGTGGCCTCAGACACAGCACTCACAAAAAGGTTTGATTGGGAACAGAAGAACTGACTGGAGCTCTTGGAATTTGTAATTTTGATAATGAACTCGGCATGAAAGATGATCACAGAAATATGAATTCAGGTGACATAAAGAACAAGATAGCAGTGTAAATGGGAAGGTAAAATTGTGGATAAACAGTAACAGGAAACAGCTAGTTTAGTGTAAAAAAAATGGTTTGAAAAGTAGGATGCACCTCATACAGTAATTATAATATCTCTTGAATATCATTTGGAACTTGTTAGGTTATTAAAAGTCCCTCAGCACTTAAGTTCTACATTCAAAGTGATCCACAGAGAAAATATGAATTGATTTAGCTTTTGTTTTCTTTGGGTAGATTTTGCACTTCATATACAGTACATGTATTAGTTGTCTTCATTTAACAACACCATGTTAATTTTTGTAAATTAACAATTGTGGGGTATCAGATTTTTGGAACAAATCCAAAGTTTCTGTAAGGAAAAATCCTCAGTTGAGAGGACTAAATTGCATGTTAGCTACTGTATATTGGTTTATTTAATAGATAAGGTTTATTAACTCTGTTTAAAAGCACAGAAGGAAGAGACTGTTGTAACAGACCATGATCCATTTTGATTCTCTGAGAATGTGTCTGGAGGACTGCAGGCAACTGCTCACTGTTTTTAAACACATTATAGTTTGGCAAAAGTATTTGGAATCTGAGAAGGGCTGAAGAAGTCAAGTCCAAATGGATCTTGTTTCCATTTGGGTTTAAGACTCTAAATACTGAAGAGTGGAAGCCGTTCTTCACTTTACTATGACAGGACTCCTCAGTGTTTGTCCTTATTCCACATTTTCATTCCAGTTCAGAACTTAGGCATGAAAGTGATTCCAATATTCAGCACATTACTTTCTTGATTAGATCTTTATAATTATATCTAACTTTTAAACAGTTGGAGAGTTTGTTGCCTAATTAAATTGTTGAGGCAACTTGATATTTACCGCTACTGAATTAGGGAGCTGCTTGTTTTTTATGGCTTTGTCATTTGGAATTGAAAAGTGTAAATCAACTAGATTTGCTGCTACAGGCCTTGCTAAAAGAGAAAGACCAACGGCATACAGGTGCTCTCCAGTTAATGCTCAGCATGCCTACAGTGGAAGAGATAAGTCACTAGAAGGAGGACAGATCTTACTGGTACCACAGCAAGCTCACAAGCATCTGGCAAAATGAGGACATCTTTGCTGACTTTATACCCCTCCCCAACATTGATGGCTCTCAAGAGTTTCGTATGCCATTACATGGGAAATCCAATCTTAGGGAAGTCATAGTCAGCTGTCGGTAAAGGCTGAATTCAGCCCAGCAAAGACTTGACTAAAACTCAGCTATTTCATTTGCGGCAATCCGTAGTTCTTGTTAAGGTAAAAAAAAGTAACCGAGAACTCCACTGGGAGTAGAAACTACACTACACACCCTGAAGAGTCCTGGGCTGCTGTATTTTGATTATATACATTATGAGAATGAATAGTTATTAAATTATGCCACTTAATAATGCTGAGGAGGCCACACCTATACTGATTACATGCATTTAACATAAAGAGATTTACAAGTGAGAGAAGACTATGCAGTCATCCAGCCTGTTTTCAAGTTTGCAGTTAATTGACCCGGGAATCCCATCCAGCTTTTGCTTGATGGAAGTCAGGGTTATCAGCCTTAACAACATGACTAGGTAGCTTGTTGTATTCTCCCACAGCCCTTTGGGTAAAAAAGCTCCTCCTGTTGTTCCCAGTTTTAAATGCACTTCCACATAATTTCCAGTTTGATCTTCTGTTACACTGTTGATTGTAAAGAAGGCCACTGGGTAGGATTTTGTCAATACCTTTGAGGGGTTTGAATACTTGTATCAGGTCCCCTTGTAGTTTCCACTGTTCAAGATGTTTGGTTGCTTCAGCCTCTCAGTGTAAGACATTCTCTGGAATGCTTCTGGTTGTTCTTCTCTGGACTGATTCCAGAGTACCAATATCTTTTCTATAATTTGGTGACCAAAACTGGACCCAGTATTCTAAATATGACTCACTTGTACTAGCACATTGTACAATTTTAACTTAACATTCCTTGATTTTGATGTTATGCTTTTGCTATATAACCCTTTTTATTACTTAGATATATTATCTAGATGTCAACATAATCTGTAAAAATAGATAAATGGTGTCAACATAAACACCTAAGCCATTTTCAGAATTAAAGCCTCTTTATAATCATTTTCCTGCTCATTGTGCATTTTTGCTGCCTGCTCTTGTCAAAATTAAATGTCTTAAACTTATCAGAGTAGTCTTTAAAAAACAAACAATGCTTAGAAAGAATCATTTGATGATTTTGTCTGTTGAATTATCTAACACCCCCTGGGCAAACACAATGATTTTAAAGGATACTTTTTTATTTAGGTGGTCACCTCTCTTATAATGCATTACAGTGAATCAGTGTGAAATCAAGTTGTTGAATTGTTTAGTTGTTCTTATGTTTAAGTTATTGTTCAATACAAGGCATATCATATCATTGCAAATGCTGTAGGGAGTTCTCAGTAATAGTCTGTTATGCTCCTCTGGAAAGTGAGAGTGTGTGTCAGAGCCTTCCTGGGTAAACAGAAACAGAAGAGGTATGTTCTCGCTTTGTAGCCTCCCGGTACGGGTGTAAGCTTTCCAATGTGCCCTCCCACTGAAACACAGCTTTAATGTTTGGTCCAAAATATATTCTTCGGAATGAACCCAGCTTTCAGGTGCTCATGTTATGTGGCTATTAATAAGTTAAGATCACTTTATTAGTCATATACAATTTCTTGCATTAGGAATTTGTCTTTTCGCATGCCCCAGCTTGCTCACCGTGAGACACACAGACAGGGAGAGAAGCTAGGGGTCAGAGTGCAGGTCAGCCATTGTACAGGGCCCCTGGAGCAGTTGGGGTTAAGGGCATTGCTCAGGGGCCCAAGGGAGTAGAATTCCTCTGCTGGCCGTAGGATTTGAACCGGCTACCTTCCAGCCACAGGCGCAGATCCTTAGCCACAGTGCCACCGCTCCGCAGTTGTGTGTTCCCTGCTGCCCTTAAGTGTGAATGTGCCCCAAGGTACCTCTGCAGGTATAGCTCCTCTCTAAGCACAGTACAACCATGTGGATGAAGCTACAGTAAGGCTTTCCACCTGCCTCTCTGAACTGAGTGAGCTCAGCCAATCAGCTTTATTAAATGTGACTGAATTGCCTCAGGACAAATTTGAGAAAAGCCCTTTCCTCTGCCTTTTCTCAGGTGCAGCAGATCTGGCCGAGCAGGGTGATGTCAGCTGAAACATGCCTGCCTACAGCATGTCCTGACTTCATTTTCTTTGGAGTAGCTGAATCTGGCTGTGATTCGCAGCGCATTAGGTCACTGACACGTTGACATGAGCCTGACAAGCTCTTAGCAGTGTGAAACAGAATCTAATGTCTTACACTGTCAAAGTGTCAGCATCCCTGTGGCTTTATAAAATCTTCATATTTAATGCATTAATTGGACAGTGCCTCGTTAGAAATAAATTTAGAAAACAAAACAGCATAAAACATATTTTGACCAATGTATTTTTCTTCTGAATAGTACCATTTGTTGCACTGCATGCAGAAAGGATGTTGCACAACATCTCAGATGTCAAGGACTAAGGCATAAATCATGGCTAGGGAATCAAAGCTGACCTGTTATAGCCTGATTTAAAACAAGACTGGGAATGTTTTGCTTTTTTGTTCTTGCAGATGGGAATGAGAAAAACAGCTACCCTTCCAGCACTTACTAGGTTTGTTGTGTGCTTGTGCATTACTGTCCAATTGCGTTTATGGCTGAAGATCAAGCATGAGATTGTCTCTCAGCATCACCAAAGAGAGGCGTTAAAGAAGACACGGCATTCATGTCTTTTCATCATACTGCATTTATAATCAGTTGTAAATCAGTAGAAAGACATTTAAAGTCCCCCTCCTCCTCTCCCTTGGCCCCCATCTTTTTTTTAGTCTAGTTTAATGTGGCTCTTAGCAGAAGAATGTTACCTATCACTAGAATGTCTCCCATGGGCTACAGCCAGCAGGTCTGTGCACAGGAGGTTGATATTTTTATCTCTCAGCCCCAGTGGCCCCTCCCCTCACCTCACACACACTTCTCCCTCTAAGCGAGTGTCTCCTGTAGGAGTGATGAAAATTCCCAATTAACTGGCAGTCCGTTACTGCCGGGAGGCCAGCTGGAGTGGCAGGCCCTGGTTTGACTTGTAGATGGGATGGGTTACCACAGGGGGTATATTAGCCCCTTGGCTCTGATCCTAGGCTGGGAAACCAGATCCCTAATCTTAATTTTCCCTTTCCAACTTTCCATTTCAGTCCTACCGACAGGGCCTGCTGGGTAACATGAGCCTGTGTCTATTCTTGTGTGCGAGATCTATCCGTGCCCCTCTCCCCCTGCCTCCTCCCTCTCCTTCTCATCCCCCAGGGAGCAGTTAAGGTTTCTACAGCCCCTGGGCCGAAAACTATTTGGCCTGGGGCTCCCAGCTACGATTGGCATCTTGGCATAGGCCCAACACCCTCTTTCACAGCCCTAAACCCCCACTCCCTTCGTTCAGACTTCCCATAATCTTCTCACTGTACCACAGACAGCACTGTGAATTATTTAGAATATCTGCACAGGTGCCTTTTCCAAATTTAATATTTCATTTCTAATGCAAGAAAATCTGTACAATTTGCAAAAAAGCCAGATGCAATTACTATAAATTACCAGGCACTTTAAAGCAAAAAAAAATTCAGCCCCATCCCTCCCAAGTCTCTGTCCGTTTCCTTCTGTCTCTCTGTCTCTTTACCAGCAGTCCTTCCCAAGCCAGGCAGTTGTGGACTATTTAATTATGGATGACTGTTGTGTTAGGCTGCCACAGTTGTTAAAGGATTTTAAGATAACTGCTAATTCTAGTTGATTCACATTGATTTGTCATGGTGTTTGCTGTTGTTTTATTATTGGTTTTAAAATCACCTCTTTGCTCGCTGCACCTATCCTGCTTGGATTAATTAATGAATGTAATTTATTTAATCTGTTATATTAACCTAGAACTTCAATGAGATGGAGCGTCTTCCAAGGAGAGCTCTTTTTATACTTGAGACTACACTCCTTTTGAGACTGAGGCAAATCTGTGTTTTTAAAGGCAGCAGTTTTAGTTAAAAAACACATCCTGATATTTTGTTGTTAATGTATGAAATATTAAATATGATCATTCCTGTGTCCATTACAAAACATACAAATGTAAATATTTGACATTACATGTTATCTTTTATATATTTTATTTTTAGTCCAATAGGTAGCCAAGATATTTTATTATTATATAATTACATTATTACATTTTGCTTTGTGTGTGTAAAGTCTTTTTGAAAATAGTGTACTTCAATATCCTGGGAATAATTACTGTCAGAAGCTTTGAAAGTTTATTTGGTAGATTTGGTCAGTTTTAATTTGATAGGCTGAGGTCTTGTCATTTATGAATGCTGTAATGCATGCTAAGCATACATTAGAGAACATCAGTGCTTTAAGCTCTTAAAATGAAGTGTTGCTTCAGCAAGGCATGATACCTCATTAGCACCACACAGGAGGCACTCTGAGGACCACTGCTTTTCCCATAGTCAGCTGACTGTCACCCTGCATCATGCATGGTATGTCATGTTGTTTCATATACAATCTGCAGCAAAACACATTTGCACATATTCTTGAGGGCTATACAACAGTAAGATGAAAATAATTTGTTAAAATTATTGCACAGAATAAACTTGGACATCAAGTGGGTTAAACAGAGGGAGAGTAATCACACTGTGCAAGCTGTCCACATAAGAAGCATATACTGTAGTACTTACACAGATGTTTATAGACTTTTAATCTGTGTAGCAGAACACCTTGTTGGTTATTACTGAGAAGTTATCTAGTTTTAGCATCAATTAATGTCATCAAGATGAGCCACAGTTTGGTTGGGGTCTTTTTCCTGACACCCACAGCTCCATCTAATTTTTATTTGGGAAGAAAGTAACTTTGTCAAGCCCCTTCTGGTCTCATGTTGTAAAACATGGGGGGGTGAGGCTGGGAAAGTTGTCCCTAGTCAGGGGCGGGAGGAGTTTTGCCAGTGGCTTAAAGTCTTGGCTGTCCTGGTTGGAGTGCATAAGCTCGTCAACAGATTCTGAGTTTAGAGCTTCTCAATCTTATTGGTGACTGCGTTTTTTTTTAAAGGGGAACACAGGAGTTTTTAACTGTTTTCTGGGGAACAATTCTACTTGGAAAACCAGGTTACCTCTGGTGATGTCGGAATTTTTCTAACGAGAGGAACACTGCTCCAACTCCAATACCCCCTCAGTGTGAGCCCCAATTGTGAATCTCTGAACCTCTTGCTACAATCACCCCGGGAGACAGTTTAGGCTAAGGTTCAGATCTCTACAGCAATACAGAGCTTTCACACAGATGCCTCTTTGACTGCACAGTTGTACGCTTACTTGTTTTTTGGTTCTTAAGGCGTTAAACACCTATTATATCTCTTGTCAAAAAGCAAACCACACTTCATTAATTCTCTGCAGTATTGTTTCCGAGCTATATTAAAATCAGTTTGAGGTCGAAGGACCTGCATCCTTAGAGACAACAGAAAGCGCTGTTTGCTTTTATGAAAGTCTGCTTTAATGCAAAAATTAAAACAAGATGTTTCCTTTAATAGGCCGTAAACAAACACCACTATTCCGCAGCACGTATTGCGTAAATTGTGCAGCTTCAGCAAGTTCAGCTAAATTTGTGGCTGTCAAAGTTTTTGTCAATGCGACGGTGGGCTGGCTTCATTTTCCTCCAGACGAGTCCCCTGTGACTGCTCTTGTGTGCAGCGCTGCTCAGGTGCAGCGCGGCACGGGAACAGCAGCTGACAGGAAGTGCCGGCAGTTGAGACTACTTCTTTGTTAAAATATTAAGAAGTTGGGCGGTGCAGCTCTGCTACAAACATATCAGGTGGGGCAGAGGTTGAGCCTTGTTCTACCCAACGCTCCTCAGTCTCCTGGCCATCATCTTCCTGGCCTGCAGCTGTGCAGTGCTGTATATAGGAGAGTGATGAGAGCTTCGACGACTCACAGACTTTTCCCTGTTCTGCGTTCTCCCCTCAGCCAGCAGATCCCTTGGACTGCCTGTTTGTGCGGTGTTTGTGTGTTGGTCCAAAAGGTTTTTGCGTTTCCGTGCGTTTGTGAAGCCATTGTGTTGATGTGTGTTCTTTCCTCTTGGTATAACTTGTTCTGGATAGTTGTTGTGTACTGAACATGCTCTGAAAATAGTTACTGCCGTACCCAGGCATGCAGTTCAGAGCAGGAAAATTAAGGAATGAGTGTGTGGAAAAATTAGAATTGCCCATATAGAGCAATTATGAGCCAAGGGGAATGTGTTTTGCTTATGCAGGTGTTTTTCTAAAAACGGCTGATCTGCACAAATGGCTTATTTATGTCAAGTGTTTGTGCGAGTATTTACTGTCCACTCATGTTTTATGAGGAGAAAGATTGCATGTACATTTTAAGGATAAGATTTTTTTTTGTCAGTGCAGCTAACTAAAAATTGGTACAGGTGTTTTGCAAGAGCTGTACTGACAAGATCTCAACAACTGGTGTTTTGCTGTAAGTAGGTAAAACTGGCCTGTGTCCTGTGTTTTCCAGACTCAGTTCAGGACTGGTTAAATAGTGAGCTCTGATGCCTTAATTCAACCTTAATTCAAAAGTGGGCCATGCTGTACTGTTAGGCATACCTCTCCTCCATTCTCTCATTTAAAAAAAGCCCCATGTTATATGTCATAGGCAACACCGTACGTCACTTTTAATTTGAGGATTAAATTGCAGATCTTGATTTCATTGCAGGCCTGCAGGCCTGGCACAGAGGTGTGTCGTTTATTAATGTAAAACTATTTATACCCAGGACTGAGCTGCTTGCTGAACTGGTGTATGGATCTCAGCCAGCCTCAAATCTCTCACTGGAGCCTGCTGCACTCCACCTGAAGGTCGGCAGGGGGAGCTCTTTACACACCAATACAGGAGATCATACACATTGAATCTTCCTAACCTCACAGCAAGGGAAAAAACAAGTAAATATTCTGATATACTACATATATATGCATGCGGATATACATGTATTTGTGAACATCTGTTTTTTGAAAAATAATTATTTTCACGTCTTTTTTTAATTAATTTCACATGTCAGGAAAAGAAACACTCTATGAGGGAAGATCTGAGGGAAGATACAAGTGTTAATAGCTGCATTAAATGGGTTAAGTTTATGTTCAACACAAAGGAATTTTCTCCGCAAGTGGATGACCTCTGAACTGTTTCAGTTTGTGACAACGGGGAGATCATTAAAACTGATTCAGCTGAGGTTACATTTTTCTCAAGTCCGGTCCAGCTATGTCTCTGGTCTTGTATGAGTGATACGACTTTTTCCTGTAAAAGCTCTTAGCTGACCCTGAGAAAGCTGCACAGATTATAGGGGGGGGCTGGTCCATTGTTGGGAAGGATGTGTGGAGCTTTGTGGTGATTCTGTAACCAGGGTCTGAAGAGCAGCAAAGGAACCTGACTCGCAGCTTTTCTAAAGCATTTTTTTCCCCGGCCAGATTGGCTTCATATTTTATGGTAGTAAATGTGAAGTGCTGAGCCTACAAACCAACGCCTTAGTGTACTCTGTTGCTGGAATAGGAGGAAGGAATTTCACTTTGGATTTGCTTCATTTGGCTTCATCATATGCTGAACTTTGTTTGGCTCTGAGGTGCAAAACAAATTGGTCATGCAAAAGTAAAATGCTCTGAAACTTTTTTTAAATGAAATAAATTAAATACATTTCCTGACAAAGGGTACTTTGACTGGCTCTGTTTTGATATTTCTTTCTTATAAATATTGGGAAGGAAATCTATATTCTCAATTTCGTGCTAAGAAACAAAACATTCCAGAGGTGATTTTTTTATTTTAATTGTAGTGTGTTTAATATGTTTAGAGTGGGATTTTATTAATTTTAGTATGTAAAAATTATGTTTTACAGCTGAGAGTGTTGTGCATTACAGAGCTGGATCTTCCCCATTCACAAGACTGTTATGTTGTGCCTGTTTACATAAACCATCCAACCCCGTGCCAAGGGTACCTTCTGGTGTGAATATAGGTCACAGTGACCTTTAACAACTGACCGGGACACCTGTGTCTCTGCGATGGGATGTTTCTGCTGGTGGGAAGGCAGGGAGTGCGTCTGATACTAGCTCACATGAACTTGTGAAAGGTCAGGAACAAGAGGCCATGAGGCCCAACATGCAGCTTGGAGGGTTGTTCTTATCTTGTTAGTCTAAGATCCTTGTTACAATCTTGTCTCTCATGAGTGTTCTTTTTTGTAAATAGCTCTATTTTTTTCAGACAATGTGAAATCCCTTAACATGCTTGTTTTAATAATATATTGTCACTGTGTTAATGAGGATTACATGTATTCACTCTTTTAAATGCTGCAGGTCATAAAGGCTTGTGAATTTCAGAGTGCTGAGGACCATACTACTGAATACTGTTTCTCATATTGCCCACTCTATGCTCTGTGACATTATTCACAACTCTTCCTGCAAAAAAACATTTCCTTTCAAGTCTTACACCAGTATTTTACAGCACGGCCTCCCTGCTCAGTTTTTTGTATACAGCCCTGATAAAGTAGAAAAGGCAGTGCAAAAAGGGGGAATTAGAATCCCAGGTTTGTGCCTTGGAAGCTAAAGCAGAGCAGCTTCTCAGTCAGCCGTGGACAGCAGTGGAAAGCAATGGGAAAGTATTGATTTATAGGCAGTTTAGTACCTGTTTCCCTGGTGCATTGAGACCGGGGGAAAGGTTAATCTATCTGTGCTCTGTATGCCTTTAGAATTAATACTTTCACCCCAGAGGTAATGCACTTTACCATTCGATTGCTGTTTTAGCTAAGCATCACTGTGAAAGGATGTGGCATGCTCAAAACAGGACAAAAGGCAGTACTGAATTTCCATGTTCATTCAGTGACCAGTTTTGTGCACAGTGTACACAGTGTGCTGTGAAACCAGCCATGTTTAATATGTAGAAACTGCAGCTCCTGTCTACAATCTGATTTCAGTTTCAGAGGTTCCTGGAACTTTGTAAGTTCTATTAATATTCTTTGAGGAGAAGAGTTGTGATCAGGCCCATAGATAATTCCAAAACTATTTAATCTTTGTTTGGCTTGATTCTCATGTTTTTCTTTGAGCTCTTTCTGGTTTGGAAGATTACCTGAGGCTTTCCAGATAACTACCATTTTTTTTGGTGTGTCAATCTTAAACGATCAAAAGACTAACAGCGCAGCAAATATTTGCTGTCATAGCCCCAGCTGTACAAGTATATGCCTGTGGCAATGGTACAGAGTGTTTGGAAACTCTCGGTTCCTCTGCTCTTCTCGGGACTTTTCCCGAAAATGAAGTAGAAAAAAACAAATGCTGTCTGTCAGCAGTGGCGGCAGCAGTGAGCGATTGGAGACTAGGCAATCCATCTCTATGTGAATGAAACACACTGGATAATAGAGTGCCAAAGTGTGTGTACAACAGCAGACTAAACGAAAACACTGGAGGTGTACAGTACATTGTAAAGTAATGAGCTGGAAATGAACTCCCCTCTCTCTTCTCTCTCTCTGGAGACAAAGAAAAAGAGGAAAGAGCGAGAGAAGGGAAAGTGAAGGGACAGTTTGGTGCTGAGATTGATGGCCCATGCTGACGCTGGTCTCCCAGTGCGATTCGCTCGCTTTCCAGCCCGATTACTGTGGACTGGCTACCATCCGTCTCCATGGTCTGCCTCTAATAAGTATGCCAGCATTGTCTGAGCCCAGGGGGTCCTCCCCACAGCGTATTTTGGTGTGAAGGCTGTCAAGAGGCTAAACTGTCTGAAGATGTGCAGCAGGTCTGATGCAGTCAGTTAAGTCAATTAAAATAGTCATGTTCCACCTGGTGTGGAGTCACTTTGGTTGCTTTATGTTTATACCTTATTTTGCATTCTCATGTTCTTATTTAAATGTTCACTTGGGGGTCTAACCATTCTTCTTTGAGGCATTTCCAAGCTGTGTCCATCTGTCGGGTTAAAGTCAAGCCCTCAGTGGCTTTGAGGCTTGTTTTTCTAAATACAGTCCCTGTACTATACACAAAACCCTAATGATGGCTTCATTCTGAGTTTAGTCTTATTGCAATTGTGCAAAAAGTGATGCTTACATACTACTACTACTACTACTACTACTACTACAGTATGGAATATACAGTATACTGTTTTACATATCTCTGTGTTTGGGCTTCTTATTTTCATATAACTATACCACTCCAATTAGAGGTGATCTGATTAGTGTCTCAGTGGATATACACTTATTTACCAGGGGTTCCTGGTTATTTGTCTGTATGCTGAAATCTTTTGATTTGGGATTTTCAGTAATTGTTTTAACTGTTTTCCCTTTAAATAAATTCAATAAAGTCAGTACATAAGAAAATAATATACATTACAAGATTCATTTTTACCTACTCATCCATTTGTAAGTGCAACTTACATCTTTAGATATAAATGTGTTTTAATTTTTAAGTCAGGGCTATTTTAAATCCAAATTACCTATGGTGATTCACTGAGCAAAGGTATGGTTCCTGGCAGTATTCTGGGCTTTACATACTTCAAAAAAGCAGAGAGAGTACACTAAATCACTGAGGTTCACTGTCCTCAGACCAAAAATGTAAAATTAGATAAGTTAAGCCAAGTATGTGTGCTGTGTGAATTCACCTTGGAGTCCTGTTAATATTTGTACAGGAATGATGTGATTTTCAAAGAACAGTTATAGCACACAGCATGAGCTCATGTTCTTAGAGTACACAGAAGAGGCTCTTCAAGGTTATGCTAAAGGAAGCATTAAATCCTAAATGAAGTGCTTGGGACCCTCCCTTGTGCTATGCACAGGCACCCCGTGGCTTTGTGTGGGAATTGGACAGTTGAAGGCATAGGGGGGTTGGTGCTGTTGGGCACCAGGACTGGTGCTGCCTCTGTCTGGCTTAGAGAGGTCTGCCTGAAATTACAGTAGCTTGCTCGATTCTTATCTTACTGTTGCGGAAGTGAGCACCTCCGATGTGCTCTTGGGTGTCAGACTGTTCCATTTTTATTCGCTTTTGCAACTCCAAACTTTGCGACTGTAATACAGTCTCTTGCAAGCCAACCAGAGACTTCTCCCCTCCACCTTCATGACGTGGTCTTATCATTGCAGGGGCTCAGCCAAGCTCTACTGCAGTCAACTAATGTCATGTAAAATCTCAAATCAACACAAAAACTTTACTTTAAGAACTTTGCAGGCACCATTAGCAGTATAGTCCAAGTGTTGACTTGGCCATTAAATACATTTGATTAAAGCGCTCTTTGATGGGTCTGGCCGTTTTCAGTGTCATATCTCAGCGGAAGTGGGAGCAGATTTACACACCAGCTGCTTGCCCTAGCAGCAGCGTGAGACTGAGAGGACAGTCCATGACCTTGTTCCCTTCAGAGTGTCTCATACTCACAGGGTACTATGCAAAAAAACCCATTAGTGAGCAGAATGTGTTGTAGCTGTCTAAGACAAGGTCTCTTTCTATGACTATGACTACTTCCACAATGACGCAGCTCCTGAATACTCTTTAAATTATAGCAGCTACAGGAAGTACCACAGTTGTTTCTCTCAGCTAATATCAGATCACTAACTGTGACCCTGTGATAAGATAATTTTGGCAGTGACTTTCGTCCAAAAATCCAAACCTTTTTTAAAA
The DNA here is from genome assembly GCF_040954835.1 of Lepisosteus oculatus. Classification (NCBI taxonomy): domain Eukaryota; kingdom Metazoa; phylum Chordata; class Actinopteri; order Semionotiformes; family Lepisosteidae; genus Lepisosteus; species Lepisosteus oculatus. Next base: position 27,842,274 of record NC_090701.1, on the reverse strand, counting down.
ATACAAAAAGAGTTCAGTGTAACAGAATGCAGTGTGTACAGAACACAGTATATATTTAAAGCAGACAAGGCATGCAGACACTTGAATAATAACTAATAACATTGCACATTATCCAGTGCAACTGTGTGAAGTGGAGAGTGACCAGTGAAATGTACTACATTTGTCAAATATAGTGAACTGTTTCAAAATTCTGTCTTTGTGGTCTTTTGTGCCGAGAATGCAGTTCATCGGCTTTTGGTCAGCACGGCATTCGCGAGCAGCTTTGCTCTCAATCCGTAGCCACTCAGAAAAAACCTTGTAAACAAGAGAGCTAAACAGCTGGGAGATGATGCATGAAGTCCTGCTGGCCCCCTCCACAGCACGTTCCTCCTGGACACAGTCCTGCAAGTTTTATGGAGAACTTAAAATCTTACTTGGATACAAGACCAGTGGTGTTTGACCTCGTCAGCTTTCAAGCAGCAGCACTTAAACATGCCAGCGAGGGTGGGTGCTTCATGAATGATCTTGTATTTGGGGGTGGTGGTGATGGCAATTTTGAGCTTCTGTTTACCAGCCTTGAATGACTGTTACCATAGTGGAAATAAGGTCAAAATCAGCAGATAACACTGAAAAGAAGAGGAAGATGGGTGTGAGAAAGGGACAAGTTGGGGGAGGCAACTACAAAAGCCTGTACCTTAAAGCAGTGCCAGGAGTTTGAAGATACATCTACGACAGGTTGAGAACCAACAGTTAAATCAGACAAAACTAATAATTGACTCAATTAAGTCATTTATGTAAATGACACCTCTGTTGTTCCAGGGAATGGGTTGAGTATCACAGCACTGCTCCAGAGTTCCTGTCTGGAAGTGTGTTGAATCAGACATATGGTACCACAGGAGCAAGGTACGCTGGGAACTTCGTAATAAGTAATAAACAGCAATTACAGTTTACTGTTTTTTCTTTTTCTGGAAATTAGTTGCATAAAAGCAAAACTATGTCGTAGACCAAAACTAAAATGCTGGTGAAGTAAAATAGGTAATGATTTACTCAGCTTCTAAACTGTATATTTTGTTTTCTTACATCATGTACTGAGGAAACAAAGGTTCTTGAAGGTAGCAGACTTTCTAAATTAAGTCGAGATGTCTGAATTTTGATTGTGAAAATTTTACTTTTTTTAAAGTAAAAATATATTTGATATCATTTGTTAGGAACGACAGAGTTATAACAACATGTTCAGCTGGTGAATATGGAAATAGGAGGAAATGGAAAGTCCACTTTCCGAACTGGTTCTGTCTTGCAGTGCCAGGAGTAATGCAGAGCTATTTTGAAGACCACACTGAATCTTAATATAACCTTTTCATAGAGCTATATAATCTGTACATCCGCCTGTGACTTTCAGCACTCACATAGGCTGTGGTTGACAGAGGGCTGATAAAATCTAGAAGCAAATGTTTTAACTTCCGCTTGCGTTGCTTCCTTTGCCCAGTGCTGTCAGGCTCTGATGGGTCTCAAGGTTCAGCGTGTGTGCGTGTTCTCATGGCACGAGCTCATGGTACGAGAGCAGGACAGCTGCTGTGCCCATTCAACCCATTTCTTTAGCCTTGCTTTTATGTGTAATATTTCTTCGGTGTTTTGTATCCTAAAAATAGATTGACACTCTTAGAAAGCGTCTGCAAACGTTGCGAACAATACAAGGGCTGAATAAATGAAAGAGAAGTTCTCTTCAAACCATTATATTAAATGAATTTATGCTCCCTGATCCGTTTTAATAAATGCTCGCATCCTGGTATCTAAAATGTAAATTTAGCTAGATGCCCATGCATCGAGGTCTACATTTGGATCAGTTCATAGCTGCAAAGCTGTAACATTTAGTCTGTGAAGAACATTTAGCAGCCCTCACGCTCCATCGTTTTTCAGTGTGGTCATGCCTTGCTTATTTTGGACGTGGAGATTACCAGCAACCCCAGGATTCCACAGGGGGACCTGATCCTTTACCATGCACTGGCTCACATTTCATGGCATTCTTGACTTAATGAGTTTATAGATATTAATGACAAACCTGAGGTGAATGTTCTAAAGTTACTGTTGGAGAACCATGGTGCTGAAGGGATGGACTGTGAGCAAGGGGCTGCTTTAACAGGTGTTAATAGTAGATTTCATACTGCAGGGGCTGGATGGAGGAGATAAGAAAATGGGAAAACAGGGGTTACTATGCATTGAATCTTATATTACACTTCCACTGGGCTTCATCTGGAGGAATGGGGGGTCCAGGAAAAAGTCCTGGAGCTGGGCAAAGCAGGACATATTTTGAGGTGCCTGGTCTCCAAATCCCTAACTCCCTGCTGTGTGAGATGTGAATGATAATATGTGGAATTTTGTGATGTACTACAAGAACAATAAAAGGGAATAAGTAATTGGTTGGGGTGGACATATTTAGTGAAAGCAAAGCACGTTGCAAGCAATGGATGTACTATATGGACATTCCTGTCCTATTAAGTAAGGTAGAACCCACTGTCCCAATCAGTCAGCCCTGGAGAGCCCTGGGTCCCAGTCATTCATTCCTGGAGAGCCCTGGGTCCCAGTCATTCATTCCTGGAAAGCCCTGGGTCCCGATCATTCAGCACTGGAGAGCCCTGGGTCCCGGTCATTCATTCCTGGAGAGCCCTGGGTCCCGGTCATTCAGCACTGGAGAGCCCTGGGTCCCGGTCATTCAACACTGGAGAGCCCTTGGTCCTGGTCATTCAACACTGGAGAGCCCTGGGTCCCGGTCATTCAACACTGGAGAGCCCTGGGTCCCCGGTCATTCAGCGATGGAGAGCCCTTGGTCCCGGTCATTCAACACTGGAGAGCCCTTGGTCCCGGTCATTCAACACTGGAGAGCCCTGGGTCCCGGTCATTCAGCGATGGAGAGCCCTTGGTCCCGGTCATTTAGCACTGGACAGACCGGGGTCCTGGTCATTCATTCTTGGAGAGCCCTTGGTCCCGGTCATTTAGCACTGGACAGACCGGGGTCCCGGTCATTCATTCTTGGAGAACCCTGGGTCCCGGTCATTCAGCACTGGAGAGCCCTGGGTCCCGGTCATTCATTCCTGGAAAGCCCTGGGTCCCGATCATTCAGCACTGGAGAGCCCTGTGTCCCAGTCATTCAACACTGGGGAGACCTGGGTCCCAGTCATTCAGCGATGGAGAGCCCTTTGTCCCGATCATTCAGCACTGGAGAGCCCTGGGTCCCAGTCATTCAACACTGGAGAGCCCTTGGTCCCGGTCATTCAACACTGGAGAGCCCTTGGTCCCGGTCATTCAACACTGGAGAGCCCTGGGTCCCGGTCATTCAACACTGGAGAGCCCTTGGTCCCGGTCATTCAGCGATGGAGAGCCCTTGGTCCCGGTCATTTAGCACTGGACAGACCGGGGTCCAGGTCATTTAGCACTGGACAGACCGGGGTCCCGGTCATTCATTCTTGGAGAACCCTGGGTCCCGGTCATTCAGCACTGGAGAGCCCTGGGTCCCGGTCATTCAGCACTGGAGAGCCCTGGGTCCCGGTCATTCAGCACTGGAGAACCCATGGTCCTGATCAGGCAGTACTGGATAGCCCAGGGTCCTGATCAGGCAGTACTGGATAGCCCAGTGTCCTGTTTGATGAGGAAGGGAGGGCCCAGTGTCCTACTCAGTTAAGACAGTGAAAGTGCAGTGTCTTGAGACAGAGTGACCTTGTGTAAAGGGCAGTCCTGGCGATGACCGTGTGGCAGTGACAGCCGGTGCCAAGGCTGGCTAGGCTGAGGCTCATCAGACCCACAGAGCCAGGGGACTAATTAGAGAACACCACAGCTGTTAAATTCAGAGACTCCTGCTTTCGTTTTTGACTTGGATTGCGTGGTGAACACATGCTCAGAGAGCTTCTCCATTCCCAGGGTGGCGATGGAATTTTACCCTCAAAGTAAACACATAAACAGTAGATTTTTTTTTTACTTTCTCTGCTTCAATCTTAATTTAGTCTGTCCCATTGCCCTTCAGACTCCCCTAGACCCCTTCTCAAAACAGGTATAAAGCCACTCTAAATATAACTTTGTTGTACTACAGGGCAATATATTGCTTCCTAGTTCAAATCAACAAATAGTTAGATTTGGTAACACAGGAACTGAAAATTAATGTCCTCATGCTTGTGGCCTGTTCCAGAGATGGGGTTGCTGCCCCACTCTGTCACATCACTCCTTTACCCTGCTAACCCTGAGCTTTGGGCACCCCAAGTTATCAGATCACACACAGGAGAATTGTGTTTCACTGCCAGAACTGAGCAGAGTGTGTCTGCTCACATCTTCTGCTGTTGGCAAGCCCTTCTGCTTATGCTGTTTTGTGACACTGGTACTGTGTTTTTTGTAAAAGCTTTGGAAAACAATTGCCAAACTTTGGTAAGCTCAAAGTTATAAAGCTATTTTGTTTTTAATTTAAAACTTGAAATAGGGTAGTAAGAGTTCGTATGCAAGTGAAACGCTCGGACTGTGAGAAGCTTGCCTCAGGCAGTCTGGTCCAGGGCTGCTGACTTATTTCTCCATTGGTGACGTTAAACTGTTTGGTCATATTAAAACCATGGTAGTCAGCTGCCAACCTAAAACATTATTTGTCTAGAAATATGTGACAATCGTGCTGTATGTCTTTGTACTGTTAGTCAATTGGTATTTATTTATTTTAAGTCAGTATTAAAGATCATTGAGAGCCCTCTGGCTTCTCGCTGAATCCTGGAGCATTTTTGGATTTTTGGACCTCAAACTTCTGCTCCGTAGGTGGCCCATAACGAGGGAAGGAATATTGCTCAATGCCTAGTTACTTTCATATTCCTCCCTGCCTCAGAAGGGCTAATTCTTTTGCTGTAGATCTCGGCACCTGATCATTATCCTGGACACATTGTGCGCCTCTTTGTTCTCTGGAGGCACCCCTCTCTCAAGGTGAATAGAAAGGCTTTTGTCACGTTTAAGAATATTGCCATCCAGTCAAAAGTAGTTTTCTAGCTGGGGTCAAGTGTGCTTAATTAACGCTTTATCTTTTGGAAGAATTCCACAAACTCCTGAAATGAGCGGATTTATCCCCATGTGTGAGCCATGTACTAGCCTGCTGTTTTTCAAGCCCTTGTCAATGACACACTGATAGCTGATACCAGTTTACATATCCTACTGTTTGAAAATGAAATAAAACATTAAGTAAACTATGTGTATACTTGATCGTCACCGAGCCGCAGCAGATAGCATTGCTGCCTTGCTGCACTGGGGCCTCTGTGTTCGATTCTAGATGCATTCTGTGCTTGTGGATTTTGTATGTTTGTGTGATTTTTTTCTCGGAGTGCTCTGGTTTCCTCCCACAGTCCAAAGACATACAGAAGACATTAATTGGCTTCTGGGAAAATTGCCCCTGGTACGAGTGTGTGTATGTCTTTGTCTGTGCTTGCTCTGAAGTAGACTGTCATCCCGTCTAAGCTGTTCCTTGCTTTGTGCCCATTTCTACATTTTCCCCTGTGACCCTGAATTGGATGAAGTGGTTAGAAAATGGATGGATGTGTATACTTTTACATTTCTGTTTGCAGTTTTCGAACAGGTGGCTTCATTCACGGAAGTGCTAATAAAGTGTAACGCGCCGTTTCATACATCTTGTTCAGCTGCACAAAAAAAATTCCTTCATTGCACTGCAAACCTTTGCTTAAACGCTTTTATGACTGCGTAAAAAATCGTTATAAAAATTCAATACATCATAGTTCACTGAAAAGAGAAAAAGTACTGTCCTAAGCAACACTGGGTAATAAAGAGCAGATACTTCAGACTTTATAGTGCAGGAGGTTACATTGTACAGAAAGCAAATACACTTAATTGGATGAAGGCAAACTGCACAGTATAATAGGGCAGCAGCAATGCAGTTCAGTTCAGAGCAGCTGTCAGTAGGTGAGAGGCAGAGGGGTACGTCCAGTAGCTCCATGTGGAGTCTGTTTAGGTGAGCCTTGAGGGGTACAAGCAGTGGGGATGAGATGATGTGAAATGTCCTCTCAAAACAAGCAATCCTATCCTTCAGCGTCCTCTGAGCAACTGGAACACACACAGCTTCAGTTTCTTCGACACGACTACATCTCTGTTGACACAGCATGTGAGGTGGGCCTCGCTCTCCAGTACATGTCAAGGTTATCATGAATTTCAGCACCACAGTTGAAATTCCCACTCACTTTTCCTCTTCCCTGCTGGATGGACATGATCCAGGCTGTCTGTCAGCACTGGAGAAACAGGGCCTTGTCTCGCTTCTCTCTCTCATCGCCTGGAGACAGACCTCCTCCTCTGGCCTTGGGCTCTCCCTCCTGCACTTGTGCAGCAGAACAGAAATAAGACTCCACCCCTGGGGATACAAGAACAAAATCTGGAGACAGGTTTACAGTGTGTACAGAAAGAATCGTGGACTGTTTCCAAATGGGTGACCTCACTGACACCTCAGAAATAAACCAGCCTCAACTCTGACCTTCATACTGCGTGTGTATCTGCCTCTTTATGTGGGCAAATCCACCTCAATTCTTGACCTGTCGATAGGAAAGCCCTGCACTGACTGCTCTCTTTATTCTGTGTTAAGTGAGTAGATGAAAGATCCATGTCACAGAACTCATGATGTACAGCTGTACATTGGATCCTTGTGTTGTAGCTCTGATTAATGAGCCATTGCAGACCAGTATTTTGGTTTTCTGAGCCCAGTGGTGGAATGGATTCAGACTTCATGCAGATATTGCCTCAAAGGGATATACAATCAAATACTGATATTTATTACCCAGAAATTTACTTAAAGTGAATTTGTCCTGATATTTATGTTTGAGTGAAATCAATGGATAGAACACAAATCATGATTTTGTCCTTTTATCATTAATATCAATCTCATGATAAGAAATAGAAATTGCCTTACTGTTTGAAGTCCTCTGGCCTTGAAGCTTTTCAGCCTAGGACCTGTTCCAGGCCTTAGTGTTCTAGCAATCCTAAAATAATGCTGAGGACACAATTTGTTTTGTACCGTGTTTCACACTTGATCGTGTTAATTTGTGGGCATGCTGTCATTTATACATGAGCTACGTAAGAACAAAACCTTAAATATCATGGCCTGCAAAGAGTACCGTGGTCCTGTTAGCCAGAGATGCCCTTGTGTATTTAACGTTCAGGTGTTTTTGCGGCCATACTGAGGGAGACGTGTCAGTACAGGTTCAAGGGCAAAGCCTCTCATATCAGGTGGAATTTTTCTGATGCATTGCTTGTCATATTCTTATTTGAAAAACATTGCTGATTAAGTAAAAACATAATTGCAGTAAATTGTATATGATCTTAGTCATCGGTCCATTGTCTCTGTGCTTACAAATATAGATATAACAGGGAGGGTATAGTAACATAGAGGCCTCCCGACCCATCTTGCTCATTTGGTAGTTAGTATTTTATTGTTCCCTGAGATGTGTTGAAATGGGATGCCCTGTTTTTCTGGTTTGTTTTTCTCCCAGTTTGACTTCTGTCCCTCCCCAGCCCTCCAGAAGAATAGCGGACATTTATTTCAAAACACAGATCTGATTAATACCCCAAGTGTGTGTGTGGGGGGGGAAATTAGATACCATTAAAATAGCTCAAAGCATTGGCAAGTGTAATGAATAAGCACTGTGATAAAAGAGTTCTAATAGTCACAGTGGAAGGAGGTGTGCAGGGGGCGCTTTCTGCAGAACCTTTCCCTGTTCACTGTTGGGACGCTCTTCTCAAGGTCTGTGGATCAGACAGCCAGCAGTTAAAACACAGCCAAACCCAGTATACCCAACAGTCTGCTCTCTATCACTGGGAGCTTTCTCCTTGTCGGTACTCTGCTCAGAGAGAGAGGTGGGGGTGGAGGGGGGGCAGTTGAGAATGAGGGGGATTCTCTCGCTGTCAATAAAAAGATTTATTAGCTGACAGAGAGGCAGGGGAAAATGAGAATTTATCAAACACTAGCGCTGCTAGTTGGAATTACTTGTCAAATTTAGAGAAAAGATTAGAGCGGCTCCTTTTTCCGAGCGATGACATTATTTGATAATCCTAAGAGGATACAAGCAAAGCGCTGTGGTATTTTGTCAGTCAGGGTTTGGAGAAGAGGTGCCTGTAGGAGCAGCATCCCCTTTTCAAGCAGTAATTATGACAAGAGTGCGGTATCAGTCCGTCTGCAGGTGTCTCTGTCTACTATGAGTATATTACATTTTGTACAACGTGTATGAATTACAAAGCAGTTTCTTCTGCTTTAGTCTTTACAAATGCTGTGCTCATTTTACACAATTTTCCATATTAACATGAATGTTTTGTGAGGAAGATCATGTTGTCGATTATTCTATTATGTTTTATATAACAAAATTAGATTTATCCTGTAAGCAAGTATTAAGCTGTTTTTTCTCTCATCTGTTTTTTGGGGGATGTGTCAGGACTTGAAACCAATTAATATGGAAAGGTTAGACGTACTGTCAGATTAATTTGTGATTTTTTTGTAATGATTTGTCCTTCAGAATTTATAATTTCCTTGTTTTTCTTTCTTCCCGTTTGCAGTAAACTGCTTACTTATGTCTTTCTGTCCCTGAACTTGAGAACACATTAGGGCACAGTCTCTCTGATGTGCTTTTTTTTGTTGCTGTTGTTTCATGAGCTCTTGAGCTGTGGGATCAGTGCTTATCATGCTTGTGTCACTGTGTTTGTTACAGCCTGAAACCAGGAGTGGCAAGTGCTGCTTGTGTCACTCATTATGTACGTGATCTTCAGGATAGTTTGTGAAAACATAGCATGAAAGTATTCTGAGATTCCAGATTCTGAGATTCTTTATAAAATTATTTGCCACATAAGTATTAAATTATTACTAGTTATTTTGTAAATATTTCATTCCTTCATTTTCTCGTAGCTTTATCCAATATACAGTAGGGTTGTGGGGAAGTGGCAACCTATCAGAGCAAGCAGTGGCTGCAAACCAGGGCACACCCTGGATGGTATGCCAGTCCATCACAGGGCAAACACAAATGCACACTTCAGACACAGACATATACACTCTCACTCCAGGGCCTATGTGCCCAGGAGCCAATTAACCTTCCAGTTTGTTTTTGGACTGAGGGAGGACACTGGAGATCCTGGAGGAATCCCACATGACAAGAACATACATGCTGATAACACCCCAGGTCCAGTATTAAGCCCAGAGCCCCAGCTCAAGAGTCAGCAATGTCTAGCATCTCACCACCGTACCACCCAACAGTTTGAATATTAAATAGTCAAATCAGCACAAAGCTGTAAGATCACTCAACAGATAGAAGCTTCAACAGAAAGCCTGGATCCATCCATCATAAAAAGTTGCTTGTGCTGGTGAGGGTCACAGCTGCTCCATGCCTATCCCAGAAGCAAAGAGCACAAGGCCGGACTAAGAGTGTATCACCACTCAGGTTCAGAAAGGGGAGGACAGTCCTAAAAGCTTTGACATGCTTCTGAATACAACCCTCTTTACATAAATAGGAAAGCACAAACTCCTGCTATTACCTAGATTCATTTTGAGGCCAAAAAATAATTTTGGAATACGTTGATATAGATACACATAATCAGAATTGATCTTGTATTCTAATAGTGATAGCAATAATACTGTTCTCAGTTTAGCAGTCACCAGGTACGCTGTTTTCCCAGAAGTTATGGTTTCCTGTACGGAGATTTTAAGCGGAGATATGGCTGCTGGCACTCTGCAACTCACAACTGGCAACCCACTGAAGCTAAGCAGGTGTGAGCCTGGTCAGTACCTGGATGGGAGACCTCCTGGGAAAACTGAGGTTGCTGCTAGAGGAGGTGTCTGGGGGCAAGCAGGGGAGACTCACCCTGCGGTCCATGTGGGTCCTAATGCCCCAGTAGAGTAACGGGGACACAATACTGTAAACAGGCGCCGTCCTTCAGATGAGATGTAAAACTGAGGTCCTGACTCTCTGTGGTCATTGAAAATCCCAGGGTGTTTCTCAAAAAGAGTAGGGGTGTAACTCCGGCATCCTGTCCAAATTTCCCATTGGCCCTTACCAATCATGGCCTCCTAATAATCCCCATCTATGAATTGGCTTCATTACTCTGTTCTCCTCCCCACTGATAGCTGATGTGTGGTGAGCGTTCTGGCGCACTATGGCTGCCGTCGCATCATCCAGGTGGATGCTGCACATTGCTGGCGGTGGAGAGGAGTCCCCATTACCTGTAAAGCTCGTTAAGTGGAGTGTCCAGAGAAGCGCTATATTAGAGTAAGCAATTATTATTATTATTATTATTATTATTATTATTACCACCACATAGGCTAGGTCTGAGCTGACAGACTGTAGGGATTTGTGACCATACTGAGGGGCTTTTAAGAGAGGGAGTGGTTAGTTCTGCAGTGAGCAGAAGACTGAACTGGGCATGCCTCTAGCTGTGTAGAGTGTTTCGGCCATGCAACCTATCCTGAAAGCCTTGGGGAGATATAAGAGAAGACAGTTCAAGCTCTGTGATGGACAGGGAGTGCTTGACTGTGCATGTTGTTTTTCTGCAAGGCACACGCACAGTTTTGCATGATGACCTGCATGAGGTACCTCTACAGTCCTATAAGTACTCATCAGCAGGTTTGCCTGTAGAGTGTACTGTGTTTCTCTGCAAGACTGTCTGGTTACAGAGCCTATTCTACGTCTCAAGAACTAAAGCAGCTTTTATTTCTTGTTCTACTTTCATCTTCATGAATTAAAACAATTATTTTGAAAGATAGTTACAGTTAATATCTTTCAAAGGAACAAGTAATAGGTTTATTTCATGCTGAAAAGAGAAGAAAGAAAACACAACATTTCTGCTGTGGAGCCTTCTTCTGGTGTGAGTTCACATGGCTCTACAGCCGAAATGCTGTTTCTTCTTTCTTCTCTTTTCACCATGGAATAAACCTAATGCTTGTTCCTTTGCAGCCTGTGCATGCTGACGCACCTACTTACCTGAACTACGTTAATATCTTTCTATGGTTCTTGGTTCAGAACAGTTTCTAGAGACTTGCAAAAGCTGTAGGACTGTAGTCCTGGAAGAAAGGATTTGAGCAGCCCTACAATAAAGCTCAGCTACACATAATCAGTGTGAAAGTGCTGGCAGCAATAGAAATAGACTATTGCTCTCTGTGGGTTGACTGCTCTTTTACAGAAGAACTTTGGTGAAAATAACAAGCAGAGTGCAGGCTGATGTTAATTAACAATTAAATTAATACATTTCCAGTCCTCAACCCTTTTCTTAGTTTTCTTTCTTTGTTCGTTACTTCCATACAGCAGTAGTTAGTTTTCTGGTTCTTTTAATAACAGGAAAGTTAAAATGAACTGTTTTAAAAGAATATGTTTTAAAAAATAGCAAAACAATCTGTTAAAAGAAAAAAAAGTGTTCAGTAAATAATCTATTGTGAGTGTCTCCTCACAAACTGCTCTCATTTCATACAGATAGGTTAAGTGTCAGCCTGGGATCGATGGCCCCAGTGCAGTAATTATAAAAACCAGCAGGTTGTGTTGGTTGAGTGAGTTTGAGTGGAGCAGGATCTCAATCTTCCCTGTAATAGGCCTCTGACAACCCAGCCGTGTTCTGCTGGAGTACTGAAGGGCGGGTGGGGTGGGGGGGGGGGTGCCTGGCTTCTTTCTTATGACTCCACACCCCAGTCACACGCCCCTCTCCCACACACACACACACAGACTGCTTGACAGCGCTGTCATTAAACAACAAGCAAAGTGGAACAACATTGTGAACCGGTTCTGGGGCCTTGTAAAACACGGCGCTTTTGACAAGCCGTATTTGTCATCTGCCAAGCCGCCCAAATAGGTTCGACTGCAATACAGATGACTGCTTGGAAAAAAAGTGACTTAAAGCCAGCCAGCTAATCCCTGCCTCCCCCATCCAACACACACTCCCCTCCCCACCTCTCCCCACAGGTTTCTTTCCCTCCTCTCGCGGCTAGGGTCCGCGGCTGTGATTTGATAATCGGTAAATGTTTGTCAAAGATGAATTCTCTGGCTGATTCGGAGGTGAGCGGTGCTGACAAATGGGAGGCAGTGTGCTGTGGAGCCACGGAGACGGGCCGGGGAGAGAGAAGGAGGTTCAGCCTCGGCAGGCCTAAATGAGCTGCGGTTCTCACTTCCCCAGTCCTCACTTATTAGGAAGACAAAGTGTTGTCACGAACTGAAAGAGTACTTGAAAGAAAAGGGAGGGGGAACAGAAAAAGTGATTTTTTTCCTCTTCTCAGTTTGTCTGGACGAAGGGAAAAAACAGAAAATGTTAGAATGATTTATATTGCTTTCCTTTTTTCATTTCTTACTGAAGACACTCTGGCTCGCAGTCCATTATGAATGAGAAAGTAAACGTAGATGTGAGGGCCCTGGTTGCATTTAGCCCCAGATTAATTCGCTTTAAAGTCTTAAAGAGCCCAGTCCAAGGGGCTTTAGGAATACTGTTTATCTCAAACCTTGCTCTGTTCTGTATTTCCTTTCTTTCTGTTCATTCTGAATCAGAAAAGCGGGTGCCTCCTGCCACACTGATGTGTAATTTAGAAGTTGATCAGTATTTCCACACAATTACCTTGATTACTGTGTTCGATGTTGCGCATCGACTGCACTAACCTCAAATGAACGGATCTGATGCCTGTACCTGGTTTCAGTCAGCAGTGAGGCAAATCGGCTTTAGGGAAACCTTCTCTCGGTAAGGCTGGGGTATCTCACCCCTGGGTGCCAAGACCATGCCCTGCATTGGTTTGGCTGACACTCTGGAGCGGCAATGATATGGCTCGGTGATACCTCTGTGGCCTTCCAGATGATCTCTTTTTCCTAACAGAGTTGCTTTGCTGCCTCGGTTTTGTTACAGAGCTCTCATTTTGAATTGATGAGTACTCCTATTCACACAAGATCAAGAGGGACTCCCAAGTGATTCAAGATATAAAGGCGCTAGCCAAGAGCGTGTTGAGCACCTATATTCTCCAGTTCGAGCCTAGGTCATGTGACTAGCTGACACACAGTTGACTGAGTTTAGGGATTTATTGGTACAATATGGTTAGGGAGAGGTAATTACAATTTTACTTTTACTCTACTGTCTGCTCCAGAATGTTATAAAACAAGACAGCACGCATTGGTACTCTGAGGCATGTGCATCTCTCTGTCTGCATAAAAGCAGATCTCTGGTGCTGGCTGTAGGGCAGACTTAGGGCTCTTACTGTTAACAGCACTGGTGTTATTAGACACTGCAGGCCTCAGAATAAAATGCTCACCAAACTGAATGCTGCTGCTGTATTCTTCTTCCCACTTTCCTTTTCACTTTCCAGTATGAGAGGAGAGTTGCACTGGAATAGACACTCAGGAGACAAACTCAGCATCTGTGAAGCCTAGGGACTAATGTCAAAACCTAGCATCAGAACCTGCTTTATTTTTTGTGTTTTTAGTGTTTTGTTTTTGGAACTTTTAAAAAAAAGTAAGAGTTCAGCAGCAGTTTTTAAATAGTATAGCGAAAGAAGAAGCTCTGGTTCACCGCTCCCCATTATTCTTTAATTCATTTTTTTAGTGTTTGACTTTAAGAGCTATCTTACATGCTTCTTTTTATGGCAGTCACAACTTTACCTGCTCTTTTTTTTTTCAAAATAAGGTAAAACTACATTAATACCAGCACCGATTCAATCCCTCTACCTTGGTATCCCAGAGCGCTTTGCAAAGAAGAAAAACGATAAGCAGCAGATAAATGTGCCGATGCTACATCAGGCTCTACAACTGTCAATCAGCAATTTGGAAAATACAAGCAAGCCTGAGGTTTAGACTTATAAAGTTAGTACGCCCTCTGATTTCAAGAGCAGCTTGGATGGGAACTACAGACCATGATAGTAGTGATGATAATAGTAATAGTTGCAGTCACATAAGGAGGGATAGCAGGAGTAGCAGAGGTTGTAGTTTGTAATTGGAATAGCAATATTGAATAGATTGATTCCAGAGCAGCACTATCTTTTTTTAATGTAGTGATTTTAATTGACTTTAATTGTGTACCATATTCTAAACGAAGTCTTGGTAGTGCATACATTTTAGCACAACATTCTTTGATTTAAATTTAGTGCTTTTAACTAGGCACTGTATATACTACCATTATGTTTGCTTTATTATTGCTTCCAATATGTCTAGAAAACATAATTAAGTGTCAACATAAGAACGTAAGTGTTTTTCATAAGTAGCTTCCTTGAAATAAACTCCGGGTTTGTATTTACAGTATAGTTACAATACAGGCATATTTTGTTTAAATAGTTTTTGTTACTTGCATATAAAACTCTATACATTATTTCCCAGGTGTTTACCCAGTCATGAATTTTATGTAATTCAAAAATTAATTGCTACTTCTATTGTGCTTTCTAATCCTTCTCTTTTGGCATTCACTGCAACAACCACAGACCAACTGCTTTATGCATAAGTGCCTCCTGTTCTTGGGGCTGAATTCAGCACTGATGTTCTCTCAAAACCCTCAGGTCCTGGTGTCTGAGTTGAAGAAGTCTTGTTTCTCCGGACCTTTTTCAGTTTTTAAGTGCCGTATCAAGCACTTTGCATAGTTTTGTCTTCAATCGAGGTGCACCAAAGTAATAAAGAAAGCATATGCATGCTGCTCAGGTTAAGAAAATGTGTTATGTGCTGGGTAATAAACTTTAATACAAGATTAAGTGAAGTGTACAATATTTACTTTTTTAGCATTTGTACAAAGTCTTCTAAACATTTAAAAGTTGAAAATTTCTAAACAATGTCTTGAAACTGAATTAGTCTTAAAAATCAATGATCAATTATAATGATGAGCTTGCTGATTGCTCAGTAGAGACAGTAACAGTAGCAGCTTGAATGATATGGTCTAGGCTGTGGGCAAATACAAAAGCCATTATAACAATATTAAATAAGTAAGACTTCTGTATGTTCAACACATTTTGAAGATCAGTTCACATCATGTCACTTTCAGTTACCACTTATACAATTTAGGTTCACAGTGGCCCAGAACCTATCCTGGGAAACAGTGGGTGCAAAGCAGGATACACCCTGGATGGGACTTCAGTCCATTGCTGGGAACACATCACTCACGTCAGGAACATTTGTTTTTTAGAGAATCCAAAATTGAGCCTGGTTGTGTGGTTCAGAGCATATACCACAGAGCACATGGTGTGTGTCAAACAGCTACCTTGAACTTGAGCAGCAAAAAAATCCCACAAAAAACAGGAGAAGTAAGTAATGGGGAAGACATGTACAGTATATGTGTATTTTCTATCACGTTATGTTTACTGGGACATTTATTTTATTTTCACAATGGTGTTCAGTGTTGCAGTGTATCTGAAAATTCGTGTCAGCCTGAGTACTATTCATGACGACTTCAGAGAGTATGCACGCATGCCAGCATGGATATTTTCCAGACTGCTCAGACATGATTCTGATCTTCTTGTGTCACAGTGGCGTGATGTTTTGGTTTTTGCAATTACAGTTCTTCTAAACAAATCACCTTGAAGATTTCTTGTTTACTGCTTGTTTTAAAACCACAAATCCAACAATACAGTACCACCATTGTCATTTGCTTAGGGTATGTGACAAAGCAGGTGAATTTTTTGTACAAAAACCCCCAGCAAAACACACATTTGAGCAGATCTACAACCCAAGAAAAAAACTTTCAGTCAAATGTGTGTGCTCATCTAAAACATATTTGTATCTCTTTAAATGTCTGGGTATGTGATGTATGTACATATGTATTTAATGCTGTACCATAACTCTTTTCTTTTGCCTTTTAACACTATTTCTCAGATAAGTCCAAAATGTTATAATGAATGAGACTGGAAGAAAGAGAAGGAGAGAGAGAGACAGAGAGTGATTTATTAGCCTCATAAAAATTCATCCTTTGTTATTCCAGTCATTTTTACATGTGGAGCTTGTTAGAGGGAGCGCCCTGGCAGCTCACTGGGAGTGGAGGTGGGGGTGGGCGAGGGGAGAGGGGTGTGGGGTATTTATCAGCTCTGTCTGTGGAACAGTTGGACCAGCCCTCTGGAAATCAAGAGATGATGGCTGGGGCTGTGGGGCACACTCAGCAGTGGAGAGGAAATGTGATTTAATTTAAAGCTTAAACTCAGAAGTTTAAAGTTAATAATATGAGTTACAATATGCATGGGTGTTAGAACAGTAGAACAGTTACAGGCATAGGAAACCAAACAGCCCATCAAGCTTGTTTGGTTGCTGGTAGCTATGGTAATTGATCTGAGGAATCCATTCGATTGATTCTTGAAAGACACCAGGACATTGACTTTACCAGCATGGCTGGGAAGCTTGTTCCACACTTCCTAATAACACTTCCTAATGTGTTAAAAAGTGCCTCTGGTTCTCCATTTTAAATTCACTTATCCTTAGTTTCCATTTGTGGCCTCTGTATTTTTTTTACTTTTTCAGTGCTTCTGAGAATTCTGAGTACTTGAATCGGGTCCTCTTATTGTAGTTTTCATGACTAAAATCATAGTTTTTTTTTACCTTGTTACAAACAAGAGAAAGCCATTCAGCACAACTAGCTTCCTTTAAATTCCAGAAAGTACTTTATCTGGTTACTTTTTTCTGAAATGATCTTAGAGCAGAAATACCTAGATCTTTGTAACATGGTGACCATTATACATACTATATATATTCAAATGAGGTCTTTGTAGTGCATTGCACATAACATAAAATCCCATTAAATTCTGCACTTTTAACCATATATCTTAACATTTGGTTTGTATTTTTTATTGCTTCTCAGTGTCTAGAAGATGAAAGTGAGTCTTTTTGTCAGAAACTTGATTAAATGCCTTTCATTATTTTAAAGATATATTTGTAATGACTTATTTTGTTTCCGTAAGTACAGTAGGTAGATTCAGGCCCTGGAAATTTATTTTAAGTGCTTCTAGTCCCTGTAACATTTTTGCCTCTTTTCTGCTAATACCTTTTATGGAACTTTTGTCTTGTCCTCAGGCATGCTGTTGATTTCTTTCGTAACCCCAGTTAAATATCAATTCAATGCATAATCTATTTCCCTTTCACCAACTAGAGGTTTCCCACTATTATCTCAGAGGCATTTTTACTTCATCCTTTAGTTTTTAGCTAGTACTGATTTTTTATTTATTTTAGTCTCCATTGTCATATTCCTTTACACTCTTGGCCTTTCTTATACTCATTTTTTACCAGTTCTTGTTTTTCATTATCTTCCTTATTTTTAACTAGACCCTGTTCTTTTTAAATCATTTTCTTTTTCATATTTTTACTCATTGATTTATCAAAGCATTTGGACCGCCTACTTTCTAGCCTCTGATTAAGTCCTACATACATACGTATGTTCTGTGTGTTAAGCAGAATGTCTTTATAATAACTATTATGATAATACCTTTATAATAATAACTTCTGTCGTCCATTCATTACTATTCCAATATATATATATATCCTGTCCCTTCTTCGCTTTTCCGAAATTATAATCCTGTGTTTAAGATTTTACCCTGTAAAGTTTTACTGCAAAGCATACCGTATTATGATCACTGTGTACATGACAGATAGAGTGGGGTTACTTTTCTGAACTTTAGAACATAAGAATAGTAACAAACAGGAGATGGCCAGTCAGCACATCTAGTCCATTTGGTAGTTAATGGCTAATAGATCCAGGGATCTCATCAAGCTCTTTCTTGAAAGTAGCTGGGGCATCCGTTTTGACAACATGACTGCGTAGCTTGTTCCAGTTTTAAATGCACTTCCCCTTAGTTCACTCTTGCATTCTGTGGGTCATGTTTCACTGTGGATTGTAAAGAAGGGTAGTGGGTTGAGTCACTCTGTGTTTAGCCCTTTTAAAGCAGTCCTTTTGCCCTTGAACTTGGCTTCTTGAGTGTCAAACCTGCTTTACGGTTGAGAAAAGTGCAAACAGGGCAAGAAATATCACGTGCTTAGTTAGAAAGGACATTAGAAATGCTTGGCCAGCTTTCTGCGGTGTTGGTGGGGAGTTGATGAGTTCACATTTAGGACAATTCAAAATAAAGTGTGATCGGCACTAGTATTGTTGGAGGAATAAATAATGAAATTGTGTGCGGGGACCCCAAGCTTCTCTCCGTCCGTGTGCCTCATGGAGAGGAAGTTGGCGTATGCGAAAAAAGACAAATTCCTAATACAAGAAATTGTATATGGCCAATAAATCTCATCTTATCTTATCTTGTGTAATTGGCATCTGTAAATTTTCTTTTATTTGTACATCACAAATCCACCTATGCCTTTAAAGTAGTGAAGTATCAGAAGCTGCAGTTCCCCTAACCCCCTATTTTCTGTAAGGCTTCATATTTACCAGCTGCCTGGCAAGGCTCACCTGTAGTGCAATCAGGTCCCCTCATAGGCTTCTCGACTTCAGCCCCACTCTTGTCTTCTCTCGAGTCCTGGGTGAAAGTGCAGCCTCAGCAGGCAGGCCCTCTCTCCAGTGCCGACTCAGGGATCCGGCTGATGAATGCTGTTCATAACCCGGCACAGAGCAGCCCATGAGCACACTCCTGACTTGTCCCTCTTTCACCGCTCTCCTCCATGGCACTAAAGTTTTTAATTAGAAAATCTAATGAGATCAATTAGTCATTAACGCTGACCTGTTTTGCCCCAAGCCAATGTGTGGTAGGCTGATAACTTCTGGGGCCGAGGAAGGAGGGGGAGGTAAGGCAGAGGGGTAGAGGACTTTTGAGGGGAGGGGGGACCAAAGAGGGGATGTTTGCAGAGACAGTGGTTGAGTTTGATTTCAAAGCGGTGGGGAGTCAGTGGGGAATCGACTGGAGAATAATTACAGTTTGCTGAGATGGTAATGAGGGGAATTACTCTGAGGTTTAAAGTAAATAACGCCTGGAGTTGAGCAAAAAACTGTACCTGCTGTTCGCATTCTAGCCAGACGCTTATATTTCATTTTTACACGCAAACACTGGGAGCAATTTGAATGCTGCATCTGTACCTCAGGCTAACAGGCTGCAAGGCATAGTCTCCATTCAACTGAATGGCTTTCTTTACTGAACAATCTGGCCCCAGGCACTTAAACCCAGGCAAAGCTCTTTTTAATTTTAAATCTGTAACCCCTTCTTAGCCTTATATCCACCAGTTTGGAGATGCTAGTTATTATCCAGCTTTCTGTTCCTACTGCACCAGCACAGAGGTAAATATTGAATGCACACAGGTATCCCTCAAAACCTCTGATTATTCAGGCCACCCACTAGTTTTCACCCAGTAGGTTTTCAGCTCTTACAGCTTAGCTTGACTGTCAGTGGCAGAAGACCGTTTATAGACTTAAAAATCTTTCCTACTTTACACAGGATTTTTTAAGAATGGTGAGCAGCATCACAGATTTACTTTACTAGCTATTCCTGAACTTCATGTAAAAACACAAACCTAATTATAACAAAATAGCTACCTAAAGTAACAAAGTTTGCCTTTTTACATTGATAACAGAGAAAGACCCAGGCCCACAGAAGGGAGATTTTGTGTTTTTAGTGCTGAAGAAACACATTCTTGCAATGAGTGAACCTGCTATATGCTGGTTATACACAGTATGAGACAGCTGTCTTGCTTGTCTAAGTGTTTTTGTGTATGTTGATGTTACAGAATCAGGACATGGTGGGTTTTACTACAGAAGCTGGGGTTTGTGTTTCTTAAAGGGACCAATTGAAATACTGTGGGTTGCAGAAATCCTGAGTTAATTAAAAGCCTTGTGGACATGCCGTTTTACATATCAGACATTAAACCCCATTAACCTTGTTTTTTAATGCATTGGTTCTCACTGTCTAATAAAAAAACAGATTCAGAAATCCACTGTTTCAGTCGTTTTGGTAGTTAAACCTGATGAACTGACATAATTCTGTTTTTGTTTTTTTTCCGTAATTGCTTGGTGTTCCAAGTCTTCCATTAGCATAAGACTTAGGACCATAGTGACATTCGGATTGTTCATTTGTCCACCCATCCACTGTTGGTAAATACATGGTAGGGCAATTGTTTCAAGGGAAAAAAAGTGCTTGTAAAAGGCTGTCACGTTTTGCAAGATAAATGACGATTATAAAGTAAGAGAGGCTTGACTTGGTATGGCTACTCTAGAAAATATGTATGTCAGAACAAATTGATTTAAAATTCTGGCTTGATATATTTTTGGGATTTCAGAATATTTTGCAGATGATCCCTTTTTATCAGACTGACATACATCTAAAATGAAGACCAGCCATTAAAAACACTGACTAGAATCTTGCTTTCATGAAATTTCCTTTTTAGCACCTGCTCACAGGAAACTTTTTCTGTCACTGTTTTGCATCCTAGATAGTTACTATAAACGATCAGATGAAATGAGTTATTTAACTCATGTGTGTGACAAATACTAATCCAGCATGGGTCTGTACCTGGGTCTGTACCTCTTTTCTGGGAAATGCTCCACTGAGCTGTTTTCTGTCCACTCTGTAGGCTTCAGCTCCCCCTCCCTTCGGAATTCCTCAACACAGAGGGTGATCAAGACGCGCTACAAGATAGTGACACGAGGGGCCGCCAGCATTTCGCCCGCTGTCCACTCCAGCCCATCACTCTCCTGGAGGGTGCGCAGGATCCACTCTGCCAGGTAACCCCCCCCCCCCCCCAACACCACCACTACCACATCACTACATGGCTCCGTCTCAGGTGCAACACCAAGTTCAGCATTGGTTGGTAAGTTAATGTTGTCAACATCAGAAAATGCTGTTGCTAGTTCAAAAACTCCCCATTTAAGATCAGCTAAATGGGTTATAATTGGCCATGTATTGGCCTAAATGACCCCCTTCTGTTTAGGTCTTAACCTGTTGAAAATGAGCAGAAAGATGGGTGTCACCCTAGCTGTATACAGTCCTGCATGTCCCCAGTCCCGTTTTCAGCAGACTCATTGCTCAGTTCTTTGTAATGCCTCAGTGAGTGTGATTCAGTGTAGCTAAGCTTTCTGGGCCTTAAACATCCCAGACTAGCTTGTATGGGAGCTATCTAAAAGAAGCACAAGGACTTGCAAGGAAATCATAGTCTTTAACAGGGCACATTAAAATGAAGGAGTGGCTAGGGGGTTTTAAAGGAGGCTACTGGTGTGTGTGAGGGGGGGATCTAATAGAAACTCACAATGATGATGCTGTTATATAAACAACTGTGTTGCGGATAGTGCCTATGTTATTATGTGCTGATAACTCTAATGCTGTGCCTAATCACGCCAATAAATCTTGTCCTGCAGGGCTTAGTGGAGGGCAGAAGATTTTGACATTGCGCAGTATAAGGGGTTAGGTGAGGTGAAGGGTTGAGGACCTCTGTGATCAAGTTGATAAGAGCGTACTGCACACTCTACCATACGACCTTTGACTTGCCGAGGGTGGTTTCTCTACACTTTGACCTGCATACAAAGCCATAGTTCAAGTCTGGTGCAGTAACACCAGAGAAAGCTAAGATAGTCAAATTCCCTGTCTAAATTCCTTACTTTTTCAATATCTAACCCACTGGAATAAATCAGCACTTCAGCTACAGATGTGTCTGATGTCTAGTTTTAGATGAACACATTCACGCCTGAAATGCCTTTGGAGAAATGAGGCATGTCTTGTGTGTCATATGACTGATTACGTAAATGGTGTTATTTTGGTTCTGATTAAAACCAAGTGTCGTCGTGCATTTTAATATTATATTTTGGTGAGTGTACTGTTGTTGAAAGTCTGGTCGTTGGTTCTACCCTTTGCTAGTGTTGTAGGTTTTAAAGGTTTCAAGTGAGGGTGAGATTAAAAGTTCAGATTAATTCAGAAAGGCCACTGTTATGCTGCCTGTTTTATTTATTATGCTTGTTTGGGTAAAAAAAGACATACAGTAGGAGTGATTTTTCAGTGGAATTGTGGAATGGCCATTTTCAGACTTTAATAAGATTTCAGAATCTCCCACGTTACTTGGTTACCCCATGTGTCAGCTTTTGTGTTTATACTAGTTTTTCCATGAAGCTGGCCAGTGCAGCAGTGTGATGAGTTTCCGAGGATAGGCCCAGCTCAGCATAGCAGTTTGCCTAGTAAAGCTGTGTAGCTTTGACGGCAGCATGCAGAAGTCTGATATCCAGCCAGCAATGGGGGACAAAGATTTTACTACTCGGGGGGATGCGGGGGGAGTCATATAATAAAGCTGGATTCTGTTACTGATCTTACAATTTCAAGAGCAGTCAACAATAAAACAGCAATGAGGTACAGGATGGTACCACACTTTTGCTGGTTATTGCTGTCCATTATGCATTCAGTATAAGCCTAAAAAGCATTCAGTCTTAACAAGGCCTCAAAGATACCGAAGCGGAGGAGAGGGTACTTAATTTAATTTGCCTGTGTTCTTAATAATATTTAATATATATTCATTTTTATATCGCAGAGATTTATAGCCGACAAGGAGGCCATTTCTGAAATTTATGAAGATCATTTTTACACTGTAGATAACTTGGAAAATTTACACCTGCAGTTTTGCGGATTAATTTACAGTGCTAAGTGAATGTAATTTTGCTTCATTCTTATATCTGGCGAACACGGCCTTTTCCTAATGCAATTTCCCCCCTTACTAAATCAGGCTGCTCTGGAGTCAGGATCGAGTGAAATTAACTTAAATTAATTTACTTAATAAGAGCCCTGGATCATTTTGAATGAGGATTAGATTTATTGTGGTCTCTTTTTCTCTCTTTGCTTCTCCTCCTGCACTTTCTCTCTGTCTCTTTCTTCAGTTCCTGGACCAGCTACTGCAAGCATGGTTTTTTTCCTCCCACCCTTTATCTGTCTCGTCAATTAACCCCCTGCGTGATGGTGCAGAGATCTATTAAAATGGGATCTGAATCAGAAGGCAGGGTGTACCTGTTTAAAAGAGCCTTTCACTCTTGTCAGCTCAGGGCTCTTTCAGTGGATGATACCAACATCATGCAGTAAACTGGGCTAAACCTTACTAGTCATTATATCAATATCTTGCTTAACAGTACAGTTGTCTTCACTGTTATCCGATACTTCTTTAATTCTTGGCAAAATAGCAGCTTTGCAAAAAAACACCCCAAGGAGGTTGAGGAATACAGGTTGAATTGTGTGGTCTGGGGTTCGAGCCTGGATCATGTCACTAGCCATCTAGGAATCTCCTAGCAGCAGCACACAATTGGTAAGTGCTGCCTAGTGTAGAGTATGATTAGTCAACCAGGACTTTCTCAGCTCCTGATAAACACAGAGAGTCCTGCAGCCCCCTTGACACTTGCAGGATACTTTAAGTACTTCTCCTCGACAAGCTCGGTGCTGAACCTCCAGTACAGGACTGTGGATCCTGTGACATATCAAAAAATTAGTGGCTCAGACCTAGAGTCTGGTGAAACTTCCTAATTTGCTCTGTGTGTGGTATTGGGGGTTCTTGACTGTGAGGTGAGAAATAAAACAAACACACGACTGAATGTTCCCAAAATAGAATTACAAAATTGACTGGCAATTCTAAAGTTAAAAGGAACGTAGAAAATTACCTCATTTTCTCCCATATCAACTCATACCCTAGAGCAGGACCCCCAGAATCCCCAAGTAGCAGTTTTTAGGGGTAACACAAAAAACCCTCTACAGCAAGGTAAGCAGTGCAAAGCTACTGTATGCAACCATGGCTGTGAGGCTGATCTACCTTTGGAAATACTAATTCAACATCGCCAGCAGCCATATCACCCTGCAACTCACAACTAACAACCCACTGAAGCTCGGGAGGTGTGAGTCTGGTCAGTACCTGGATGGGAGACCTCCTGGGAAAAACTAAGGTTGCGGCTGGAAGAGGTGTTAGTGGGGCCAGTAGGGGGCGCTCACCCTGCAGTCTGTGGGGGTCCTGATGGCCCAGTATAATGAGGGGGACACTGTACTGTAAAAAGGTGCCATCCCTGGGATGAGACGTAAAACCAAGGTCCTGACTCTCTTTGGTTATTAAAAATCCCAGGGCGTTTCTCAAAAAGAGTAGGGGTGTAAATTTCCCGGCTAAATTTCCCATTGGCCCTTAACAATCATGGCCTCCTAATAATCCCAATCTACGAATTGGCTTTATTACTCTGTTCTCCTCCCCACTGATAGCTGATGTGTGGTGAGTGTACTGGCGCACTATGGCTGCCGCCACATCATCCAGGTGGGGCTGCACATTGGTGGTGGTGGAGAGGAGTCCCCATTACCTGTAAAGCGCTTTAAGTGGAGTGTCCAGAAAAGCGCTATATAAGTGTAAGCAATTATTAATTATTATTAATGAAGCACTGGAATAAATCGAATATGTTTTCTTCAAATATTACATAATACTGAACTGTATAGTTATTTTGAAAACCAACAAACCAACCCATTAACAGACAAGAGTAGCACTTCTCAACAAGTATTACTGTACCATCAAAAGGGTAAAAAAACACACCACCTCTGTGCCAAACGATTATGTGTATAATTCTGCTGTTTGTGTAAAATAGTCAAGTTGCCATTTAGAACCTCATAGCTTAAGAATGGTTGCAATTGATTGCTCTGAGTCCATCTTTCTCACTTTTCTGCTTGGTAACTGGCTGATCCCAGAACATCAGCAAGCTTGTCATGATATGCTATAATCCCCATGGATCAGCTTCCTAGTTTTCTTTGAATCTTGAAAATAAGTGAAGTTGCTTTTGTGCACTCTGATATCTTGTTCCCTGCTGAGTATCAGTAAAGTACAGTAGTCACATTCTTTGATTTTGTCGGGAGCTGTTTCTATAACTTTTGTTAAACTATAGATTATTTGGTTAAAATGTAGATTTTAATGCAACTGTGTTTTGTGAAGAGTGGACTGGAAAATCTGTACTGCTGTTTTCAGAATATTTAATGAAATTGTTTGGTAATACTGAAGGGGCATGTGTGTAGAAATGAGCTGTTATCACAGTGACACTTCCCTGGCTGAGAAAGGGAGACTTATTTTGCCACTTGAGCAGGGATTGTAGACAAAAGCTGACAGAGCTCAGAAACCTAGAAGCGGTATCTGGTTTGGAGTTTTGCTGAGAGAAGGAGATTAATTTAAAGTACAGATCAATGCAGGGTTACTTTCCAGAAAGAAAATAAAAATGTGAGGAAGGTAGAAGGTAGTGGAAAACCTTGGTGTCTTGAACAAATGTTAGACAAAACAGCATTATTCAGTGAGAAGCGGTGCTAGAAAACCTAGGAGCAGAGAACAGATTTACATTCTGTATAACTCAAGGTGAAAGGACGCTCTGATATACCAAACTTACTTAAGAATCATCTGCCAAGTTTTACCTGTAATATTTCATTCATACAGTAATATGAACAGTAAAATTGTATCAACTGTGTATATGTGCTTTTCTAATGCCATTAAAGAGAATGTTAATAGTTGAGTAAGCAGGATTGATTCCCCACTTTATTTCTCGAATGGCAAGAGACAGAGCAGAACTTGAGGTCAGAGGAATGAAAACACAGACAGTATAAATGAAACACCGATCACACATTGTTCTATAGTGAGAGGACGTGTTAGAAGTCACGGCGGCAGAGAGATGAGTCTTACGAAGCGGACCCTCCACCACACTTTGCCTCTACCCTCTTCATTTTCAGCTGTTGGGCCTGGTGCCCAGAATCTGCCCTCTGACAGCTGTGCCCAACATCTGGAGGACCTCTAAAATTCTAAACACTACCCACCTAACTCTTGTCACCCCATGTGTATTGGCATTCATTGTATCATCTGTTTGGCTTGTTCTGGCTCAGTAAAGAATGTGTGTCACCCGATGGCAAAATAAAATGCTTCAAATTATGCTCTTCTTGGTGATGGATGGAAAGAAAGAAAAAATTACATTGTCCTATATGTGCTTAAAGCTTCAGTTATCATTGTTAACCAATTCCCTTTTTGGACCAAATTATGAATGTCTGATGGAGACAAAGATCTGATGATTGTTTTCCATTGTTGTTATTCACTATTAATTCTACACTTAATAATCAATAGTATTACTCTGTTGGGACAATCTAGCCACTGCACTACACCCTTGTTTGAGGATAAAGCAAAAAATAATGTATGTACACGAAATAAAGATGTAGAATTGCCAAAGCCAAAATTGAGAGAGTTAATTATGTTTTCATTTAAAGGGTCCTATATAAATTGAGATCAGGTAGTACAGAGCAGCAGTGAACCTACTTCAGCAACTTATACTTTTGGTCTAAATGAACTTTAAAATCTGGTAATCCAGATAATTATAACAGTGGTCTTCAAATGTAGTTCTTCTTGGAATTTGCAGTTTTGTTCCCATCATTGGGCTGTGAACATATGCCCACATAGAGTCTTTCTCCTGATACACACAGACTCACAGCAGTTCTGGTGTACTGAAACACAGATGCAAAAAGACTCGCAGTGTCAGTAATTTCTTTTCTTGGCTGGTGAGCAGTTTCTGCTATTTATTCATGTTAATGTGTTGAAAAACTCAAATTGGCTCTGAACCAAGCTTTCATCAGATGCTAACAATTTAGTCTTTGCATAATAGATTTATAAGAATAAATGAGTAGTACCTCTTCAGTGCTCTTTAATTGTGATTATCTGCTAAAGGGCTGTTTGATGGGGACACTATACTGTGGGGGGGGGGAAGGCGCCATCCTTCGAATGAGATGTAAAACCGAAGTCCTGACTCTCTGTGGTCATTAAATATCCCAGGGTTTTTCTCAAAAAGAGTAGGGGTGTTACCCTGGCATCCTGGCCAAATTTCCCAGTGGGCTTTACAAATCATGACCTCCTAATAATCCCCATCTATGAATTGGCTTCATCACTGTTTTCCTCCCCCACTGATAGCTGATTTGTGGTGAGCGTTCTGTTGCACTATGGCTGCCATCGCATCATCCAGGTGGGGCAGCACATTGGTGGTGGTGGTGGAGGGTAGTCACTATTACCTGTAAAGCGCTTTGAGTGGAGTGTCTAAAAAGCACTGTATAAGTTTAAGCAATTGTTAATTATTATTTTTTTAGCCTATTAATTTTGCAGTGTTTTATTGGTAGGCATCAACATAAATTAGAAGCATAAATAATTGTTATACATTGGGATTAGTATGAGATCCTTGGATTAATTAGCTACTAATAACCACAGGACACAAGAACACACCATGACAGACACAGCCATGTGAAGTTATTGTTAGTGACTGAGAGTAATGTAACATCTGCCCAATACAGTGAGCCAGTGTTTGGCATTGCACTTCAGATTGCACAGTCCAGTTATTGCATACCTTTTATTTGGTCTGGGTTAATCTCAAGTGTTTTTTTGTGATCTGATAGCACTGCTGATTTAGGTCGCTGGATGCTTCCTGAATGTCTGAGCAACTGTGTTATTACATTCTTATGTTCCCAGGGTTTTTTCTTCTCTCATCCTCTGAGCAATGGCATTGTTTCAGTCTGTTTACACAGAGTAAGTCTATATGGCCTTTTCTTATGTGTGCACATATGATCAGAGTGTTTGCACACTCACAAGCAACGCAGTGTTTTTGCTGTTCCATGCAGAGGTAATAAGAAACACAAAGGAAAGCTGAGTTCTAACAGTTTCTGAAAACATATCACAACCACGAAACATAGCATAATGTGATAAAAAGGATGATCGGTTAGCATCTCACTTAACATTTAGGGGGCATGTACAGTATATCAGTATGATCTTGCATTTGGACTTCATTGCTTTTGCATGTTTCATCCTCTTACACCTTTTGTCTTAGGAACACCATGATACCGAGCTGAGCACAAGACTTCTAGCATTGATTATGTGAATTAGCTATAGAATTAATAAACAAGAGACTGTGTTATATTGCAGGGAATCAAAATCAAATAAAGTTTTTTTTTTCATTTTCTCTTTGATTAAAAAGGAAAATAAGACTTTGAGTTTCCAAGGAACTAAATAATCTTTCTTTAAATTTGTCACAGCACAGCTAGTGTTCTGGAAGTATGGAACAGACTACCCAGACATGCTCAAGCCAATACCCTGGCTTTTTCACGACAGATGTGATCCATAGATCAATTAGCTACCAAATGGCCTCTTCTCACGTACACCTTTCCGTATGTTCTTATACTAAGACACCCTAGGTCTCAAATTCTTGACCAGGACTGACAACAATTTTGTGCACAGAGTTAAATCCTCAGAGTTAGTATCCCTCAGCCATCCTGCCCCAACCTGTTCTTTCTTTAATGGGAATGAGTACTTGCAAGTCCCCAAGAGCAGTAAAAAGTTAATGTAATGGTCGCTGCGTGCCCTTGTTCATTTTTATAATTTTTATTTTATGAAACAGTCAGGGAGCTTAGTGACTTATTACTATTCATTTAGCAGGATGCAGTAAATATTGATTCACCAGGGGGTTTTCAATTTGAACCTCTCCTCGATTATATAAAATATTACTGAGCACCGAAATTAGGCTCACCGATCCCCTCAGACCCGCAGCTCGTTAAAAGAAGGGAACGTAATTCTCCCTATGCCTTATCACCTCTCCCCACACAGACGTTTCTTCATCTCTTTCAACATGTGAAACACCTCCGTGGTCAAGCATCTTTGCATAAAAATACCTGCACAGCCCCAGTGAGAACATTACAATAAAATACGTCACAAAATCCATGGTGCACATTGCTGTGTACTTTGCTTTGTACACAGTGGTACAACCTTATAGTACATTTCAGTATAGTACAAAGCAGCATAGCATATGCCAGTGTAGTGCACTGCACTTTAGCAGTTACTGTATGTACAGACTAATGCTGCATGACACAGTCTATCAGTGAAGTAAATTATAACTGCATGCAATATGGTCATGAAATGTTACTGATTTGCAAAGTAAAATTCAATACTGTTGGATAGTTGTTGTTTTGCTTTAATTTCTTTTAGCTAGATGTGATCCTTGCACCAATTAGCAACCTTGCTTATAACCTTTCTTATGTTCTCACAAGCTTAGCTTTATCCATTGTCGATCTACAGTTACCCCCTAGAGTTGTACAGAAGTCTACGCTGTCAGCTCAGGTAGCTGTAAAAATGCACAGTGTGATAGTAAGGCCAGTGATATAATAGAAATGCAGGCACAGCAGAATCCTAATGCACAAAGCTACACTATGAAGAAGCAGTACAGGACTAGGCACATCAAATAATGAAAGTATTACAAGTACTGATGCAGAATGGAAATGTCGCAATCTAAGTTTCCCGTCAATAGTTCTTCGGGCACATACATGATGCAATTTGCATTTTAAATAGTGAGCAAATATGTTTATTGATTGTTTGAATAGTTTCAAACAAAAGGGAATCTGTTCAGCTCTGGAGCCCAGTGTTGAGACAGTGAAGAGGAAGCAATCGTGGGCAGCTTTTTAGTGCACAAAAATACAGAGTCCCAGGACACGATAAAGCTTCCGATGTACCAGGTTCTGATCCAGAACAAAGCCACAAGAGACCGTAATGACGTCTTCCTATCTGTGTTTTGTCTCTTTATACTTCCAGTGCCCAGACCCCTGCAATAGGAATTGGGCAGGGTTGCAAAGGGGACCCCTGAAAAGACCCTATCCTAGAACCGCCTTCCCCCATCACGAAGGGATCTAAGGTTAGATCTCCCAGGACCTCATCCCTTTTCCCCAGTCAGCACTTAATTGGCAAGTCGCTTGATTTAACAGCCAGGGAGCCTGAGCAGGGAAAAAATGGCTGGCATAAATCATCGTCCGCCACCAGAAAATAGATATAATCTCAACATTAACTACATTAATAGTAGCAGGAGCTGAATTAAGAAAGCTATAAAGCATAGGCAGAAGAATATAAATTATACGTCCACAACTCCCCCCCCCTCCCCCCGCGGCAGAAGCCTTCCCCATTGACTGCACGGGCGATCAGCGGCCTGCTCTACACACATTAGTGAGAGCCACGCACGGGCTGTTAATAATTTCTGTCTACTTTACTGGGGCACAGGCAGGCCAGGGCTAATCAGTTTTAGTGCTTTAATATTGATTTAAACAGGATATGGAACCAGAGATAATTGCTCTGCTATTGTAATAGTGTACTTTTTTTCGTGGAAAAAAGGTAGTAGTCCCTGACATGAGAGAGTGAGAGAGAAAGAGAGGGGTCAGGTCTCAGAATTTTTATTCTTCTCAATTTAAGACACAATTCAGTCTGAGCTGGAAAAGTACAAGGCAATATAGTTTAGGTTCCGAATTAGGTGTGAATATCAGGGTGTGAGAATTATGCCTGCCTGCGTCTGTCAGGTATTAGTGACTGCAGTGAGTATATCTCCCAAAGCGGTGCAAATATGGGAAACTATTATGTTCTCTGTATTATCTTCCACATTACCTTTTAAAATGCTCTGGATACGAGCCATCTGAAATTATTTAGTGAGGTCTAAAACAGAGGTGTTCATTTCAGTAGTTCTGTCTCTTGCTGCCCTGTGATGGACTTGTGTCCCATCCAGAGTGTATCTTGCCTTGCACCCATTACTTGCTGGGATAGGCTCCGGCTCCCCAGCACCCTGAATTTGATGAAGTGGTCAGAAAATGGATAGATGGATAGAACGGTAAATATGAGTATTAAACCCTTGTGCCGGTATAGAGCGGTCTAACTGAAAATCCCATTGTTGTCAGTGGTTTTCTACAGTGATTCTCCACAAATATGTGGAATATTTCACCCCAAAGGCTTGCAGTGTAGATTCTATTCTCTTGTACGAGAGTCAGTTTTGCTTAATTGACATTTCTGCTCTGACAAAACACATGGTGGATTTGGTATTTGGACATGGTATTTGAAATGTTTATATCTATATGACTTTTTGCTTACATCTGATATTTTTATCTGGTAATAGAACTTGAAAAGAGCTTCTCTGGCCAGAAAAGATTGACAATTTCTACACTTAGACTCAGCAGTGTAAGTTTACCTGACATAACAGAGCCAATAAGTCTGTGCTTAAAAAAATAGAACAGGTTACAATAGGGCACTGAAAAAAGTAATACAGGCTTAGAAAATAAGTACTATGTAAAGTATGTCAAATTACTGTTTTCAAGTTCATTTTAAAAAGCAAAGCATTGTGAAAGTGCTTGATATATGAATATCTTTGTTTGATGTGGACCTTACAGGTTGTGTGACTCCTGGGGCTGATCAGTCTGCAGAGAGTGACAGGTGTTGAATTAGTGTGCTTTCATCAGGTGTGTTTTGTTTCTATTGATGTACAGAAGAACTGTGCTTTACTCCTTCAAATTCAATCCTTTAGCTCCCCTCTGTAGTTGTCACTGGTGGTATTCAAATGCTAATCTCATTGAATTAAGTGCAAATGCATATGTGTGCATGCAGCTAAAGTGTGCAAAACTGAAGTGGTTTGATTGCATTAAGCGAAACTGATTTCTTGACTCCATGCAGATGCCACTGACAAAGGAAGAGAGGGTATCATTTGCGCAAGTATTAAAGTTACCCCCCTCGGACCACACCTACATCATCACCATCTACCTCATTGTAATTTATTTATTGTACGTCTCCAGTCATTGTTTACACGTCTGTATTGTTTACATTCAAACTGTCTGCATGTTTACTTGCACATTGTCTATTGTTTGTTTGTACATTGTCTTGATGCACTGTTTGCACTTTGTTTTGTTTTTTACACTTGTTTTACAAACGAGAGACTTTCTGTAAGTAAGAATTCCATTGTACCAGTACCGGTTACATATGGCAATAAAGTTCAAGTTCAAGTTACAGTTACAGTTACATGCTATCACTAGACCAGGTCATCATATTTTGCAGTGAAGTTGACTGAACTAAGACAAAAGTCAGCTGCCACAAACAATGTGTTGAATTTTAAACCTCCCCGCCTTCCTTCTCCATATCGCCCTCTGCATCCTCATCAGCCCAGATAGCACAGATTTAA
The DNA here is from genome assembly GCF_040954835.1 of Lepisosteus oculatus. Lineage (NCBI taxonomy): Eukaryota > Metazoa > Chordata > Actinopteri > Semionotiformes > Lepisosteidae > Lepisosteus > Lepisosteus oculatus. Next base: position 27,810,441 of record NC_090701.1, on the reverse strand, counting down.
ATGCACAAAAAAGGTTTAATTCACAATTCTAGTTTAATGCATATATCCACCTAAATAAAGCAAGCAGTCTAATACCGTCCTGAGGGCACTATATTCATTACTGCCTGCTAAGCAAATAGTCCATAAATGGGCTATAAATGTGTTTTTGTTATAGTAAGCTTTTCGTACTCTATCGACCATATATATGAAGTGGTGGCCACTGAAGGTGTTTATGTATGTCTAAAATTGATTGTAGGACCAATAAAAGAAACTCCAGCAACAATACTAATTGCAGTGCCTACAAACCGAAAAGATATTGCCATCCTAAAAGGGTTTAAATGCCTTTTTATGGGCCTTTCATAATTCAATTTTGCTTGTCAATATAAACAATACTTTTTTCTGCTCTTTCCAGATCCAAAACAGAGCTTCCAAGGTTTCTTCAGTAATCATCTTTTAGGTTTTTTTTTTATTTTTAGACCCTTGGGCTACTCACATCTGTAGATGAGTCTAATAATAGTGTATCTCGGATGTCGCTCTTCAGTGATACATGGTTACATGGAGGATTAAATGATGTTATTTTGCTATTTATTTTAGGTGGGAGGTTTATCCATGTCTGTATAGGCAGCTCTGGTTGTAATTGGGTACATATAACACAGTTTGCTCACCAAGGCAAAAGATGACTCTAAAGGATCAAGACTATTAAGAAAATAAATTTTATTTTGTTTTCTTTCTCTTCTTTATTATTTCCCCACCTTACAGCTTGCATTTTTTTATAATTTAAATGTCTTGCATTTTTTTCTAATTTTAAATCTAATTCTATTAGATTAATACCAAAGGAAGATATTCAAACAAACATGCAAGTGGAAAAGGCTTGTGGATTGCCTTTGTAAAATGAGTCCATATCTTGCTGTATCAGTTACTCACTGAATGCTGGGGGTCAACGGTAACTACCTTGTACACTACCTTGGATGTTTGTAGAGCTCACCGTCACAACCAATATTCTTCAGTATTCGACAAAGTGCAGAATTTCATAGTAAATGTTTTGGAAGTACAGTATGACTGTGGGGGCCCTGGAGAGAAAGTGGGATAAGAGGACACCCACTCAGTGTTTTACACTCACATGGGGCTGTCACATTGCTAACAGTGAATGTTAGCTGGGAATTCCAGATTGAGAGGGCTTGCCTGAGTTGTTCTCATTTAAAAAAAACGTGGATCAAGATATTGGATCATGGCACCTCCAAATATGTGGAGTAAAGAGATCTCCACCAGTAGCCTGGAAACTGATATCAAATACCATCATTTGGCATACAGGCCATAATTCATCAGTGAATGTGGTATTAAAATGACTTGAAGAATAGTTATTTGATATTTTGAGATTTGTTTTATTTTTTGTCTTATGCAAGGACTGCAAATACCTCTGCAGTCTGGACAGTTTTAAAACTGTAAAGTTTTTTTGTGTTCTTAGCAGCACTGTGTGTAGCTTCATTGTTTTTCCTCTCATCTGGACTTACAGCTTTCCTTCTCTTTTTTGTGTAAATATGCCATTGGAAAAGGGAGATCCCATGGCTGTCTTAAACCTGTCAGGAATACAGCTCTCAGGAGAAATGGAGGGCATTCCCGGACTCCACTCAGAGTATTTATCTAATTTTCCGACCATTAAAGATACAATGGGGCACGAGTTGCAAGAGATATAATTGTTATGCAGAATCTGTCCTGGCAAGGAAGCTTGAGAGAGAGAATTTGTTCGTTTTATTGAAGCCATTCAAGTCTTTCCCTTTTAATCTTTTCAGTCACTGTGTGTCTCTCCCCCCCACCCCCCTCGCTCTCCTTCTCAATCCTTCATTAAAATGAAATTGCTATGAAAATGTGATTCAAATATAATAGAGTCCCAGAGCCTCTGATAATGGAATTGCATAGGGGAAGGGCAGCAGACGCCATTCCAGCCAATTTCACATTAACATAGTCACTTCTGTGCGCCCCCCACCAGCACCACCTCCCAACCCAACCCCCCCATCATCTTGTACTGATAAGCTGGGGTTCGCAGGGCGTCGCAGCAGAACAGCAGAGGGGCAAACTGTGCTCCGCTGCTGGATTCATTTGAGACTGACATTACAACACATCCCAGCCTAATGGAAGGAGTTCAGAGTGAGAGGGAAACTTACTATGTGCCTATTGAATCACTGTTCCTTACTGGCCAGGAAAATTAGAGCTCCATGTGTGCCTGGAATCGGTGAGCCTCGGCCCTCACTGTGGCTGCAGAGGCTGTGCTGGGAACATGCCACAGCTCGAGGGGTGAGGACTCATACCGTAGGTGTTTGACCTGCTGCAGAGCCAAGCCGTGCCAGTATGAACAGAGGGGAAAGAGGACAGCTCTGTGGGAAAGCTCTTAGACATTCAGGACTGGGGGAAGATAGCACAAAGCAAGAAAGGTTCTGCACAGCAGGAGCTTATTTGGTTTCTATCTTTCATTTGGCTGCTGATAAATAACAGATTAGAAAGATCTCAAGAGAATCAGCTCTAGAGCCATACTGCAGTGGGTTGCCGGTTCCTGACACCCTTTATTCTTTATGTTAAGTTAATCTTTGCCACTATGGATGTAAGAATGTAAGAAGTTAAACAAGATCTACTTTTGAAAAAATTAGCCCATCAATCCCCTAGCTAGAATACTGTTATAACATTCACATTTCTATTTTTTTTATTTAATGTTTGTTTAAGATTTTCATGATCCGGTGGGTTGCTCAGTAGTTGTCCGACCTGGTTCTCCTGTCAGTTGGTAGAGCAGTCTGATCCTGTGGTTGAGCTGAGAGACCAGTGGAACACAGAGTTACCCCATGAGAGTGGTTACCCCTGAGCCACAGGTCCTGGGTTCATGCTAACTAAAGGTCCACCTGCGAAAAGCCTAAGCTGCTGGTGTAACTTTTATTTGAGGTTTTGTTGTAAATGCTTATTACAAACCTTTGTTGTTGTTTGTTTATTAAAAATACCAGTTTTTGAGGAATGATGTGCAAATGAGGAATCGTATCAGTGATTGTTGTTTGCTGTTCCATGAGCATTGCACAGCTATCCTATGCCTGCAGGTCTCACTGTTTGTACCTCATTTCATTTTTGTACCTTTTTCTGTTTTATTTGTATTTCTGTCTTATTTGAATGTTTTCTTTTGCTTTTAGGTTTCAAACTTGTTCATTTTCACCCTTGTCTTCCAGGCAAATTGTACTTCTTTAGTCACATTTTAGAGGACAAACTCCATGAAATTGTTCTCACTAAGTTTTACTTAGCTTCCCACAAATTTTAGAGGGTATTTTGGAGTTAGGAATGCCCTTCTAATCCATATACAGATGAACAACAAACTGTTTATGTTCAGAGAATCCTCTCTGTGCTCAGTGTTGGTGTTCAGATAGTAGTGGTGTCATTGTGTGGAAACACATATTTAAAACAAACAGGATTAATGCAGAGGATTTAAGAATAACAAACTGATCACACTGGTAGGTTAAACATTTCTCATCAGAACAGTCTTTTTTCTGCACAAATGCTCACTCAGAGTCCCATACACCCACCCACAACTTCACTTCCTCTCCACCCCTTGGAGTCAAGGTTATGGCGATAAATTCTGTTGTATTGTCACTTCTATTTGGAGGAAATTGGCTGCCCGCGTGCACGCTGACGGGGAGATAATTTGCTGTAGTATTTCAAATGGGTTAGAAATGGATTTGAAGCGAGAGTTCATGCCTCCCATTACAGGAGAACTGTGTGAGAGGAAAGGAGACGATCTGAGATCTGAGGGCTCCTTGTTCAACCATCAGCCCCCCTCTCTTCCCCCTCCCACATGTACACACATACAGTATCCTCCATCTGCAGAAACCAAAGGAACAGTGTGTCCTGGATTTTCTCTAGTATGTTCGGTTTAAAATGTAAAAACGACTTCATAGAGGATTTTGAGGTTTTTGAAATGGGGTGGCTGAAATACAAGATTGGAGTGGGTGGCCATGGTCATCTCTCAGCTCTTCTTAACTTCTAATTCTGTTCAAGAGGAAAATCTTTACGTGAACTTAAAAACAGTACAAAGATGATGATTGAGATGATTGAAGATGTGAAGAGGGACCATGAGTGACTTTGTCTTTCAGCACTAATTCCCATCAGTGAGCATTAACACTAAGGTTCCTCTGATAATAGCAATGTATTTTTAACCAAAGATTGTGAACAAATTCTCCTTTACATTGATGGACTTTAGAGTAACCTTTAATATACCAGTGCACTTTAATTCTAGTAACTTCTAGTGAGTGAGGAATATTGTTCAATAGTGCAACAGGAAAGTCCTAGATTTGAACCCGTAGCCTATTAGATAGAGGTCCAGAACCCTTAACCTCTACTCCGTACTGCTAATTTACGGCAATAACTTATTCTAAGCAAGTGTCAGGGTTGTTTGCGAGATTAAAAGGTGCTATAAATATTAAGACCTTTAGTTATACAAAAGAAGTTTCCTTTTATCATTCTATTTTTAGTGGTGAACCAGGTTTTAAAATGTTACAACACACAGTCCAGTAGTGTGTGCCTCCATGGCTGTCCACTGGGCTTGGGGAATCTAGTAGGTTGTGTACGAGAGGAATAGGTGTGTGTGGTGACTGTGGCCCCCCTCTGTGTGAGCAGGGCAGACGCTGTGCTCCGGTCCCTGCCCCAGCTATTATCTCATTGATTTCCTCCTATTCTCTTTTCAATTCTCTCCGTTTCACCACTGCCGTCCTTTCCATTAGGAGAGCAATTTAGCAGAGTGCTGTGACACTGCCCGTGACGAGCCGGGGAAGAAATACAAGCGAGTGAGGGAGAAGGAAAGAGAAAAATCTCGCCCTCCAGTCCTGACAGCCTCTTGCTTTTTCAGACAAAGGGGAAATTGTGTTTTTCTGTATTGTGTTCGATTAAACATACGTCATTCTCCAGTCTTAGTTACCGCTCCTCTGTGGTTTACCAAAGGATAGCCACACGCCCACCACTTCAGGCAGCAAAGTGTGCCATGTGGTTATCCTGCCCTCACCCACTTCCTCAAATGCTTTAAACACTGCAGCTAACACAGAGCAGCAGCACTAATAAAAGCTGAGTTTGTTAAGGTGAGAGTGTAAGCATTGGTTGATTTGATCTGGTCTCCACTGATGATATTAACACTATTCATAAATTAATGCATTCCAGTTCATGGTAAAAAAAGAGTGAAAATGGTGAAAAAGTGTACATCAGTCAAATGCAAATGAATCTGAAACTTAAGGATTAGTGTCTGTTGACTCGAGCCTTCATTATTTTCCTGCGAAGTTTAGAGAGAGAGCCGTAGGACTTCCGCACCGTTTGGTGCCCCTTTTATTTCCTTTTTTTTTTAACCTCCTTAAAAATTCCAAAAATCCTTTTTGATTCTGCATAGCTCAGTCCTATGGAGGTGAGCGGCTGACAGCACTTGTGTATTTGTTACTTTCCAGGACTGTGCTCCAGACCCGGCTGCGTGCGCCCCAGGACAGACAGCCCCCCCAGCGGCCCTGGAGAGGGAGGAGCATGCGCTGGATCGGGGGGGCTCTGTATAGAGTCTCTGCCAACAAGCTGTGCAAGACACCCACTCTGCCTGTCCCCAGCAGCGGCAGCATCCAGCACAGAGCAGGTACATCACAGTCTCCCAGTGTGGCCTACAGCTCTCTGTGTCTGTGGAAGCTCTGGCCATATGCATCAGTATACAGTTTCTAACATGGCATCTCTGTCAGTGTGCATATAATTCTGCAGTTCTGTTTTTTTCTCTGCCAGCATTCATACTGTATCAAGTGTGGATAATGTGATGTCCACAATTAAATACATCATATTTATATACAGTAATAGCTGTTTGCTGTTTTCAAGTACAAAGTCTGAAGCTCATTGCAGTTGTAAGTTTGAGGTAATGTTCAGCATTATTTTGGTGAGTTTCAGTTTAGTTTTCTAGTAATTTATTATTCTGGCTCACAGAAAAGTACAGGAGCGAATTCATGTTGAAAGAAAATATTTTCTGAAAAGAAAAGAAGAAAATGGAACATAAATATGACGGTGAGAAAGAAAGAGGGAAAGTGGTGGGGTCAGAAAGGAAAGAATGTGTGAAAATCAGGCAGGGTGAGTTGGAGACGGGCTGAAGAGTAGGAGATTTGGGCAACGCACTTCAGAAGTGTGGAAGATCACAGTTTCTAAATTGATTGGGGAATCGAGTGGGGAAACTAAAAGATGATCATTAGAGGCTGGGGAGTGTGTGAACTGATTTTGGCAACAGACATGTTTTTAGTGTAGGAAGTTTTGAACCCCTGTGCAAGAATATAAGGTCAGTGCAAAAGTGGCCAAGGGAGGTCAAATGGAGGACTATCAGCTTGAAAAAATATTTTTTTCTGGCACTTTGCCTGTTGGACGGTCTTCTTCATCTATGCTTCCTGGGTAGAATGTCAGGGCAATTTCTGCAAGAAATGCAATAAAGGAGATGCAAGGCTGATCTTGAAATAGCCAGAGGTGCCATATATATGTGAGTGGTTGATTATGTATTTGCCAGTGATGACTGCAGTTTCTGTTTCAGTTAAAAGTATGGCTGGTAGCCGTGGGCAGTTAGGGGAACTGTGGGCTTGAAGGCTGTGTATATCAGGTGGCCAGCAGTACGAAAGAAAGGTTCCAGTTCAAGGGTCATCCCAGAAAATGGAGAAGAGGACAATGGAAAAGTTTGATGACCTTGGGAATAGACAGGTTGTCAGGGTGGGAGGGAAAGACAAATGGAATGTAGTTCTGATTGCAGGAACTCCTCATGAGGATAGTATTCTGAAGGTTGACTTTTAGTTGTAGGGAGTTCTATCCAAAGGACATCTCCTGTCCATGTAAACAGACCACTTGGCTTTAGATTTGGAAGTCTGTTTCATCACTGCATAGTCTAAGAACCTGTGAGAATGGAAGAGAATGTTTGTGCATTTGGGATTAAGGAGACAAATGTGCGAGTTTCTAATACACTGAAGTTCTCAGTCTTGGGTAGTTAACAGAGAGACTAACATTACCAGTTGAAGATACATTAACAGTGGATTTGTGAGATGGATGGACGATCCTTAAGTAATTTAGAAATTGTTGAAGTTGATTGCTAGAGCAGGCGGGAGATGCAGCACAGTCAACAATGTATTGCTTAAGAGTTGAGAGACAAACCTAGTATAGGAGGACGCTATGGATTTATGGTTTCCTAAATAGCTATTTGTTAGCACATAGTTTATCTTTGCTTCATTTCAAATAGGAAGCAGCTCTGTTTGCGTGTGTGCCTGCAAGGCTGTGTAAATGTGCATTTGTCTTTATGTGTGAGAGCTGGGAGTCTGTCTGAAAGTGCCCCTGTGTATTCATGTTTCTGAACACACTACAGCTTCACACTGGGACTGCGGGCAGGCTAATCACAGACCTATCTGAAATAATAAAGCTGTCATCTGTCAATTCACTAGGGCCAGTCTATTACTTTCATTGAGAATATGTACTCAAACGGCAGCATGAGATTAAACTGGGGCGAGCCAGCCTGTAACAAGTAGTACCTAAATTAAAGACCTTTTATCTCCCGTGACCTGTGTGCTAATCTGCTCGGGGACCAAGGCTCTTTACAGCCTGGGATGCAATTTTTTTATGTAAAAGGGTTCTCCACATATTGTAAGCACTGTGATAATATGGTTCAGATGTTTCTATGACTTGTGTAATAGAGATCTTTAATAAGGATGTTAAAAGTAAATCTGGTTGTCTCAAAATGGAAAAGCAGTCTTGGGTTTTTCCTTCTCTCTAGGAGTTCAAGTGGACAAGCCCATCCCTATACAAAGTAAATTAATATCAGATAAAGCACATGGCCACTTCTCTACACTTCTCAGAGTATTGAGGATCCTAACCTCTTGCTGCTTGCTGTGCATACTCGGTGACTAAAACTTTTCAGGAAACTGCTCGATGAGGCTTCTCAGATAAGTCAATATGAGCGTCAATAATACGCAGCACAGCCCACTCTCTTGAATGATCTCTCTAGTTTCCTTGCATTGCTGTGTAGAGGGGACTCTGCATGGAGCACTGAGTCTCTTGTCAGTCCTATGGTCTCACTGCTGCAGTCTGATTGCCTCTCTGGGTCAGGGTCAGGATAATGTGAACCCTTATTATTGCTGCAACTGTAAAGCAATCTCATATTACTGCCTGCCTCTGAGCTTTAATTTAGGTTTTTTTTTCTTTTTATAAATTGTTACGTGGAATGGGTTGTAAGACTATAAGCTCATAACTTGTTACAGGCTCTCATACAATCCCCAAACCAGGGAGCTAATATAACCTCCTGCCTCCTGTGTGCATTGAAAGTACAGCTGAGAGAAAAGCACTTAGACTTCAGTACTTCATAGGAGCTAGGGGAATCACTAACTCACGGCCCGGAAATCACTACGCAGTGGCTTATCTGTTGGGTCTTGTTTTTCTTCACAGTCCTTTAAGTCCTTAGTGTTACTCAGTTCACAGCAGCTCATATTCTGTTAAGGATCTGCAGTTTCACAGTCTCTACAGAGCTGAACAACTATAAGCATGAATTAGCCATTTAAGAGGTAATACAGACAGCTTATGAACACAAGCACATAAGACAAGCTGCAAACAAGGAGTCATTTGGCTCCCACTGTTAAATTGGTTGTTAGTAGCTGAGAGATCCAAGAAGATGTTTTTTTTAGTGTTCTGAAGTAATTAGCATCGGAAAGATAGCTGCAGATAGTTTGTTCCAGACACCTGTGGCTATTGTAGGCTTTTAAACACAGGATTTTTCATTCCTACACTGGAGTGTTCTGCTACTTCATAGCTTTTTTTACAGAGAGGCCTACATGTACAGTACTTTCCATCCCATTTGATGAGCTAGACCAGTGGGATGGATGTGATACAGTTTCAAGGGACGTGTAAGATTCAGTAAAATATAACTTTTCTCTTAGTGTATTGGAGCCTATTTAATTAATTATTAAATAATTAATAAGGCAATTTGTACAGTTGTTTTAAATTTGCTCTTCAAGCCAATTAGCACCCCTGATATCAGGTCAGTGATTCAAATAAGAGGCTATCAAATACATTTTCCACAAAATAAAGACGACCTAAAACTGGATCAAAATTAGTTTTTTTAAATACTTAATAGGGTAACAGATAATTGAGAGCTTACCTTGCCAAAGTCCTGCAGTGGAATGCTTGGAAAGGTCAGTTAGCTGGCTTGGTATTGGCCTTGTCACGTGCATCACATGCACTCCACAGCCACGCCTGCGATATGAGAAGAAGGCGCTTCATCTTATCAGTTAAGACAATCAGCCCCATGATATCAATGGAAATATTTCCACACTGAGGCATGAAACTGTTATGGTGATGATGTGGTTCCTGCTGTTGTGAGTTGTATTTGGAACTGAACTCCAATCACAGTGCAACAGCTGGTGTCATTTTAAAACTAATGTTACAACATGACTTCATGACATAAGAAATAGCCTAATAGTACATATGATTGCCCTTCTTCTGCTTCTGTAAGCAACAGGACTGTTTAACTTTTAATCACTTACAAAGGGGGGGGGTTGTAGCTCTGTGGTTAAGGATCTGTGCCTGTGGTTGGTAGGTTGCCAGTTCGTATCCCATGGCTGGCAGAGGAATCCTACTCTGTTGGGCCCCTGAGCAAGGCCCTTAACCCCAGCTGCTCCAGGGGTGCCGTATAAATGTTTGACCCTGCACTTTGACCTCAAGCTTCTCTCCCTGTCTGTGTGTCTCATGGAGAGCAAGTTGGGGTATGCGAAAAGACAATTTCCTAATACAAGAAAATGTGTATGGCCAATAAAGTGATCTTATCTTATCTAAAGTATAAAAAAGTAGAATAATTTTAAAAAGGAAAATAGTAGAAAGAGATTCTCTGGACAAGCATCATGGTTTAGGAATTTTTGCTCTTCAGTTAATAATATGCATGTCTTTCTTCTGTATAATCACAAATGCTGTTCTTCACTGTACTGAAGCACTATGGGTGATTAAAAACACCCATAGTGCTTCTATGTCGTGTGGAATCACCGGGACGAGGCAGACCCAGCACAGCAGAAGATGAGTTACCATGTTGTGGCTCATCCAGAGGGAGGCAGTTCTATGGAGGGCACTGTAATGGACCATGTGAGAGCGGACACTGGAGTCTGTGGGCTGAGTTCCCTCACAGCGCAGTGCACTCTTACACTGACACTCCCGCCAGCACTCCCCGCGGACAAGATAAAAGGCCAGCCTCCCTGACAGCACCTCAAAGCAGCACTGTAACTGCGGGAAGCTTGTTAGCGCAGTGAAACAGTAGCCAAATATTTCCATTCACCACTGAGCCCCCTAACAGAATCCGTCACACAGGCAAAGGCGGAAGAAGAAGGGAGGGGAGAAGATGTGTTTCAGTCACTTATTTAACCAGATAGTCAGCAGAAAGCAAAGCCCCCTTTATGATGATGGACTCAACTGGAGACTTACTCAAGGGTGCAACAGCTATGTCCCACTGGGGATTTGAACCCACAATGCTATAGTCACTCATCCGCATTGTTCTGCAGAATAGATTGTGAACATCCTCTGCAGTAAAATGGGGTATAATTCTCACTACTGTACAACATTTTCTGTATTCTATATAGAAAATACTCTCTAGTCTGTAGTCCAAAGTTCTATATAGTCCTCTACACTGCCTTATGAAATATGCTTTTCTCCTTTCTCATCCCTTTGTTTTGAATGTTTTGTTTTTCCTTGAGTGATTTCCACAGAATACACAAAATACCCATTTGCAAGCTGGTTATCCGATTTCAGTTGTTGTTGCCTTCAGATAAAAGAGTTCTCTGTAACTTGCACTCTTTTAAAGGTGACAGGCGTTTTTCACACAAGCTCGGTTCTTGCCAGAAATTCAGACAGAGAGAAATCCTCGTACCTACTACTACTGCTCACTTAGAGAAATTCGCCCCAGACGTCAACATCTTTTAGGTGCTGAGTGGTCTGTTCTTTCGGAGACTTGCACCTGTGATTGTGTGTGCGTACATTTCTTTCTCCCTCCTTTGCTCCCTCCCTTTTCTCGTTGTTGTAATTATAATCATATCGTTCCTCTCAGGCTGTCATTCACCTGGCAGGGAAGCTGTGATGTCGTCTTGTCAGGACTCAGCCAGGCAGCTCCCCGAGCTGGCATGAGAGCTACGTACAGGCACATAAGCAGAGCCCCTGGCGGCTGTGAGGCGCACTTAATCCTCTATTATATCGCAATAAAATAAAACAAAACTGTCAGGGGCTGGCGTAAACTTGTCAGACAGCCAGATGTTGGGGATGAGTGAGTGTCATCGCCAGTGCCTGGTGCTCAGAAAGCGTGAGGGCTGCAAGGGACAGATAGGAGATGCCCCCCCCAGTCTTTCACCCCTACCCCGCTCTGCTGTGTTCTGCTCCAGTACGGGGGGCAGGGGATGGCGGCTGCTCACATGCAGTGGAACAGATGGGCCGGGGGCTGTCGGCTCAGAGAGCAAGTGACAGCTCCATTGTGTCCCGCAGAATGACTACATGCTATCAAATCTCACTCAATCATCCTCTTATGTGCTCTCTCTCTCTTACACTCTGTCCCCCCCCCCCCCCCCGTCTCTTGATCTCTCTATTCTCCGACTCCTGCTCTTTCTCAGTTCAGCTGCCAGTAAGCAACGGTTCAGGTGTCCAGCTTACACACACAACAGCCTCTGTCCCACCAACAGGCAGGAGAATGGGGCCACATTCCATCTGAAGCTTGGAGGAATCAATCCTAATATTTGTAGAAAGCTCAAAATAGACTAGCAAAATCGAAATATATTACATCTCGGTGTAGCACTTGCCATGGAATAAAACAGCTTGAATTGCAGATCACCTACTCCAGTGTGACACATACACATACACCTACTCCAGTGTGACACATACATATTGATATTCAGTACTGAAAAGTGTGGCTCAATTTTCGGCAGACTCTGTTTCTGCAGGAAAACCTGACTGTTCCATGAAGGCTCTTTAACTCTGTGGGCTTCTGCATGTGTACATACTCGTATGGTTGTCTTTCAAATATTTCTGAGATTCTGAAATTTATCTGAGACAATTATTATGTAATGCCCACTATTCTCTGTACAGTTAGTTTCCCAGAAAAGCGGAAGTCTCCAAAAGATAAGAGCAACTTAGCTATGGTACCGGCCACTTTAAAAGTTAAGGCAAAAGTCTATGTGCCTTCTTTTCTGCTGGAATATTGTCATGTCCAGATGATCCCATGTAAAAGGAATAAGTGAGGTGAAAGGACTTGATCAGTGCTGTGTCATGTAGTGAGGCTGCCATCGAGCACCGCAAGAGGAGTTCTGTAGTGACTAGACACAGCTGTTCAGATCATCACACTTGGACCTTCTATCAGTTGATCCGTTTTACAGTACATAAGAATTAATGTATTGTTCTGCACCACACTTGCAGACATCTTTCAGGGTAGTCTAAACAAAGCCTCAATTCATCATTAAAAACAACTTGACTCAACTGCTGGCGACTCCACCTGAGGTGACCTAATCCAGCCTCCAGTACTACAGGATGAAGGCTTTATTCTATTCATACATGGTACAAATTGGTTCCATACTGTGTTTTTCTTTCTTGATTTTCTTCATGTTTGTCCATGAAGAGGTTAAATCACCTCATCACCTGTTCCCAGTCAACTGTTATTCATAAGGATATTTTGTATAATGCAACAAAATCATTCAAGTGTATCAGTCCATAATGAGGGATCAATTCATCAAGATGATACCAGAACATTTAATCAATATTCAAAACTCTGCCCTACCAGCCTATTAACTAAATCCAGTAATACAAGTACCATGCCAGTCCAACTCCAGGGGCTATTTCAAGCTCAAGAACAATATAAGGGTGTCAAAAAATAGATACATTCAACACTGTAAAAGCTCTTTAAATAGCACTTTTTACATAGAGTTGTGGGGACTCGGAAAGCTCCGCTAGGCCATGCTGTAGGTCTTTGAAAATCGTGCTGCTTTAGAGTCTATGACAAATAAATTAATTGCATCTAAACAAACAATATGGGATGAATAGCATCATGTGTTTCATTACCTCTCTGATGTTCAGAGAACGCAGATTACTTTTGAAGGATGTAGATAAATGTTCTCAGTGTCTGGACATTCTGTATCCTGTTTATCTCCATCTCTTCCATTTTCTATACATTTTCTTCCACCTGACTCTCCTTTCCATAGTCCAGTTTGAGGAGTGATTCTCCTGTTGAAGATGGAAGGTTCATGGTTCCTGATAGAGTACACATTCCCTGGGCTGTGGAGGGGGCCTGTGATGACACTGGGCAGAGATTGGTTGGATACATCACTGCAGGCTAGGTGCATTGCCAGAGGGATGAGCCCAAGAGATATAGATGAAATAATGAGGCCAGAGAGAAATAGTGACTTGGTGTGTATGATACTAAATGAGGTTAAGATGCATTCTTTTAGGTTGATCCTTTTTGCTGTTGTTTCTTATGTTGTATCTCTAATTATGAAAGGTGGTACAAACTTGTACGAACTCAGGCTAATACTGATCATTTTCCATGCCTTCTTGATCTGCTCAGTTATATCTGTCGAGGCATTAACTAAAAAGCAGCTGTATGTTACACTGCTTTAGCGGTCAGTAATGTTCCCTTGTGTTGATTATATTGATTGTGAGCATTACTTTGTACCAGGTGTGTGAATGGATTTGACATATACACGTCATTTTGCAAAATAATTGACATGCTTTGATATTTGTTCTACTGGTTTTGATTCTCGTTTTGTTTACAAAGAAAAAACACCGCCATGATAGCACTGACTCACTGCCTAAGTTTATACATGGAGTCAAATATAATCTTTGTGTGTTTTTGTCACACTGCTTAGTTTCTGTATGCTGAGCACCTATTTTCAGGTGAAAACGTGTTTTTATAAAGGTTTCCCTCTAATGGATGTTTTCTGGCAGTGTGAGGGAGTCTGTTAGACACTGTCCTGTCCAACACGCCTCTCCCTTCTCCCTCAGGGAAGTGGGCCGATCTGTCTGGCAGCTCCATCCCAGGAACGCCCACCAGCTCCAGCAGGGCCTCCACGAGCCGACACATTGCCAGGTGGGCCAACTCACTTTTACCTTCATTCCGCTTTCATTGCATTGCCTGTTCTCCACGTGCAGATTCAGAAACTGACCAAGTTTCAAGGTCGATTCTCCTATTTTTGTGATGGCAGGGAGCAGTACTCACTGCACTTATACTTGTGGTACCTAGCAGGTACTAAAGATTATACGTCTAAGAATAAAAACAGGAAACTGCAAAAATGAACTTTTTAAACTGTTTAAGAATAAGATTATTAGTTAAAAGTTTAGAAGAATTCTTTTTTATGAATGCTGTATTACAGCCATAACTACAGGAGGTCCAGCATTCTGTGCAGGCTGGTCACTGCTACAGGCCAGGAGGTTTTGAATGCAATGTCTGTGGAACGTTAGGCAGGATTCCCAGATAAACCCAGATATTTGGTCCTAGTGACCTGTGATTTGACAAGTGCCATTGTTTCCCAGTTGGGAGCTGACACTTCACCGTAGCTGTGCCCTAGAGTTGTCGGCTGACACATTCATCCTTCATTTAAACAGCGTGTCCATGCCCAAGACCAAGCTGCCTGATGCAGGTGAGCTGAGTCTGCTGCACTGTTGTTGTGCTGATGCGTGTGTCTTCTCTCTGGCAGCCGGGCTGTGCAGCGCAGCCTGGCGATCATCCGACAGGCGCGGCTGAAGAAGCAGCAGGGCAGGGAGTACTGCATGTATTACAACCGCTTCGGCAAGTGCAACCGTGGCCAGGACTGCCCCTACATCCACGACCCCGAAAAGGTGGCTGTCTGCACCAGGTACTGGAATATACTATGGAGCTATTCATCCACGGGCTAGCTGCAAACTGACTGGATGACTAGAACCTGTCGCCTCAGTGAGATACTGTACCTCCAGCCCAGTGACTTGGGGAGCTTCAGATGTACAGTCACACATTTCTATTACTGTTATAATGTGTGTTTTAACACTGTTCAAAAATACTCATTGATTTATATAGAAATACATTGAAAAATACTGAAAAGTTTTAAACCTTATACAGTGTTTTTTTCCTATCAGATTGTTTCTCTTAACTGCAGTAAACAAAAAAAAAATACCTACAGAATGCTGGGTAAGTGAGCAGTTCAAACAACCACAAAGATCATACAAGTGCAGTTTTTTGCCAATAGCAACAATGAGAGATTACAGTGGAGCTGACGCCCTAACTTGTGTATGCAGGTTCCTGAGGGGTACCTGTAAGCAGACTGACGGCACCTGTCCCTTCTCACATAAAGTCTCCAAAGACAAGGTGAGCAAACAGTTATATGTCGGTACTGCACTTACAAGGAAAACAAGGAGTTATCTCAGTATGGAACATAAGATATTTGTTTATTCATTTTTCTTTTCAGAAAAATTATCAATTTCATTGCAAAGCATTCTTAACAAACAGTCTAATGACACTGCAGAAACATCTAATAACCCTAGATTTATTAACCTCTGTGTATATACATAGGGTCTGTTAAAAATGTTAATGTTGCAAAGAAATAGTTTATTCTTGTTCAAATCTCTTTGGTAATTACTCTTTCCTTAGGATGTCAGGCCCATCGCTGGGCACACAGACTCACACACATTTTCATATGCAGGCAATTTATAGACAACATTTATCCTGAACATAGTCTTTAGATTGTGGAAGCACCCATGTGGGCAGAGGGATTAATTTCACACAGAAAGCACTCCACTCGGAATTCAAACCCAGGTGTCAAACAGCAGTGCTAACCACTATGGCATTGTGCCAGCTGTGTGTAGTTCAAGAATTAAAAAAATTATTTGAAAATAGCTGGGTGCAGGAAAACAGACACAAAAAAGCAACAACCATTTTTTATTTACTTCAGACTCTCTCTGAGACTCTTCACAAACCTTTCAAACAAAACCCGCAGTACCACAGTTCCACTTCCATAGTTTAATTGTCTTCCAGGTACTAGTCGGGTGACTAAGAGCAGCAGCTCATACCTACATCATTCTGGGGGAATGAGGCCCAGACAAAGGCCTCTATCTTCTCTGAACATGCAGTACTATCACACTTTCTTAAATGCCTTTTTTATTAACGTTTGGAACAATTTCAATAGACATTGTCACATTTCATGTAGAAATATAAGATATATTAGGATTTCTTCAGTTTTCTTCAATGTTATGGTACACATACCAAAGAGAGCTTTTGCATAAAAGTTAGCCCTGCTCAGATCTTTTTGTGAAAAACATAGGGGGAAAAAATATATGCCACACTCTCCATCCTCCTCTCAGAAAAACCCCCTTCCCCAGAATTAGCTTCACCTGTTAGAGAAAGGCGCAAACAGAGCACGTGCTTTCTAAATCTGCACATTGTCTACAGAATATGCATGAACTGATGTCAAAAACTCAAAAGCCTTGGCTGTACTGTACATATGCAGATGAACGTGAGCAAAATGGCAGAAGCATTTGGGAAGAAAGAAACAAAATCAACACTTAAGCTTGATCCCAGAAGGTTCAGTGTTACACCAGATGCCTCGTTGTCAGGAGGCAGTTGTCACAAAGCAGGGTCCAAGCACTGAGTGCTGCCAAAAGCGTAGATCGCCCTATCAGAAACCTGCTGCACCTATGCATGTTGTTACCCGTTCTTGTGGAAGACCAAAGAAAGAGATCTTAAGGAGATAATACTAGGCTGCTTCCCCAACCCTCTTTCTTCGGGCCTAATTTAGCCCCACTCTGGTCTCATGTGTACACCACATGAAGCTGGGCAGTGGGGGGGATGGGGGCTGTGTTCGATCTTGAGCCTTTGCTGCAGGGGACAGAGGAGTCCTGGATCTACCCTGAAACTGTACCCCCAGAGACAGCCATTGGCCTCACATCTTGTGCATCACCAGACAGTGATAGCTGTAGAACAAACATTTCTGTAGCAGGTAATTAAGTAGATATGATATTCCACTTATGGAAGTCGTTGGAAAAGGGGAGGACCCCTGCAGATACTGTACATATAAATAAACATGAAGTGTACATCAGAAAAAAGCACTCAAAAAAATTAGCTAAACTGCACACAGGGAATTCCAATTACAGTTTTAATTATATTATTAATTACTAGGCAGAAGTGTTCCGCAGAGTAGTGAAAGGACTGAATGTAATATTCAAAACTACAATCTTATCTGAAGCCCCCAGTTCAGATGTAATTCTCATTTGGAGATAAGCTAACAAGTAGGGCTGCACTGGAGTTTAGAGTCACAAATGGCCATTAATATTACTTGCACTGGATCTAAACTTACCGTCATTTTTACAGATGTTAAGTGTTTGTGCTGTTGCAATAACCATTGAGTGCAACATTCAAGACAACAGGAACTCAAGCTGTTAAGGCTGAAGTGTGGAGCGCCTCTTCCCAGAACCATGACTCACATTAAGAATAAAAGAAAGAAAAGATCCTGTGAACTGGCAGGAACATAACTGCAGCCTGTGTTTTTGGAAGAAGGCTCTTGTTATCTCAGTCCCTCACCCTCTAGTCTTAATAAAACTGATTCACGTAACAGTGTTGGATGGGTTCAGATATTTTTGGAGAATTTAATATCCCTTAACAAAAAACTTGATTAATAAATCAATCAAACAGCTGTTCAGCTGCAGTGTGCTGGTGTGTATGGCGAGTAAAGAAAGGACAATACAAATGAGTTCTTAGAGAGTTGTAGTGGTACAGCAGCACAGCAGTCTAAACATGGAATGTAACATAGAATGGAATGGAGCAATAATCAGACATTAGTACAGACCAATGGAAATGTTGTATTTCCAAACAGGAATTCGGACCTGGAAGCCTTGTCTTCTTCACTCTTTCCACCTGCAATACTATCCAGGTTTTCATGCTTTTGTTTATTTCTGAGATAAAAGGGCACCATAGCGAATGTCCACTCATAGCTTGGCCACTTACTTCCTCTGCTGTTTCCAGTTAGTTGTTACAGAAAAGCTCTGTGTTTGTGCAGGGGCTTTGGGAGAACCTACTCCCTTCAGCTACTGTTGGTTTTTGGCCTTGAGAAACAAGATGAGGAAAGCAAATCTTACTGTTAAAGCACTTTAGAGAAGAAAAAAACTTGAGGGCAGGTTGTATTATTTGTGTTCAGATAAGAGAGAAAGCAGATGCAGAGAACAGTCCTTCTGTTCACAGTCATGAAACAGAAAGTCCTTCAGGCTGCTGCTCTTGTGCTGTCGGTGGTCTTCAGGTCACACAGGTGATGGTTTACAACAGGGGTCAGCAAGCTTTTTAGAGCAAGGGCCTCTAAAATTGTTTTACTAAGCTTGCTGGGCCATCTGAGTGAAATCCTCTAGCCGATAAACTCACCAACTGGAATAGGTCGTGTTTCTCCCGGCACACCTCCTCTGCGACTTCTAGCATACACTGCTTAATAAACTCGCCGTCTGCGAAGGGATGGCCAGCTGCTGCTAGAAGCTGTGATACTCGATAACTAGCTTGGGTCGTCACAACATTTTCTTTGAAATTTTCTCTTGGACAGGTTTTGCTGGCCAATGACGCAACTTTTTCAACTGTTCTGATTTTTCCCTCTGTCCATCTCCTGTGTATTCTGAAAACTTAACCTGATGTTTTGTGTTGTAATGCCCCTTTATGTTGTATTTTTTAATCACGGCGATTGTCTCTTGATAAGACACTTTACCTTTTCTTTCCAACATACACAAAAGTACTCTTCTGACCATTTGTCGTTGAATTTTCAACCCCCTGCGTTGATCTTTCTTTTTTTCGACATGGCAAGAATAACTTACAGTTAGCCTCTTGTCAGTTATAACTTTTAGAACCATTTGAAATCGTTACCTGCTTTCAAACAAGATAGCATACACTAGACGTCATTTGCATGACTGAGCCAATCACAGTAGGCAACAAAAATCCAAATGTATTTACGGTAAGAATCAGTTGTAGCACAGGCGTATGTAACCTAGGCTAAAGCTGGCTTCTGATAGGCTCAAAGTAAAATGCATCGTGCAATAGGTGTTCTGCAATTGACTGTTTATGCCGAGAAAGAGCAGCAGAGCTAACAAGTAGAGGCCAGTAGTGGAAGATTTTCAATATCTGATGCAAAAAGTAACCCTCAAGAATCAAACAGTAGGGATCTGTGGGCCACTCAGAGAAGTTCTGCGGGGAGGATTTGGCCCGCAGGCCATAGTTTGCCAACCCCTGGTTTACAATTGATGGGCTATTTTTTTTACTCCCCCAGATGCCCGTGTGCTCATACTTCCTGAAGGGGATTTGCAATAACAACAGCTGTCCCTACAGCCACGTCTATGTGTCCCGGAAAGCTGCTGTGTGCCAGGACTTCGTCAGGGGGTACTGCCCCCTGGGAGAGAAGGTACAGTCCGTGGTCTAGTGCAGAGGTGGTCAGCTCTGGGCCTTGATAACTGCTGCTTCCCCAGTATTTTATTTTTGCCCAATTGTGTGCTTGATTGTAGCTTTCTGTTATTGCATAAGGCATGCTGATGTTTTATGATGTTGTGTGGTTGAGTAAATGAATTTTTAATAAGGAAAGGAGTACTTGAGCAAAATAATCAACATTTGTCAGTTTAGTTTACCTTTGAGATGATGAGGTGATTCACAATAAAAATACAGACAATGAAGACAAGCAAGGTTACAGATTATAAGTATATGTATGAGGGATGACAAGTAAGAACAAGTAGAGGCTACGTCCATGCAGAAAAGTCAAAACTACTTACAGATCCCAAATTATGACTTGGAAAACCCTTCCACATTAATGCATGTCCATGTAATTATCTGTATTACTTAATTTCCATTATTATGACCTTTGTTTGGGTGAAAAAATATTTGTTTCCATGAGCACTTATTGCCAATCAGTACTGTTCTTGTTCTCTTTGGGGGTTATGAACAGAAATCAGTAATATATGTGCAAGGTTATTATTATTATTTTAATGTCAATAAGTGATGAAAAAACGATAGAACTGTAAATGTTTTAATTCCAGTTGAAATCAATTAATTTAACAATGAAAGTTTAAATGGGCTGTTAACAGCCATCATGCCAATGGAAACTGCAAGCAACTGTAATAGAACAAAAGTCTAAAAAATCCCTCATGATTTTCAAATGCCTTGTAATAAATCTTTAAACACGTAAAGACAAGTGGATAACAACTTCTGTCTTTAGTTCTTTCAGGGAGTGTCCTTGTATCCCCACATGTGAGCTACACTGGGAGAGCATAAAAGGCTTCTTTTTCCTCTGTTTCTCTCTCTCTCCTTCTCCTAACAGTTTGTGCATTCCCACACTGTCGGTGTATATTTAAATATTCCAGTTGAAATGAGAATATATAAAAGAAGAGATATTAATATTTATTCTATTAGTGAAAGTGCTTAGTCTGTAATTTTTGGTGTGCCACAAAAGCACTCTCCCTGATATGATGGATAGCAGCCTATAATTATATATTGGGAAAAACGCTGATCCAGGCAGTCTGTAACAAGGAGGAGAAATACCAGGCTCGCAACTCAGGGGTTAACTCTCCCTTCTCAATAATATAAAATCTGCTGATGCTCTCTTTTATATTGAGCAGAAAGGGTTCTAATAGACCCGGGAGAGTTAGCGATCTTCCTTAAATCAAGTGGAAAATTGTAACTTTGTCTTGTATAAAGATGTTCCTTTCTTTTATGAAAATGTATTGGATTAGCAGCTGGCCTGGGCCACGCTTGTTGCAGTCTCATTGCAGGTGTAAAAATCTCCCTCATCAAAGACTTTGAACAGCTCTCTAGCAGAACCACCCCCCATCCCAGCCCAGAGACTGCAGTGCTGTTCAGTGTCTCCTTTTTGGTTTTGGCTTTTTTTTCTTTGTCTGCTAAGTGCTGTCCCTCACCTACCCACTTGGAAAAGACGTTTCAGGTCTTACTACCGTTCATGTTAGTAATATGGAGATATTAGTAGACTGAATTGGATTTAGGACACTGCTCTTCCTGTCCATTTTATTAGGACCCCAAAACATTTATTGGATCTCTAAACTTATGCCTAACTTTCCTCCATTTGGTATGATACATTGTCTAACCACTTAATACTGGAAAGGGCCTCAGCTCCACATGTTCTTGATTTAAACAGACATCCAACTGTTTTTCTCACTGTGTAGCTCTTGTGTGGTCTGAGCAGGTACTGTGAATTTACATACTCAATCTTCTGTATGTGCTGCAGAACCAACAAAACTGCTGTTAACTGATCTATTTTTAATTCAGTTTGGAAAATGGTGTATAGGACAAAGAACTGCCCCAAGTTTAAGTGATGTTTCCATATTTTAGGAGTGAAATGTTAGGGAAAAAATTGCACCTTCACAAAGTTTGTCCCTTTTCATCACACTTTCCATTACTGGTGTCTCAGCTATCCCTCTGCTCCAATCCATGTAGGTAGTTCTGAATTTATAATCCTCTGCTAAGCAGGTTTGTTAAGTCATATACCTATTTGTATGTCAAACAGGTGGTTAGGTAGTTGCTGAAGACTTCAGGGAAGGTAATTGTGTATCAGAATGCCTCCACAGTAATTCTGAGGGAGGTGTTTTTTACCGTTAATTCAGCTTTTTCTAAAAATCTAAGCTCTTCCATTGGATTGTTAATTGTACTGTTCTTACGCTGTTAAACTTTTTCCTCTCACTGGCACTTTAAATTTTCTTTTTGTTTTAATTTATTATTCCTTTGCTTTTGTTTACTTTCCATTGTCACATCCTGCCTTTTCCAATTACTGATTGAAGTGGAGAACTCATCAGTGATTGAAATGGGTTAGCCTATGTTTATACAGGTGGCATTTCCCAGGTTTGAGGCATATATTCTGGGATGATTCCCAATTTCCTCAGTGGTCCGTGTTCCCAGTGTACCTGCTCACAGATACTAATGCTTTTCCCCTGGTGTTGCCCCGCACAGTCAACTACCGTGATAAAACACAGCACACACAGTTCCCATTCTCACAGAGTCTCAAAATAAGCTGATGTTTCATTAATATTTTTAATCAATACATTTAATGATAATTTCCATTGCTTTTGCATACATTTGTTTCATAGCCTGAACCTGTCCCAAAGAATAGATCTCAACTCTTATTATGATTTTTGTTACTTAAATATTTTTATGGTTAAGGAAATCGAAAATCTTTCACTTCCTCACACTTCTCCAATATAAATTATTATGACATATTATGTACTCATGAGTGGCACTGTGACTCATAACTCTTGAGTCCTGGGTTTGATTGCAGACATTAGGGGTTTGAATGTTTTTCCCATGTCCATGTCACATGTGAGTGTTCTCTAGGTGGTCCACATTGCTCCTGCCTCACGTAGACATGCTGGCAAGGTTAAGTGGTGTCTTCAAACCAGTGGTCGGCAGCCTACAGCACATGTGCCATTATCGGGATTTTTAACAGCATGTGCCATGATAGTGGCTAACAAGCCACAAATAAATTAATTTAAAAAACATTAAAAACTATGACTGCTCTGTAATTCTCCACAACATGCTGCCCAATGAAAAAAAAAAGATCACTAGTTTTGTTTACTGCATTTTTTTAGAGGTGCTAGCCTATCGCTTTCACAGGGAAGCTCTCAATCCGTATTGTTGATAACATTTTTTACACTTAAGTGTAAAGTCAAATGCTTTTGGATAAAATGGCAGTGGCCAATAAAGCAAAGTTTGGGTGTTCACTCATTTCAGCCTTTTTGAGAGGTGAATATGGACTTGCTCACCATAAAGATGGTGGAGTTTGTGCTCTGTGTCATGGGTTTTGTTTACTGCATATCAAGGAAGAGGCAAACACGGCTGAGTCTATCAAATGGGCACTTGTGAGGTATGGATAATAAAGCAGCACCTTTACTGATTTGTAGGTTAAAATCAAGCTACAGAAGCAAGTTCCAAAATCACACAATGTGTTGCGAAACACGGAAAGCCATTTACAGATGGGGAATATTTAAGAGGCTGTTCTTAGTTATTCAGATGTTTTTTCCCAAGAAAGACACAGTAATCTTTAGAATTAAGGGCTTACCTGTATCTGCTAAATTGAGACGGACAAATTAAATGCCTGAAAATGTTAGCAGGCTTTGACGCCAGAAGATATGAAAGTATTTAGTGTTGCACTCGTGGACTGCATGGATATAAACAACATACTGTGACTCAGATGTCAGGAAGTCGAGAAGATTTGTGCTGCCTAAAACTCATGCATGGCATAGCTACAGGTGAACCCATGACCACAATCGTTGATTGATCCTGTTGAGGAAAGATCATGACCGAAGGTGCCTCTTGTAAAACAGAAGGATTTCATACGATCGTTGCAGATCACTTTAGCTTTGGTGTTATTCATCAGCAAAATCATTGTGTCAAGATTTCAAATTATGAGCTTAAGAATGTATCTACAGTGGTGAAAATAATGAATTTTCTTGTTGTTCAATCAGCTTTGAGCACAGGCAGTTTCAGGCTCTGCTTCAGGAGATGGACAATTCTTACAAGAACATTCCGCTTCACAGCCATAATTGTTGGCTGAGCTGGGGGGAGGTTTTGGCATGCTTTGTGGACTGTCTTGATGCAATCAAAATATTTTTGTCAGAAAAAGTCAAAACGCTGAACTACATGATGAAAAATGGGTTGCACCATGCGTGTGGTGAACACAACCTCTGTCTGCATGTTAATGTATTAATTTTAAATATTATTATATATTTATACAGTGGATATAAAAAGTCTACACACCCTTATTGAAATTGCAGGTTTTTGTGATGTAAAGCCAGAAATCATGATAAATCATGTCAGACATTTTTCCATCTTTAATCTGACCTTGCATCCAACAAACTTCAAGAGAAAAACAAATAGATAATTATTAGGAAAAATAATTGAAATTAAAAAACCTACAACACCCTGGTTGCATAAGTGTGCACACCCTTTTATAATGGGAGCTGTAGCTGTGTTCAGAGTTAACAAATCACATTCAAAATCATGTCCAATGGTAAGTAGCATACACCTGCCATAAATGAAAGTGATTCTGATTAACCCCAAATAAAAATCAGCTGTTCCTGTAGGATTTCCTGGAAGCTTTCGTGGTTGCATCCTACTGGGGTAGCCATGGTCCGCAAGGAGCTGACAAAACATCTATGGGATCTTATTGTTGAAAGGTACTGATCAGGAGAGGGGTATAAAAGAATATCAAAGGCATTGGATGTACCATGGAGCATTGTGAAGACTATCATCAATAAGTGGAGAAAATATGGCAGCACAGGGACATTGACCAGATCAGGACAACCCTCCAAAGTTGATGATAGGACAAGGAAAAAACTTATCAGGGAGGCTACCAAGCAGCCTACAGCAACATTAAAGGAGCTTAAGGAATTTCTGGCAGGTATTGGTCACTCCTTGCATGTGACAACAATCTCCCGTGTTCTGCACTATGGGGTAGGTTGGCAAGACAGAAGCCATTTCTCACAAAAAAGAACATCCAAATCCTTCTAAATTTTGCAAAAAAATACATTAAATCACCCTAAAACATGTGGGAAAATGTCTTATTGTCTGATGAGACAAAGGGAGAACTTTTTGGTCTTCATTCTGAAAGATATGTTTGACGCAAAGACGACACAGCCCATCATCCAAAGAACACCATACCTACTGTGAAGCATGGTGGTGGCAGCATCATGCTTTGGGGCTGCTTCTCTTCAGCTGGGACAGGGGCTCTAGTCAAGATAGATGGGATAATGACTAGCTCCAAATATCAAGATATTTTGGCACAAAACCTGCTGGCCTCTGTCAGAAAGCTAAAGATAAAAAGGAATTTCACCTTCCAGCATGATAACGACCCAAAGCACACATCCAAGTCAACCAAGGAATGGCTTCAGAAAAGGAAGATCAAAGTCTTGGAATGGCCCAGTCAGAGCCCAGACCTCGATCCCATAGAAAACCTGTGGAATGACCTAAAGAGGGTTCTGCACAGGAGATCCCCTAGAAATATGAAGGAGCTTGAACTTTTTTGCAAGGAAGAGTTGGATAAAATTGCAAATTCCAGGTGTGCAAAGTTGATAGAGACTTATTCACAAAGACTTACTGCTGTAATAAGTGCAAAAGGTGCTTCCACAAAGTATTAGTTGGGGTGGTGTGCACACTTATGCAACCAGGGTGTTGTAGGTTTTTTAATTTCAATTATTTTTCCTAATAATTATCTATTTGTTTTTCTCTTGAATTTTGTTGGTTGCAAGGTCACATTCAAGATGCAAAAATGTCTGACATGATTTATCTTGATTTCTGTCTTTACATCACAAAAACCTGCAATTTCAATAAGGGTGTGTAGACTTTTTATATCCACTGTATATTTATATTTATTAATCAAAATGTAAGTAGGAATATTCAGTATATCAGTAGAATAGAAAAACATAAAAACTAGTTTACTCTTGGCACACCCCTTCTGAAAGGTTGCTGACCCCTCCGCTGCACTGTTCCTGTGTGCTTTAGCGTGTGTACAGGGATTTGTCCTACTGTACCTTATGCTCTTTACTTCTTGGATAGGCCCAGCTTTCTGATAATGGATTGACTTTAGACAGTAAGTAAATCCTAAAAGTATGTTAGTCTATTTTTATGTTATTTGCATGGCTTCTTGTTACCACTGTCACGTTCTGTTGTGTTATTTTTAATTGACATTCCCTTTCTTTCACTCTGTACAGCACTGGTGCAGCACTGGTGCAAGGTCATCATTGTAAATGTTCTCAGCTGCCCTCTCTAAATAAAGAGAAAATAAAGGGGACTGACTTGTCTAAATAAAGGGTGGTTAATCACATCAGATTATAACAGAGTAGGAAGGAGGAACAGATTAATGAGTGAGCCAGTTGATTAACGAATACATGGTATAGAAACGTTCTTGAGTTCTTCAGGGTAGTGCCAGAATTAATAACACACTGAGGTGCAGAAGTAAGCAGCAGCAGAGCTCACACTCCCCACACGGTAGAGTGACAGGCTCTGTCAGTGAGGGGAGGCAGGGAGAATAATAGCTCACACTAACCTCAGAGGCAGGTCACCTATCAGCATTGAATCTGCCCTGGTCAGCTGTTCCTCCTGCTTTGTACCTGCCCTGCACCTGCAGGCCTGATCTCTGCTCAGTGACCAGACGTGCCACTGACGTGTGCTGCTGGATTTGTCCTTGCGCTGTGGAGGAAGCTCATTCTTAGTGAAGTCGTTAGCTGAAGCTGATTTATAAAACCAGCGTTCTGATATCAATCTTCACATATTTTGCTTCTTAGCAAACACTGTTCTCCATTTTCTAAAGGTTATTGGAACCAGATCAAAGATGTAGATCAAGCTAAATACTCCACAGGTGTCAGAAGGTAGTTTTTCTTTTTCTCTTAAATATAACTGCACGTGGTTATGCACGTGGAGAGTAGTTAACAGTTATTAAAATAAAAACCTGTACGATTGCGACAAGCTCTCACCCCTAACGCTGTGAAAGCGGGCACCAGTTTGCTGGTGTTGGCTGCACTATCCTGGCAGGAGCTGGGCTGCGTCAGTGGCACTCAGTTTCTGGAATGTCACGGGCACGAGCGCAAGCAGTGAGGGTCACTAGCAAGCCACCTGCAGGGACACCCAAGGGTTGGCACCATTGCTCCCGATCGTGTCCTCATCTCAGGTTTGCTTCCCTGACGTCACGCGTGGGCTGGCTTGGTTTCCAGGGCGTCACATGTAACGTCTGGAACTTTCCATTTTTAGACACGGGCTACGAAAGGAGAAATGGAGTATTTCCGAAGTCTTTCGAATTTGCTTTGTGTTACCATGGAACTGTGAATATTCCCCCACTAAAATGAATTTTGTACTGTCAGATACCAATGAAAATGTGGAGGACTGTGCTTTTTTGTTAGCCAGTGTTTATTTGGTTTAATTTTTTTGACCAGTATACATTAATGTATTATTTTATGTATCAAATGATTAATAATTCAACATAAATAATACATTGAAACAGTTGCTAAGAATGCGGAGGTCTGTGTTAAGAGCTTGTTCATTGAGGTTAATTGAATGTGAATTTCCCTAGTTTTAGCTTTCTTTCCAGCATGTGTATTGTTTTCCTGTGTGGCTGTAATGAGGAGCAGCGTCTGCTGACAGTTTAAAATACTGAAACATCTCCTTCCATGCAGTGATGACCACTTCATCTAGCCCTGGTAGGGAGTAATTGGTTAAGAGATTAAATAACATTTTGCAAATCCTGCAAGGATGTGTCTCACCAGTTAAGGTTCCAGTAGTTTTGATATATTTTCCGATTTATAATACTTATAATTTATAACTTATAACTTATAATACTTATTAATTTATAATTAAAATACTTTTTCGGGCAGAAAACTTGCAACACTTTTGTTTTTGACTAGTAAAAAGTCTCAGATGTCACCAGATCCAAAAAGCAGTGGATTGCAATATTGCATAAGCACTCAGAAGCTCAGTGTGCCAACTTTGTGGGCTGTTGTTGTAGTGAAACAAAAACAGGTGTGAAGCTGGCATGGTGTTGAATGTTTTATGAATGTATGACTCAGGGTGCTAAGCCCAAGCTTCTCTTAAGCTGGTCTGGTGAGGGTGGTCAGGCTCCAGCTTCTGTCACTACTCTCCCCCCATGCACGGGTGGGAGGTATTTGAGGAGTTTTTCGTGAGGGGGAGGACTGGACTCCACACTGCTGCCAGACACACGATCCCCTCTCTTTTTATGGATCAACCTGCTCTCCCCCCCTCCCCCCCAACCGCCGGTGTGTATAATTAGCTTCCTTGACAGGTGGGAGGGATTGAATCTCCTCAAGAATGAGGCTGCCAATTTACAGTGATCAGGACACCACTCTACACACTCAAACTCTCCTACGGAAAACATTTATATACAGATGCTCAAGCAGGCACTCGCCCGTAGGCTCATGCTCACACACCCTCCTCGAGTCTCCAATATTTCACACTCGTACTGTCCCACTCTTCCTTCAGGGCTCCCGAATCCCAAACCACATGTGTTCCAATCCTTAGAATTCCTTAGGAGGGATGCTTTTTTATCAGCGTCATCATCATCACCATTACTAGAAGCAGCATTAATTGGATCATTATGCTGTAATACATGTATTATTTACAGCATTGTAGGGATTGGTATTGTAGCAGTAGAACTGACAGCAATAGAAATACAGATTTTGCGCTAGTTATTCACCAGGCCATTAACATCATCATCATCAATCATTTGCTGACCGCGCTTGTGGTCTTCTATGAACTGTTCTGCACGCTGCCTTGAAACCTACCCGCCCAGCCTGCGCTCTGTGTTTTGCAGTGTAAGAAAAAGCACACCTTGCTGTGCCCAGACTTCACCAAGAAAGGGGCTTGCCCTCATGGGGCCAAGTGCAAACTGCAGCACCGGCAGCGCGCCAGGGGGACCAGGCCCCACCGGCCCGAGGACTCCGCCCAGAGATCCGGGAGTGAGGAGGCTCTGGTCCGGTAAGGAAGCATACCTCACCCGCCCACCAGAGCACCAGACAGTGGGAGCTGGAACATCTGACATTGTGCTATGAAGGAACCTCAGTGCTCCTGAGTAGCGTAACATTGGACGTGGAATCAAAGAGGATATGGGGACAGGTGCCCCACGACCTGCACCTGTCATCCCTGCAGGGAGTGGTACAGCACAGCAGGATGTCCCCTTCCTGTTACAAGTTCTCACGCAGTGAAAAGTCTGAAATTTGTCTTTTGTCTTAATTAGCTTGAAGTTCATTTGTTCTGATACGAATTAACACATGAATTGTGGGGGATGAACTCAACAAACAACATTCTTCTAACAGTTAAACATGGCTGCAAAATAATACCCAAAACAGAAGCAGACATTCTGTATGTTTGCCTCATATTAAGTCTTTGATCTGAACTACAAATTTCTTAATTACACAGCAAAAACAGCCAATTCCACATAACTGTCCCAATACTTATGCTTTTCACTGTATTTGACAGTACTTGCACTTTTGCAGTACCCTTTGCATAAAGTGCTATTTTTGGGTGTTGTAAAGATGTATTTTATATACTGTATATAGGAAATTTTCCAAAGTGGGGAAAAAAATGGACTGTCCTCCCACAAACATGTATTGCAAAATTGATCTTTTCAGATCCACATGTAGCAAATATAAAACTTATGTATTCCAAATTAACATTTGAAAGTGCAATCCTTGACTTGTGTGAAAAATCCTCCTAAAATTCACATGTAAAAGAGACTAAACTAGTTATGAGTATAAGAACAGAGGTGTTGAGCAAGCCCCCTTCAGTAAAACTGGTTAAAAATTAGTAACTAAGCAATCAGCACTGCAGCTACAGGCTAATTGTAATGGTTTGCTATTAATAGAGTATTATTATGGTCATTCTACACTTTATGCATCAGAGACCAAAGCTCAACTGCAATAGACTGATATTGTCTCCCATTATAGTAAATTACTTTCCTTTTGCTGTCTTTTTTCTCTTTGAGTTAATTTAGTATTATGAATATGTGTCTTATAAAGAAAACAAGGCTGTGGTTGTTTTCAGCCAGACCAAGATGTAGTAATAAATGTGCCTGATCTTCTAAAGTTGTCTTGTGATATAAAAATGCTTATTTTAACCTTGCATGATTTCATATGTGATCTGATGTTTTTGTTGCCTGTGGACATGCCCTTTCCAGCTCTAGTCCTGCCCAAGGCTCTGGGCCAGCACTTGGAGAAAACACTCCAGCTGAGGCAGCCACTTCAGGCCCTGAGAAGCTCCCTTCATACATCTCTCTACACTCCTCACCGGGCTCGTCGGAAGTCAGCACCGAGCTGGAGGTGCCTGTGAGTGAAGGTACAGAAGGAACAGGTAGGTCATTTTCACTATGTAATGTAGTAAAATATTAGTTTACTGCTATGAGACAGCTGCTCTGCTGTTTCTGTTATGCTACCATGTGCTGTTTTTATTCATTTAAAGATATAGTTCTCTGTTACATTTTCTTCTCTTTCCCTAGCATCCCTGTTCCTCACTGTCATCCTCCCTCGCTCAGTCCCTCACTGTCTCCTCTGTTTCTCACTGTCTCCCTCCCTCACTCAGTCCCTCACTGTCTCCTCTGTTCCTCTCAGTCCCTCACTGTTTCCTCTTTTTCTCAGTTTCCCTCCCTCGCTTAGTCCCTCACTGTCTCCTCTGTTCCTCTCAGTCCCTTACTGTCTCCTCTTTTTCTCAGTTTCCCTACCTCGCTTAGTCCCTCACTGTCTCCTCTGTTCCTCTCAGTCCCTCACTGTCTCCTCTGTTTCTCACTGTCTTCCTCTCTCTCTCAGTCCCTCAGCTGTCCCCTCTGTCCCTTACTGTTCCCTCCCTTTCTCAGTCTCTCATCTCTTACCATTGTCCCAGACTAAATTTCCTTCTGAATCCTTCAGTTTTATCCTCAATCCCATGCTGTCTCATACAATCTAATGTGATGGGAGAAGAACACCTACTACCCCCAATTACAAGTTTTCTCTCTCCATGTTTTAAAAGTGGTATTGAAATTTATATTCACTCAGTACCTCAGGTCTAAAAACCATTGTCCTCGCTCTCCACCAGCCCCTACAGGCCCCAATCCTGTAGCTCTAAACCTTCAGCAGTTAAGACGATGGTTCAATTTTCTTTATATCCGAGAGCACTGTGGCATGCCAATCTTATTTTCCATATTTT
Source organism: Lepisosteus oculatus (assembly GCF_040954835.1). NCBI lineage: Eukaryota > Metazoa > Chordata > Actinopteri > Semionotiformes > Lepisosteidae > Lepisosteus > Lepisosteus oculatus. The sequence continues at coordinate 27,779,783 of NC_090701.1, read as the reverse complement.
GCTTTATTGCCACATAACTGGTGCCAAGGTTCTTAAACTGCTGCTCAACACTCTGATTGCCAACAACTGCCTTTGAATCTCAGGGCCATTTCGCAGGAGTGCTAATTTAATTAGAAGGCACCCATTTCCGGTAATTTGCTGGAGAAGTGTTTGGGCTGTTCACTGGCTTGCTTTTCTCTCTCTCACTATCTGCCTCTCCCTCCCTCTCCTTTGCTAAGAGAAGGAACAGATGTTCACCGCTCAGTGGATGAACGTTTAGGGGTTTGTAAATGGCTCCAATCCGCCTTGTTTAGGAGAGAAAGGAGGATTTTATGGCCACAAACGACCCGTTCTGTAAACATTTTACAGCTCTCTGCTCACTCGAGCGGCGATTAAACCCCAGCAACTCGGCAGGAAAGCAAATTTGCCACCATACGGCCATCATTTTATTGTCATATTTCACGGTCGTAACGTTAATGGAAGATGCTCTGTGCTGGTTTTTAACAGCACCGCTGAGCATGCTTAACACTCGAGTGGGCTTGGGCTGGGGAGGGGGGGCTTTGGAGTTGGGGTGGGGAGGGGAGCTGCGCTGACGCAGAAACATGTGGACGGAGCTGCACGGGTAATTGATGTCTTTTGTTGCACGCCCGCCTGGGCCGCTGCTGTTTGTTCCTGTCAGCTTGCAGAGTGAGCCTGGCACACCTCGTCTGACAGCTCACAGGGCATGCCACTGACGAGAGAGCAGAACCACCCAAACTTCATTTTCTACGTCAGGTTTTAATGCCCTGGACTGTCTGGGAATCTAGTTCTTCCCCATTTCTTAAAAAATGATATTTAAAAAACCTTGCAGAGATTAGAGTGAGCGTAGCAGAAGAGCAGTTTCAATCAAGAGGCAATTAGGATGTTTTCTTTGCCAGGCTTGTCGAAATGTTTGAAATTCACTGGGGAAACAAACCCATTTCATCCAGAGTCAATGGGAAAGCATTTGTTTCAAGTGAGATAAATTGCAGGAAAACACTCCTCAAAACCCAGCTCTTATAGTGTGTTCTCCTCTCTGTGACTTATGATAAAGATTCCCTATCTGGTGTGAACAAACATGTAACTGTCCAGATTCTGTTGTTCTTCAGCAGTGTCTCTTGGCAAAGCATTGACCTGAGCCTGACTGATTTAGATACATACACTGAGGCGACTAGTCCACAATGGAGGAGATAACTGAGTACTGGGAGTGTTCAAGCCTGATAGAAATATAGTTTAGCAAGTTCTTGCTCAAATGTTATGAGGGAAAGGGGGATAGCTATGTATTGTTTATGCATAGGTTTACAATTTGAACCTTAAATCTGTGTTAAATATTTTAAATATATAGCAATGAACTTAATTTGGCCTCCAGTGCACTGGTCAGTGAGATGCATAGGGTTGGTTTTATTTGTAAATGGTTTAAAAATAACATTACTGCCCTCATTCATAACTAAGATCATTATTTAACAAATATAACCCAATGTTTTTTTAAAATAAAAATGACACCACTGTTGTATAACTATATGTTGAAAAGCCATCCAACTACAACACCAAATATATAGCAAACCTGAGCAATAATTTGTTACTACAAGTATAGAGTACATCTAATTTATTCTAAGGTCTTTTACCTTAGCCTAAAATTTATAGATTACAATCTTCTTTGATAGATTCTCCTCTTTGTAAAGAAAAAAGAAACTATTAGTAAATAAGTCTGTTCAGAACCAGCAGTAAAGATGCACACTCCAACAGAGTTGTGGGTTTTTCATCTGTAAGTGTATTACAGATGACACACCTAGATCTACTTGGCTATGGAACTAAGATAGAGTTGTTAATTACTTAGGCATTTTAATGAAGTTGAAATAAAAAGGGACAAATAATAAAAGCTAAAAGAAACACAAAGAACAAAAGTATTACTCCATTATAAATGAATTATAATTATAAATGAATTAACTAGACCTACTAGACATTTTAAGAAAAAATAAAGAGTTCACTGTTTTGCCTGTTGTTTTTGACTTCTGGTAACACCTTCTCTGAGAACACTTAGTCAGAAAGGCTCTGTGATCTTTCACGTCTGAGTGTTTGAAGGATGCCAATGAACACCCTACCTCCATAAAAAGTGCAGTAATTTAAGAAGTAATATGAGATAAGGAATAGCCTTGTTTATTCGGACCTTTGTAATTGGTTTTATCATACAGAACTGTTTATATAGGTATAATGTGTTAAAGCAAACTACAGTATGAAACACAAATAATGTGGATGTTTGAGTGTTTGTGCTGGTCAGTGTGCACTGGCTGCAGAGGAGCAACTAATTCCACACTGAGAAGAGGAAAAAACTAATAATAATAATAATAATTGCTTATACTTATATAGCGCTTTTCAGGACACTTTACTCAAAGCACATTACAGGTAATGGGGACTCCCCTCCACCACCACCAATGTGCAGCATCAAATTAACCTCTAAAAAGGCAAAATCCAGAAGAAACGGACAGTGCTGAATACTAAATACTGTGAAATCCACCTATTATGCAACATCAATTTAAATCAAATATATTTTTATTTTAATAGTTCCACGTTAAAATTCAAATCTGAAACATCTTAAAAAGAGAGTTGATAACTGAGGCTTCTTGATGTTAAATTCTGTAGTCAACAAGTGGTTTACAGGAATGCACAGTTTTAACATGGCAGATCACAAATTAAGAAGCTACCGTGACAGGGTATTTGCTGTACTTTGCACCAAAGTACAAAGTACTTTTTTCAAAAATTATTTCTGTTTCTATTTGCCCTTGTTTTATGTACAATTAATGTGTCTTCACTACATTTATGGTTTGAGCAAAGTAGGAATGTAGTGCTAAATTCTTCCAAAATTATTTTTTTCAGTTTGTCAGTTTAGAATGGAGAAGTGACTGGTCAAGAGGATCTCAGAGTCTGATGTTCTTTAAAACTACTTTAAAGTCATAGTCCCACAACACAACTGCATTTCTAGACCTGCATTTCTAGATTGCCTTGCAGTGAACTTGCAGTGAAGCCCCGTGTGGATTTCATTTGTCTACAGCTGTCACACTGATGTTGTGCTGTTAATAGTCATCATGCAGCATAATATTTTGGCATTGCCCCTCATACGATGCAGGGCTGCAGTGGAGCTGTGTTGCTGACAGGTTGACAGATGAGAGATTAACTGAGCCCTGTGCTGCTGTTAAAGTCCCTCCTCTCCACTCGGACATGGATGTGGTGTGCTCGCTGTTCCCTCTTGGTTTGCGTGTGTGTCTCTCCAGCTGCCTTGACCCCGGTGTACCCATAATTGCACAACTGCATTCACAGCTCCTCCCTGCCTGAGCTCCAAAAAACCAACCACACAGCAGCTACAAGCATGTCTGGCTTTCAATGTGCAGCAGAGTGCACACCCTGTTGTTTCTGTAGTTTCAATTTCACAAGTATAATCAAACACCTGCAACCGGAAATCTTGGGAAACAGAGCAAATCTATTTAATTGATGATTTTACTACATTACACAAACATTGAATATAAGATAGAGAAAACCAACAATCACAGTCTAATGTATTCGATTAGAATTGAGGTGCTGGTAATCTTCATAGAAAAATTGAATCTTAAATAGTTATTAGTACTACAGTATTGTAAAGGAACAAGTAATAGGTTTATTCCATGCTGAAAAGAGAAGAAAGAAAACAACGTTTTGGCTGTGAAGCCTTCTTCGGGTGTCCTCTTTTCTTCTCTTTTCAGCATGGAATTAACCTATTATTTCTTCCTTTGCAGCCTACATATGCTGACACAGCTACCCACCTGAACTACTTCAGCCTACAGTATTCTAGTCTGTTGTGCTGTAGCATTTGAGAAAATAGCTGATAAGATCCAAAAATTAGTTTCTGTATTGTTTTCAAAGCTCATTTTATCTTAAATAAAATACCTAAAATGCATAAAATGGTATAAATGACCCTGAAGAACTGTCAGATGAGTAATTTACAAAAGAGCAACATGTGGTGTGGCATGAGGCAGGTATCCAGTATCACAGGGGGCTGGTTTGGTGTGCACCAGATAGCAAGACATCCATAAATCTCAGTAAAGCCAAGAGCCGGGAGTGGTGCCCTGAACAGGAAGTTACTATAAAACTAAATTTAAAATCGGTTCAAAACCTGATAGAGTGTGGCTTGAAATTCAAGGCCCAATTTCCTAAATCATTATTAGCTGTAATCTGTAAAAGAGTAAAATGTTTGCCCAACATGTTTGGTGGTGTCATGCATGTGGGTAGTGCTGTAATGAAGAGCAGTTGTTTGCTCTGAGAGGAGGCAGAAAAGCCCAGACATGACACCTCTGCACATCGCGACAGGTAGGCCACTGCCTCATCGTCTGTCCACTCCGGATGGGGAGAGTGAGTAAAGACACAGAGTCTGGGGGTGGTCTGACGTACGGGTATTTTATTAAGGACAGAAAGGTGCTAAATTAATTCTCCTGCATTACATAAATTAGCCAAAAGGTGGTGAATTGGTGGTTCCAGTGCCCATTACATCACTGATAACTATTGTTTGTCAAAGTTTAAATACATGCTACAGTATACGATACTTTCACTTCCTTAACGAGATATTTGTCCTTTAATTGTTCTCCTGCATATTGCTGATGTGCTTGACAAGGATATGTACTCTGCTGTATGCTGTGCTGTACAGTGCTATACTCTTGAACCGAAGTGTGCAGATTTGGGTGTTTGTGTCCAAATATTGTAATTAAAGCCAGATCCGTTTCCTTCTACTGTGTTGGAGGGAAAGGTTAACATTTTAAAGAAGTTAAAGGTTTGTATCCAGCATTGATGAACTGATGAAAAGCTAAACAGGAGAAGACACAAATAACTTAAATGATAATGTAAAACGGATGCAGTTTGTGCACGGACATACTTTTTTTGTTTTTCATAGATTTTGTTTGCATTATTACAGTTTTCAGAAACTCATAAGCACGTGAAGTTCTAAGTTAGTTCCCCCAGAATGTTGCTCACCAGTCTCACTTGTGCTCTGTGCTGTTGCAGAAAAAAGGCTCCAGATCAAACCTCGGTTTTAGAAGACCTCCAGCCCTGCCTGAGCCTCCAGCCTGCAGTCGACACCCCAGATCAGGAACATCTGCCTGCACTCCTTCTCAGGGTCCCCTACTTTAACACACAGATGAGATTTTTTTACAAAAGTTTTATTTAGGTCAACAAACTGCAATAAGGCAAAGCAGTTGTATAAATTTTAATTTGTGGATGCTGTGAGAGATCAGAGTGAATAATTTGGGAACATGAATAAAGTGTATTTTATTTGCTATTAAACTGGCATTGTATCTGAGATTTATTTACTTCTTATGTGTGCCTGCTGTAGATCTGTGAGAAATGTATTCTTTACAACACAAACACTACACCTGTTCGAATGAGAGTCAACAAGATTGATACCAGACTAATGATGGTCTTTAATTAAAAGACATAATCCAGCTTTGTTATGGACTCATAATCACAAGTACATTTGAAGAAAAGGCTCGACAGGGCACTTGAAAGATTAAACTGCCTGAAATCAATTTTGTGCTTTCAGTTGAGCACAAGAATGTAAAAAAGGTTAAGGTCATGATTTGTTTGCAACAAGCATTTTGAAGGAAGCACAATATCACAGTGTTTCTTGAATGATCCCAATGAATTATCTTACTGTGCGCAGTTACAGTTTTCTTCCAAACGTCTGCAGAACTGTCCGTAGAGAGGTAACTCTACTGCTTGAAATCCTAAGCACAGTAACACTTAACTTACATTTCCATCCAGCTCTGTGACCCCTAGGTGCCTGATCTCTGTGACGGAGAGATCCCAGGTAAGGATGAATTACAGCCGAAGGAGAATCTGCCTTGTGTGGCTTATTCACATGGCATTGTTGGCAAGCCAGGTAGAGGACACCTGCTCTTCCTTGCAGGTGCATATCAGGTCAGTATGAGAGAATAAGACTTGGGATCCACCATTAAGCACAGCCAACACTCGGAAAGGGCAACAGTCAGTGTTGCTGTATTAAATAAACTTTCAGAATGGCAGCTTTTTTCAACAGCAGGATGTGCAAAGATCTTATATCTTATATCAGATGATATATCTGAAAGAAATACCTGCACATTTGACCAAGATTGAATGAAGAACATCTGAAATATTTGAGGGGGGGGGGGGTTGATGGTAAGAGATGATGGGCGGCCAGATCCAATATGAGAAACACAGGGCACAGAATTAGACTGAGAAGCACATTAATTTCCATTTCCATGTCCTGGACTGAGGACTCCTTAGAGATAGACTTGATGAGTCGCCTTAACCTTGCTCCTGCAGACAACAGAAAATCTGTTAGAGTTCTAGCTAGAAATAATAATTATGCAGTCATGTGGTTTTTGTCTATCTCTTTCTTCAAATACATTAATAAAACAAGAAGTGGAGAGACCTGCGTGGGAAAATTATCTTATAGAGAATCTGTTCATTACCAATGATGAGAGGTACTTCATATTTAGACTATTAATGTGCTATTTAGTCAAGGTCTTAACCCGCTGACAAACGACTCCCCTACAGGCTTGCATGCACATTAAGTGTCCCTAATGGCAAGCATTAATAAGGCATAACAAGCCTCCTCGTGCAAAGAGTTCTCATTCCTAAAGAATGACAAGCAGGGATGGGGGAATTGTTGGAGACGTGACCAAAGGCTCACAAATCCTAAAACACAGGAAGGAGTCTCTTCCATGTTTACTAGAGAACCCCAATCCCCTCACCAGCTGTTGCTAGAAAATATGATCGATTTAGGGGCACAATATTTTCTATTCAGATTTTTTTCTAAAAGGAAAGTAAAGCACTATTCTCTAAGGAACAGAGCTCACAAAAGATTATATCACAAGGAATGCAAGCCTGCCAAGCCAATATATTTGCCAAAACCCCTGACTTTCCCTTTACCACCATTGAGCTAGGCTGTAGAGCAGGTCTGAGTGCAGAATATCGCAGAGCAGACTTCTCTACACAAGCAGCAGCCAAGCCTAGTGTACAATAACCACAGATGAACAATTGCCTGTTTCACCATCTGTCAAACCATCCTGTGAAGCTCTGTTCCAGGTCAGTTTAATATTATAGCACTGGGACATCATCCACCATGCACAAATCAAAACTCCTGTCAGACAGATCATGCATCTTCTAAAACAAGCAAGAATTGAATCCACCCACATGAGCACAGGCATAAGCTTTCACAGCTTTTACAAATACATGTAGGTTGTTCAAGCATGCAAACAGTGTTGCTAAAAATAGTAAGCAAGTATATTGCACACAGACCACACAAATGGTCCTGTATTCATTCTGTATACCAACTAACTGATACTGATGTTTTGTGATGGTTGATACTAAAACCTACCCAGCTTGTCCCATAGTTACCTGATGAGGTTATACGGTAATTTATCAATACCAGAAACTAGGTGGATCCCAGATGGATGCAGAACTTGAGTGACTTTTGCTGTGTAAGAAACAGCAGAGGCCTGCACTGGCTTAGGTGGAGCTATAACAATGTGCAGAGCATGGGTCCCACACCATGATACTGCTTTTATTAGAGGTAATAATCATCATATCATCCTGACTACATTGCCGTCAGAATTGAGAAACTTTATTCTTCTTCTAATATTAAGTTAGATATTAATCTGCAGGATTTATTAAATCATATATAATATAAAATATCCATGTACTGTATACACAATATGTATGCATAGAGTATCAATATCAAATATATATATATAAATTAATCATATATATTATCATTGTCTCCTTGCGATCACAACCACTTTCTCTGCTTAGTTGTCTTTTCAATGCAATTCAAACTTGATCATCCCCTGGGGGAAATTTGTTTTCCAGCACAGTCCAACACAACAATACAACACAAACAGACAAACATCGCCAACAAGGAACACAGTAAAGCAGTGTTTCAGATGGTCAGAGAGTTATTTTACATGCTTGGAGAGTAGGACAGCAGAGGGGGTGAAAGATTTCCTGAATCTATTACCGTTATGCCCAGGAACACAGAGGCATCTCTCAGATGGGAAGAGTATAAATTCACAGTGGAGGAGGTGCAGCACATACTGCCTATCACTCTTAGCCTTCTTTACTGCCTCTGTTTGGGGAGGACATTTAGGTTGACCTTATTTGTCCCAATGGTTATGCTGCTTATCTTCACTAATTTTCCCAACCTATTACAATTTCTGACTGATGTTGCCAAACAAACGTTTTTTTTTTTTAAATACAGTTTATTTATATGTGCTTTCCAAAAAAACTCAAAGCACTGTACAATACCACATAACAAGAGGAAAAGAAAGAAATCACTGTAAATTGACCCAATAAATCCAAAGCCCCAAATAAATTATATATTAAAAAATATACCAAAAAGGCACGGCTAAATATGGAAGCTTTAAAAATGTCTACTGCAGCAGGCTCTTATGGCTCTGTGCAATGAGCTCCCCAGACATGGAGCTGCAAACGAGAAGGCTCTATCTCCATTGTATGGAGCCCTCTCTTCAGTAGAGTAAGAAGACCTGAATCAGCAGGTCTCAGATTATCTGCTGGACTATATTCATGCAATAAGCCCTGAAGATAACCTGGAGCTAAACAATGCAGTACCTTAAGTTAAGCAGGGAACTTTAATGCCCATTTTAAATTTCACACAGGGACACTGCAATTTGCAGAGGATGGGAATTATGTGCTGATGCAGAGTAGTTTTCGCTACCACGTGAGCTGCTGAATTCCAGACATAGTGAAGCCTATTTAGAATTTACAGATAACCCAGTAAGGCATTACAGTAGTGTAATCCTGAGGAAGTATCAATATTTCAGCATCAGTATGGGCAGAGCAAAGGCCTTCCCCCAGTAATAGTACACATAGAAAAAGATACCTTTGTGATGTTTGTGACATGCAGTTCAAATGATAACACATGGTCAAAAGTAACACCACAGTTACTGACTTCCATTAAAGGCTGACTTTCAGCACCTTTAATAATAACACTGAAGTAAGCAACTGTGTTCAGATGGTGTTGGAAACCTATGAGCATAACCTCAGTCTTCATCCAAGTCCATGATGGCAGATAATACAACACAGGCAATGAAGAATTCTTCTTGACGTCATACAGTTGATTTTGACACTTGTTGATGTTTTTCATGTACTGACCTTACATTGGCACAGTGGTAAGCATTGCTGACTCTCAGTGCTGGGGCTGGGGAGCAATCTGTATGGAGTTTGTATGTTCTCCCTGTGTTTGTGTCTGTTTCCTCTGCATGCTCTAGTTTCTTCCCACAGTCCGGAAACCTGCTGGTAGGTTAATTGCCTCTGGTGTAAGAGAGTGCATATTTGTGTCTATTTTTGCCCTGCAATGAACTGGTACCATCCTGTCCAGAATGTATGTATCTTGCCAGGATCCCCTGCAACTCTGAATTGGCAGATGTTAGAAAATGAATGGGTGGATTGTTCCTGCTAGCTGAGTAACCTTTTAAGTTTTTTTGCGTTCTTGTAACATGACTCACTGCAATGAGCTCTGAGTTGCTGTTCACCCCAAGCAGGTTTCTGTCAATTATAATGACTTGATGGTTGGACATCTTCATTAAGAAAATTCATAGTGTGCCACAGTTCATGTGAAGATTAACAACAGATATCAGAGAGAGGGAAACCCACTTTAAATATAGTAATCCAACTGCATAATTAAGTGTAAACAGAGGGATTTTCTATTAAATATTTATAGAGCACATAAAAATATTGAAGTCCTTTGTCCAATTACAGCAGAATATCATTATAGAAACATACAAACACAGAGACAACATCATTCAGTTGGGCAGAAACTTGTTTACTAAGAAGCAGCGCTAAATACGGCTTTGACATTTAATTTCTTTCTTCTCCATCACTGCTTTTTTATGGCAACAAAGAATGGGAACAATTAGAGAAATCTGAAACAGTCCAATTAAAACTTAAAAAAATGCTTACCAACCAAGAAATAAACATACATTAGGTAATTAAACAGCATGGAATATCACATGTAATAAAGAAGAAGAGCAGAGGGAATGTGTGATGTGGCAGGAGCCCTGCTAACTCAGTGGATCCTGGTATTGCTCTACCACACTCATGCCAGACTCAAAGTCTCTGATCTCCAGAGTCCTGGACTAGGTTAGGGTCGGCAGAACTACACCCCGGATAACACACCATTCCCTCTCAAGGCTGAGACACAGATTATCCCTACAAGCAGGTATTGGGAGTGGAAGATGGGAAAAAAGGGAGAGAAAAGTAAAGAGAAAATCCTGAAAGACCTTGCAAGCTCCACACAAAAGGTCTTCCAGTCCAGAAGTGAACCCAGACTCAGGGACTTTGAGGCAGTAGTGCTAACCAAACATCCACCATGCTACCTACCCTTACTGATATATGAGAATATTAGCTGGGCTAAACTAAGATTTCCTGCAGTTGTATTTAAACATTTCCCCATAAAACATAATCCCCATCTATGAACTGCATTTATCACTCCGTTCTCCTCCCCACTGATAGCTGGTGTGTGATAAGCATACTGGTGCACTATGGCTGCCATTGCATCATCTAGGTAGTGCTGCACATTGGTGGTGGTGATGGGGAACCCTATTACCTGTAAAGCACTTTGAGTTGAGTGTCCAGAAAAGAGCTATATAAGTGTAAGGAATTCTTATTCTTATTCTGTTTTGTCAAGCTCATCTTCTAGCTGTGATCTTAACACCCCAGATTTACCTAGGTTTACAAGAGTAGCCTCTGTGGCTAAGGATCTGTGCACGTGACTGGAAGGTTGCCGGTTCAAATCCTGTGGCTGGCAGAGGAATCCTACTCCGTTGGGCCCCTGAGCAAGGCCCTTAACCCTAACTGGTCTAGGGGTGCCTTACAATGGCAGACCCTGTGCTTTGACCCCAAGCTTCTCTCTCCTTGTCTGTGTCTCCATGGAGAAAAGCTGGGGTATGTGAAAAGACGAATTCCTAATGCAAGAAATTGTATAGGGCTAATAAAGAAACATTATTATATTATGGCAGTTTGCATTATTCCATCCCATTACTCGATCCTTCATTTTATGGACAGGTATAATGCAGAACTGAGAGCTCATGACTGCTCTTCTCCTGGGCAGGAAAACACCAGTCCATTGCAAGGCAGGGGAGAAAGGGACAGTTTAGAACAGCCATGTCTTTGGGAAGTGGAATAAATCCAGAACAAAAACTCACATGACCATGACGACATGACCATGAAGAAGACCATGCAGACTTCATCCAGCCAGGTTTGATGCCAGACTAAATCCCTGGACCCTGGAACCTTGAGACAGCAATACTAATCATCATGGCACTGTGTTCATTGATACATTATATCAAGTATATTTTACTATTTTTTTCTTCAATTTTGAGCTGTAAATTGGGTGAGGTCTAACAACATTGACAGAGCAATGTCATTAGTAGCTCCCTACTAATAAAAGCAAATCACTCAAGAGGTAAACATAGTTTGTCATTTTAAATTGGTAAGATATAGACTGAGAAGTGAGCTATGGAGGTAGGGAGGGTCATGGAATTAGATCAGAGTTGGGAAAGGGAGGAAAATACAAGCAAGATATTTGAAAACAGTGAATTAGTGTATTTGATTTTGATTCCAAAAAACTATTACCAGTATTGGCATTATTTAGAGAAAGGGCATTAATCCTTTACCTGTATTTCAAAAAAGAACCATTATTTGCACAGATTAAATAGACTTTTAATGTACAGTATAATTATCCAGCCTCTGTAGTTCTCATGTTTTGATTTGGATCTTACAGTCAATGGTAGGCTTTCCTTCTTTCAGAAGACATAAAATCTGCAAGGCAGATACAGAAAGAGAGCTGCTGAGGTCAGCAGACATTAATTAAGATGAATATTTCAATATTTTTAAAACACGGAGAGCTGCCTTCCCTCCGTACGGCATCTGACTAGAAAATGGTCAATCATAATTTTTCTCTTTCTCACAAGATTGCAAAACATAAAAGACAAACTGATTAGACCTCAACATTGCATTCCCCCCATCAATTAAGATCACAGTTGCACCGGAATCTTAATTTGTCAGTCTTCTACTGGCTGGCACTGAGTCAGAACCTTTCAGCGGTCTGCACGCCTGCACTGTCGGCCCACGGGACACAAAGGCTAGGTCTGCCAGCACCCAGCATTACCTTGAATCGTCTCTGGTCACTGAGACTGGAACCATTGGGAATTATTCACTTGACCCATTTAAGTCTCAATGTTTGATCTCAGGTACGCATTGCCCTTTGATACTAAAATGAACCTCTTCTGCTTTCAGAAACGGATTCGGTTTTACTTCCCCATGGTATTAATTTCAGTCTTGTTCATCACCAGCAGATCACACCCTGCCCAACAAGCAAAGTCATGATGCCAGCTCATTTTAATGTGGCGTGGGCCCCTGTGGGAAGGGAAGAGCTCAAATGAAGTAAGGGCCAGCAGCCCTTAGACCCAAACACAACCTGAACTACCTCCACTTACTCATCAAAGAAGTCATTTCAAAAGAAGGAAGTGTTTAACTTATTCAGCTTTAGTCTTTGATGTTTTCAGCTCTTTCCAGTCACAGTGCCAGGTTATTCACAGACTGGGGTCTTGCTGTTTGATTTCTGAAATATTACTCCTCCAGAGATTCTCTTTTCACAGTCAGGCATTTCACGGTACACAAGCAAGCAGGCCAAAGACTTCATACGCTCCTAGGATTTCCTGGCAGTCTCTGAGAAAAGTATCCAGCAAAAAGTAGAAGACATATACAGAGTTTTAAATGGCTTGGAATTAAACTAAATGGACCTTAAACATTTTTTAACACAGACTTGACAATCTCACATCCAGAGTTATATGTCCATTTTCTAACTGGCTTTATCCAATTCAGGGTTAGAGAGTAGAGTAGTATTCCCATATGTAAATGTACATTGGAATTCTTAATCACACTGTTCTCTCGGGACATACACAGTATAACAGACAACACCATACAATGTAAACAACAGTAACAATAAATATGTAGTAGTGAGACCAAACCACAAAAAAAACTGGTAGACTATGTAAAAAGTGCATAGTGGAGATGTGTTTAAAGGCACTGCAGTTAGCTGTTGAGGATGCGTACTGCAGTGGGATAGAAGCTGTTCTTGAGTCTAGTGCAGTACCACTTGCCAAAAGGTAGAGGGGAGAACAGTTTGTGGCCGAGCTGGTTGGGATCCTGAATGATGGATTGGGCTTTATTGCGGATGGTGTGGATCTCACCGAATGATGGTAAATCACATCCTATAATCCTCTGTGCCATTGCCACAAACCTTTGTCGTGCATCTCTGTCATGCATGGTAGTACTGCTGTACCACACAGTGGTGCCACTTCTATGGTGACACTTTCTGTGGTTGTAGGGAAACATGTGCCTGTGCTGGCCAGCAACACACAAAACAGGGTACACCCAGTCCATCACAGGGCACACACAGACTCAAACACATTCACACCAGGGCCGATTGTTCCAGAAGCCAATTGACCTAACAGTATCCCTTTGCACTGTGGGAGGACACTGGAGCACCTGGAGGAAACTCATATGATCACAGGGAGAACATACAAACTCCACACAGAAAGTACCCCAGGAACTGAACCCTGGTCCCCAGTGTTGTGAGGCAGCAATACTAACCACTGTGCCACCCCACCGCACTGTTCAGAACAAATAATATTAATATCACTATACTATTCCAATAGACATCTAATAGCCACATAGCACAGAGCAATGGGGGACCAGAGAGGCAGGTGAGAGCTGGGGAGGTAATTCCAAACAGAGGGATGGGCTGGACAGCAGAAGGAAGCATGTACCGCCCAGAGGTGCACCACGAGGATCTTACAGAGTGCTTCCAGATTGCAATAAGTTGCTTTTAAATGGCTTTTAATGGAGCCACCACAGTACAGTGTCTGGGAGCTGGAATGTGAGCAGACTAGGAGAGCACAGTGAACTGGGACACGGGGGTGAAGTCAAAGAGATCACACCCCAGCGGTGCAGGCATAGGGGGGAGTGTGTTCAAGTGCGTTTTTGCTCAGGCACTCTTCACTTGAACTCTTCAAGTTCGGCTGCTAATGCCGTGCGGAGTGTGGAGTAGTAGTGGGTAATGTTGATCTGCTGCTGGCTGCAGGTCTGACAGCTTGTGTGTTACTGTGGCCTACAAGCCAAGTAGTGTGCTGCAGTCTGGCCTCTCTTTGCATGGAATGGACATTTCATTTATTTAATTGCTGGAACTGGGCAGACAGTGGTGTGGGGGGTGACCAGTGATGAGTACTGTAATGACATCATCACTGCACCCACACTCTCTGGCATGTGTAAGCTGGCCTGTGTTACACAAGGCCACTCATGGACACTCACGCAGAATACTGACATCTATCATCGGAGTGCCAAAGTATACTAGGAAAAATAACCTAATCCGCCACATCTGGCAAGGGGCGTCTCATTTTAAGATTTGTGAGTGAGGTATTTTATGAGGATAACACTGAGTAGTGGGTGAGAGTCTGGCCTCTTAACTGATAGGTTATGAGTTCAAGTCTCCACTACAGGCACTGCTGATGTACCCTTGAGTGAGGTACACAACCCCATTGCTCCAGTTCACCCAGCTGTATAAGAGGGGACCAGCAGACCAGCACAGCTGGGGGTCACCCTGCAATGAAATGGAGTCCCATCTGGAGGGGGAATCACATTCTTTCAGTCCTCTGAACAGTCCAGTAACAGGATGAGCCTGATTTCCTCTCTTGGGTGGATTTTGTTTTCCTTTTGCAGGTTTTGTCCCTTTTGTCTAGTTAAAGAGGTGTTTATGACAAGCTGCTGTGACTTTCTGAAATCATAATATTGATTTCCCTTTCTGAAATTGTAGCTTGGTGGTTTCCTCCCAAATGTCTACATTTTCCAAACTGCAGTTCAATGTCTTACAGGACTTTCCAGTTTAATTTACACTGGATCATCAGTAAGATATAAATTCCTTAAAGTACTGAGAAAAAAAATATCCCGATCACCAAGCTCCTGCTTTCCATAAAGGAATTAAACATGTGTTGATTACACAACCGCACAATCAGAATGACATTCCATGGTTTCAGAGAGCTAAACTGCACAATTAAGATAAAAAGGGTTCTTTTACAGGCAAGGTTTGCAAGAATAATAGAATTGAAGGCTGTTGAATCTTCGTTAGCAGGTCCAGACCAGCAGTTTCTGTGGGTTAATTGTCGCCATCCATCGTTAGCGCAGACGAGGAAGGCTAGAACTGAGCTTCATTAAAGCCAGAAAAGTGGAAATTAATCTCTCAGTTTAAGGCGCTGTGTCTGTGTCACTCCAGGCCCTTGTGACTCTGGACACCTCAGTGAGCAATAGTTCCAACTGTAGCAGAGGAAGCTTAACTGAAACTTAACAGGACAGTATCTTATTGACGGTAAGAACAAAAAATGTGATAGAACCATTGTCTGTGTACTCCAATTGTGAGGAAAGCAGAGTCTTAAAGAAGTTTCCAGAAAATTCCCAGGCTTTGCGGTAAACAGCCTAGTAATGTCAAATAAACATGATGTATGAATTTAAAGAAATTGAAACAAATCCAAAAGGCAAAGAGGTTTACTTTATAGTCTTGTGTTTTATCTCAACAACAAAATGCTGGACGATTTTTGAAAAACATAACCTTATTTTCAGACCGATAACTCTGTATATGTTAGCTCTACAATGAACTTAAGAATAATACTATATGTACAGCTAGTACCTAAATCAATTATACCTGTCTTGCATTTGTGCAGAATCCAAGAACTTTTTTGTTTTGTGAGTATTTTTGTACAACACTCCTTCATACGCCTACTCAGATTTTTAAAAGAAGAATCTATTTAATTGGAAATTGATTGTTATCCCTCACCCTCAACCTACCTCAACTCATCGTGCTGTAGGTTGCTGTTCAAATGGGTTCAAATCCACAGCCAAAATGTTGTTTTTCTTTCTTCTCTTTTCAGCAGGGAATAAACCTATTACTTGTTACTTTGCAGCCTATGCGTGCAGACGCAGCTACCTACTTGAACTAAAATAAAAGTTGACATGTATGCTCCTAGGATAAGGAAGATTACAAGATGGTGTGCTTTATTCTGTTGTGAACATTTTTTAAAAGAAATAGTGAGCAAGAGGGGTAATTGTGATTTGTAGTGAAACTGGAGGTTGTACTGCCCTCAGCCGAGAGGTTCTGTGTGGTCTTGGAAACAGTGTACTCTGGAGGAACCAGGTGGTACTGCACCTCCTCCGTACAGCTGCTGGTTCAGTCAGTGAGCTGCTGTCAGTGTGACACTGTGAGCACTACACAGATTAGTGAGGAGAAATTCTTTTAAACCAGAGGAGATCCTATCGTGTTTTCAGTGCTGGGTGCCTGCAAAGTTTCTGCAACAAGAATTTGTGTCCAGTTAGTAGGAGGAAGGAACACAGCAGACGTGTTAATGAGATTTTCATTTCATTTTTACAAGAAAATTATTTTCTTTTAAAGGAAAGTGTAGTTTCAACAGTTAATTAACACATAATTAAGCAACTGGAAAATAAGCTGAAGCAAACCTGCAGCTATTAAAAACTGGAGATTTTCAAACCTGAAATTAAGAGCATAAAAACATAGGCATTTCAGTCCATCATCACTGAACTCCCCAGCACTGTGATAATACAGCAGCATGTCTGTTTCTTACCTGATAGAGCCATCATTTTTTAAACAGTCTAACTGTAGAGATGATTATTCTGGCTCAATTCCAGCTTCCTACTTTTATGCGACAGATAAGGATGCTGAGTCCCATCACAGCAGCTGCTTGCCATTAGACAGTGGGAATAGTATGTCTTGCACTCACCTATAAGAAGAAACCCTTTACAACTGTGCATCCTGTGAACTTCGCAGGGATGTACAGGGTCAATGCATGAGCAAGGCAACAAGAAAAAAACATTTCTGCCACCAGGTGGCACTGCATTACTGTAACTGGTCACCGTGCTGATTGAGAACTAAATCAAGACGCATTATGACATGCAAGCTGTACACATCAGTATGTCCATCAAAAAGGATGCTATAGTGTATGCACAGAGTTGTAATACAGATTAGACAGATGCAATTCCGATAAAAGGAAGCCTGCAGGGATAAGGTTTGTTGGTCTTGAGCACCACAGGTTGATGATGCAGTCTGGGCAAAATATGTTCAGCAGCAAGTATTCATTGGTTTGGAAATGTGGAGAGACACCCAACCTGAATAAAACAGAATGCCAAGCTGCAATCCAGGAGTGATGATTTCCAACAAAATCCCAGAAACCATGTGGACCCGGTTCTTCGTAGCACACATGGCACACATGATGGTGTTGTGAAACCACACCATTCAGCCAGCTGTATGGTCACAGAGTGAGCTGAGGACTCCTCAGCCTGAACGCAACAGTTCTGTCTCATGGAAAGCAAAATGCACTTTGTTAGTCCACAGAACACTCGAGAGGTATGAAGGCTGGAGTTCTGTGCGTGAAAGAAAGGTCAATGCAGGGTCTAAGCCTATAGGCCATGTTCCAGCAGTTGGTCCAGCACTGTACATAAGACTAGCTCCAAACTAAAGGTGTTCAGTCTGCACATCTAGCCCTTTGGTAGTACTTAATTAATAGGATCTTGAAGAGAGCCTGGGTATCTACTTCAACACCATGAATGGGTATCTTGTCCTACACTCTTACATCCCTCTGTGTAAAAAAATACCTCTTGTCCTCAATTTTAATTGCACTTCCATGTAGTTTCCACCTGTCCGTATGAAATACATTCATTTTTCCACTGGAGTGCAGTTGCTAGGTGACGTGCAGCTTTATGAACCATGGACCAAAGAGTGTTTGCTTGGTGGAACAAGTGAATCTTAGAGATTTCAGATCACTGCTGAACAATGGCTTCACCCAGATCTCAACCAAATGGCTATAGGATTCATTCTTTGCACTGCATGGGCATCTTTACTGGGTGAGCCACTGGGGTACTCTGGTCTTGTTAAATTAAAACTTTATACTTGTACAGTCATGCATCTTTAACCATTCAACAATACTTTAGTAATACAAAGAAGGAAGATGGTGCTTTCATGTTAGGAAAACATGAAAAACACAATTTCAATGTCCTGCTGTAATTTAAAAAAGCAGACTGTAACCTTTAAGTGGAGGCAAGAATGCTAATCTAATGGTCAAAACTGATGAAACAAATGGCTTTTCCAAAACAAACATTGTAGATAGCAGAAGAAATTCGTGTTGAAGAGTAAAATCATTGTTTCAGGTGTGCCGGACTTCAGTGGGACCGCAGGGCGGCTGGGCAGAAAGGAGTTAACTCAACAAAACACACATCAAAGATTTTGGAAGCCACAAGCTCAAGCATCTGGAGCCTGACTGTGCTGATGACCACTTTACTTAATAGGAATAACTGCACCAGCAGCTCAGTTCCAATATGCACCAGCACAATGAAAACCCTGACTTTTAAGTTTGTGTATATCCCCCCCACAGACACACATACACACACAAACCCACACGCTCCAACTCTCCACAATGAAAGGACTATAGCAGATCTTCTTAAATGTGCTATTTCAATACAGATTGCTTACCTTGGAGTTTGGGGCTACTCTGCTTATTTGATAAATACCCTGTTATGGCTTTGTGCACCTTAAACTTTAAATCCCTTGTTATGATTTCTCCTTCATCTTTTTCTTCTTTGCAAGCAGATATGAGTTAATATAGTTAGCTTTTTTGACTGGAGGCTCAGTTTCACTGGTAGCAGCGGGGTTGGGGATGGGAGAATGGGGAGGTTAGAGTCAGGAAGATTTCCGAATAGCAGCAATATTTCCACTTAGTTTTGTTTTCCCTTAAGCATTTCTTGACTATAAGAGTGATGAAAAAAGCAGACAAACATAGGTAAGATTACATTTTAGTTAAAAGAAAACACCAGTTTTCAATATTTTAATTATTCAATTAAAAGTATTTTATGTAACCAGACAGACGACTATAGCACCTCACACAGCTACTGCAAACATAAGAGAAAACAAAAAGAAAGATCCCAGACAAGAGAAAAGAATCTGGCTCGTTTAGCTCATTTGAGTTTTAGAAGCTATTTGATCTTGGAAACACACCCTACTGTTTCTTTAAAAAAATATAAGCTTTGACAACATGACAGGGTAAGTTGTTCTTGACTTCCACAGCTCTTCATGTAAAGAAATGCTTCCTGTTCTGAGTTTGAAGTCTGTAGTCTCTATTTGTGTTCTCTGGATTATGTTTCATTTTTTATTCCAAAGACATCTGTGGGTCAACTTTGTCAATGCCTTTGAGCACTTTAAATACTTGACTCAGGTTTCCTCAAAGTCTTCTCTGTTCGAGGTGAAAATGATTTAGCTCCTTTATTGTTGAAGCCCAGGAATGTCCTCAGTCATTCTTCTATGGGATGGTTTCATGTCAGAAATATATAATTTGTATTGTGGTGGTAAAATAGTACATACATATTTAAATGACAACTTATTGATGGACAGTCACATTTAAACATATGGTAACATCTCTTGAATTAAATTGTACACTGTGAACTATGTACTGTATCTTAACATGATGTTTGTTTTTCTATTGCTGATCCACACTGAAGCTGAAAATGATTATCAACATGAACACTTACTGTATATCTCAGTTTTTAAAGGATAGGTCTTCAATCTTAGAATTTCCAATTGTCACGGTTGACATCCCTCCTGTAGAGGGTGCCCCACTACTCTCTTGTCATTAGTTCCATTAGTTCCATTTGTTTGTATATTCTCCCAGTGTGCCTTACTTGTCTTTCCCTATATAACCCCAGCACCTCCAGGGCTCTGGGCTCAGCAATGGACTGCGGATGTCTAGAGGCGCACCTACTACCAGGCTACGGCTTGCCTGAGGACATAGGCCTCATCCCTGACATCCCTGATCTCTGAGCCTGGGGCCTGGAGGATGTCACCCTGTGACCCCTTGACATTCCTGTGTTTGTGTCCCCCCCCCCCCCAAGGGATTTTATCCTTGTCCTTGTCTCTGGTTGAATTTCCCAGTATTGGAGCTTTGGACTTTGCCCTGACCTTTGTGTGGACATGCTTGGACTTGATTGTCTTTGATAATAATAATAATAATAATAATAATAATAATAATAATAATAATAATAATAATTATTATTATTATTATTATTATTATTAAAAAAACTTTATTTTAGATAGCACCTTTAAAGGTGGCTTCTCAAAGTGGATGGTGGTACTAAGAAAAGCAGAGGGGTGAAGAATGGAACCAGTTAAGTAAAGGCTCTTCTAAAAAAGAAGGTTTTGAGTTTGGATTTGAAGGAGTTTAGAGAAGGTGACTCATTGATATCCTTGGGGAGAGAGTTCCAGAGCTTGGGGGCATAACAGGAGAAGGCTTTGCACCTGTTCACGTACTGTCACTGTTCACCAGCATCATCAATAAACCCTTGTGTGTTTTCCCTGAAGTATGCCTCCTGTCTCTTCCAGATTCTACTGCCTTGCATAGGGTCTTACAACAAACCTGGGACGGAATGCTGAACCACATCCGTGACACCAATTAAATATTTGTAGTTAATGCTTTACTGTCTCTTTGTAACACTCTGCACTTGTCTACATTAAATGCCCTCTGTCAAGTGTTTGTTCAACCTTGAACTTTGTCTAAATCTTTTTGAAATTCCTTTACAGCTTACTAACTTTCCAGAATCTACATTACTGATATAAATTAGGAAGAGCAGTCATCCTAATACAGTTTTCTGTGGTACTCAACTAATTACATCATCCCACATTAACTCATTATCTACTGTTTTCTATCCATTAACCAGTTCTTTATCTAAATGTGTACATTTTCTTGAATGTCTAGTGCCTGAATTTTGAAGAGTTCATCTTTTTAGAAAAACTTCAAACTAAAAGTTTCTAACTATGCCCCATTATTAGCACTGTGTTTGTACATTGTTTTTGTTCAGAGAAAGTCTGAGTTCAGTCCTTTCCAGGTCCAACCGCTGTAATCTCTCTCCCAGTCTTTTCTTCTGCAAAGTCCTGAGATCTCTGATTGAAGCTTTTTTTTCAATCCCCTTTAACCTGATTTCTTATGTCATTTTCAGCTGGCAATTCTCTCAGTGAGGGGCAGGTGTGCCCAGGTGATTACAGAAGGACACTTGGTGAAACAATAGGGGTTGTTTGAAGACTGAAGTCAGTATGAAGATTTCATGGTGTCATGGCACCCTGCCTCTCCCTTTTATTTCCCTTTCTGACCCACTCTGCCCAAGGTCTGATCTGAACTGGTTCAGCACCACCAGACTCCTCCACGTTAAGTTGATTATGGGGAGGAAGCACACAGGAAAAGGACAAACACACCAATACAGTCCCCCCAATAACTAGCCACTGCATGCAAGTTCAATTACAGCCCTAAGCCTTTTATTTTTTCACTGTTGTTAAAATTAGTACAAGCCCTAGAGATTTGTTTATGTGATAAGTGATTTGAATGCCTGTAACATGTCTTTCTCTTCTATCCTAACATTGTTTAACACAGAACGTGGTCTTTCTTTTCCTCCCATATTGTTGATTTATTTCAAGATAATTACTTAAATTATTTCATAATCTGTTTCCCTTTCATTGTTGGAAAGACTTTTTCTGTTGTAATACCCGGTGTTTACAGTGTATTAAAAACCATTTCTAAACGTATCTTGCTCTTTTAAACCATTTTATAAAGTCCCGTCTTTCTCCTGCCCCATTCTGGTTTTCCGAATCTCTTGTTTCGTTCCTCCGGAAATTCAAAACCTCATCATCATCGCTGAGATTGCGCCGAAACTTTTTCACATTTTGAATTTCAAAGATAAACATGTAAAGTCAAATGGCAGTCAAATGGTCCACAACCCTAATAGATACGGCCAAAGCAAAGAATGAAGACTCACATTCGGTATTGCTCACTTCTACCTCCTAGCCCACAAACAGCATTGAAGAAATATCGAAAATCTATTTATTTTCAATGCACTCTTTAGAGAATGTCAGTTCCAGTAAGTTAACCCCTTGTTTGTTATGATTTCTGTATTACATTAACCTATAAGAAGTAATACAAATTAAGCAAGTTAACTTATCATATTCACATTTCCACTTTTAAATGTTTTTTTATTATTTTCTTCTGACAAGGCTGCCTCTGACAGGGTCATGCCTAATGCACTGTTCGCTGGGAGCCGCGGTTCTGTACCAATGCCAGTTGAGTTCCACCTTCTGTGATCATTCGCCCGACAACTTACTTATAGACGACAAGATGAATAAGCACCTGCCTTTCGTGTATGTTGAAAGGTGTTGAAAACACTGTGATTACACTCGGCTTTACAGATCCAGGAATATACAGTAACAGCACTGCAGTTTTAACAGCTCTATTGTACAGCCAATCAGGATTTCTGAATGGCTTAATCGGCTCTCCTTGTTAAAGCTAAGGATATATGCGTACCTTTTTACAGAGGATGCAGTGTACAGTATCTGTGTCACGTTTATTGCGTCAGTGAACATACTACAGCATGCTGAGATAAGATTCACAAACTGGTCAAGGATCGCAAGTGTGAGCAGAGAAGATTTTATCATTCATGATTGCAGAATGGGAAGATACAGGGTGAAAAATAATTGGAAACCCTTAATTTTTTAATGAAAAAGTGAACTACAGTACATATCTTGGGGGGAAGACTTGTGGAAGACAGTGAGCCCTTGTTTTAATCCTGGGTGAATCCTTTGTGAGGTCGCCACATTTCCAATCTACTATCGCCTGTGGTATCGTCAATACCACACAATGCTTCTCTACACTTGTTGCCGTTAGTATGTTTTAGTATGTGTTTAAAAAACTTGTAAATCACTACGCAAGACTAAACAAAGAACAAAATAAACGTAATTATTTTAGGACCCAGCATCTAATCTCATCTTTGTATTGTAACCTGTATTCTATTTACTGTATGCTTCCTTCGCAAAAAAAAAAACTATAATATTTACAGCATGATCGTGTGTGTTATTACATAGATACACAGAGACAAATATATTGAAATATTGATTGACTGACAGATTTATCTTCTTAACTGTCCTGTACTGTCTGGGTGGTAAAAGAGAAACATTTTTTCGATTAATAAAACGTTTTAAAAAACTAAATTAGTCTTTTTCCAGAAACATCAATTAATTTGATTTACCAAAGGGCATATCGTTACAATTCTCTTCGGAGAATTACTATTGCAGGTGGAAAGAAGGTGACTGAGACGCGTGTCCACACTTGTAATTCTAGATGGGAAACTCCTTCTCACAGTACACGTAGCAAAGCCTTTCGTTCTGTAGCCTACGATAGGATATTCTCACAAATCGTGATTACAATTGTTTTATTATGAAGAATTGTAATTGTAAATAGCAGAATTAAGAGGACAAAAAGCAGGAGCACATTTTGTCGTGATACTGTACGTTTTACCTAAAAACACTTAAACGACGATTTAACAACTACGTAATAGTTACGTATACGTAATAATACAGTCGATCATGATGTACTTTATTGCGGTGTTCTTAGTAAAGTTGCTATCTCAGTCCTAATTAATTATCCCCCGTCTCCGGAAAGCTTTGCTGTCTGAACCAATACCATACAGACCTCAAACACACTTCCTCACAAGTCGAAATGTTTGGTGCTTCCTA
Organism: Lepisosteus oculatus; assembly: GCF_040954835.1. Taxonomy (NCBI): domain Eukaryota; kingdom Metazoa; phylum Chordata; class Actinopteri; order Semionotiformes; family Lepisosteidae; genus Lepisosteus; species Lepisosteus oculatus. The sequence goes on along the minus strand of NC_090701.1, from coordinate 27,756,103 downwards.
TCTTTAAATATGTAGCTAAACGCAAAGCAATAAATTATTATTCATGATTTTTTGTGTAAATTGCCGGCATTAGTCGTAAAAAGCAGATTAATCCGAGACCTCTGTTAAAATGAAGGCCAGCGAGCCTTTTACAAATAGAAAAAAAAGCCAGTATTATCTATAGAGTAGTTCTGAGTGTCGCGCTGGTCACAGTAAGAATCCGAATTCGAACGCCACTTTCACCTGTAAGAGCTGTAAACCAATTGCGAATACTTCTCTCGGTGCACTACCCCACTTAAATACAGAAGGGTCTGAAGCACTCGTTTTAACGAGACGAAAAGCAAACCGATTTTCCCCATTGAATTTCAACAAAGAAATTCAACATATAAAATGTGGGGCTTACTTCTTATTAGTAGTTTGTTAAATATATTTAGATTGCCTATATTAATGACATATATTCAAAATTACCACACAGCATATTTTAATGAAAAAGACAATTAGATTTTAAATTTAAATATTACAACACAAGACTGTGTATCAAAGCTTTTACGGTTTCAACTAAAGTGTATCACTTAAATCTGTCTGAATCTTGTGTAGGTTAAACTTGGCTACAAAGAAACTTTTTCGGCATTTCCCCTTTTATTTCGTTTTAGAAACAATGTATTGTAGTTATGTTTGTTTACACAGTTATTAATTCGCGATACATTTGTTTTGAATTTGCAAAAACATTGAGATGGACAATGCAATTTTGTTGCGGTAGTTTTTATCCCCTTCCATCTTAAAACTTGAATTTTAAAACCAGACGATTTTTAAAATTTTGGATACAGAGTAAACCAGCGGATTAGTGTATTTACAGCGAACTTTCTGGTTTCAGATTCTATTTTTTGTCTTGAAATGAAATCCACACACAAGACCGATGAACCGATACGCGAACTAAATGATTGTTGTAAAGATCAGTTCCACTCCGTCGAGAGCTTCACAGCCACTTCAAGAGTAACTGAATAAACTTTTCAAATCATTTGCCTTGACAAAATGTATACCTCTCGCAAAGCACCGAGACCGATCAAAAATGGTAGCTTTTTTCATGATTGTGTAGTCACACAATGAATAATTTGTTTGCGATCCAGGCCCTTTGTGTGTTGTTATTAGTAGCAGTAGTAGTAGTAAGTTGTTTTAATGATAAGACGATTATTTTTTCTCCGTCAAGAACCACCATACCGGGATGATAGTTAAATGATTTTATTACACGTCATTATGCTCGTCAGATACCGCTTGGTTGGTTAAAGAAATACCCCGCTCCTTAGTTTGCGCAGTTTCTTGGAAGTGTTAGTTACAGGATATGAGATCCTGCATAAAAGCTAAACTCGCTTCGCCTGCAAGCTCTCTAGTAACTACCGCAATACTGCAATACTTCGCCTACGTCATAAATGACAATTAACAGCTGCTCTGAGAAGATCGCCAGTCCTGATATCCAAACAGCAGGCGCGTACACAAACACTGCTGCCGTCTGCTTTCGCGTCTGCGCGTGCATGTGTGGGAGGCTACGAACAGTCAACTCCATGGATATTGGCCAGAGGTGGACGGTGACGGGCAATGGTTTTCTGAAAAGTGTACACGGCATCCTAGTCTGCATATTTTAAGGAAACAGCAGGAATTATAAAACAAATACATGAGATATCTTTGTGTTTTTTTCCACGTTAGTGGTATTAGGTTGTTTTGTTCTGCTCAGCGATTTCCCTCTTGATTATTATGTGCGTGCACATTGCAGAGTTCATTTGCTTCCGCAACAGCTGGCAACAAGCTCGCTTTGTCGTCTCTTGCTTATTGTTAATAGCCTCTCTGGAGTTGGTGACCTGTTCACGCTGTGGTTGTGTTACCTTTCGGGTCGAGTACAATCGTAAACGGTCCTTTTTTAAAAACATGTTGTGCACGCATGTTTAAAACTTCGATGACACAGGTAATCAAATCAATAAAATGTTTCATTTTTTAAGCATATTATGCAACCCAGAAAACGTAGGCCAATGCTTCTACTGTTACTGAAACAATACCGCTTCTGAAAGACTTGAACGAAACGGTTAGATCCCTGGGTTTGACCATCGAATGCACCACAGCCCTTGATAGAAATGACGTGTTGGTTGAATACAAATCTACCAGAAAACACTATTAATGACTGCTATCTATAACCCGAAGAACGAACGCAATCGATTTATTTCATACCAATACAGCTGTTCTGCTTCTGTCAAGAATTTGGTCAAAGGTTAGTGATTAATTAAGCAAGACACGAAGGCATAAAAAATATGTTCTACAATGAAATCCGTACTTTCCGTAGTTTGAAACCAGGATTCCCTCTGAATTGCTCTTTAGTGGAAAGTTCGCAGAACATTTTGTTCAGTGTATAAAAATGTTCTTGTACGTAATGAATGAATGGATTGTAGTGATTCGGAAATACTCTAAAAGCAAGCAGAGACAAATATTGATATCTAAGCTCCAATCACAATCCAATTCAACTGTAATGCCTGCTATTGATCATTTTGTGCTACGAGGATAGCAGAGAAATTTAATCAGTAAGGAGGGAAAATATGCACCACTGTATCCACTGTATAGCTTATTATTCCGCTAGAGGGCGCATGAAGCTCTCACGGATGCCGCACTTGTCTCTTGTGCTGGTCCCAGCCAGGGTTGCTATAGGAAAATGCAAATTTACCGTTAGCCACCTCTATTGGACCAGGGACGCAGTCACACCTCCGGGTAGGAGGGACGACAGATTGATATCTATAAAACCGCAGCTTGCTCCTTGCAGCACCTCAGTGAGTGTTTTGCAGTGAAAAAGAAAGCGATTCGCCCTTGGCCATACAAGAGCGCACTCCTCACTGACAGGATTTTACTACTAACAAAAATACATGTAACCCACAGAAGAAGAAACAGAAAACACCATCTATCACAAAAGCAGGAGAGACTGTGTATATGCTTCAGTCATATATGTCTGCACACGAGTTTAAGCTTGGTTTTCCTGACATCCAGAAGCAGGATTTTGGTGCGCGTCTCAGGAACAGAAGAACCAGCTCTAATTACTGTCCGCCTGTTTTTCTATGAACTCAGATCAACACAGCTTTCTTGTCGTCCTGGTCCGGGCTATAAAATTGGGGCGCGCAAACCCCCGATTCTCCACTTTCAGCAGCACCTTGACGCTTGAGCAGAAAGTTATGCAGCAGCTCAGTTTCTGACGACCGAAAAGTTGCGGAGTGCCTCGCCTCTCTTCAGCAGCGCAGAAGAAAGGACAATAGATGTACTGCGTGTTTGTTGTTTTAAACGGAGGAGAAGAAGGATAAGGGGGAAAATAATAAAAAAGTATAATTACACAAGAACTGTCGAACTGAGAGAACAGCCCCAGCACCGAAAGGTAAAGCGGGGGCAATATAGTGGCGATCCTGAATTTGGGGTTTCAAGTTTCAGTTTCTTTGCCCGTGATATTAAACCGTGCGTTTGACCTAGGAGAACTTGTCAACGGGAAGCGGAGAAAACCTGGCAGGTGTACAATTATATCCACATTTACAAGTTTATCTCGGCAAGTATAAATAGTACTCGATCTTTGGGACACACATCTTTTTAAAATAAATATCTACAAACGAACTTTAGTTTCATCCCCCGAGGCTGCTAGTGGCAGTCTCTGTCGACGGGTCACTTTGGCTAAGTCATTGGCTTTGCGGACTGGTGTTGCATGGACTGAAATGGCCTCCGACCTCGCTATGAGCGCCGAGTTGCCGAACAGCCCCCTGGCCATCGAGTATGTCAACGATTTCGACCTGATGAAATTCGAAGTGAAGAAAGAGCCCCCCGAGGCGGAAAGGTACTGCCACCGTTTGCCGCCGGGGTCTCTCTCCTCTACCCCCATCAGTACCCCCTGCTCCTCCGTGCCTTCTTCGCCCAGCTTCTGCGCGCCCAGCCCCGGGGCGCAACCAAACCAGAACCCCAACAGCAACGCGAACAGCAGCAACCAAAACCCGACAGGCAAACCCCAGCTGGAGGACCTGTACTGGATTCCCAACTACCAGCACCACCTCAATCCGGAGGCCCTGAACCTGACTCCCGAGGACGCGGTGGAAGCCCTGATAGGCAACGCGCATCACCATCACCACCACCACCAGGCCTATGAGGGGTTCCGAGGGCAGCAGTTCGGCGGGGAAGACCTGTCGGGTGCCGCCACGGGCCATCACCACCAGGTGCATCACCACCATCACCACCACGGCCACCATGTGCGGCTGGAGGACCGCTTCTCGGACGACCAGTTGGTCAGCATGACAGTACGGGAGCTGAATCGGCAGCTGCGGGGCTTCAGCAAAGAAGAGGTCATTCGCCTGAAGCAGAAGCGCAGAACCTTAAAGAACCGCGGCTACGCACAGTCCTGCCGGTACAAGCGGGTACAGCAGCGGCACATGCTGGAGAGCGAGAAGTGCACCCTGCAGAACCAGGTGGAGCAGCTGAAGCAGGACGTGGCCAGGCTGGTCAAGGAGCGGGATCTGTACAAGGAGAAGTACGAGAAGCTCGCCAGCAGGACCTACAGTAACAGCAGCAGAGATCCCTCAGCCGCTAACCCCGGAAAAAACTCGTCGGCGGAGTTCTTCATGTGAGGGAAATTCGTTTAGTCTTATCCACCGCGTTTTATTTTTACAGCCCTCCTTAATAAACATTTTATATGTTTTGGGGTTAGTTGGATTGCTTTAAGTTTTTCCACCCACCCCTTCAAAAATTAGCTACTTTACTGTACACTTTAAAACTTACGAAAAAGTGATGTAAATATATATGTATATAATATATACATATTTTTTTCTTTCTTCGTGTTTCACAAATAACCTAAAGGAAACTACGGCTGTACTGATTTAGACGAAGTGCTCCGAACTGAAATAGTAACAACGACACAGTAATAAGAAAACGTCTAAATGCAATATATTTACAAACTGACGTCTTACAGAAATAAGAAACTGAAGCAGGACCCAAACGAAATGAAAATATAATGGTCTTAAACTTTTTTTGTTCAAGTGTCTTAATTTGTTTTGGTCTTAAAACTGAAGCTTGTAAGGCAAAACAAAATTCTCGCTCTTCTTCGTAAGACTGGACTTTATACACGTTTTAAAAAAAAAGCAATACGTTTTAACAACACGCCTTTGTTCTGAGTTCACCTGAGGGAATGTTAACTTCGGACAGTGAGTCTTCACGAGTCTTATATACAAGACCTTTTAGTAACCCTGCATGCGGGACATGTACGGTATTTCAAAGTCCTCAATTTCTCTCTTTTCTACTAGTACACCCGGATCAGACGCATGGCCTGTATCTCTCTTCTATCTCTGTCTTTTCCTGCTTTCATAGATGTTAAACTTGCGGCGGGTTGCATCCGTGTTCAAGTAAATTCTTTAGAAATGCGAAAAGGCGACAATTTTTTTTCAAAACTTCGCTGAACTGTCAAGCGATTGAAGAGTGGGGGGATCAGCAACGAAAGAGATGAGTGTTAACGTTACATTTCGTTCTATTTTTATCGTTTTAAAAGAAAAAAAACTGAGCCAGATTTTAGAATTATGAAAACTGTCCACATGTAAATATGTGTAGAATCCAGGTAGGATGTTCATTTATCTCTTTCTTTTTGTTTTGAGCATTTTTGTGCTTGATAATTACGACAAAAAAGTCTTAATAAAATGTTTGTATGTAACAGCATGCAAATAACATGAGATATTCTGATTTAAATGAACATGTAAAGTTTAAAAAGCCTAATGCACTATATTGAACATAATTGGGATACTATGTTAATGTTTTTTTATGGAACTGGCTATGCTGTTATTACGAATTCTAGAAAAGGTGGATATATTAACATTATCGAAAATGAAATGATGATTATAGTAATATATGTACTGCAATCCGTTTGCTGCTAATTCTCTATGCACCAACTTTATTTATTACCCCTAAAGTTCAGAATTTGACAATTCATTGGATTTTAGAATTGAGGAACAATACCAGTGTTTCTGGAAAAAAAGTTTCTAAAGTGTTCGATGTGAAATATCAGATCTATTGTAAAATACACCGGATCCACAACCATCTGCTTCTATTGATCTCCGATGATTAAATAAAAGTAGTAAAATGTGACGAAGCTGTGAGTCTTAAAAAGGTGCTGAAAGTGCTTGTTTAAAAGGTGTTTTCCCTCTTTCTTAAAACATAAAACGAACACATTTTGAATGGAATTTGAGTGAATACATTCGATGAAACTGTTGTCAATAAAATATTTGAACAAAGTTCGATTTTCTCGTAATATTTTTTAACCCTTAATCAGCACCCGCGAACTGTATTTTATACTTTGTGTTAACTAGATTTCACAGTCACTAATCAATGTCCATTTGGTGGGATGATTATTCTCTGAGCTAAAGAGGAGATAAAACCACTATAACGGCAAAATGATAAAATCAAGCATGAGCGATAAGCTTCAGAAAAATAATGTGCTATTTCAGCTTTCTTTAAATTTAATATAATGCATGCATCCAAATATTTCTATTTCTTCACTTACATTTTATTGTATACAATGCTTACAGTTTATTATCTTTTAAAACCAGTCGTGTTAGGAATGCTGCATGTTTACATCTTCCGATTCTAAACGAGCAAAGTGAGCGAACGGGATTGATTTATTTGAGGTTACTGAATGCCCGATCATAAGATGAATAAAAATAAAATGTTCACAGTTAAAGTAAAAATAAAAACAACGGTATTAACTAAGTAGAGTACTATTAGGTTGGTGAAAGTATCATGATGTGTTTTTGCCGTTTTTCTAAAATTAATATACAGATGTATTTTCGTGGTGTAACGTTAGATATCTCTCGGGAAAAAAGTTTGAAATTGGCCAGATTAATTATATACATTTTTAGTATTAATGAGGTTTTTATTTTTGCTTTTTTTATTTTTTTAGCTAATGAAAAACAACGAGACAATCAGAGGTAAGCAGATATTTTCTACTTAAGGAAGCCCAGTTTCGGTTAAACCGAACTCACAAAGCGCGCTAGATAAACTGATCCAAACGACTGCGATTTAAGTTTTATTGTGGCATTTTAAGATCACAATAAGAAAAAATAACACAATTTTGTGTTCGCATCAACACAAGCAGAAATGCTCTCATTTCAGAAAAGAGCGTTCTAGAAAAAAAACATTTGAATACGATATTTTATCAATACACATTTTTGTTTGCATGCACAGAATACGTTTACATTAACGTAAAATATTTACGTTTGATTAAAAAAAAATATATACAACAGTGGAAAAGAGTGCGAATATGTAGGGAAACCTGTGACCTGATGTGTGTGCATTGAGGACACACATTTTATTAAAATATTGCTGTAATGAGCAGCCCATATATTTCAGAAATATACTGAAATAATTTTATCTGATTTATTTTTTTTCCATATATGACATGGAATTATTCCTCAACTGCCACTGATATTTGCTATTATTATACCTAAATACAAATGAAAGAAATTTACATGGTAGGTGTGCTGAAATATATATTTTTTAAAATAAAATACAATTCTAAGAAGATAATATGGATTTATACAGATATTTCTGTTTTTTTCTCATCTATTAACAATTATGAAGACAGGCATGGAGAAGCTCATACCTACTGCTGTACACCTGAAGTCAGCGTCTAGATTTGTACAGGGTGAGAGTGGATTTTTGGTGCGGGTGAAGAGACAATTATGCAGTTTCTCAGACCTGCTCTCGTCGAGTTTATCTTAACAGAGGTGCAGAGTGATCTCTGAGGCTGACATTTTGCCTCCAGTTCTTGTCCGTGTCCAGGAAAAGGAATTTCCAGAATGATACAAAACTAGAGAATAGTGACCAACTTGTTTGTGGGTTTGTGTTTCTAACAGCTGAGTAGGCCTATACTAGAGTCGCTCTGGGCAGGAGACAGAACATGTAGTGTTGAGCACAGGTTGTGCTGCTCTGGGAGTAAATCACACTGGATTGCTCTTATTTGAGGGTTCAGGTCTGACTCTTCCTCACGCATTCTTGTTTTTTTTAATGCTGTATGTTATTGTTGGCTCTCATTTTAAGATATCGTTTTGAGTGAATCACAGCCAATGAATGTGAAAGTTTTCGCCAGACTGATCGAATGGCTTTCTATTTCTTAAAAAAGTTTCCCCGTCTACCATTTCGCTGTATGATTTTAACTTAATAACCAAGTTTTTTTTTATAGCATGCGTTTTTACTGCAGAGGAACAATAATGTTTCAATACACTGTATCATTTAAGATCACATATACTGTATGTGGTGGTTTTTAGGTACGTGTATCATAGAATCATGCCAGCTGTTCTTTTCTGCAATTGTTTCTCAGAAATGAAATTTCTCCTGTGCTTGCGCATGTTATTAAGTGGTGATCCTGTACTCAAAGTCAGGAATGTTTTGGATTTGAGCAATTCACACATTCCCAGTGCCTGTTTTGTCAAGCTTAGGGGTTTTGGAACATCGGGATATCCACCATTACAGTGTGTGAGCGAAACCGTTCCTGATTAGGATGGAATTAAAAAAGGCCCTTCACAAAGTATCACTGCTTAATACTCCTGTGAAGAGAAAAGCTTATGGATAGAAGGCTTGTTATGTTTTCAGATTGGTTTTGTATTTGAGGAAATTCCAGCTGAAGAAAGGGCTCAGGCAAAAAAAATGGTGCAGAGAAAGAAAAAACGTTAATTTGTAGGACAAATACATTTGCCTTTGCATACATCACAAGACAAAGAATAAATATAACATAAGAGTAAAAGGGTTGTATTTATTTCTTACAATTAGTGCCAACAAAAAAATATAAAAGCAATAGTAGTACTGTAACATAAAGCAGTAAAAAGCCTTTAAATAATGTTACCTCTAAAAATGACAACATCTAGAATATATTAAAATAACAAAAATAATGTTTTAAAGCTTACACACTTGCATATTTAAAATTATTAACAGTGGTCAGGTTTCAGCAAAAAGAGCTCACAGCTGACTTTTCTCTATGTGTCAAATAATGATATCTCAAATTTTTAATAAATCATATGTCATATGTTTGAATAACAAGTATACATGTTCTTTGGTAAAAGCCTACAGTGACCTTGAGACGATATGCAATGCGCAGTGTAGAGTGTCCTATTTACCCTTGGCTATAGTTTTTGTAATGTTTTCTTACTGTCAGCTACACATTTTTACAGACACAGTGGAGGCACAGTTTTTCTGCAGGCCGTAGGTAAGAGTCTGTCCTGAATAACTGTAGTGATCAAATAAAGCAGAAAACGCCTACATGATAAATTATCAATTTGTTGTTCTATTATCACTTATCAACAGAACAGAGCATTTCAGAGCACTGAAAAAGCCAGACTGGAATTAAAAACAGAGCAGGGCACCTTTCAAGGGATAACTTCAATGAAAGAGTAGGTTTCTATGCTTTGTAACACTTTGAATCATGAATTTTGAATGTACACATTCTTAAGTAATGAAAACAATTAGATGTCAGACAGCCTGGAATAGAGAGATCCTTCGTTCTGCGCCTGAAGGATGTCTTAAATTCAGTATTTTCTCTTCTGGAACTCCTAGTTTTTCCTAATGATATTGTATGAAGACTCCAAGTGTGATACTGTACTTTCTTAGTGGGAGCAGTGTATCTAGATACTTTTTTTTAAGGTTCTGTTTATCGGTCATGTTTGTTGACCTTTTTTTTCTAATAAATAAGAGATGTGTGTGCCACTTCTAAACTAATAAGAGATGCAGAGAAAGAGTGGAGGCGCTGGCCTGTTTCTATTTAAAGCTCGATCCTTTTTTGGTCATGTAGAACCACCAGTACTACTTTATTTAGCTGACACTTTTATCCAAGGTGAGTTCTATTCAGATGTTAAGGGCCTTTTTTAATTCCATCCCAATGAAAGGTAAAGTGAAATATACACAATGCACAACATCGGTCTAGTGCTTCCATAGTTCATCATAATAGCACAATTAGAGCAAAATACTGATATTGCCACAACTGTAGGATGAACAATAGAAAAGAAGTCTACAATAAGAGACTAAAAGCAGAGCCAAACCGAGCTCATTTTTGCTGAATTAAAGTGAAGAGGTGACTGTGATATAGCTGCAGAGTGGTCCAATCAGATGTTGAACAACTTTTGCTAACAAATTAGCGAGTGATAATTTTAACTCTGTCACAATGCACCACACTGTGTTTAATGTAGCTCAATTTTGTTTTATTTGCTGTTTTTTTAGTGGGAGTGGGGGAGATGAGGAGTGTGTTTTTTACAAATAGGACACCCTGTTCTGTCTTCTGGTATCACACGATACCAGAAGAGTAAAATGAAATAATGGCCCTTTGAACTTGAAAGCTGAAAAGGAGATCATTTTTGCTGTTATTAAAATGTATTGACATTTCAGCCATTATTTCTAGGTACAAAAACACATGTATTTTATAAAGGCCCCTTCTTACTGTTGTTGATTGACGGTAACCTGCACCCTAAAATTTAAAATTAAGTGTAACACTTAATCAGTACATGGAATTTTATCTAGATAAACGATGAAAGAGAATTATTGGTGGAATGAAATATGTATATTATTATTAGTTCAGGTTTTCTTTTGTTGGGATGTGGTAGTGGTGGGGGTTGGTCCAGTCACCGATAAAAGGATTATTTCTGATTTGAGTTTGTTTCAATAAGTTTCATAGTAAATGAGAGAAAATCCTAACTTAGGCTACCCCCTGAGATTGCACGCAGGTTTCGATCAGAACTGTGCCTGATCTCCCGGTGGATATCAGCACTGCGGGACAATGGACAGTCTTCCCCTCAGAAACTGCCCCCAGTGGAAGGAGTGACCAGGCTTCCACATGGGACACAGATCGGCCAAGACTCAGGGAAGCTTGTGCTTGAGGTGTCGGGGATGAGGTGAGCAAACCGAGTGTTGTTAATATTTGACAAAAAAGAAAGCCCTCTTGTGTCACTCAGCTCTGTTATTTTTGGGTCGTCGAGCTTTTATTGAAACATAATACGTATGTGTGCAAATGTTCATGCAGTCTCCACACATTTCACAGGGAATCGTACATGCCTGGGTCCAGATGAATGCAATTCCTGCCTGTTGAAACATATCTGAAAGCAATCACAAAGAGTCAGTCACTGAGCCAATCCTCCATTTATATTTCACAGAGGATCCTTCGTAGTGGTGAGCCTTATCTCAGCGCAGTTTTCCAATTGCAGTGGATATGAACAATTTAGAGTCCAGTATATAACAGCAATAGTGATTAGAAAAAAAAAACATTAAATAATTTTGCACACTTTGGAAACCATTAATACAGGGTTGCATTCAAGGGGCTTTAAATTTGTGGCATCTACACTTGTTATTACTGTGCCTTTTAGAATTCATGAAACTATTGAAACAAATGTGTATAATGCAGAAGAAAAAATGACACACTGCAGTTAGACAGTTTTACTGCAATAACAGCAACAAAATAATAATAATGCAATAAATGTAAGGCAGCATTAGCTTTCTGTAGGTCTTCAATGCAGATTTGTGAAACAGACATCTAAGGTTTTTTATATTCACTTCAGAATTAAGCTAAACATCAAGGTCAAGATCTCCATCTTAATAGATCTAGGCCAGTGTTTCCACAGTGTGTGTATGTTTTTTTTCCGGTTATGTTTACTGTACCTCGCGTTCTTATTTACATAGCTGTAAGGCTGGTGTGGTGCGCATTTAAGGAAGTGAAATAAACATGAGTAAGCAAAGCAGCAAATTAAAATGAGCAATTTAATTACAGGCCCAAAAAAAGAAAAAAAAAGGAAGGGTTTTCTCAGTCCACAGTGAGAACAACAGAGAGGCAGTTTCCACGATAATCTAACTCAGCAAAACGTTTACCAGTACACACACTCTCCTCACACTCTCTACTTCCCCTCAGTACTGCTGATTCTGTGTAAAACAGCAGGCAGCCTGACAGCCGGCTCCTCTTGCGGCTTCTGCACCTGACACATTTTCTTGCCTCTTTTTCTTCTTCTTCTTCTTTTTTATGGGTTTGGTGGTCTTTGAGGTTCCCTGAAGGCCTGGGTTTGAATGAGTGTGAAAGAGCCGGTGAAGGTGGAGAGACTGGGTGTACTGGTCTGGCCAGGGACCCAGGGACAGCTAAGGGGGGGAGGGGTGTGTGCTCAGGTTAAAGCCAAGGTGCAATCGCAGCGCAGAAAGAGAGAGAGAGCGTGGCGTCTGGAGCTTTTCCTGCAGTCAGCGTCTCCGCTTCTCAGCTTACTGAATAACTGAAATTCGCAAGTGCTATAACAATGCATTCATACATGTAAATAATGATGCTGTAATAACAGCAACAAAAGGCCTGTATTGAATAATTGCTTGGTAGCATCCTGATCTTTTTTATACTTTATGCACCTGGCTCTCTTCAAAAACTTTAAATGTGCCTTTTTTTCCCCTTGTAACTTCAGAAATAAACTTGCAACTCATGTGTGTCAATTGCTGTTGACACTTGTATCTCATGGAAGTTTTTGTATGTGTAAATGGAATTCAGTTTGTTTTCCAAGACTATAGTTCTCAATGCATGTTGAAATAGATGTTTGGGAAGTTTGGGAGGGCCGATGACAACCAAGCATTTTGCTCCAGCTGTTATGACTCCATATTTAATTTTCACACACCTCTCCGACATCCTGTCCCTCCCTTGGTTAACTCCTCAATCTGCACAGGGGTCCTTGTCAAAATCTTACTATACATAAATAATAAACATCCACCGATGCATCTAATTTTTGGTTGTCATTTTTCCTCATAAACACAAATAGACTTTTCAGCTTTTCACTTGATAGCTTTTGGAAACAAATTCCACATAGACTGAATTAGACTAACACAGGTGAAAAACTTTATTGAAATGATATTGACTAAAGTGACTGACTGAAAAAAGTGCTGATGTGAACTGCATTGTTCACTCTGGGTTTGATTAGTTTCTCTTACAATCATGTGCTACTTTAGAACACAAACAAACTGAGCTGCTGTCTGCCTGAGCAGGAGAACCAGGCCAACATGCAGGAGAGACGCCTTGCATTTTCCCACCGTTTGTTCTTACTAATACCCCACTTTTTCTCAAACAAGGGCAACTCAGCATGTTATAACTCTTTTAATGAGCCAAACTGATGTAACACGCATGCTAGAGTTGACAAATATAGGGGATTTGAAGGGAATCGTGATTTGCCCGACCAATACACATCTACCAGCTTGATAAAAAACAAAAATTATTTCCATTAGGTAGGCAGAAAATTATCTTCCCCATGCTGTCCCCAATCGAAATGGATTAGTTTAAAAAATCGTAAAGAAATAGTAGAAATTCATGTTAAAGGAGGAAATGTGCACAAAGAAATACAGTAAGAAGGTCTCCTGGTAATATTAGCCAGTATTGTGTTTTCAGAAGAACTGACAGTGAGCATTAAATAGAATCCCTAAACAAAGGCGGACCACTGCAATGAAATACCCAGAGAACATAAGCCAGAGCCAGAGAAAATCTACAGCGCTGTGTTCTGCACTCAGATGCAATTTATAACGCCAGCCAGCACAGTTAAATGGGTCCTGCTGTACCTGCACCAGAGCTGTCACACATGCTGTAGCAACTGACGCTCACACTGCTGAATAGACAAATACAAACATGCTTCTGTTAGGGAAAAAGATTATTTATTTATTTTCTTTAAAAAAAGCCTAAATACACATTTTTCTATCCTTTGGAAATAAATAAGATTATATTTTAAAATATCTGCGTGAAAACGGAAACGGCTTCTCTAATTATTAGTTTAGGCATCCGCGGCGATCTGAACAAGATCCTGTAGTCTTTGCCGTGGTCCTTTCTGCTTTGTCTATTTTTTATCATCCTACATTTCCACTTTTCACACTCATTGCATTTATTATTATAGCATGTGGTGTGAGGTTCAGTTATTTTTATCGTTTAGTTCACGCTGACTCCACTGACGTGAGCACAGAGGACAATATTTGCCCTGTGAAGGGGTTGTTATGCCGTAAGAAGAGAACAGGGTTTGAGTTTGTCCGTGGCATTTGTAGTATGTGCTGTAGAACAGAAAATATTTAAAAGAGGAATGATGAATACAGGTTTTTAATTTAAAACGCATCTGAAATCAGGTAGTGTTTCCTTTCTCACAGATGTTCTCCAAGGTGAGGATTGTCCTAAAGCCACATAGCAGCTACATCAGGAATCTTCACTTCCTGTCCTGGAGGGCTGCTGTGTTAACGAGTTTACATTCCAACTCATAATTTAACAGGCTAAACCAGTCAAATGAGGGGCCACTGTTTTGAAACCGAACTTCATTTAAGGGGGTGTTTAAGACAATAATCATTAAATCACCTGAGAATTCTTCTCAAACGTTTTTATAATTTTTTAATTTTCTTCTTGAAACAAGGTGTTCAATTCCCTCACAAAAAAGGGGCTATTCAGCCACACTGTGCTCATTTTCCTCCATTAGGACAGATAAATTCCATCGACTATTTCGACAGACAAGCCTTTCAAGTGCAACTGTGATGGCTTCTTTAGGGATCTGTCGAATCATGCAGACGCTGTTGTGTGTCCACTTCTACAGAAACATTTAATTTAGATCTCTGTCAATTGTTTGACCTAATTGAGATGTGTTTCTACTCTCCCTAGTTCTTGGTTAGGAAGTGGGCTATTTCGCGTTACAGTATGTCCTTTAGTTACAAAGCGTGACCTCAAGCGTGACCGACCATCTAGCCCGGATTACAATTGCTCTGAGGTGCAAAACCACAGCGGAATAAATATTTTCTGTGTGAGCTTCGTGCAGCCGTGTACCAGCATCTTTGTGAAGAAGTGTCCGAATGATATTTCGGAATAGCAAATCTTATTTTCTGTGACACAAGTTTTTAACTTACTGCGGATTTAACTGGTTCGCAGCCAAAGCGAGACGCGCGTGAACAGTCCAGGGTTTTCCATAGTCAGGTTGACAAGCAGGACTGTCCTCTGTGCTGCTCTCAACACCGGCTCTCTGCTGCAAACAACAGCTGAAACCCCTTTTGTTTCCCTATTGGCAGGTTAGTCAGTATCTAAATCAATAAACACGCTCGACTCAATGGAAGTTAATTTGACTGGGGAAAGTGAGGTAATCACAGAGAACTGCCGAGAAATCGACACTGTGCATTTTGCTACCGCGTTTATCACATTGAAGCGTACGTGATACATTTAGCAACTATGAATCAATTTTTATTATAGGGCGCAGGTTTTCAAGTAAAACACTTTTATAAAGTAATGTTGACAGGTTATCTCCTCGCAGTTCGATACTACAGCAATTGTAAAGCATTCACAGTAACGCATCTGAGTTTCTTAGCAGCGAAGGCTCGGTGTTTTCCGTACCTGAGCAAAAGGTTGCACAGCATTCGCCAGTGAAGGACGAGTAAGAGTCCTGCTGTCGAAGAAATACAGACGTGTTTGACTAGGTTATGTTTCAGATATTAAACATTCTTGTTTTGTTTGTTTAGACTTTTTTTATTTTTCTTTAGCAAGTGAATCAGTATATAACAATGTCACAACATTCAACGTATAACGTTTTGTAAATGACAATCTATTTGTTCTCCGAAACAAAGGGTATTGATATAGATATTCTTAACTGACAATTGGGAAGGATGAAGACAAAAAGCTGTTATAAATCATAAGCATTCCCGATGTTAGCTATAGATCATACGCAAAACAACTGTTTTCTCTTTTGTTTCTCATTCATTCCTTCTTCTACCCCTTGCTTAGGAGAAGGAATGAATGGGTATGTGGGTTCAAGCTTCCTCGTATTATGCGCAGGGGGCGCCCCTTAAAGAACAGAGTTAATACAAAAGTTATCATACATAAAATACTCAATAAACATCCACAAAAGCATCAGATTCTTGAGTGTCTTTATTCCTCAAGAATGTGAATAATTTAATTACTGTTTTTGATCGGGAGAAATAATTTTTGATCGGGAGAAATAATTTGTATTTGCCAGATTTTTGATTTTGTATTCTCAGAAGGTGCTAAATGAACATTGACTAGGGCAGAACAACATGCTTTGTGGATGCTTAGATTATTTGATGAGAAAAGTTTGGCTCAGACTGCTTGGTTCACGGCCACAGGACGAGGAGACTCAAACCCCATTCAGACTCTGAACAAAGGGGTAGCTGCAAGGCGGAGATGGAGAGAAGGAGGGATTTTTTAGATGAATGCGAAGGAAGGCGTCTGAGCTAATTTATTCAGCTAGTTTAGTGATGAGGGCGATTAGGTGCAACCTTGTGAGATTGTTTTGCCGTTGTTATCCCTCCCGAACTTCCGTTAATAGCTTCCATTTATAACGAAAGGGATGCCAACCACCAGGGTCAATCAGCCTCAGCTATCAGAAATTCGTAATCACTCCTGACGTCATTTCCTCACCTAAAACATTACTACAGTATATATACTGTATTACTATAATACTATAGTAGCTGATCGCCCCTTTCCCCCTCTCATACGCCTTTCGCATCTCTCCGTCACTCTATCTCCACGCCTTGGTCACAACTCTTGGTGGCCCTAGCCTCGTGTCCTATGACCAGGTGGTAAACAATCAGCCAAGTGAGTTATACCTTACTTATTTTGTGTAAAATACTCAATAAACATTTCGTTATGCTTAAATCTTGGGTATTGTTAGTTATTATTTTTATTCAATGTGCTTTACAGAGCCTAATACAGGTTTTATATTTACAGTACATTTACATTCTAAGCTCGAGTTAAATTGCGTGAGCTGCAGAAATCAAATGGAGGTTGATTCCACGCTGAAAAGAATAAAAAGTAAAAACCGTTTGCCTTTTTTTTCTTCTTTTCAGCGTGGATTTACGATGTACTTTTTATTTACATACTGTACGCGTTTCTTTTTATGTTCGTATCCATCTCATTTGTTTTTATTTCTGACTCGCACACCCGCAAAAAAACACATAAACTGTCTTTGGAGAGATGAAAGTATAAAACGGAAGAGTTCTCGAAGCTCTCTTCACGCCAGCTCACAGATTCATGGATACCTCACGCACAACCCCCGGCTCTTTCTGCGGCCAGACTTAAATGGCGATCAATTTTTCAATCGCGCCTGGCCTCATTCCACACCACAGGCTCCAGCACCGGCCTGGCCTGCACGCAGTTTCGTCGTTACAGGTGGGGCCAGCCTGCCTCACTGAGACTGGAACATCCCTGGCTCACCCCTGCAAGAACTAAACTGAGGTTTCCTATTGTTTCTTAAAGTTTTAAAAGGTGGATATTAGAAAGCAGTGGAGAAGGCCACAGCAGTTCCACACTCTAGTTAATCTTAGTAGATAGGCCGAAATCTTGTTCAAGATTCACCTGGCCTTTGACTTTGACCAAGGCACCATCTCTGGAAGTTGTCTGTTTTTTCAACTGAGAAGCTAGCAGTGAGACAGATGCCCTGACTGAAGGAAGCTGTGTCTCTTCTGCGTGTGCTTTGAATTCTCAAGGCTTAGCATCCCTGACCCACTCTCAGACTGCTGTTCATAGGTGGAAACCATGGTACCTGAGAAACTCTCTCATCAAATTATATCAGACAGTCTGTAATTGCATCTGCCAGTTTCTCTGATTTGGCTATTTCCTTTTAGTAAAGTGCCCTGAGAACAACTCCTTTCTAAACATAAAACTGTTTAGTGTTTTCATGTAACTGTCAATCATTGTTCAGCACGCTGCTGGCTCCTGTCCCTCTTTAAAAGTGTAGAGTAATTCATAAACATTTTTGATACCAGAAATAACTTAATTTTCTTTGAAATGAGCCAACAATGTAGTAGAGGCTAATGCTATATTGTACTACAATGAAAATGCGAGTCTAGATTGACATCTGTAACTCATTGGTCACATACACAATGACATTTTCATTTAAGATGGTGAGCTGAGAGGTTTGTTGATTGTTGAATTAGCCTTGTTTCTTACGATAACGGAATACTGAGCTTGGGTCATATGAATTTGAAGGGAAAAAAGCATTGAGGTCCCATTGCCAAAATGATTGAGAATCGGTATAAATGACAGTTTTAATAACCATATGAGCAAAAAAAAAAATGGAAAAGATAAACTCGCAGCGCTTACTGTAGTAGTTCGAGCCACTCAGAGTAGCAAAGATCAGTGGGTCAACATTGGAGTGACTACAGACAGTCTTTTAGCAAGAGACCTGGTCCTGAAAATGACATGTCCGGAGAAACATGGCTGATGTCTGCAGGAAAGGATGACCACACCATCCCAACAGCATCGCATCCATCCAATCCATCTGTTTCATACTGAAAACATATCTTGTTTCTGTGGTCACTATGGGTTTTTGTTTGCACATTTTCTTTGATATCCATATTTAAAATACTTGATTAAATCCATTAGACCTGAATCCATTAGACCTGACCTTCCTTTTAATACATATTATATACAAACAACAATTATATACAAGCATATATGTATGTGCCTGGAAATTCAAGTAAAGGGTAGATCTGGGTTCCCATTAATACCTAATATACTGTAAATGAAGTTTGATGACAGCCCTTTCCTTCTGCTGCCTGGGATTCTTTTACACAGTAGACCAGCTGTGCCCAAGCTGAGACCCAGCAAGCACACACACAGGAAGTATTAAACATTTCACAAGGTTCTCTTCCCTGGAGTAATCAAGAATAAGAGGTGGAACCACCATGAACGGTGACGTGAGCTACATCCTTACCTTCATCTCATTCACAAATAAAATATAAATAAAATATAGTGACTGAGATATAAGGGTTAAGCTGAAATCTTCCAAATCGTCCTTAGGCATCACATGCAGCTGTTTCCAAGCAGTGATAGGTGGAGTTCTGCCAGTGTAAGTCTGAGACTAATGGGTTGAGCTCTCTCAGTGTCCAGCAAACAGCGCTGTCTGGATTAGCTGGGCACCTGAAGACTTGCCCATAATAAATGTTTTAAAACCCATGCCAAATCATAACAACATAAAAAAGGTTACAAATGCGAGGAGGTCATTTTGTCCATCTAGCCTGTTTGATCCAAGAATCTCAACCAGCTGTTTTCTGAAAGAAGCAAGGGCATCAGCTTCAGCAACGTGGCTGAGAAGATTGTTCCAGACTCCCACAAGCCTTTGGGTGAAGAATTGTCTCCGTCTCTCAGTTTAAAATGCTCTTGCACATCAATCAGAGACACGCTTCTCCTCCTGTTGGGTCTAACTCTCCTGCAAGGCTGTACAACTGGCAAAGTGGTCATTTTCATGTTGCAGTTATGTTGTAGCTACAGTATAAAGGGTAAGAAGGGGAAAATGTGCTCTGACTGCTCCACCTGGCATTATGGAGGACTCGAACCTCTCAATTCTATAGACTGGTGGTTCCCACAGTAATCTTTTGATTAGGTGAATAGCCATGGTGACAATGACAGGAAGGACACAGTATTCAAACCCACAAGGTTTATTTCTAACACTGATATTAGTTAATAAAACATACATAACAGAGTGGCCTCAGCCACAGGAATTACAACAAAAACACACCCCAGGGGAGTTGATACAAAAAAACTCAAATATGAAAACCAGACTTTCACACCACCAGGAGCAATTTGCAGTGTGGGAAGCAGGATCACAGGATGCTCTAATGTTAACTACAGGTTTTACCCTGATACATCCAGAAGCCAACAGCTGAAAGCCACCTCCCTCTTGGATCCTCTAACTACTCCACTGAAGTCCATTACACCAACGTATCTTGTCTCAGGGAGTGAAAATATAACTAACAAATGTGTCCAATTCCTAGCTTCCTGGTCTGCAGAGCTTCTACACGAAAATCTCTATTCCATCCTCTTATTTATAGGCTGCTTCTTTAATTTAGGGGCTCCTGCTCTCTTATTTAACTTATTTATATCTCAATGCATTGGCAGCAGTTGTCACCGGTGCTTGTCTTTCCCACACAGTCAGTTAGGATGTGGATCCAGAACTGGAAATGTGATTAGTGCAGGATCTGATAACTCTGAGGTGCGGACCACACCTGTTAGAAAGGGACACAGAGAAAAAAAAGACACAACCCGATATCACAACCTGGTTTGCCAGTCATCATACAATAATGGCCCTCTGAATCATCCAGTTACAGCCACGGGAATATCTTGAAATAAGGGACAGAACAGTGCCCTGATTCTTGCCAGTTATTGGCTCTTGGCTGATACCTGCTACATGTCAAAATGTAGGTGGACATGTTCATGAAGGATGTCTCATTCTCTCCTGGACAGTGGGTGGAGCCAAAGGGTGGATGTTAAAAATAAGTCCAAATTGGTTGCATATATAATCAAGCAAGAAGTCTTCTCTATTTTCCATTTGTTCAGTCTCTTTGTGTTTAACGTGTTCATAATAAATGCAATTTTATGTGCCTTAATATGCAAAAAAAAGAAAACTGCATCCTTTAATGAAGTCTGAGTCATAATCCAAGAAAGAATTAGTCCTTGTTTAACTAAATTAATTTGAATAACAATTCCTTGCTTTCATATAGAGCTTTTCACTTATGTATAAGGGGACCACTACTTCTAAGACTGAGGTCCATCACCTTCCCAGGTGACACACAGCCATTAAGCACCAGGAAACCCACTGCATAGCCAGTCTGCTAAACCAACACCAATTAGGGAGGATGTTATGTAGGCTTGTTTGTGGAAGCCCTGATATGAAGTTAGCATGACACTGTTCTCATATACAATACTATGTGATACTGCCCGAGTGACATTTGGCAGCCTCACTACACAGCAGATAAAGTGAGAAATTGCCTCACCATTTGAAATAAGAGGGAACCTAGAAAAGCCAGCTGCTGCAAGCCCAGAGTGCAATATAGTCAGGACACTGGTGTTAACACCACAACTCTTAAAACAAGTTTAATGGGATGTTAATGATTTAATATACCCAAAATGGCAATGGCAATGAAACTCTTCCTAAAGTTTCATTGCCATTGTAGGGAGTCTTATTGTTAGATAAGGGAAGAGAGGGAAAAGCGCCACCTACTGGTCCACCAACACCACTTCACACAGCAACCTGGATTTCCCTGAAGGCCTCTAAATCTGAGTATCACTGCTGTAACTCCAATACTTATTTAAGGGATAAAGGTGGTAACACAGAGATACTGGAAAGAAATCCAGGAGGTACAATCCAGAGGGTCACTTTTAGACAGATTTCTCATTGTGTTCCGTGGGTGGGTAGATGTAACCCACTTCAGGTCTCAAGAGTAGAGCTACTCCTACTACCCCTGAGAAGTAGAGATGAGAGGTCCACCTCATATTGAATCTGTATGCTCCCCATTTTCCTTCTATAACAATGACATTCACCCTTGTTTCTAGATGTATTGCAGGCTCTTCTCGTTTCTTGTTATTAAGTTACTTGCTAACTTATTCAAGTTAATTGATATTTCAAATCTTTAGCATATGGCGATTTTTTTCTGTTGTCAATTCCATGCCACAGATGGTTTTATCATTTTCTGTGCTCCACATTCCCCTCTGACATGCCAACTGTCAATTCACTTGCCATGTGACATCTTCCAAGCTCCTAGCTGTCTTGCAGGATAGTTTGTGTGGGGCAGACACATTAAGTGTCGATCATTGAGTTGTCCCGGCGAATGTCTAGGGTCACAGTTGCATGGAAAGGTCACATCATCTCAGGTTCTCCCAGTGCCAGCGCTGTGTGTGGAATCCAAGTCACAGTGGGCTAGTGAAATAGCCAAGACTAAAGCTAGTGATCACCCTCAGTTTGCATGAGCACATTGGCTCTGAAGCCATTCCCATCAAAGATTTCAAACCATTCTGAAAACCTGCCAAACAAAAGCTTTCTAACATGAGAAGTATCACTGCTCTAACGTTTCAGTGTTGAAGGTCATGTTCTATTAAAAATCCATACATTTTCCTCAAATGACCTACTTGTGATCTTTCAGCATACCTTGTGTCAAGTTTAAATGAAGTCTGAATCCATTATAGTGTGATGTATTTGAAAAACGAGAAAACGACAGTGTGCAGAGAACCAAACTTCTTGAAACTCCAGTGGGCTAAGCCCAAAAGCACACTAACAGCAGGTGGTTTGATCAGTTTGTTGTCTGATCGATTAATTGAGCCTGGGTGAAGAGTCCTTAAACTTACATGTGAGGACGACAAGCCTGCAGGTTTCACATTGAGTGTGAGCCCTGCAAACATGTCATCCTCACATGTGAGTTACGGTGAAACAATAAGCAGAAATACAAATATTTAGAAGCACAGTGCAGCGATAAACAGCAATTCAAAGTATTGTTTCTCATTCATAATTGCAGCCATTAACAAGATTACTGCTGAATTTCTGTAATGCTGCTTATTCTCCATCTAGTTACTGTCAGAGGGAGCCCCTCAGGCTCCCAACAAAAACACTTTAAAAGCAACCTTCAGAAAGAAGAGACATTTCTCTTACAGTCTGTCTCTCCTGTTGATATTAATGTTTCTTCATCCTGCTACCGCGGTTCTCGCTCAGCCCAAACATGCGCTGGAATTAATTAGGGCCTCGCTGACAGCTTTGTTCATCCAATTGTTTAAGGCGAGCTCTCTTTCTTGCTCCTTCCGAAAAAAGAACTCTTTAACAATTAATTTCAGCCGCAGACACTCGTCATTTCCAGGTGTGCAGCGTAGCAGCAATCCTAAACTGCAAGGAGCACCCTGACAGCTGCACTCAAAAGCCGCCCCCATCAAGTTCACTGGCAATAAACTAACAAACAGACAAACACAGAGGATTCAGACTCTCAGGCACACCAAGCCATAAAGACGTGCTGCACCAATCAGCAATACACATGGTGTTAAATCGAGGATGATGCTCACAGAACCTACCAGTGCATCATTCAATTTTATACAGCTTTCACCTGAACTAGAAAGAAACTGGCTCATGACAGTGATTCAGCTTTCAATTTTTTTGTTAACTGCTCTTAAGAGTAAAATAATTTAGAGGTGGGTCACGTGTTTTCTCCTTTAACCTTTTATTGTTTTTTTTAACAGACTTTCTCTATTTCTGGACCCCTTATTATTATATTAACTCATAAGAAAAAGAGGTTGTAAGGTGCTGTAGAAAACTAGAAGCTGCCTGGGTTCTTGTTGCCTTCTAGCACTACATGAATGGGGAAAAATATGACAATACAGACATAAGATCATGAAACATTAGAAAAGTTACTAACGAGAAGAGATCATCTAGCTCCTTTGGTTGCTAGTAGTTAATTGATCAAAAGATCTCAACCAGTTGTTTCTAGAAAGAAGCCAGTGCCACCATGGTGTAAGATATAAACTTACAACCTTGCTGAAGTTTGCACACAAGGGGCTCATAGATTTGAGGGTTTTAATCAAATGTTAATGTCGTTAGTCAGTGGGGGAGAGCTGGTGCATGCTGGGAATGTTGCTGGCAGGAATGCCACAATATGTAGTTACAAGGGCATTCAGAATCCATGAACTAGCACTAAAGTCCAGTCATGTCATGTCATTTGTGAAACCACTTTATACTATACAGTGTTGCAGGAAGCCGGAGCCTACCCAGCAAGCAATGAGCGCAAGGCAGGGTACACCCTGGATGGGGCACCAGTCCATTGCAGGCCAAGTACAAGCCAATTATCCATGGAAACAATCCATGGGGCCTCGGTAAAGGCCAAGTGGGAAAATGTGGAAAATGTGGCCTGGACACCCTACTCTCTACTCTTATTATTGAAAAATGCCTGGGGATCTTTAGTGACCGCTGAGTCAGGACGTTGGTTTAATGGCTTATCTGAAAGATGGACTAAAGTCTAGTGTTTGTATTAAATTAACAGGAAGGAGCAGTGATAAACCCAGACTTGGTTAACAGTATTGCACTGTTCTCATTGGAAATGGAAGTGAAAAGTGGGCAGACACTGTGCACAGCTGGCTGTGTTCTTGTTAACCAGAAAACTAACCCCTGTATCTGAAGTATATTTCATACATTTGATCCAGGAATCTTGGCATGTTAAATTGGTTTTAATTGAAATCATGGAAACATTATAGATTGAACCTTTATAAAAAAGAAACCGATTGTACTGATTTGATAAAGCAAGCCAAAGGTTCAGTACTCTTGTTGCACAAAAGTTTCTTCTCCCTTTAGTTCCAAATCTGTCTTTCCTCAGTACAGTGCTGCAACAATATAGGACTCTGTTGCTGCATTAGATCCTGTGTGTTTTTACTGAATGCAATTGCAAAGATTTGTTAATGCTGACATTCTTACTGATCAAGTGATAATGTCAGACTTTACAATAGAGAACCAAATTCACCATGTTCTAACATTAACATCCCGTCCTGGTTCTCTTACAGGATCTTTTCTTTAGATTTTTTTATGTCATACTGTATATGATTCTCCAAAACAATTTGTTTAAATACACAGTAGAAATATAGCTATCCATTATGTATACAGAGAAAGAAAGAGAAAGAACAACAACAAGCAAAGACATGAAAAAATGCTATGAAAGAGAAGTGCTTTAAAAGACCTGCTACCACACACATCAGCTGTCAGAACCTCATTCCTGTAACCCTCTGACGTGACAATTATTCTCATCTTTCAGGAAACCTGTGTTTAAAACAGACGAGCATGTCTGGAACAGCTTCACATCGCACTCAGCCCTGTCATTCTGAGCTCTCCATTCTCCCCTTCTTCACGGCACCATTCACTTCCCTTATCAGACCCTCTCCAGCTTTCGTCCTGGTAAGAAAAAATGTTAACAGCGGAGTGGCTGGGCTTGTTCCATCATTTGCAGTACAAGTAAAGCTACTACCACTACCTCAGTGGTTTGAGCCCAGTGCAACTTCGATCATATAGGGTGGATCTTAAAAGTGGAATGTTTTCTTCATATTTTCTGAAGTGATTTGTCAGAGGAACTGAGATGTATTTCTGGGGTTCTCTATGTTTTAATCCTGAACAACCCGTTATCCATTAGTTTTCTAACCTTTTCTTCCAATTAAGGGTTATGTGGGAGCTAGAGCCTATCCTGGCATGAAACAGGAACAATGCAGGGTACACCTGCAGTGCATTGCAGACGGACACAAACACAGATACACACTCACACCAGGGCCCATTTTCTCAGAAGCCAATCAGTAACCTATTATTATTAGCTGTGGGAGAAACCCAAGTAAACACAACAACATACAAACTCCACCTCAGGTCTGGAATGGAACCCAGGACCCCAGCAATGTGAGGCAGCAATGGTAACCACTACACCATCATGCCACCCCATCCTGTGAATATTTTTTATTAAATGTTTCCTGGGCCAACCTGTAATTTTCTTCCAAATCTAAGATTGACAGTTACATACAAGAGGCTACCTTAATCCAATTCACTTCCAAAGCTGCATTGAAGCCTTGGAAAACATACAAGAATACCCCACTTATCAAAGTAAAGCTTCTTCTGTGTTGTTTTGTTTCCCTCAGAGGTCTCATCATCATCATCATCATCATCATAATATTAATAATACACTTATATATCATTTTTCTGGGCACAAAGAGCTTTACAGGTAATGGGGACTGCCCTCCACCACCACCAGTGTGCAGCCCCACCTTGATGATGCAACTGCAGCCACAGTGCACCTGTACGCTCACCACACACCAGCTATAAGTGGGGAGGAGAACAGAGTGATGAAACCAGTTCATAGATGGGAATTATTAGGAGACCATGATTGGTAAAGGCCAATGGGAAATTTGGCCAGGACGCTGAGGTTACATCCCTACTCTTTTCGAGAAACGCCCTGGGATTTTTAATGACCACAGAGAGTCAGGACCTCAGTTTTACATCTCATCCGAAGGACACATCAGTGCGATTCTCTAAAACCAAATATAAGACACAGCAATGCCAGTATGTCATGACTGGATCTCCTAATCCAGCGAAATTAGCAAAATGGCTTAGCCCTATGAGAGCAAAGCAACTGCTTCCAATCAGGTTAATTAAGCCTAATTATTATTTGACAGAAATGGACAAAGAAGCTTAATTGCTGGCTAATTCAACTGCCTGAATTCCACAGAACCACCAGCCTCCTCAGACCATACCATTTCTGCACTGCTATCTCCGTCTCACTGGAGCTGGGGAAGGGACACTTAGATTTAAAGAGCCACTCTTAATGAAGCATGAAGCTTGAAGACCTAATCAATGAGAATTCATTTTTTTTAAATAACTGCAGAGAAAAAATGGAAACATTTCATAACACAATTGCAATAAACGAGTGATTAATAAAAATGTGAAATTGGAATACATATAGATAAGGTCAATTAAAACAAAATCCTGATAGGAATAAGATGTCAGCTCAGCATTTTCAATAAATGCTAGAGGCTAAATTCTTTATGAGACTAATAATGCTGTGTGTGTATGGCATTGAGTCAAAGCTCCTGATAAGTTTGTAGTTAATGGAAACATCAAGGATGGATCTTGTAGGTAAGGAAGAAGTGGCAAGTACAAGCAAAAAAGAGACATGGTATAGTAGAGCAGGCAGCAAAGCCATAGGTGAAGATGAGAGAGTGGGAGTCTATAGGATCAGATAAAGAAAGACCAAAAGATGGGGAGAAATAATCTGGAAAGTACAGGAGATAAACCTTAGTGAAGTGTTACAAATCCATTTCTTTTGAGAGGAAACATATGGATTGGTGCAGCAGAGCATGGAAAAGAGAAAAGGGAGAAGTTGTTCTGCATGAAGAAGGTAGGACAATCCAAAAATTGAAAATGAGAGTGCTAAGTGGTCGTTTATAGAAGGAGAAAAGGAAGGTCCTGAAGACAGGCCCTTGAGGGACACCACAAGTGATAATGAGGGAATAGATAAATGGGAATGAGTAACTCCTGGAAATCTGGAGGGATAAATTAGAGAAGTACAGTAGATTACTCCTCCGAGATTCCTAGTCAGCAAGGTCTTTAGGTCCTGTGACAAAAGCAGTTTTCACAGATATCAGAACAAGAGAGAGGGGGGCAGAGTTGTGAGGAGAGAACTGGTAACAGAAAGTAAGACTGTTTACATGGAGCATGGAAGCTGGAACTCAGATTAAAGAGAGGGATGTAGATCATCTTGCAGTATATTAGAGATGTGTAAGAATGGAATCCAAATCACATTTTATTGTTCTTGAGATGAGTTAAAGAAGACACAGAAAAACAGAGTGCAACACTGCTATCAAGAAACAACAGTTTAGGATTGCACTGGTCTCAAGATGATCTTACATTGGGTTGTAGCCTCAACATCAGCCATGGTATCATAAGGAGAATCAGTTCGGAGTCCTATTTCTGAGCATAGCAATAGATAGAATAATTATACAGATTTTAAACAGTAGGGAGCAAGGTTATTGTCACTGGTACCAGATGCAAGAAACTGCTGGGAAGATACTTAACCTTTAGCTGTGCATGAAGAAGAACAAGAAGCCCTTTGTTTCCCAGATGAGTATTAATACTCCAGATATAAATGTGCTACAGGCAAAATATGCACAACCACTATTTTGGAGTTATATTATTTTGACCAGACATGGTACTGTGTCACCAGGCTTTTAAAAATCACCATGATAAATTATGAAGCATTTTTTAAACCCTGTCAGGTGTCACATCTAGCTCTTGTTAGTTAGTGGCTGAATTCTAGGTTACCTGACATCAGGCTCAGACTGTATTAATGTTTTTTTTGTTTTAGTGTCTTTTAGTGTGGCCTCAAAACTGCCAGCTGCAGGTCTCAACCAGCTTCTGGGCCTGGCTGTTACTGTTAACATGGGTCCATGATATCTTGGCTTATCAAGGTAGATAAACTTTTTTAACTGACTGAATACTACAACTGTGCCCAGACTGAACTTGGTGATATGAACTGACTTACTGAATGTGTGCACAAACAGTACTGTAATATGCCAAGTGCTATGTGTTTCCAGAGAACCTGTGTATGTTTCTCTACATATCTGTAAGGCTGTGCTGTCTGGGTTCATCCAAGCCTTTACTGTGCCTTATGGCTATCCTTTCTGACAAAGACTCAAATAGAAATGAGAGGGAGATGGTTTTCTCTCTGTAGTCCCCTGCCTGTGCAGCCAGTGTCATTCCCAGGTCTGATGTGATGTAATGTGAGTGTAGATGTGCCAGTGTGCTTCTGCCTGGGAATGATGTTCAATGCATGATGCACATAGCAGAGCAGAGCAGAGACTGTAGAAGGCTTTCACGGTTTCAATATACTGTGCAGAAAATGTAAAACAACTTGTCTGCTATCAGAAAAGCTACTGCAAACCAATGTGTCTAAACAGCTTGTCAGTCTAAGAATTAAGAACTATTGACCTTCATCCATTTTATGTCAACCTGCAGAAGTGTTATGTTGTCATGGTGAGCTCATCATACAACACAGGATGGTTTAGCACAATTACAAGAAATTCACAGAGCAGTAGGCATTTGTTTCTGAAATATTTTGTGTTGTATTTATTATTTTCCACTCAATTTCAGTAGCAAGGTTCCACATGCACAGGGTGTGGTATCATGCACAGCAGGTCAGCTTAAATACTTTGTGCTAGATTTTACCTTTACCCTATGGTTAAAATTTCAGCTCTTGTAAAAAGTTTTCATAGGATTGTTGAAGCTAGGGGGGGTATCATTTGCAGGTTTCATCGTATTGCGCTTCTTGAGGCCTAAACAGAGTCTGGAAGAATGGGTAGAATTTGGTGTGTTTGTCTGGATGCAATTGATCTTAGGAGCAGGTAAACAGAAATGATCAAAAGGGGTGAATTACTTTGATTAAATAACTGAAAAATGGAAACTGTTGTGCCTTAGTACACAGCATAAAAAGAGACAGGGAGAAAAGGAGAAAGAAACAGAGGGAAGATAGAAATGAGAGAGAAGATAGAGAAAAGTGACACAATCACCCTCCCCTTCCTCTTAGCTTGTGCCATGTACAGTAATAGGACCTTGTTTGAACTAATCTTGAATCTGGTTAAGGAATCTGAAACTTATTTTAAAGAGTTTGCTGTCCTATTTGATTTAAAAAATGCAAATTTCTTGTATTGTGGAATCCTCAGGCTAAAAACATTATCGACTGAGTCCCTGAGTCCCATTCACTTTTGGGCATCCATGTTGTAGAAAGGGAGATTAAGTTCTTAGTCATATTCATTTACATGGATAGGTTTTATTCCCTTGGTAATGTATAGTGTTTATAGGGATCCAAGTTACAGGGATAGAAAATTGGTTTGTTGGTCTGTAGGAGGTAGGCCTCTAAAATGTATGTTTTTTGTATATATGTTTTGCATTTAATTTGTATTTAGTGTTATGTGTAGTAGAGCTTGTGTCTATTATTCATAAATATTTTTGTTTTGTCCAAGTTCTGATTCTGCTTTTATTACTGTCACATGCCTTGAATGTTTACCTACCACTGTATTTAAATTTCCTGCTCACCCCCAGTTTGGTACAGGATCTTTAATCTCAGTATTTACTTACAGTAAAAATGATCTTTTTAGTGATTCCTTTCTCAACAGAGCTTCTTAATATGTATATATCAACATTCTAAATTACACTGTAACTGTTTTCTCGATGGTAAAGCTTTTGTAGGAGGATTTTCAAAAGACAGGGAGAAACAATACAGAAACAGGAGAATTGAAAAACTGGCTGGTATTTATCTTGAATTAGAAAACATGGCACTGCATTGCACTTGGGATGGTAAGGTTTCAAAGCCCGTCATCTGGGGAGAAGTAAAGGTTAATTCTGTTCTGAAAAGTAAAAAGACGAAACAGCAGATGTCAACTGGAAAGAAAAAAACACTTTTCAGCTGAAAAAGGTTCCACAGCTGAAAGGTGTTTCTTCTTTCCATTTTTCGGAATGGAATTAACCTATTGCTTCACGCTTGGACACATATAAGGAGCTCTCAGAAAGGCTGAAGCTGGTCTACGGTTCACGTGTTGCACTTCTGGTGACTGTCCCAGACTAGGATTGCCCAAACACCACAGAGTGTCACAGTTGATGGACTGGTTTGACTTGGACAAATTGTTCCAAAAACATCTACGTGTGGTCAGTGCAGAGAGTGGGAAGAGCATAGAGATTCTTCCAGTTCCTGTACACTCTTCCAATAGACATTTACTATCCTGTAGGCAGTATAGGATTCTCTTGATTTCAACAATACAGCATTAGCTAGACAAATAGGTGCTTCTGTCTCAGATAGTCTCAGTCTCAGATAGAGCTAGTAGGACATGACCTACATCTCACTCTCAGATCTTCAGAGACTGAGGTCTCACTCCACAAACCAATGGAATCTCTGGAAGCTGCAGAAGCAACAGAGAAAAATACCTGTGAATCATGTGTCAAACAAAATTCCCAAAGGAGTAAAAACAGATGTGCACTGATTTTAGGCCATAGCTGTCAGAGCAGTAGCTGTAAAACCAGACAGTCCACCGGGGAGGACATATGAGGGCACACATCTGTGATACCACCTGTCTTTTAACCCAGCTCATTGCCACAATGCATCGCTCTGTAGTACTGACTCACCCCAAACCCCCACAGCACCTCACCTTCAGGCCTACAGAGCCACCAGCCCCAACTTATAGAATCTATATTGTTCTATATTGTTGCTTTGAAACATCTAAAAAGTCGCATATTTTTGCTAACAGCACAACAAGAAGGAAAAAATGGTTGTAGAGTTGTTGTACTATTGTTGTTGTACTGTAGAGGTTTTACTAGTAAAACGCCATGAGTCTTCAGTAGTGTTTTATGTGGTTTTCTTCATATAAAAAGAAAGTAAGTTCTCCAGTCTCCTCTCAGTCCTCTGGCTATCAGCACCTCCACTGCCCAATAATATCTCTCAATGGCTTGTTGGTTTCTCTGTTACCTGGTTTACTGTATAGTCTCTTTCCATCTTGATCACTTGTCAGCATTTCTATGGCTAGTAAGATAGCATTTGGCTGTCCTTCAGAGCCTTGGTGTTTTCACCTTCACTTGTACGAAGTGTGTTTCAGGACCCTATGCAGACGATAGAATCTAGAGGGGAGGAGACGGTGAGGAACTGGGCAGGTTGATGAACAGGGTGGCATAGTCCAGGTGAATAAGTCCGAGGAAGTCCAGGGGGGAAACCATGGTAAAGTCCAATAGTCCAAAAACTGGGAAATCCAGAGGAGACGATAACAAGACAAAGTTCAAAACCGGAACGGGATCCGGTGCAGGGAGAGGGAATAAAAATGGGGAAAATGGGACCAAGCGCTCTGAGTCCCGGACTCGGCTGGTTTAGGATGCCGATAGGAGGCCTATGCCCTCAAGCCGCGGGCGTAGGGCGACTTGGTGGTAGAGGGGCCTCCGGGCGTCCGTCTTCCAATGCAGAGCCCAGAACAGAGCGAGCGTCAGGGCTTATAAGGAGGGGCTGGATAGGAGGCAGGTGCACGTGATCAAGTAAAACCTGAAACAGCCGGAGCGCCCTTACAATTGTGACATTCACACACCTAACAGCAAACAGCATCATTTTATGTCATGGATGGAAAGACCTGCAGCTGTAACCGCTCGGACAAGTATTAGCTGATGGTCACTTTTGCAAAATCTGGACTTGACCTGTCCGCACCTGTAGCCAAGAATCATCTGAACTTCTGAACTGCACGTTAATCATCTGATCTGTTGATTAAACTTAGCTGAGC
The DNA here is from genome assembly GCF_040954835.1 of Lepisosteus oculatus. Taxonomy (NCBI): domain Eukaryota; kingdom Metazoa; phylum Chordata; class Actinopteri; order Semionotiformes; family Lepisosteidae; genus Lepisosteus; species Lepisosteus oculatus. Next base: position 27,724,536 of record NC_090701.1, on the reverse strand, counting down.
ATTCTTCAATTCTCATTTTCTTCATTGTTCATTGCAACGGCAAAACATTCCCTCAAAGAAATTATAGGCACAGAAGTCAGGCCAGTGTGGTATTTCACAAATATGTTCATAGCGGCGGTGCAGTGGCTCTGTGGCTTAGGGTCTGTGCCTATGGCTGGAAGTTTGCCGGTTCGTAGCCCCCAGCTGGCAGAGGAATCCTATTCTGTTGGGTTCCTTAGCAAGGCCCTTCACCCCAATTGCTCCAGGGGTGCTGTATAAATAACTGGCCCTTTTCCCTGACCCCAAGCTTCTCTCCCTGTCTGTGTGTCTCCTGAAGAGCAAGTTGGGGTATGTGAAAAGACAACTTCCTAATACAAGAAATTGTATATGGCCAATAAAGTGATCTTATATATTAATCAAATACACACTGAAGACAGCAGGGTGGTACAAGCCAGGTCATGCTGAGAAACCAGCAAATTCACATTTATTCCTTTTGCCATTTTTCTGCCATTTTTCGAATGCCACCCATGTCTTAGTTTTCTAAATTAAAATAAAAACACTGCTGACGTTAAGATAATCTAACCGTTTACTTTTCCTGTTTGATCTGCTACATAATGAACATCAAATATTTTACACAGAGAACATTTTTTCTGGATGCTGATTGTGTTGGATCCTTCAGTGAAGATTTTGAAGATGAGACTCTTAAGATAAACAAGCTACTACAAGCAACCTGAGGAGCATTACAAGCAGAATCATGTTTTTAGAACGTAATGTTTTGCAGTGCCATAGTTATACAACAGGTATAGCGTCGTACAGTAGATAAGGTTATTTAATACTTGCTTCTATTAAATGTTTGTAAAAGTAGATCTTTGACTCTTTACAGCTCCCTGTAATACAATATGGGCTTGTTTTGTCCTCATCTTCCAAAGGTCTACCGTGACTCTGCCATCTGGGCTCAAACTTCATTTCCAGTTTCAACACAGGCCCTGGACACCTGGGGCCAGCTGCCATAAGATTGAAATGTTTTGTGTTTCCATCAGGGATGCTGCTGATTCTGTTTTTCTGGCACTAAATAGAAAATAGAATAATGCTTATAAGGAGTTGTTAAACAGAAGTTTAGGAGGAAGTCAAATTATATTATCACACTTCCTCACTCTTATCAGAGAAATGGAATAACTTAGGGTACTTAACTTGGTACTCATGGTCTTAAGTGTAACCTTGTTAGTTTCCTGCAACATTGCAGTTTTGCACACTGGAGCTCTTTTTTATATAGACACTTGTTTTGCTCCTCCCCCTGGACTCCTGGTACAATTCTGAATATAATTACTTGCCCAAACAACATACATTTGCATTCCTTTATACAGTTGGGTATTTTACTGAAACACTACAGATGAAGTACCTCAGTTAAGGGTGCAGGTGAGCAGTATCAAGCATGAGATTTGAACCCACAAGGCCAGGACCCTAAGTGCTGTTCCTGTGTCAGCCCCTTGGCTGGCAAAAAAACCTCTCACTGCAAAGCTTAATAAACATGGTCTGTCTTTCTTCTGGGACAAACTCACAGCTTCGATCCTCTCCCATTTCGAAAGCTTTGTCCCTACTAACTCCAGACACACTATAAGCACAGTGTTGGTGATGGTGGGGGGAGGGGGGTCTTAAAAGTCCTCCCACTCCCCCCCCCCACTCCTCCTAGCAGTCTCTGGCGACTTGGTCCTCAGTGAAGAGCTGAAAAATCTCATCTGAAATGAAAGAGAAAGGCAATTAATTTCCGTCTGTCAGGATCCGTCTGTGAGGAGTTGTAGATTTTATCTGTGCTGCCGTGTGAGGCTCGTATCTATTGAAGCAAAGGGTGCTGGGTGTCTGAATAGGTGTTGGTAATGAACTGTTGAAAGGACTCTTACTGAGGGAGAGGAGAATTACCACCCAGTGCCGCGCAGTTCTAGTGCTCGCTCTTCAAGACATGTCATCATTTGCCTTTTAACCTTTCCCTCAGCCTCAACGCTTCTCAGAAATCATCAACAGGGATGTGCTTGGTGTCACTTTCCACTTACAACATGCCAGGGAGTGAGAGTTTATTTCTGTGTATATCTTTTCACTGCCTTTTTTTGCCTGAGAAGTATCCCATTTATTGGCTCTGACTATGGGAATTTCCACCAGTTTATATCCCTTTTTGCTGTGCACACCCTGATCTGCGTGCCTCGCTCCACAGCCCAGACCTTTTTAAAAGAGCACATTTGTTTTCTGCTCTTGAAGGAAAGCTTTAGGATGTCCAAAATTTCAAAAAGTTTAAAATACTTATGTTCAGAACTCCACAGAAATGTACAAGGCTCAGAAGTAGACAGATAGATATGCTGAATGAAAGTTTTAATCCTATTGTAACAAACTTTTAACAAGCAACATTGTATTGTGGCTTGGTGGTAGTTCTACTGCCTTATGGCTCTTCTGGGTGTAATTATGGGGTGGAGCACCTTCTGTGTGGAGTTAGTATGGTCTTTCCACGTTCAGGAAGGTTTTCTCTGACAAAGAGCAAAAAATCCCTAGCTGCTTTGAAAGATAAATTTGTTGCTCTAAATCACCTTGGATGATCTGCAAAACAATCATTGCCTCCAATTATAACAGGTGACACTGTTCCTGAGCTATTCTGTGAAAACAGCAGAAGGGCAGCAAATTAATAAAAAGGCGGGAAACAGGGCCGACCACTAGAAACATTCTTCAGGATAGCAGATTGTTAGGACTGCGCAGAACATACTTCTTTGTGCGATGGAGGAGAGATAATGTTGTTTGTAATAAAGTTTAGGTTTTATGTAATTTCTGTAACAAATGTATTTCCTTACATGTCTTCAATCATTCAGATAATGTCTCCTCTTCCAAACCTTGTACCTTGATTGAGACCCTTCACCTGCCTCTGAAATGTGCTTTGTTTGAGCTGCCTTCTATTTAAAGTTCTGAAGCATTTACAGCAGTTTGGACACACGACACGGCTCTTGTCACAGGGATCCAAGAAGCTCTCGAGTCCACTTAACCAAGGTAACCACTTGGTTTATTGTAATGCCAGCTGCGGGAGTAGTTTTACTGGTTTAGTCCACTAGAGACAAAATAATTCAGACTGGATAAGTGTCTTCAAAGGATCACATGAACTTTTGCCTAACTAAACTAAAAGCAGTTGTTTTAATCCAGAAAGGAGAGCCCAGATGAAATGAAAATCAGGAGACCCTGTCGTTTTTCAGGATGAGTGATGGATCGCAGTGCTCCTGGGTGATTTTAATCCCCCCATTTCCCCAGTTGGTAAGACTCTGGTCCAGCTGGCCTGTCTATGGACTCACAGCACTAAATCAAAGCTCATAGTCCAGAACTCTCCTTATAGTCCACCATAACTCACTCTCTCCACAGATGGTCAATCCCTTCTCCTCTCTGTTCATTTCTCCAGCTGCATTCCCCAGGGTCTCTGATATCTATTTGATCCTAACCACTTTTATCCTCTCAAAGACAAATGCCTCCATTAAACAAAAGGAACAAGAACTAACCTTCAAGACTTTGTAGCCTTTTAGAATGAATATTCTGTTCTGACACCATGACAGCTTTATCCGTAAACGTTTTGAACATGTTTACTGCCGTAAGGTTAAAATTCTTCTGGAAAAGCTGAGGGACTTTAGTCCAAAATGTTCTGAAACAAGTTGTTAATCATTTTAAACTTGAGTACTGCATAAAAATGTATACATCAAACCTTTTTCTTTTTAGATAGGTATTAGAAGGAACACTTTCCTAACATAGGTCAGCTGTCCCATTGAATGTTAACTTTATGTGCCCAAAAAGGCAGAGTGACAAGTTATAAGAGTTGTTTCTTGTAGACTTGTGATTGGAGGAGAACTAATTAGTATTCATACCCATAACTCTCTGTGACTCTGTACATAGGAGAGAGAAGATCTTATAATAATGAGTTTCATAAAGACAGACATTAATTGAATTTGGTGACTCGGGCAACTATCTTACATCTCTGCACTGAAGCTCGGAAGATCTGAGAGCAAGCAGGCAAGGCCTTTTCAGAACTTCTCTCAAGGGTGCTGAAAACAGGACTTATCAAGTTTTTTGGAAAATAGGAATGCTTGTCTCCGCAGCAGGAAGAGTCCCACTGTGAGGCTCCGCAGCACTAATTGCATCGCGGGACTCATCTTTCCTGGGAACTTCTGTGAAACGTGAGGTGCAGGCTGTCAGAAGGGGAGACGAGAAGAACACGTTTGACAAACCATTCCTCATTTTTTATTTTCTGATAAAAACACTGGCAGTTTGAGGCCACTCTCAGTTTGTACTCTTTTTTTTTTAAAAGGAGACGGTTTTGGGAGAGAAAGACTGAAACCTCAAGAACTGCTTTTTTATTCTCTATTTCTTTCTTCAAATTCCCCTCAGAGTCCTGTATCTCCTCTGGGGTTTGGAGCGGGCGCAGGCAGAGTATATCATTCTGAGCCGCCCCTCTCCTCTCTTATAAAGTCAAAGACTCACAGGAGAGTTGAGGAAGCGATGGAGCCCACGGTTTGTGAAAGGTGTTTGCTATTAATAGAGCTCTCAGGAGAGAAAGAGACAATTCGTTTTTGCGGCCTACCTCCTCCTCCTTTCCCCAGGCAGCCTCCCCTTGTCTGTCAACCCCTCTCTGAGGGGAAGAGAGAGGGATTTTAACTTCCTTGGCCTGACAGGAAACAAGTACAGAGAAGCCAATGAACTTATCTGACGCTCTTCAGAGCTTAAGCACCAGCTGACAACAGAAAAACAGAGAGCAAAAACTGACCCTGCCCATTATCCAGATAGCCACTCGCTACAGACTCACTCACTCCTCAAGGTCAAAGCAGCATCTGCATATTCACGGACACTGTGCTCCGGACTAATACAATCCCACAATGTGAGCACAAATGGGAAGCCGACCGGTAACCGATGCTGAGCCAACAAATTTCAGAGCGACATCAAAAGAAGTAAAAGAAGAAAGATGCCCTTTCTGAATGAAATGGCTAATACTTCTCAAAATGAATGCAATTAGGTCTAACCTACAAACACTAATCTACTAGCAGGTTTGCAAAGCTTGGATTGCATTTTATTACTATTTGTTAAAATCTACTTCTTTTTTTTTGGAGATGTGTTTGGATAAAAATGATCCAAGCTGTAAATGATAACTGCATTTTAAACAAATAGGAAAAGAAGCTAAATCATAATCAAGTGCTTTAATAAATACTCTTTTAAATAGTGCCTTCTAAACTGACAGGCTAACAATCTCTGTAAGGCCCAAACGAAGTTATAGAAAAAACTGTGCATGCTGTAAAAACTTTAACCAAAGTTAATAAGTGGTCAATAAAGTTCACACACAAAATCAGTACAGAGATACTGCAATAAACTGAAAATCAGCAAGGGCCTCCTCACCTTCCTGTAGTGAGATACACACTCATGAATTAGTCATTGCATTGGCTTACCTTGCTTGTTTACCTTGTTGAAATATTTATGACCCTCTTTATTAAGTTTTAAGTAAGGGTGCCAAATTGCCTAGCTCCCTCCTTGATTGTAATGTAAGGGTTTGTGCCACAGCCACCCTTTTCTTCAAAACAGAGATTTCTCATGTGCAACAAAGGTCAGACACTTCGTAATTATAACAAATTAATAGTTGCTTATACTTATGTAGCTCTTTTCTGGACTCTCCACTCAAAGTGCTTTACAGGTAATGGGGATCCCCTCCACCACCAATGTGCAGCCATAGAAGAGATTTGACGGCAGCCATAGTGCGCCAGTACGCTCACCACACATCAGCTATTGATGGGGAGGAGAACAGAGTAATGAAGCCAATTCATAGATGGGGATTATTAGGAGGCCACGATTGGTAAGGGCTAATGGGAAATTTGGCCAAGTCACCAGGGTTACACCCCTAGTCTTTTTGAAAAATGCCCTGGGATTTTTAATGACCACAGAGATTCAGGACCTCATCCGAAGGACGAAGCCATTTTACATTATAGTGTCACTGTACTGGGGCATTAGGACCCACATAGACTGCAGGGTAAGCACCCCCTACTGGCCCCACTAACACCTCTTCCAGAAACAACATTTGTTTTTCCCAGGAGGTCTCCCATCCAGGTACTAACCAGGCTCACACCTGCTGAGCTTCAGTGGGTTGCCGGTTGTGAGTTGCAGGATGATCTGGCTGCTGGCATAAGCCTCTCCTCCTTTATCTCTGAATTCTCAGTATTGACTCTTTTATGTTTCCTACTCCAGAAGAGCTTTACATGTTACAGTTGTCTCCCTGACACACTAGATTTTGTGAATAATAGGATGGGAGACCCGTAAGAGAAACCTGCTATGAGTGGTATTGGTGGACCTGTAAGGGGCACCCTTCACTCTGGTCTAGAACTGATAAAATATTGCCCCAGTATGATGACTGGGGTCACTGTGCTGTAGAAAGTGCTGTGCTTCTGATATGAGGCTAAACTGAGGTTCTTTCCACTTGGTCATTACAGATCTTATGCTAAGAGTGTAAACATCATTGTCTTGGTTAAATTCTACCCTGGGCTTACACAATATAGTGTCCTTCAATTTCCCCTTTAATATAGTTGGTGAAATAATGTATTAACTCTCCACCTGATCGGCTGTGTTGTGGGGTTGCTGTGCATCGCTCAGGTGGCTGCACTTCAGTGGATGATATTCCCACCTATATATGAAGCACTTTGACAAACTGGAATGCAAACAGCTTTATAAGTAGTAATAATCATTATGATAATGTGCTTTTAATAACTAATATGGTTTTAATTGATTTTCATGAGCATAAAGTAAGAGATTATGTGCATGTCCAAATGCAAAAGCTAAAACATTAAGTAATAACTTAAGCATAAGGAACAGCTCACAATGAGGATTAACAGTTAATGATCTGTTGTGAGTGGATATAATTTGAAAACATGACAGGATTATCATTAAAGAATGATTATCATTGTACGTGGCACAGAATTGTGGTGCATTGTGCTGCCAACTCAAGAGAATTGGGTTGGATTCCAGATTGGAACACATTCTGTGTGGTGCTTGCATGTTCTCTCCAGGTTCACATGAGTTTTTTTGGGGGGGCTTCAGGTTTCCTCCCACATTCCAAAGACTTTCTGATTCATTTTGGCTCTGCAACTAAATTATAATCCTGCTTTGTGCCCCGGGATTTTGGAATAGTCTCCTAGTTTACATGACACTTGCCAAGAATATACAGCTTTCTAATAATGGGTGGGTGATTAACATGTTTATTATATGAGACAGAAAACAGTATATGCTTTATTGTTTGTAATTGTTGACAACACAATTGACAAAACATATTTCCTATTGTTTATACCTGAAACACACACAAGGTGCCCTAATACTAAGAACAGCACATCCTCCATAGAGATATAGAACATACTGTAACTACTTGCTGGTATTATTTATTTTGACATTATTTTTTGCAAAATATATTGGGATTTTTGTATACTTAAAGCTATAGAAGCACTTTAGTCTGTCAAGAAATGGAACCAAATGATTATGTGATAAAAAGTCTGTTTTAACATAAATTCTTTACTGATTTTTAGATAAAAAGGGGCTGGCTCTTTTGTGAGTAACCCAGTGCATGGCGTTGACTGATTACTTCATTGGTTGCGCCAGGGGCAGAGACAGTGGTAAAGAGTGACAAGAATGAAGATCCATCTCCTTTTTCCACATGTAGGGTGATGTAGAGCTCGGTCCCCAAACTGCTCAACATTATTACCTGGGACAGAGGAAGTGTAAGAGTAACAAGGTAAAGTGTATATATTGTGTAAGTGTATATATTTAATTTCTTTCAGATTTTCTTTTATTCTCAGAATCAAAATGTTATATTTCTTTGCCACATCATGGCAAATTCAAATTGCAAAAACAACGAAAATATTACATTTTTAACAATACATCTTATAAACCCCCATGTAAAAATACCCTCCAAATATCCTAGAGTCTACCGCATAGAGGAGTCATGCTGAATAAATAGAGGAGCACCAGGAGATACAGAATGGCTTTGAATAGAATGCAAAGATTTATCAAACTCGTCAAAGCAGACTGTGGGATTCCCCAGAGCCCGCGCCACCAGAGACTTGGAAAGGTCTACCATGATGAGCGAGATAAATCTTCACGTCCTTTCCAGGCACTGTCTGCGTCCCTCTCTCTCTTTTCACTCTGTCTACGGCACAAGGCTCTTCTCTGAACACTCACAGACACTCCTGGTGCTCCACCCCAGAATCACAGCAGCACGGCTACTGTATGATGTCTGCATCTCCACAGTCCCATCTTTCTGCTGCTTCATTCTTTATGCCTAGCAGGCTGGACCTGCTGTTCTCAAATTGTGGGTTATAACTAAATTATCTTCCCAGATTGTTCACATTCAAGCAGCCCCTTGACTTGAGATGTGAATACCTTAAGACTGGTGTCATTTTGTCACTTAACATCAGGTATCCTAAGGCCTATAATTGCTTGGACACAAATCCTTCTGATGCTTCTGCCTTGTTCTCTCAGCTTTGAAAAAAATAAAATAAAAGGTGATGTTTCTGCAAATTAAGTTTTTCTCTGAATTCAATTGGACTTTATTTTGAAACTACATTAACAAGATAAATTAAACAAATTCACAAAAACTGTGAGAACACAGGCTAGGTACAAATTGAAGGTGTTACTGGTAATTAGGACATTGGTGTTTGTCTTCTACAAAAATTGCATGAACATAGTGTGAATTTTGCTTTATCAGCTAGGACTCATGTTTAATAACTCACTAGTAGTTTTTCTTATTGTTGAAAATGGATTCTTATGTATTGTAATCATTACTGATAATTACACAGAGTTCTTTTGTAGTGTGTTTGTTAATACATTAGATAATCCTTAGATAACAGTGCCCTGTGACGAACTGGTGGTGTGCCCTGTGTCTGTGTGTCCCATGAATGACCAGGGAGTAACCTACCTTGTGCCTGTGATTTTGCTGGGTTATTTTCCAGCTCCCTTGTGACCCTGTATTGAACAACATGGTATTGGATGGGTTTATCTTTTGATAAAGGACACAGGACAAGAATGTGAAGCAGACTGTGGACGGCTGAGGGAGAGAAAAGGATCTCACTTGTTTTGGAGCAGTACTTTTGACAGTTTACAGGAGAGTTGCATGGGTAATTAAACTAAAGTCTTTGCAGCCCCTGCTCTGTGTGAAGAGCCATTTGTTCTCCAGCTGTTTGGAGCAGCTCTCCAGGGGTCATCCCCAGCAGCCAGCGCTGTGTGCTCTGAGCTTGGAGGCTTCAACACGGGCCACGCTCCTCCATCATTTCATTTATTTTTGGAAGTAAAGTTGTTTCTATTGATGGATGTGCTGCTGTTGGTGGCTAAGTGTTTTTACATTATGACTTCTGCCAAGGTTTTATAGAAACATAATGTGCGTGATCATAACCAGCCTGAAGGACGTATTGAAAGTTCATCCGGATTTAATATCCCTGGGCTGTCTTCAAGAGAGGACCTGAGAGGAAAGCAGCCTAGAGTCGACCAGTGAAATTATACTCTGAGTAGTAAAATAAAATAAAGACTTAATTTTCAACATCATTTTGCATTTTTTCTTGATGTGTGATGACTCCATGATTTCTAGAAGATAATCATCTGCCTTGGACAGGGTTTCAATACCAATAAATGATAGTATTGACACAGGTTGTATTCAAGAGCACTTACACTTTGTTAATGTATGGTTACTTGTAACATAAGGGTTTTATTTTGGATTAAAGTAAGTTTCAGCACATTGGTTTTTCACTGAGTATACAGTGATAGCAGGTAGGTAGCAGGTACAGTAGTCATCAAAGCCCCTTTAAGTGCCAGTAAATTAAACCTTTCTTCAAGACTTGTGGGAAGCAACTCTGCTCAAGTCTTTTGAGCTGTACTGCTTGGACATATAGGATGTTTCACCTGTTTTGATGTATCTTTGACTAGCTCTTATATAGGTATGCACACAGGTGCGGAGAACTAGAGCTAAACTGCTTGAAGAACAAAGAAAAGTAAAGGCCATTGAGTTCTCGGTGGGAGAGCTTACCACATTTCTGCCTTTCAGTTCACTTCAGTTTATTTGTCATGTGCACAAGTGCATTGAAATGCTTATTTGCATGTATGTTCCAATTCAAAGACATTAAGGGAATCACCAAAAACATAAACACAGAACTGCAGCAGCAACAACAAAAGGTTAAATAACATAAAACTTTAAAAAAAGGGCAGACAAGCAGTCAGCCAGTGGTAGAGGTAGAGTTCAGTAATCTAACTCGTATCTAAATTCAAACTGCAGCTTTCGTTTGCAACAATGTTTAAACTGTTTTTGAACTTTTTTTTTCCTCAAGAAAAATGCTTCAATAAAATGTTGCTGCATTTGAAATGCTTGTCTGATTCCACTGCTCTTGAAAGATGTGTTTGGTGTCTCCCTGCAGCCGTTCTTTTTGTTCGTCCCGTGATCCCCTTTCTATTTCAGCATTTTACAGTCTAAATTGTTTTAAAGTACAAACATGACCAAAAAAGATATATCCACACATTTCTTTCAAGTAGCAGATACTATATAATTAAAGAGTGACCATGTGGTCTTTGGATTGCTTTTGATAAGGATGGGCTAATAAATATCTGAAAGACATATCTTTGCCACACCATAAATCAAGTATGAAGAATTTTGAATTTTTACAAATAAAACTGATTATGCACTTTGGCTTGACCATTTAGTCCCATGGGGGTTACGAGGGTACAATGTAGATGAACTGTGTGTAATTAAAATAAAGTTAAATTCCTTTTTAACAGTTAAAGCCCATATAAAAGGATAAGCAACTAATGTTTTTCAAATATATTTGTATTTCTTTATGTGTTTTGTATTATTCTATTATTATGGACAGCTGTAGTAGCAGTAATTGAAGTAAAAGTGCTAGCTCTTGGGTCCTGGATTCAATTCTGGACTAGACACCTTCTGTGTGGAGTTTGTGTGTTCCCTTGTAAGTTAACATTTTCCAGTTTTGTGTGTGTGTCCTGTGATTGACTGGCATTCTTTGCTTCCAGGATAGACTCTGGATTGAAACTGCCCTCACCATGAAATAATAACTTTTTGAAAATGGTTAGATGGATTGTAATGATTATTATTTCACTAATACAGTACCCTTATCTAGGCAGGGTTTTGTGTTGCCAAAACAAATAAAGAAAAAAATAAAGTGCCACAAAAAACAACGTGTATTGTAATTGAACTCTCAGAATCAATACTTGGAGAAAACATCTAATGTTTCTATGTGCAATGTCTATGATATTTTGACTAAATTCAGGTTGTAATAATTATTTTAAAAAGTGTGCCCATCAGAATCAAGCGCTTGGGTAACCTGGAACCAGACACAGGTACTGTAGAGCAAATATTTGGTGTGTATGTGTTAATGTTTGTGCACTCTTGCATAAGGAGTAAGGGACTTGTATTGTATGTAGGAGCATGTTAGTGCTAAAATGACGCTGTGATTTTCTACATGGTCTGTCACAGTCCTCTATTTGTTATTCTTTTTTTCTTTTCTTTTTTTCAGTTTTAAATATTTCAGCAGCGTGAAGTCTCCTCTCCCCAAGGTGGAGGGTGGGGACATTAGCTAAGGCAGTGAACAGAATAGATGGCGGGCAGCGGGGTAGGGTGGCAAACAGCAGGACCCACTCAGGAGAAATTCATGTGGCAAACACGTTCCCAAAACACAGCCGCTGCATTAATCATTGATCGTGTCCTTGCACTCCGGAAACCAAATGTATGAAATGAACAGAGTGCCACACATCAGGGTTTCAAAAAGGTTAGTTTTAAAGAGGAAACACGCTTTCACATGCTCTCAATCCTTTCTCTCCTTATAAAGGCTGACCACTGCTGTCTCCACCATAGTAGGTTTAAAACATGGTGCTCAATCTTACTTGATATGTGTTCATCAAAGAGTTAATTCAGAAATATGTGCTACTGCATTCATCCATCTGATTCTTGTTATTATTATTTAAAGGATGGGGGCATTTTCTTCCTTTTAGCATAACATGAAGGACAAATGGATTCCCAATGGGGAAAAAGGAAACAGTTTCCAGTTCGCGTATTATATATTCTGTGCTGCACTTACAAATACTGTGTTCTTAACAGTAGTTTTAGCACTGACTATAAAAGTCAGCATGTTAGCTGACTTATTTCATATTAAATTTAGTTTTTAACACACGTTTCTTGACACATTTAAGCAGTAAATACACATCCATGTTCAAACTAAGTGCTAGAATATACTGTAAAAGCAGTTTAATTTACATCTCTTCTTAAGTTTGGGTCATTCCATATGAAATCAACCTGATTTTGGCTTGACCATTCTTAGGATTTTGGGGCATATGTTTGTGTTAATTAATCATCCTCCTACACTTTCAATGTGGAGTACATGGATATTATCTAGCTGCTTTATCCAATAAAGCAACAGGTGCAAGGTGGGATACACCCTATACAGAATGCATTCCATGATATCATAATATCCATTGCAGACACATTGCCTTATCCAAAAATAAACACTTGTCTTGGCTCATTTGCTGTGACACTTCAGAAAATGTTTGCTTACTTTTTTTACTTCCTCCTACAACGTTGCATGTTTTTTTTCCTGAGGTATTGCAAAGAATTTTCACTGCCTGGACTCCAAAATCAGAAAGAGTGGTTTTCATTCTTTGAAAGAGCTGCCCAGCCATGCACTTTCATGAGTTGACATTGTGGTTTAGGAAGATTACCATTGTTATAGTCACAGACAAATGGGTGCGTATGGGTTTCATAAGCATTGTTCCAATGAAGGCCTTGTAGCATCCTGAAGATAAACGGAGTAAAGATAAAAAAAATCAATGTTCCCCTGGTTTGAAGGATTACTTGTTTGCAAAATGATGACTTTTGCTTGCAATGAAATTATGTTTTCTAAGAGTTGCAAGACTTTCATAAAATTCATCCACAGATTTCATCACTCCTCTTGACCATTTCTTTGCACTATTGCAAACAGAGTAATCAATCTGTAGTTCATATAGTGACATTTGAACAGTTTATAATTATTTTGTCAATATCTTATTTTGGCTGTATGTTACCAATCTTTTAAAAAGTGCTATAGTGTGGGGAGGAATTTGTTAAATTCTTTAAGCTCTAGACCACCTAAATCTTCATTGGAATACCCATGATCTGTAAGCAGGTTTGTAGTGTTAGTTTCAGGATTTTATATATAGCAAGCACAACAACTGCTCTGCCCTACTCCTAGAGTGGCTTATAAGAATTTTAGGACCAGGATAGGTAGCAAAACATTGGTAACTTTGTTGGTATGCAATGTAAAGCAGTCACAGAAAGTTTGTTACTGAGAAGCCTCTAATTCTCTGGAAGAAGTCTGATCTCTGTATCTGTCAAGAGTTGGGGAGGGTTAGGTTGTACTGTAACACTCCTAGATAATGAAGCTCTTTTAAGAGCAATCACTGGTAGTTGGCTAATTAAATAGCAAGGCTGTTTAATAATGTGTGATGACCAGGAATGAAGAACCAAAGTGCTTTGCCCAGTGTTGCAAAGAGCACAGGCAATGGACTACCGAGCAGTGGTGAAATGTGATCTGGTCAGATGAATGATCCTTCACCTTGTTCTCAACAGACAGACAAGTGCACATGTGGTGTCTGCCTAAAGAGCTCTACAACCCCGAGAGCTTGTTCTAACAGTGAGGGGTTCTGTTTAAGATGTATTCTGGTGCCAAATATTCTGGGTACTTATACTTTTAGAAGGCAAGGTCCATGCTAATCACATTTTAATGTTACTGGATGATCATCTTCATCCCGTGTTGCAACATTTCTTTCCTGCTGGGAGGGGTGTCATCCAGGATGACAATCCCCCCATCCACAAATGGTTTGATGAACATGGTGTTATCCAGCTGAACCCTTCTGAAAGGAGTATTTATGGGATGTTCTGGAATGACTCTTTAAACAGCATTTTCCCCCTCCTTCAACCATGTATGAGGGGACTGACATTTTTGTGGAAGAATGGTTGGTATCCCTGCCATAGAACTCTAGACATAGTGGACTCAATGCCCTATTTATTGACTTTACATTGGTAGTGCAGAGAGGTGTGAAATGAAACTTCCAATGAATGGAGAAAATTTAAAAGAACAGTAATCTGTCGTTAAGGGAAGGGAGAATGTGTGATCCTAGCTGCAGAATAATTTTAGTTTCGGTGGTCTTTCTGATGTATGAGTTCGGAAAACCGTCTTTGAGAACACAGACGGAGAGATTAGAGTGGTCGTGGCCGTCAGAGGTGAAATGAGAAACAATGGGCTTGGAGAGATCTTTAATCTTCACAGCCCTGACGTGTTCTCTGAAGCGGTCTCTGAGTCTCCTTCCTGTTTCCCCAATGTAGATGGCTGGACATTTACTGCAAGAGATACAGTAAATAAGGTTGCTGGAGGTACAAGATGCTGTCTGGGTGATCCGGAATTGTCCTGAGGGGCCTTGAATGAGTGTGGTGGTGGCTGTGTACTTGCAGGTGATAAAGCGAGCTCTGTTGCAAGGGAAAGTGCCTGGTGTGGATGGTTGCTGAGGGCGGTCAAGGGAGCTGTGAACAAGGAGGTTACGCAGATTAGGTGGTCGGCGATATGAGATGATAGGGCGATCAGTAAAGAGGGCCCCAACGGAGGGATCATCCTGTAGGATGGAAAAGTTCTGGTTAATGGTCCTGGGGATAGGAAGTGTGTTAGGGTGGTAAGGAAGCACCAAAGGAATGCGGTTGTTACGGCGGGAGTTCCTGATCGGGTTGATGGTCCGGGGGGTGTTTTTGGCTCGGGCAAGGGCCCTGTCAATCACACTGCTGGGGTATCCTCTGTTGATGAAAAATGAGTACATTTCGAGGGCTTGGTTTTCGAAGTTGATGTCGTCGCTGCATAGTCGTCATAACCTAAGGAACTGTGAAAAAGGAAGAGAGTTTTTAGTGTGGTTGGGGTGAAATGAGCTGTACAGGAGGTAGCTGTGTGAATCCGTGGGTTTGTAATAAACTGAAGTGTCCTGTCATGTCTTGAAGGTGGATGGGTCTGAAGAGAGTGCCTCCACTCCCCTGTTCTCCCCCAAGTGTTGTCACAAACTGGTTCTTCAGTCCATGTTGGGTGTTGTAGTAGACCCTATGCGAAGCGGTAAGGGCTGAAAGAGACAGGAAGCGTAGTATGGGGAAACGCACAGGGATTTAATTGTGCAATAAAGTTCACAGTGAGAGTTCATGAGACAGTGAAGAGGGAAATAAACAACGGCATCCAAATCCTAGCAGGTCCAAAACAGGATCAGGGCACACTCCATGAATTCATTTTCCGAAAGATGCATCCTGCGATGCAACAAGTTTAAAATCCCTTTGAAGGGGAAAACACGAACACACAAACATGGAAATCCTGGGATTTTGGGGTGAGGTCCTCCAGACCTCGGGCTCAGAAGAGGGAAATGTCGGGGATGAGGCCTGTGCCCTCAGGCCACGGTGGGGAGACCTGGTACTAGGCTGGCCTCACGACATCCACATCCTAATGTTGAGCCCTGGGCCCTGGAGATGCTGAGAATAAATGGGGGAGACAACAAGGCACACCTCAAGCACATATAAATGATCACAGGGAACTATTGACAGGAGTAAATGGAGCACCCTCTAGGGGTGGAATGTCGACCATGTCATGTGTGGTTCAAGCATGTATTCATGAACTGAGATGTAAAAAGCACACAGATGGCTATTATAAACTGGGTAAGTATAAAAAAATAATTGCAGATTCTACATTTAAGAAATATATAAATATATTGTCACATGTCTTAAGCTGTAATGATTCCATTTCCCATCTTTGTGTAAGTTGCATTGCTAATACATATTAATAAATGTTGGTTCAGTACACCTCTTGCTTGCAAATACAATCTCTGAGCCCCATGAAAATTTCCATCACTGACAGCTGGAGAATTTACAACTGTCATGGCCTCCCATAGCAGGAGTCCTTGCTTTGCATGACAAACACTGTGTCTATTACAGGAGCCAAAAAGTTTTTGCCCTGCATTGCTCTCTGTCAAACATTTCACATTCTTTCCCTTATTATAAACCACAGCAGATTCACTGCAACAATGTGTTAATGGTGTTATAAGGCTGCATGTGATAGAAAACTGTGAAACCCAACTTTTCATTCATTCAATCCAAGTGACATGTCAAATCCTACAGAGTTCATAGTGGCTTCAAAGCCGCCTGTAAGAGAACATTGATGTTTTTGTGTCTGTTCTCCTTTGATACACAAAACATTCAACAAACAGGGTTTGTAGATCAGGACAAACCCTTCTAAGTGTCTGCTGCAGGAGTCCATGTTTCAGCCCTGCACAGTAAGATAGGAACCAATAGTGACCATGAGTTTGGGTTCACTTTTTATCATCCTCAAACATCTGCTTCCTCGGGTGACCAAAGGCTTAACTTGCAGGTTTCAGGAGGTGCTTTGTTCCTCAATATCAGCTATTTGTGAAATGTTTGTGGGTATAGCAGGTGCTCTATATTCTCCAGATACTCATCATTAATCTAAATCTCTGGAGTATGTGCTTTTGGATCTTAGTGATGGAGAATTTTGGTTTTCTGAATGTTAGGTCTGTGTCTTCTCCTATGCATCAGGAGAGATGCTGACAATGACCTAGAGATTCATATATTTCAAAGCACATAGTGCAGCATCATCAGTGTACTGGAGTTTGATGACTGTCTGGACAGAAGTTGTTGGGGTTAAATAATGTAACAAGTCATTCAGTACGTCAGCTGCACTCCAGCAGTGAGCTTGTCTGTTATTAAATGGAGCAGAGTTGGGGCTATGACACACCTTTGTTTGGCTCCTGTCTCAACTTACAAACGACTCTGTAATGGATCCATTAATGAGGAGTACTGTACACATATAACTATGAAGCAGGGAAAGGAAGATGACAAATTTTGGAAGAAACATATAAAGTGTAATGGAACAAGTAATGGGTTTATTACATGCTGAAAAGCCTCCTATTGTTTCAAACCTTTCTTATGTTATGATGTCATAATGCAGACATCGATTTAGGTTGCTATTAATAGTATATCCTGTCCGTCTTTCAGTGTTAATTTGTTAAAGTTGAAAAAAACGTAATAGGCAGCACTATTGTCTATGACAATAGACATATTTATAAGTATTTTATATCAGATAGGATGTCTGTGGCTCAGTAAAGCCACTGGTGGTATCATTGCTTGTTGGTTAATAAGCTGAGCCAATATCCAATTTAAGCACTAAAGCAATGTAAATGTAGAAACATGCAAAGCCACCACAGAATAAGAATACAAGAAAACAAATTACATTTTTAAGTGAATGGAATATTTAACAGAAGCGTAGGAGGGATGAGAGTAACCATGGTCAGCCACTTCGTCTACTCAAACTCGTGACTTCCATGACGACACTTTTTTGTAAAAAAGATTGATTTTACCCCCTCTTTCTTCCTCACGTTTATGTTTCTAAATTGCCTCCTCCATGCCATCTCCTCTTTTGCAGCTGAACTCATCAATCTGCACGGGGTCTGATCTTGCTTGTTCTCTAGCCAGGTGCGAGGCCCTCAGACAAGCATGTTAAGCCCAAACTGTTCATGCCTGATTTCACTACAGATATTGAGTAACAACACCCAGTTTCTTACTGGGATCTAACAATGTTCTGTTTCCATTCAAGAGCCTTTATGTGCTCTGTGAGCCTACAGTAGTCCTGACAGTCTTAACACAGACTTCAGTCTCCAGAAGGAGAACCTTGTGACTCTTTTCTTTTCAACAGGTAAATAAAAAGTGGGGAGCAGGCTGGGGTACCCACTAGCCTTCCTGTTTTAGCCTACTCTCATTTTGTTTTTCGAGCACATTCCCTGCGTTTCTGCATGTGTAGTGTAAATGATAAGACACGCTTCATCTTCCTCATGGGGCTTGACAAATGAACTGAGCCACCAGCCTCCCCCCAGAAAGCTCTTTAAATGTACAAAAAAAATAGTATAATTATTTTGCTTACCTTGCAGAAAAGCAACGCTGCTTTCTCCCTGGTGTTTATTTTAGTTTTACATATTTCCACAGTAAACAGAGGCCCGGGAGAGGCGAGCTCGTGTTCACAGCGGCATCCTGTCATCTGTGGGGAGAGTGGAGGCGCACAATTAAAGCTGCCTCACACCGCCGAGCCTGACGAACTTCCACAGGGGCTTCCCACAGCCCCCCGGCACAGCCTTATTACACACACGCACAGCAGCCCCTTCTCCAGACACATTCCCCAATACTTAAACTCCAATTAGTCGGCAATTATCTTTCAGCGCTCCCCGATGCACTCTGCAGTAGAATGAAATCCGCAGCTCTCGCAGGTTCTCTGTTTTGGGGGGATCCACTGTCTTAGAAGAACACAACCAGCAGGCTTTGAAGCTCTAGTTTCGAATAAACGAGGATATAAATTTCTTCAGACATAAGTGAAAAAATACCATACAATATCAGGGGTATTTCTGGGCAATACTCTGGAACTCATGCACTTAACGGCATGTAGTGCCTTTTTAATTCAGCATCTCTTATGTTTGCCTAGTTAGGAACTGCCAGTGAAACAGCTGGCTTTTGTATGAATCTATTTCACATTAAGACAAGATTGAAAGATTCTTATCTTGGGGGAGGTTATGGCAAGTCACTTAAAAGCAGGGACTGAGTGCACACGGGCCCGGTCCATGGCACGGAGAAAAAGACAGCTTAGAGAAGCTAGGACATTCCTGGGAGGCAGGAGGAACCTAGAGCAGCCTGAGAACACTGACTTGAACCCCACACAGATTGGAGGGAAAGAGAGGAGAGGGAAAGAGTGTGCAAACTCTCATCCAAGGCTGGAACTGAATCTAGATTTGGGCTCCAGAACTGTGAGACTACAGGACTGAAAACTAAGCCTGTGTGCCACCTATTAAAGGAAGTGCCCAAGATTTACTGTATGTATGTTACATATATTAGTCAGATGCACTGCAGATATATACAGTGCATATAATAATATACACTATGTGTGGGTAGGAGATGTACTTGTTTTAAGTTATTGTGATATTCAAATGTTTTCCTATAGTACCATCATAAAGTAAAAGAAATATTTCATAATATCACCTTTCAAAAATGTTCTGCAGGCCCAGGCTGTCATATGCTTGTGCAGGAAAGATATTGGAAGATATTGGATTAATATTTGTTTAATGCAACCTTGCTTTTTCCTAAATTAATGTAAACTATAGATATAGAGCTAGAGAACAACTATAGAGTCGTTCTTTTCCTGAGACAAAGGAAATCCCACAGCTGGGGAATGAATTAAAAGCTCTCATTTCTGTCTCTAGTTAGTAGAGATTGGTGATGTGTTACCTATTGTTAGTTACAAGTGTGATATTGATTTCATTGTCAGGTATAATAAGAGGTGATTTTTAACTTTCTATTAATTATTCCTCCAATCTGTACATAATAAGATAGACTTTCTTTTAAAATCGTAATGCTAGTGAAATATTCCACAGAACAGACTGATGAAAAATGAAAAATATTGAATTGTTATACTGTTATAACTTTTATTGTTATACTGTTGTTATACCTGCTGCATTGAAATGAAGACTAATACTACTAATAATATAGTATTATATTAGTGTTGAATGAAAAATCAAAAAGATGCAAAAACAATTGGAATAATCTAAAGAGTAATATGCTGTTTATGACTAAAAAATCTCAAATTAATGGTTACACTAATCATAAAAGGTTCAGAGCCCACTGCATCACATTTGATCGATCTGACCCTAGGGACTCTAAAACAACCATATTTAAAAATGCTAGTGTGTAAATATACAGGAAGGGCAGTGATATAGTGGTTAATTGCTCAAAGTTTATTAACTTCCCCTCCCAAATCCCTCACTCATCCCCTGCATTCATTTCCAGACATTGCATTTAGGATGGTTCAATGAGCATCAAGCTCAGCAAAACTCTATTTCCCCTCCCCAGATATGAATTCATGAGTTCAGGGGTCAGGGGGGCAGTCAGAGGGGTCTGGGGTCTGTGTTTGCTAGCTTGCAGTTTAAAACACTCCAGAGGAATGGAGTAGCACTGAGGAGTCTCAGGGCTGGAAAACTGGCTAGAGAGACAAGGTCTGCATGCCTAACCGAGTCTTAGTGTGTCTGATGGCATGCCCTCAAAGAAACACACACTGGTGCTCAGAACACAAAATTATTTTTTAAGAGGATTAAAAATTCAGAATTCTTTGATCATTAAGAAGATCATGCAAAGGATGTCCTTTCCAATGCCACTAGTTTTCCCAAATGCTGCCTTGTCATTATGAAATACAGGAGAAAAATGCAGTACACTGGCACTTTGTAACCTTATGAAGCAGTTTATCTGCTGGTGGAAATGCATTGTTGTTGTTTTTCCTACATTTTAGTATACTAAAGAGATTCACAGATTTTTTTGCCCAGTACAATTGCTAGTTATTTTTTCAGAAACTTACAAGAAATGATTTCTCTTAGATGTGCCTCATTCTGGTCAACTGGTAGACTCAAGTGCTCTTAACTTTTTGCACTCACTCCCAGAAAAATGCTACCAATTTTTCTTCTGCAGCAAACAGCGCAGATAAAGTCTGTGTCAAATGGAACACACTTGCTCACCGTGCTACAATCTGTGGAAGGGCCGTGGAAATGCAGACACATCTTTTTCCTGTTTGAGAGGAAGGGAAATGGCGCTGGGAGGGGTCCTGTGATGTGTGGCTCCTCGGGTGCTTTTTGCACATTGCACAGCATCACCTGCACAAGCTAGGTGCCCCCACAACATGTTGCGCCTCAGCTGCGTGTGACATCCAGCTGTGCGAGAGAACAGCCAGGAAGGCGAGAAGCTGTGTAGCACCCGGAAGGCGACATGGCTCTCAGCAGCAGCCTGCCACCCCCCTCCCTCTTCCTACTGTGCTGACGAGAAACGTGCCTCCCTCTGTTCTTTCAGAACATCTCAGACTTTCTGTAGGTTACGAACTGCGGTGGACGCACAGTAGGACACTGATGGGCTGAGCTCACTCAAAAGAGCTGGGGAATCATGCGCAGTTTCTGTGCGCATTTGGTCCAGACTTCCCAGCTGGAATGTGGCAGCCCAGATTCTGAGCTCTTTCAAGAAGCGTCCTCCCTTTGTTCTCCCTTTGCGGAATTTGAAACAAATTAAAACCGAGTTCACAGAAAGAGAAGAAAACCGGGATGAAATTCTAGATTCATTTAGCTCCTGACCTACTGTACTAAGGGCACAAGAATACACTGAATGGTCTCCTTTTGTTTTTAGCTTTCTTATGCATCACTCATAACCTGAAAAAGAAAGTGGTGAACTGAAATTTCAAGTGAACTAATTATGTTCTTTTGTTCTGATTTTGATACCTCACTTTGCTAATGGGAGAAGTGGATGGCAAGTGTTGCCAGTAGCTATATCACCCTGCAACTCACAACTAGCAACCCACTGAAGCTCAGCAGGTGTGAGTCTGGTCAGTACCTGGATGGGAGACCTCCTGGGAAAAACTAAGTTGCTGCTGGAAGAGGTGTTAGTGGGGCTCGAAGGGTGAGCTCACCCTGGGGTCACTTTGGGTCTTAATGCACCATTATAGTGAAGGTGACACCATACTGCAAAAAGGTGCTGATGAGATGTAAAACCAAGATTCTGACTCTCTTTGGTCATTAATAATCCCAGTGTGTTTCTCAAAAAGAGTAGGGGTTTTACTCTGGCATCCTGGCCAAATTCCCCCCTGGCCTTTACCGATCATGGCTTCCTAATAATTCCCATCAATGAATTAGTTATTCACTCTGTTCTCCTCTGCACTGATAGCTGGTGTGTGGTGAGCGTACTGGTGCAATTTGGCTATTGTTACATCATCCAGGTGGGGCTTCACACTGGTGGTGGTGGAGGGGAGTCCCCATTACCTGTAAATTTCTTTGAGTGGAGTGTCCAGAATAGTGTTATGTAAGTGTAAGGAAATACAATAATATATGAGCTCAGCCTTAATATTTTGAGCTAGACTTAGCCCAGGCTCTAAGACTCCAGTTCTCACTTTCCACAGTGAACCAATGAAGTACAAACAGTGACGCTATTCAGCTCAGTACTGCCTTCTCTATTCTAACCTTTGGTTGTCAGTTTTAATCATACGATCCAAATTGCAATTTTAAATACTCTTTAAACATGACTCCTGTTCTGCCCAGCTTTGTCTGTTTCTGAGTTTCAGAGTGTAATGGTATGGTTTAGAGGGCTTGTAGAGTCCTGCCTAGCTTTGGAACGCAGCTCAATATGTTGGTCACAACCAAACAGGAGCTGTTGGCATATTAATGAAATATTAACTCATTTTAAATTAGGCTCTAGACGTTTCTGGATTTTTGCAAAACCAACTTGAGAAGCTGTGCACTAAGTAATGGAATTTAATATTTTGTTCCTAAGTTACCACAAAGCCTTTAAGAGCACAAAAACACTTTGGTACTGTGAAAAGGAGGCTGAGCTACTAGGAAGAAACTCGGCTCACTGTAGCAGCAACACCTAAAGAGTTGTCACTTGGCAGAGGCACAAAGCACCAGCACTTTAACTCCTTCACCAATTAAGGGCTAATTTCCCCAGACTCCCATTGTGCTCTAATAAAAACTGATTTCTCTGCAGAGCTCCTCATGTCAGTACTGATAAACTTCACCTGGGCTGCGACTCTAATGAACCTTGCGCTGGGGGGGTGAGTCAGGGAGTGCGAGGGGCCAGGCTGTCCGGCCACAGCAAGGAGGGAAGAGGGGAGCGAAACCGCGAGGGAGTGGAGGAGGGAGCCATGATGATGTAGGGTGAGGAAGGAAGTGGGAAGGAAGAAGAATTGAAAAGGGTGAAAGAAAATGCCAGAGGAAGAGGAAAAAGCGGATAGTGAGAGAGGGAAACAGAGGTCAATTGACAGTTGCGACACAAGGCGCAACACTCACACAAATGCTCTGCTATACAGACTGGTTGCAAGTATTCACTCTCTCACTATTCCAGTTCTGTCAGTTAGACAGAGGTCTTGGCTTGATGGACTGCATCGCAGCTTAAATTTTAGACATTCTGGGCGGAAAAGCTTACTACTACTGAGTAAACATGGACAGGAACCCTGAAGGAGGGCGAGAGCTGTGCACCTCTGGTTGGTTTCCAAGTCTTGTTTAACGCATTTCTGAAAACAAACATAGATTCTTATCTTTATCAAATCTTTGTTGCTCTAGCAACACATCCTGGGTGGGGGGGGGAATGGGGGGCGTGCCTCTGGGCATGTGCGAACGTTGCTCTTCAATGAGCGAAACTTCTGTTATCTGCAGATAACCCCTCCTAGTGCCACCTCACTTCCTGTCGGACAGGGAGACTGCTGTCACTTTGCAAGGCCACAGCGTTATCTTGTAATCTACTGAAATATGTTCATGCTAAGGAAACTCAGAAACATTTCTGTACAACCTAAAAGTCCAGCAAATTAATATGAAGGTGTGAAGAAAACTTACAATTGAGGGAATATGTCATTTGTACATAACTTAGTTTTGAAACATTGGCTGGGCTAGTTTAAGAATATAAGAACCTGAGAACAGTTACAAATGAGAGGAGACTATCTGGCTTGTCTAAACCATTTGGAACTTAGAAGCTTATTGATCCAAGGAGCTCATGCAGCTGCTTCCTGATGGAACAGTTAGTTACTGTAGCTTGTTGCAGACTCCCATAATGCTCTGAGTAAATAATTGCCTCCTGTTTTTGGTTTTAAATGCACCTCAGTGTTGTTTTTACTGTACATGTGTCCATGTGCTTGTGTTTTACTGTTGAGACTGAATAAATCTTTGTCAGTGCCTTTGAGGGTTTTGAATACTTGTGTGATGTCCCCTCATATTCTCCTCTGTTCAAGACTAAAAAGACTCAGTTCCTCCAGATTGACAGTGTAGGACATTCCCTGAAGCCTCATAATAAATCTTGCTCTCTGCTGGCCTGACTCCAGAGCAGCAATATCTTTTCTGTAACATCTTGGCCAAAATTGAACATAGAATTTTAAATGAGGCCATACTAGTCTATTATACAATTTTAACATTACATCCCTTAATTTAAATTCTATGGTTTTACTAATGAAAAATGTTATACCGTGATACAAAGTGTTTGGCTTAATAGATTTTTTTTTTGTCATGAACACTAAAAAATATATATATATATCGTTTATGAGAGATTGAAGATTTCAGCAGTTAATCTGGCCAAAGCTATGTAAAGAAAATTGGCCCTACAGGTTATAAAAGGATAGAGGTTCTAATAAGGATCTACATACTATAATATAGATAATATTAATTAACAATTAATTGTACTGTAGCACTTTTCACCCCAAGGATCCCAAAGACCATTTCATCCACCACTGAAGTGCAGGACCTACAGCACCTGCACCTGATGCCCAGCATGTACCCACTGCCCCACTACACAGCTGATCGGGAGAGGAAGTGAGAAATTGCTTCACCCCTTGAATTATGGAGGAATTATAAGGACAAAGTCAGAGTGGGATTTTGCTAGGTCACTGGGATGACACCCCTATTCTTACAAACAGTGCCAGGACTGATTAATGACTGAGTAGTCAAGACTTTTGGTCAATGTCTAATCCAATGGACTGTACTTCCTATCTCATGGTGTTTACTTTTACGAAAGTGAGGCATTGACTTTGAAATTTGGGTGTGGGGGGAAGATTGCCATCTACTGGTCCACTAATAGCACTTACAGTATAGCACTGACCTGTTTTATTTTTCCCTTGGAGATCTCCATTCCCAAAACAGACCAGCTTTGCTTAGCTTCAGTTTCTGACGAGATCAGGTTTGAAGTTGGTGACAGTGTTGTCTAAACTGTGTTGCTCATGAGTGAGAGCAGGTGTGTGACACCACAGGAGAGTGTCTTTCCATTGAAAGAACTTCATGTACCCATTTAAAAGGAAGGTGTTTTCCACTTTTCACTTTTCAAACCTGTGCTTCAAAATGCAGCTGAAAATGCATAAACTAAAATGGGAGATTTAAGCAAGAGTAATAACAGAGTTAAGAACTTGACTTTTTAAACCCCAAGCTATTACCTTGCTAAGAAAGTGCCTTCACTGGTACAATCACCCAGCAGCTTCTTGTGCATATTATTAGAATTAATAAGAAGAATGAACTTCATCTACCCTTAACTGGAAGCTGGATAAAGGTAGATTTTGGACTTTGGGTTACGTTTTTATTTCTTTCCACCAAAGATAATCTGGAGACAATTTTTATACTTGAAGAAAAAGAGTGCCAATATTTTAAGAGAGTGTTTAAGAGATGAGGTGCAGTTTATACTCCTCACCCCAATTCCTCAAACCCACACAAACACACACTCGCTTACAGCCCTCTGAATCCCCACTCAGGCTGCTGAGAAATTATTCATGGGCTTACAAACGAGCAGCAGCTCGTCGACAAAGCCCCTTGCAGGCTGAAGACACACTCCGATTTCCAGGGCACTCATGAAACATTCACAGGGAAGCTCTTGTTAAATTTAATTGGGAGAAACCTGATTCACCGTCGCATGCACGCTTTGTTGAGTTTTATTTAAAACCAACCCCTCAGAATGCAAAGGGAAGAAAGAAAAAAAGAAAGGAACTGAATTGGCTGCCAAGTGGGACTCTGTTTTGTGAATTATTCAAAGTCTCTGCTTTGCTGCTGCTGTCACCTCCCTTTCTTTCACAGCTCCTTCCTCCTGTACAGTATGAGTCTGCTGGTGTGTTTATAAGGGGCATTTGCCTATGTGGGTGGGCAGCACCTGTCCACCTTCTTAGGAAGGGTCTGATGCTTCCTAGATTTTGTCATTGCCCTGAAGCAATGTGGGAGGCACACTTCAACTGTGTATCCTATCTCCCTTGACTAATTCAGAAGGCAACATAAGTTTTATTGCATATGTGAGCACCATTGCTAACATGCACCAGACAACATCTGCCTGCACTGTGCTAGGACTCCCATCGTGTTTGGCACAGGCACAGCACATGTTCTCGTGTTTGGCACAGGCACAGCACCTTACAAAAGTATTCACCCCCTGCAAAAGTTTCCAAATGTTTCTGGTTAAGCTTGCTGTCATGACATTTTGTTTTAAGACAGGACGTTACGGAGGTTCGAGGAGGGGGTCTGTGTCAGCATGTGTTGCTTCAAAGCACCAAGAAGAGGATAATTCCAACCAGAAAGTAGAAAGACAGATAAAAACACGCAACATTTTGTCTCTTGGGAAGACTCAGCTGAAAACAAAGCGTTTTCTTTCTACTTTTCAGCATGGAATTAATATTGATGTTTGCCATTAGATTTATAATTTCATATTCTACTCCAAACTGAAAGAGCTAGAAACTGGTTGTGGTGGTGAGCTAGACTTTCAACAAAACTTAGAAGATTCTTAATTGCAACTGCCTGACCTTTACTATGGCTGTCCTAAATCATGTTCTGGTGCAAACAAATTCTTTAAAAGGTAATAAAATCAGTTTGATGGTCTCTGTGTGTAACCAAAGTGGTTTAACTTAACATCAGGGTAAATGCATTTGTCTCTCTAGGTTTCCTCAGTTAGATATTGAATTTCGAGGCTCAATTCACATTGTGTTTTGACAAACCAACCATGAACACCAAGAAACTTTAAGAGGCACAGATAAGTATATTCTCCCTTATTACTTTAAATGCAGTGCAGTCAATCATGAAGAAATAGAACGTGTGTCATCCACTCAGACATTACCCAGATGAGGTCACTGTTCCAAACTGAGCATCTGGGCAAGCAGGAATATGGTTAGGGGTCTCCCTGTGAACACAACAGCGACTTTGAAAAGTCTCCAGGTCTATGACAATATCTCCAGTCCATAAACAAAACTGGCCTATTGGCAAGTGGAAAGGAGGAAATCAACATTGAAAATCATTAGAAATGTTAAAGGAATTATTCTGCTGAGAAGATTTCATGGTCAGAAAAGTATACTAATTGTACTTTTTGGTCTAAGTGCAATGTCAAAAACTGCACATTCACCAGTATGCACTACTTTATCTGTAAGGCATATTAGTGACAGCATTACTGTATGTCATTGGGTTGCTTCTCATCAAAGAGCAAGTTTGTCAGGACTGAAGGGACAATTAATGGTGAAATTACATGCCCATTTTAAAAGAAAGCCTATACAGGGTCAACCAAATAATTTTTAGAAGGACAGACCTGCATCACTGGGTCAAAGCCCCATGATTCTGTTTGACAAGAACAGAACAAATGTTCCTGAGTGGCACAGTCAAAGTCCTGATTTGAATCCAATGGAAAGTTGGTGAGACAAAGTTTGCAATCAGTCAGCACCCTCAATATCAGAACTGGAGCAATTGTGCAAGGGTTTTGCCTGCTTTCAATCTCCTTCACATATTATAGTGTTTATGTTGATTATTATTTATTATTATTCATTATTATTATTTGTAATTCATCAAAATGTGACAATATTGTTAGGGGGTTAATCACATAGCAAGACACTGCAAATATGATGGGATATCAGTGTTTTTGGAACCCTGTTTTCTGGTTCTGCACTTAGCAGTAGGTGTTGATTTGTTTTGTACATCTGCTTTCCACAAAGATTTTTTTACACACCTAGGACAGTAGGAAACATTCAGAGATGCTTCTCTGGCAAACACATCCAAAAGGCGGAGTGGTGTGTCCCTCAATGATGTCACTGCAAGCCTGCAGGTGTCAAACAGGTTGCAGGAGTAACCGTTGCATTTAGAACAGAAAAGACTATAGCCAGGACTCCAGCCAGAACTATAATATAATATAATATAATATAATATAATATAATATAATATAATATAATATAATATAATATAATATAATAATTCTGCTGAAAAGAGAAGAAAGGAAACGCAACGTTTTGGCCATGGAGCCTTCTTCAGGTGTGACCATTTAACACCTGAAGAAGGCTTCATGGCCGAAAAGTGTTTTTTTTCTTTCTTCTCTTTTCAGCATGGAATAAACCCATTACTTGTTCCCATAATAAGAGTGCTGACTATTCTTCAGCACCCAGGAAGCATCAGGGTTATTGTATCACCAGTAGCTGAGAGGTACCTGGCTGATCATCCTACACCCTTCCCTCAACAGTTTTCATCCAGCTGCCTACCACCACTAAGAAAATCCCATATAGCTGGCCAGTGACCCATCAATGCCTGGAACATAGAAATCGAATGAGCACTTTTACTGTCTGTGTTTCTCATGAGCAACCAGGACTTAATCAAACAATGATTCCTGCTAAGGGGACTGTGGGGCAACTTCGAAAAGCATTAAATAAATTCAAAGAAGGGAAACCACAGAAACTTTTATCATTTTCTGATCTACTGTCTTTTATTACTTTCTAACCCCCATCTAGTGAACAGTAGTTGAGTTTGTTTTTAAAGGAACACTCAGATTGCGATCAAAAGGCAGTGGTAAGAACATGGTGAGAGAAACATGGTGAAATGAGACTATTAAATGAAAGACCCTCCCACAGAAAAGAGCATGAAAGCACTGTTATCTTAAATCTATGTTTTGGAAACAAGTCATTGATAAGCAGAGCCTATTTTCTAGCCACTTTATAGAATACAGGGGTGCAGGGGAGATGGAGCCTATCCCAGTAAGCAACGGATGCAAGGCAGGATACACCCTGGATGGGACAAAAGTTCATTGCAGGGCACACACAGACACAAACACACATCAGGGACAATATTCCCAGAGGCCAGTTAACCTACCAAGACTGTAGGTTTCTGGGCTTTGGGAGGAAATGGGAGCACCCAGTGAAAATCTTTTCAAACAGAGGGAGAACACACAAATAGAACCCCAGGAATTGAACACAGAGCCACAGTGCTGCAAGCCATCAATGCTAATCACTGTGCCACCCCTGAATCTACATGCTGTGGGATGCAAAATTAAGTTCATTAGCAGAATGATGGATGGCTCTTCTTCGAGTAATGACCAAGGAGCTACAAAAAATAAAGTCAAATGACAATTGCTGTTGACTGAAATGCCATCATAATGTTCTAGGATAAATAATTAAAAGTAATTTTGCATAACACTTATTTAGAGATTTAAAATTAAAAGAGCAGTCTAGGCAGGTTCTTTCAACACATCTCTGTAAAATCCTGAGAATCATTACAATAATTGCTATAGTACAGCTCTGAATACATAACCCTGCCATATCTTATCATAATACACATACTGTATAACATAATACCAACCTCGTAAATGAGAAAACACTAACACATTTGGACTAGGCACACCGACCTTGGGTATCATGTAGGGCCTTATGCTGTAGGCTGACTAAATATTTGTGACTATTGTCGGTAAACTGGACCAGTCCAATGTGTTTCAGGTCCACTCACTTCTGTGAGATGGCAGGGCTCTGTACAGCAGACCTAGATTTGCTCTGGCTCCGAAATCTCTGAGACGATCAGAGTGTGACTGCAAGCACAAATAAGGTATGAGTCAGGTAGGGTCTGCTCCATTTCCTGAATTATTGAAGGTGGTGGCATGTCTAACTGAGTGGGTAGATTGTGAGTGACAATGTCTCTGTGGTTCAGTCCCTCAGCCTGACAGCAGATTAGTGAGTGCTCATCTGCTGCTCTACACACTGCAATCTAGTTCATAAAGAGGATTTAACCAGGACTGAAGACAGAAAATTTGCAATCCATCATCATCATCTTCATCCTTTTGTGTCCTTTACAGTGTAATTGGTATAACCATGCATCCTAAAAAGCTGTCCAAAACAATAAAAAACTACCATTAAAAATTCAGAAACACTGGGTAGATATAATAAACCTTACAACCTGCATAAACTTTAAGAGTCTTTTAGATATTGTAAGAGATCTAGACTCTCCAACAGGCCTAGAATGGAATTTCCACAGTTTTGTCACCACTTAACTAACAAGAGCCTAAAGGAGTAGCTCGGGTACTTGGGGAAACTTTATTCTTGATCATACAGCAGTACCACGGTGTACTTACAGAACGCTTTTCAAATAAATCATATTTGCTTGAGAAGTTTGGAGAAGAAACTTAACAACCTCCAACCCCACATCCACTTTTTGTAGAGTTTTCTTATTTACATTCATGCCTGTGGTGAAGATATCAGTGTTCTACATGATACGCTAGACCACGCTAACAGAACACAGAAAGCGCGTCTCTACATGAAGCATCATGGGAGTTTGGAACAAGTATATCATGATCTTTCAGAGAGTGGCTGGAGAAGATCCTCTGATTAACTCGCTATCAAAGCAGGTCCAAATGCCTCTCTTGTGTTCTCTTGTTCAAGGTAGCTGTGTTTGTGTCTCTCCTGTTCTAGGTTTGGAGTTCTGTTGTTGTTGTTATATCTCCATAAGAGCTCTGTACAGTTATTTCTCTGTGTTTTGAAAGGATGTTGGTGAATACGGAAGATGTTCTGTCTTACGTGCCTCCACAAGACTGATGGACTATGACCATTCACAATTTTTCAATGCCTCTGCCTGAGCTCTCCACACCTAGCAGAGCCCAGCTGCTCTAATTGATACTGATTCTTGTTTT
Source organism: Lepisosteus oculatus (assembly GCF_040954835.1). Lineage (NCBI taxonomy): Eukaryota > Metazoa > Chordata > Actinopteri > Semionotiformes > Lepisosteidae > Lepisosteus > Lepisosteus oculatus. The sequence goes on along the minus strand of NC_090701.1, from coordinate 27,694,022 downwards.
GTGGAATTTTGCTGAAGCCCTGAATGCCCTTCAAGGCTTTCAAACCACAATGCAGCTGCTGGTAAATTGTCCCATTCTCCTGCAGAAGCAGGAAGCAGGAGACCTGGAGAGAAGCATGGGACAGAGAGGGGGCTGCCCCCATTGCCTCAGTCCATTGGAGCCCCACGTGTTTCCTGACAGACAGGCACCTCATCGGAGCGGACATGTGCGGCCTGTTGAAATACTTAATATCAATAATTCAGGCTGGACGTGTTTCCCTATCACTGCACTGAGAGAGGCTTTTGGGGGCCCTATTTTTCTGCAGTGCCTGTCACTTCCACAGAAGACAGAGTGTTTAGGGCTGGAGTTAACAAGATGTTTTAGGATGTTTTTCACTGTGTGGCTCTTTGAAGTATGGTTTTTGCCATTGGAATTCAGTAATTATAATTACAGTAACTTAGAGTTAGTGTTTCTAAACTGTTTATTTACATTATACTGCATGCCCATTTTATAGCTTTGGACTGCTTTGTTCAGGAAGGAGCATAAATCTAAATCAACTGTATTCCTCCTCCGAGAAGGAACTGTGCCTTCTACCCGTTACAAGATTCAGAAGCACTAGTTACGCATTCATGTAAATTCATTGTCTATATGTGGTCAAATGGGGTCATTTTCTCCTGGTTTTCGTTTGGTTCCATGCCGCATTATCCCCTTACACCTCAAAGACAGAGAGATTCAAATCTGTGCCACAGCCTGGTGAGTCAACTGACTCCCGCAGAAGTGTCCCAGCAAACTCTCGTCCTTGTACTCCTCTTACTGGGATAACTCCTTAAGAACAGGTGGTAGTCTCACTGCCCTTGATCTTAGCCACACAAGATATTAGTGCAATACACCCAACTATCAGACAAATGGAGACAGAATTCCAATTTGAGTGGCCCATGTAGAGCTCCTTAAAATCAAAATATTTCTCTCCAAATTAGTGTTTATGTATTACGTGAAGCATCTCCAACTGTATATATCCACAGACGTACTTATTCACAGGCACGTTGCTGAAATACCTCAGAAGAGGCAAGACGGGGGAGTCTCATTGGCTCAGAGAGAGCTGGAGCTTGATGGCATTTCTCCATGTCTTTAGAGCTGTGACAACCAACGTCTTGAGCCCTCGTTCACTTTCCTCTTCCTCACCTGGGGCCAGCAATGGCCCCGGCTGAGTGTGATCGCACAGACATCACTTGGTGAACCCGTGCTCCGCATCTCAGCAGCTAATCAAGCAGCATGTCAGAATGTCAGAGCAAGAAAGAGAGAAAAAGAAGTACAAAAACGCTCAACGCTGCAGAGGATGGAGGGGGGTGCAAGTTGATTTTTTTGGGGGGAGGTTTCTTTCATGTGATGTTTTCTTGCCGCTTTCTGAAGGCGAGCAGAGTGATTTTTTTAGCGCCCATAAACATTTTGCGGAGCTGCCTGCTGGCTAATTGACAGTGACAGCTGGAGCAGTCAGCAGCTGACTGGTGTCACAGGGAATTAGAGGAGGGTTAGAGACTGCCAGGAGCAAATTAGTTTGTCACTCTGCAGCAGCCCAAGAACAGGGAACTCTCTCTCTCTCACGCACACACACATACGCGCACTTCATTTGTGCACTTTGTCTCTGTCTTTCTCTGTCATTTTTATTCTTGCACTCTCTCACACACACACACTTCTGAAAGTCAGTCTCACACTTCTGGAGTCTTACATTTTGTCTGGCTCATCTTGTTTTACAGTTTTTCTCTTCTCTGCTCCTACCACTGTTTCCTTCCCTCCTATCTTTTCACTATGCAGATATATAATCTTCACTTACATATCTCTTTTATTGCTATTTGCTTAGGAACAGTCTCCTCATTACCCCTCCATATCTCTCATCTTTTCTCCTACTGGCTTTGCGTGCCTCTGCCTCATGGTATTCCTCAGTGTGTCTCCTCATTCCGCTCCCTGCCCCCCCCCCTCCTCTTTCCCCTCTTTTTTCGAGCTGTACTTTTGTTTTTAAACTGCCTGACACTCTGCTAATGGCTCATTATCTGTTGCCCACGCTGCAGTCTCAGTGCAGTGTTCAGCTGGCTCCCCAGAGCTGGGGATGCCTGAGTGAAGAGTGGTCCTGCAGACAGATCAGGAACAGGAGGACTCTGTCCAAATCCTGGGGGTTCTCTTCACAGTACACCTCCTTTTACAGGTTCCCTCTTCAGCCCCAGAAATGTGGCTGTTAGTGTGAGTGAGATGAGAGTTGGCTAAAAAAAAGACTAATAGTGCGAAATGATGTGATCTCTGCATCTCCTAATCTTTGAAGGAGGAAATTCTATGTGGAACAGCTCCCATTGGCTAGATGAATTGCGTGGATGGACAGACAGGCTGGCTGGCTGACAAGCATGCAGACAGGTTGCAGAACGACAGAGTCATGGTAGCTGGAGGCTGACTATTACCCTGACCAGTGTGCTATACAGGACTTTTATGCCCATCTATCCCATTGTCATGCAGCTTTACTCTAGGACTTCGTACGTTTGCTGCAAAGAACACTGTTAAATAAGCTTATTGTCAGTGAATCCTGTCTAGAAAATAAAAGAAAACCCACATTTCAAATCTCTGCTTTGTGCAGCCTCCCCTCACTGCAGCTCCCATGGCTTGAGATTGGGGTGACAGGAGTGTGTTTCTGTTTGATGTAAACATGAGAATAATTAGGATATTTTTAGTCAACTCTGACAAGATTAACTGAAGAGAAGGAATAAAAACACAAGAGTGGGTAAGCTTGTCAGAAGTTTAAAAAAAAACATCATGGTACTCTCAATCTTTATAATGCTGCCACAAAGAAGTAAATATATACTGTGTGTATCATTTGTTAACATGTAAGTATTTAACTGGTTCTTTTCTCCTGTTCTTTGCATTGGAAAACAAATGCATTTCTCACTTACACAGGTCTACACTCAGAAGCTGTTTTGGCTTTATTTAAAGTGGACAGAGACCTACCTCTTGCCTCTGTCAAAGGTCTTGGTGTTAAAGAACTAAGTTCCTATCAGAATATCAGAATTTAAAAAGGTTTTCACCAACAGGAGCACATTCAGTCCATTGGGGTTTGATTACTCAGTACAGTAACTCTTAATTAAGTTGCTTCCAGAAAGTTCTCAGTTAAATCCATAATTGTGTGGTGTGGTGTAGTTTATTCGAACCACCCAAAACTGTTTTAGGAAAAGTGTGCTTTCTTTTTTCACTTGGACTTAGGTGTAGTATGTAAATTGATTCAGCTGTCAAAAAATTCAATGACCGGCTAAAGAAATATATAGAACTGCAAACATGCAAAGTACATCAAAGTTATGTCCAATTAAATAAGAACAGCAACAACCACACAGTTATGGAAACTTTAGAAAAATTGATTTTGCATAAACAATGTAAAACAACAAGATTGCACGAGATTAAACAAGAGAACAAAATTAAGACTATTGGTTGCCTGGAGTGGAGCTCAGTGTCACCCAACCCCCCCCCCCCCATTTTTAAGCGTTTTCTAAGTACTGAACCTTTTCCCTTTAAAGAAGCTACTGGGCTTTCTTTTTTGAGCTTTCCTTGGTGTTATATTACTGACTTGTTACATTGACTCATTTTACCTGAGGAAAAAAAAAACATTAGAAAATGTACTGAAATGAAAGCAACTTTCAAGCACTGTCTGGTTCTTAAAATCTTAGTGATTCCATCAGTTTTCTTCTTTATAGCCTCAGAGTTTCAGCTTCTTTAAAGTGAGTGCAAAGCTTGTTCCAGCTGATTGAACAAAGGGAGACTCGGTAGACAGTACCATTTCAGTTTGTAAAAAGGCTTGGTATTCTGTACTGTAATTCAGTGGAAGTGGTAAGAAAGCAGGAAGCTCCTGAGTGTTTCAACCAGTAAAGGCCATCATCTGAGCACAGGTTGATTTCTATGACGATGGGTTGGAATCTGAATAATGTCACTAGCTGACTGTCAACAAGACAGCATATTAAGTACAATATTGGTCATCATGTTATAGAAAATAAATTGCTGTTCTGGAATCTGTCAAGAGAAGAGCAAAAAGATACATTCCAGGTCTTAATGGAGTGTCCTATGCTGACAGGCTGAAAGAGCTAAACCCTTTTAGACTTGAGCAGAGAAGTTTATGAGGGGACCCGACACAAGTACTCAACACCTTCAAAGCCATCGACAAAGTCAGCCCAGCACTTCCTTACCAAGAGGGTTGTGGGAGTATGGAACAAGCTACCCAGTTATGTTGTTGAACCTGATCATTTGTTTTATCAACTGGAGAAGATCCTTGGATCGATTATCTACTACCTACCAAATGTCCCTGATGGACCTAATGGCCTCCTCACGTTTAGAACGTTTCTTATATGCTGATGTATATATTCCCAATGTGGTAGCACACATCTGACTGAGTACCACTATGAGCAAAACGTAATTGTTGGCCAAGGCTATCCTGAACCTTATCAACAGAGTCCCCTGAGACCTTTCATGTGCCTGCAGGCATGATGTGCTGTCAGGGAGGGAGACAGCTCTCGTCCAATCTGCACTGAATCTTCGATATGGGGTTGTGGTGCCTGTGACGTGTCCAAAGACAAGACGCTCAGAGGAATCTGTGAACAACTCATTGTCCTCCCTTGTGTGCGGTTGCGTGGTTTGTAGATGAGTGATTTGGAGATTCCAAGTTGGAAGGTTGCATAACAAAAAATTAATTGGCAAAGAAGGCACTTACTGTTAGTATCAAAACAAGCAAACAAACCCCATTGCTGAGTACAAGTGCTGAAACACATCCTGGCAGATTGAGACCCATTCTGCCATACTAATCGCTGCTCTTGTAATTCCAGCTCTGTGTGAGGCAAGATTAATGACTTTAATGAAAGCATCGGATGATCCGTCATCATGATTCATAATTGGAAATGGGAAGTAAAGCCGGTGGAGTGAGAGAAGTATCTCTATTAGCGCAGAGGGGATACAGATCTTTCGCTCAGGTGTGGGGTGTTTGCCGCAGAGGGACCAGTTAATACCCGATGCAGCATTTTAAACTCCCAGTTCAGCACAACAGGAGCTGAACACCTTGGCTTACCGCTGACACTCAGCACTTTGCCTAGCCACTGAAGGCCTGAGGTGGGGTATGCGTGGGGGGGGGGTTGGGAGGGCAGTCTTTCATCAGCCTCTGTGGGGATGCCAATCCTCCCATCTCACTGGACAGGCAGTGAGGCAGCCCCCCCTCCCCTCCTATGTTTCCACCTCCAGGGCACTTCTGCAGAGCTCTGAGAGCGTGTGAGGGAGGGAGAGCTGAGGAGAAGACTGACACAACAGAGTGAGTGAGGCCCGTACCCCTGTTTAGCTGAATGGTATTAAAAAAACAAAGTGCTCTGACAGGCAGAGAAGTGTTTTCTGCCCTGGGGTGATAGTGTTCGGGAGGGGGGTTGTAGCTCTTTGTGGAGTCGTCAAAGAGACTCTCTTCACTTCAAAGACATCAAGGTTTTCAATGACTCAAGCACTTCACGTGTTTATTCTCTGTGTGCTGTCATATTAAATTGTACAAAATAAACTATGGATCATCTTTAGAAGGTTTTGTATAGAACAATTGCCAGTAATATGCAATAGACCCAATTCAATATTCTTTTATATTCCTGATTGCATCCAAAGGTTAGTGTGTTGCATTTGTCAAGTAACAGAACGCATTGTATGTCAGTGTCGAGGGCTCTGATTCTGGACAATGCAGATGTGAAGCTATACAGTGTATTGGCCCAAAATGTCTAGATCTCTGGTGAATTAAAAGTAGTTTAGCAGTTCGTGTTTTGTATTATTGCAATTGCTAGGGTTTATGCAAAGTAAAATACCACAGACTGCCATGGGATCCTTAACGACCACGTTTTCAGAGTTAGAACCTCACTTCAATATCTCGTCCAAAGAGTAGCACCTGGATGGTCCCCTGTCTCGATCTAAAGAGAATTGTGCCACCTGCTTGGTCCACCAACTCCACTTGCAGCAGCAACCTGGTTTTCCTTAGTTCTCTGTCATGAAAGTACTGTTCAGGCCCATAATTGCTTAACTTCTGAGATCTGATGAGATCAGGCTGCAAGGCGGTAATATTGCTGTCAATAATTACATTAATTAAAAAGTACAAGAAACAAACCAAAAGGCAGTCAAAGTATCTAGGGGAAAGAGCTAATAGCTGAGAGCTGTGAGCTAAATAAAAGGGATAGAGAGAGGTATGTGTAATCTCATTCACTCCCTGCAGCCTCTCATCAAATGGGACCCTGCACTCTGTATGGCAGGCTGGCTGACTCTCTCTGGCTCAGTGTCAATACACAGCAGCCCCAAGCCACTGCTCTCTGAGCAGGGCAAACATTGAGGTCCGCTCCATGTCCTCAAGGCACTCAGAGACAGGGATCTCTGGGATTCACTTTCGTCTATACGTAAGCTACCCCTGGCCCATGTCTCCAGGTTGTTTGTACTAGAATTGAAAGGAAGACAAACAAGGACTCTGCTTCAATGCACTGACGCAACTTACAAAAGCTGGAGGAAAGATTATTTTTCACCAAGAATTTCATCCTCGTGCCTTAATTTATGCCAATGTTCTCTTAAACCTGGTTAATTATTTTCAACTGTGCACCTCTCCAACTATAAAGCACTTTGAGAAGCTGAATGCCACAAAATGGTAAAAAAATTAAAAGAAAAAAGGTCAATTGATTCTTTGCTGCACCTAGTCAGAGCTATGCTTCACAGCAATCGTTCGAATCGTCAGCTTCCCTACACAAGCGCAATAGTAACACGTGGTTATCTAGCTTCTCTCTGGCCTGTTTTCAGAACTATGAATCCCATTCTTTTTGCAGCTCCTATTACTGTTACAACACAAGCCAGATGTATTTTAGGACCCTACGTGGTGACTGACACATATCGAAAAGGGCTAAGCAAGTTGAAGGAAAATCTTAGCGTACTTATCCGAATTGTTGATCAAAGGCCACAGTCAAAAACAAGTTTGTAGGTCAGGAAGCCAAAGGTTCAGGAGTCAGGTAAATCTCTAGAAAGTCTCGGTAGTGAGAAGAAGCTCTGCAAGGCAAAAACCAATACTGAGCATTGAGGTAAAGGTGGTGAGGTCTTAAGTAATCTGGGATCTGGAGGGTGTGGTGATGAAAGAAAGGTCTTATTGGTTGGTTAGTTAATGCGAAGGCATTAGTTGGAATTGGAAAGGACTGAAATCTGATTAGGAACAATGCAGGATCTTTTGCACGGGTTGTATGGTTGGGTTCTGATTGTGGGCGGTTGTGACAATTACGACCTCTGTTTCTGGCTGTTTCAGACCTTGCTTCCCAGGGTGCAGTGCAGCAGGCAGAATTCAAGAGGCAGCTCATGCTATCTGTGACACCACTCATAGCCCCGTGCTCAGTGAGCCACCTGAAGCTCCCACCAAAACTCACAACTGAAGGACCAAGCAGGGCCCTTCTCATTCTCAAAACTGATGGTTTGCGGGTGCAAGTCCATGCTGTAGACACTGCTGCTGTATCTTGAAAAGGATACTTTACCCTGATTGCTCCAGTGTATCCAGCTATATTAAAATAGCTGAGGAACAGCATTTCTGGGGTTAGGCTCTGCAATGGACTGGCATCCCACCCCAGCAGAATGTCTTTCATATCTGTTCACTTAACATCATGGAAACCAGAATAAACTCTTGACTGAGCTGGTTCAAATACAGAACTGCCAACTTTTTCTTTCTTGAAATCTTGCAAACACACTGAACACAGTTTTTCTTGCATGGAGTGGACATGTCGTGTGTATTCCATGGAATATGATGCCAAGCAATTGCTTCTTCATTTAATTTCTAAACTTAATTTGAATGTAAAATATAACTTAATATTTTATTTGAAAATGTCTTCATCCACTTTTTCTTGTTTGAATGCAGCAGCAGTCTTACTGTGTTTGTACCATGTGAAAAAATGTACAATGCTGGTTGTTACTAGACAACCACAAAGAAGACAAAATTACCTGCTAATAGCAATTATACTTTTACAAACACAAGAACACAAGTATTGATACCTACCGATTAGTGCGGTAGTAATGTTATAGCAGATTCCTTGGCAGTGCTGTATACGTACAGTATATCAATCAGCCTGCCACTTACCTGACAGAGTCTGGCTCTTTTAGCTTGTGAGTGTGAACTTTGGAGCCTCAATCTCTAACTGGTATTAAAGCTCTTCCAGAACAAGTGAGCTAAAAGCTCCTAAAACTAGACTGGCTCAAGCACATATACAAGAATACACTTCAGAACCTGGTTAAGAGACATGAGGCCAAGTTTTAACAAAATAACTGTCAGGGCCTGATTAGCCAAGGCTAAAATGCCCATTCCAGAATTCATAGAGGCCATCCTTGGCTGAGAGATCAAAGCTGGTGTTTAAATAGAGGCATTAGGAGAGCTCAGTGCACCGAGACTGGGAGATTAGCCGAGTGGCTGCAGTGGGGCACACCCCAAGGGCCTGTATGTTCAGTCCTTGCAGCTACACATGGACAATCAAAGTTAAAGATGGATAGACGCTTTTCGCTGCGCTGAAAAGTGTTTTGCTGCTCCTCTCTGTTTCTCTGTGGCCAGATTTCCAGACACACACTGGAGAAAGACAATGTCTAAGTGCTACCTATTTTCAACTGTCAACATCCTTTTTAGTTACCTCCGGGGCCCAGCTGGGAGTCTCCAAACAATTCAATTCAATTTATTATTATATAGTGCCTTTCACAACAAGGTTGCCCCAAGGTGCTTAACAATGCAAATAAACATACATGTTGTGAATACAGAACAGAAGACAATGGAGGAGAGGAATCAAAAACTCCTTAGTAAGGAGAAAAAAAAAACTTTAGGGATCCAAGGTCAGCTGGCTGCCCAACCCCTTTGGGCATGCTAGCATTGTATAATTAAAAAAAAGGAAATATATGAATGAGGGTATTAATCCATCCATCCATCCATCATGTCTTCTGTATGTCAGTACTCCATGCAGATCTCTGTAGACCAGCAAAATCCTCCTAAACGATAGCTACATTATATCCACGATGTCCCTCTTGGACCTATGGCAGTGATGCAGCATCCAACTCAGCTGGTGCCCAGGAGAATAGGATAGTTTGGTCAGAACAGATGAATCTACTTGTTGGACCAACATAGAGACACACAATGGCATGTACAGCAGCACCAACAGCCATGGCTGTAGCAGGCTATAATGTAAAGTGTGAGTAGGCTAGGCTGAGGTAATAGGTCTTCAGTCTGGATTTGAATACTGAGATTGACTCGGCATCCCGAATATGGGATGGGAGACTGTTCCATAAACTAGGGGCCCTGTAACTAAAAGCTTTACCGCCAACTGTTTTGAAGAACTGTATGAAGAAGACCTGCATTCTGTGATCTAAGTAGGTGCCTTGGATGGTAAACATTAATAAGTTCCATTAGGTAGACAGGTGCCTGACCTCTGAGAGCCTTGTAAGTACAGTAAGTAGAAGGATTTTGAAGTCCGCAGCATACCTGACAGGAAGCTTATGAAGATAGCTAAGTATGGGGGTTATATGGTCATACTTTCTGCTCCTAGTAACAATTCTAGCTGCTGCATTCTGAATTCACTGTAAGGTGTTGAAAGAGTGGTGGGTGCTCCCTGATAGTAGGACATTGCCGTAGTCTAACCTGGCCTTGCTTCCAGTTCTTCTAGCGCTAGGAAGCATGGTATAGACTAGTCTGCAGCTCTTCCGGGGTCCTCCAGTAAACCTGTCTTCGCCAACGCCCGGCAAACAAACTGCAGTTCTGTGGTCTGCATTTCACTGCAGTAACATCTGCCTGCATTGTTTTCAGTGGCCTTTTTCCCATTACTGGCCTTTGATTGGCCTTCTTTTGTTTAGGCTAGCCTTTCCGTGACTAGCAACTACTGTAGCTAAGTTGTTGGCTTTGCAGAGACAGAGCTGTGCCATGTTCTTGGATAAGTCAGTCATGCTGTAAAGGAACAGAGAACTTGCAGGCTGTTGCAGTTTGACTTGTGGTAAAAAGTTTCACTTTGGAGTAACAGTATTAATATGGAACTTGATTTTGTTTGGCTTAGAAAAACAAAAGGTGTGATATAACCATGTGCTTGGTCATGTCAGGGCCAGGAAAGGATGTTTTCAGTGGGCAATACTGCACCTTACATGCCGATAATTACCATGGCAAATCTTGGCATTACCAGGCAGACTATAAACTGCTGTGAAATTAGGCAGGAGTGTGAATTAGTGGTTAGGTTTCTGGACTCCCAGCCATAGGTATGTGGGCCCAAAGTCTGGGTTTGATGCTGCATATGTACCCTTAAACAAAGTACTTTGCTCAAAATGATCTGTTGAATACCTTCTTGTTAACAGGCCTCTAGGACATCGTTATGAAAGAGATCTTCTCTCATGATTTAGCTGGTTTAGAAACTATGGATGGCTTTCTCAATCATTGTTAAATGTACAGAAAACAGTGAGTTTCGTAAAAATACAAATCTTCTGCACATATTTTTGTGGCCGTCTTGGCCCTTCTGTGAGACAGCTCTCCGAGCTCAGTGTCCCCCTCTCTTTGGTCCGTAGTGCTGATCAATAGCTTCATTTCCTCATTGATTGCCCTTCGGCCAAATCAAATCAAAAGGAATTTTAATGACATTTCTGAGTCGCCCGGTGTCCTTGGACCTGCATGGTTGGTAATCAGATTCCCCAATGCCGAATAAATTAGCTTTAATTGTTACAACTGTGTGATGTATTGCCTCTGTTTTGCCTTTATAATGCAAATATTTTCTTTGAAGAGTCACATGACAGAGTGTGTGTGAAAATAAAAAAGACAGGACTAGGTGGATGGATAGACAGAGAGAAATTTAGAGAGACAGATAGCTACAGTAGCTTTGTGCCACAAGTATATTAATACTTGTATACTTAATACTCTTTTCTATTCTATTCTTAGATTTCTGTCTAAGAAGACACTGTAGAGTGACAATAATGCATAGTTAGGTGCAGGCATACTGACTGTTAAGACTGTCGCCGGACACAGACCTTTACCCCGACCTCAGATTAAAATATCCCTTATTTTAACCCCTGACCACTGCTCTGCCCCTAATTCCATCGAGAAACACTGTCCTGTGACCCCCTTTCCCACATGGACAGCCTGAAAAGAAAGCCTGGCTTTCTACACAGGGAAGCTAACAGAAGTGCAGGAACTGTAGGTTATAGTTTGCTGCTCTCTTGGGGCATTGTCGGAATGGAGATGTAACTACAGTACAACAAATGTTTATCAGCCCTACTGGACATAAACAGTGGGATTTCATGATACCTTAATAGCTGCACTCTTGCATGTGCTGTATTTTCTTCACCATCTTTCCATGTCAGGCGACACAAGTGGAAACTTCATATATAAAACTGAGACCAAGAGGACTTTCTTTCTGCAAAGGGTTTTAGGAGACTGGAACAAGTAACTCAACCATATTAAAGTCAACACCCTGGTTTCTTTCAAGAAATGTTCTAGAAGAGATCTTTGGATCAGTTAGCTACCAAATGGACTGAATGGTGTGAATGGCCTCCTCTCATTTGTAATTTTCCTTGTGTTCTCATTTTAATGCCAATGCAAAGAGCTAATGTGACAAGTTCATAAATGAGCCAAATGAAGACAAGGTGTAATTGTGTAAAATGTAGATCTACGTAACTTGCAAAATAGCACTACATTCCTTGGGTACAGTATATAACATATTGTGTTTTGGGAAATAAAGCAGAAATATTGCTGAAAGTGTTGTAGAAGTCTGTTTTGCTACGGTATATTTCTAGACAGCTCCAGGAGCGACACGGTTAAAAGGAATCCCAACTCTCCACTCTCCTGGCGCTCTTTCAGAGAACATTTACAGCGCGAAACGGAGCAGATGTTAAAAGCGCAGGGAACACGGCCGAGCCATGATTTTTACAGGCATTTCCCTGCTTTCACAAGAGTGAACATTCCTGCAGGGACCTTCGCTTGCTTTGCCATTCAGATATTCCGGCTCTCTCTCACCCACCCCCGTACGCACACACACACTGGGCTGATGAATTTTTAACACTGGTAATAGCTGCCTTAAGTGGGAATAGACTGCCTGGGGAACGCTGCTGGGCATGCTGCCGCCGCTTCTACTAGCTTTTCACAGCAGCACATTTTAGTCTGTGAACTGTTGTGCTAACAGCCATTCTGGGGATTGCATGGGGCATCGTGGGACAGAAAGATAGGTTTCTCAATTTCTCTGATTTCAGTTCTTCCATCCCTCTTTATTTAATTTACCATGGAAATCATTTTTTAAAGATTTCCAGCAGGTTTCTCCAGCGGAGTCTGTCTCTCTCCCCCCCTCTGCAGGGGCCAGACACGGAGCTAGTGGCGCGCCGCGAGCCCTCACATCTCCGACTCGCGGTAGAGACAGCACTGTCAGAGCACGAGCGCCTCTGTTCTCTCAGCGCGGCGCGGCACTCGCTGACATAATGAGGTTTCAATTCCGTCGCCGTGTACGCTTCCTCGCAGCGCCGTTCAAGAGTTATTTAACGTTAATTACTGAAATATTGATATTGTCCTTTTTAATTTTTTTTAAATCCCAGATTCTTACTTTTAATTTCTCCCCATCTCAACGCTACCAAGTTTTATCTGGCTAGGGAAAAATGCTATGAAAAAGAAAAATACATGAATACAGTTTGATGTCTCTTTCTTCTTGATCGTTATCTTAATTACTTAATTAGGTTTATGCCCGAGAATAGAAGCACAGGCAAAGTAGAAGTGTTAAAATCGGTCAATGTTTTGTCAAAATATACTGTAGAAGTGTCAGGAATGTTAATTTCACTTAATATATAAATTGCAGATTATGAACATATATATTCAAATAATTCTTAAGGCTCTTTTTTATTAGGTTTGGTAATTTTAAGTCTTTGGATCTAAATTTAATTCTACATTCACTTTCTCCGAGCATAAAAGCCATTTGGCCAATCTTGCTCATTTACTGTAGCTGCTTGTACTATTTGGACCCCACAATCTCGTCTCATCATTTCTTTAAAGATCAGTGAATCTGCTTCAACAAACGGCCGAGCACCATGTTCCAGACACCTACAACCCTGTGTGTAAAGGAGCGCCGACTCTTTTTCAGCAAGGACTGCTCCTCCTCTATCTCTCCATCTGTCTGAAGTTGCCATCTTTGAACTGTTCATGTGTCAGGGGCCTACACAGTTGTCTTTGATCAAAACCAAAGAGATCCTGTTTCTTTATCTATGCGTGTGAGACATTCCTGTAAGACTGGGAATTAAACTAGTCACTCCTGATGATGTCAAAACAGAGGTTTCTGAAAGTTCTAAATATGTACCACATGGAATAGCATTCAGAACTATTGGACAAGCTTCAGACATTACATTTGCAGAGGCACCACTAATTCTGAGCATTATAGGGCTAGACATTTTTACTGTACAGTGTGACACTAATCTTTATTTATTGTACAGTAAGCTAGAGCGCTATGCTGTATTTTTATTTTGTAGTTGGAGGAGCAAGTGCCAGGATCTGAAAAAAACAACATAAAATTATACTTCACCATATGATGCCACAGCTGTTTAACTAATGGGCATGTATTTTTACTTTTCACTGTTCACGTCTTGACAAGTTCTTAAGTCTATATTAAGTTATGCGTCCTGTCTGATTCTGTCTAGAACTGCTTGAAGCTGACAGAGAAACGTGTCTCTCTCAAGTCAGGAGTTTTGATGGTCGCTGCTGTAGAAGGCTTTTCTCCAGCGGGGGCCGGTGACGTCAGAGAGACAGTAGTCTCGGCACAAACGTGAACTGACATCTTGAGAGTCGGAGAAGTGGATGTCATTGTCTTCCGGAATTTGGGGTCTGACAACCCGGCCTCCCCTGTCAGGTTTCCTCACAACACGGAAGACTTTCCTGACTCCTGCCCTCAGGATGCACTGTGTTTTATCTTCCAGTTGGGGTGTCATGTCTGCATTTCCAAATTCTAACCTCCCCCCAGACCAGCCTGATGGCAGCGCCACTGAGCTGAACATAATGTTTTCTGCTTTTCTTTAAGCGTAAATCACCAATTTTTACATTTAGCATTAGAAAAAATCCATTAACATGGGATCGAGCTCACTAATGGTCAAGTCATGCGTCAGCATGCATAGGCTGCAAAGGAACAAGTAAAGGTTTATTCCATGCTGAAAAGAGAAGAAAAAAACAAAACGTTTCGGCTGTGAAACCTTCTTCTGACCTGAAGAAAGCTCCACAGTCAAAATGTTGTGTTTATATTCTTCTTTACTTGTTGCTTTATACCCTAATGTTAGTGCACTCACCATTATTCAGTGCCTTACGGGAGAGTTAGCACCAACGGAGTGGAATGGAAGCACCCAAAGCTCATGAGTGCCTTGGGCTGGCTGTTGCCTGGCAACCCGAGAATACCCAGATGAAGTCAAGCCTTTCCAACCTCAGCAGACAATGGAGTCTTCCTGCTCGGGGAATCCTGGTCCCAGTCAGGTCAGGTTACAGCTGGCACTGTCTGAACGACAGCAGTTAGGAGGAGCAGACGGGGTTTCAAAACTGGAGGGTCAATGGCTCAGATCGTGAGTTTGGCATTACTGTTGTACCCTTGAGCAAAGCACTTCACTTGGAGTGGTGCAATAAAATGCCCAGCTGTATAATTGAATGAAAATGTAAAGAGAGGATGTTTGGGGTAAAAGTGTAAAAATGTCAACCAAATTCATGAATAGTCATAAACAAATTATAGAGCTCAACCTAGCATCATTTTTTTCAGTTTTGCAGTTGTGTGGACAACTGTTTCTTCCCTCCAGAACTCAATCAACTCGAGGCTTTCTTTTTTTCCCTACTCCCACGTGGATATTCATAAAGCTTTATTTCCACCTTGCTACATTTATCACGTTTTTCGTGAAACGGGAAAAAAACAAACTCCCCATGTCACAAAATCCAAAAGAAACAGGACCTGCCTGTAGGGACTCCGAAATTAGCATCCTGAAAGTCTGAGGCTGCACTTTACAGCTTTATTGTGTTATTTTTCCTCATTACGGCACAGGCAAGAGATGGGGATTAACTTTTTCACTCCCTTCAACCAGAGTTTTGTGATCTCTTTATATTTTTACTTAAAGAGGTTCAATTTACTTAACCTATGTAAGAAACCTATAATAACTCACACTGTTATCCAAGTGTCTCCAACTTGGACCTTAAATTAGTCTTATTGGTCACCTGTTTCTAACCCTTGGCAACATTTCTGCAGTATTAATCAAGCAATGTGTTCAATTAAGACAATGGTACTAATATATTAGCCCTAAATGATCTTTAAATTACTCAACAAAACTTGATCACTATTAAATTGTTCTAAACCTTTGGAAATTGATGATTTAATAGTTGTCTATAAAACTAGCTTGGACTGAGCTCTCCTGGACCAGGGCCAGAGTCCCCTGGCTTATAGTGTCATAAAAAGTAACAAAATAATAGCCATTATAATGCTGTATAAATTGCCATACAATTAACGCTGTTCTGTGAAATTCAGAGATATTGCTGTGGTAAACTCCACTGGAGCATTTTGAGTCACGATTACCACATGATATAAACACTGTGGACCCTTGTCTGAGAATCATAGCTCAGAGGGTGCATTGTTGTCTACTGCCAGCCTTCTACTCAGAAGTGCCCCCTAGCATGTCATAATTGCCAGTTCACCTACTGGAATAGCGTCTTCTGGTTTTGTTCAAATCTGAGTACAGTAGTCAATTAAACAATTAGCCTCATTATTTTCTTAGTCAGACAAATATAGGGTTTTTCTTAAGGTCTTTTATGATTGATTATCCACCTGATGACTGGGGTAGAACAGAAACCTCAAGACAGGAGAATCTAAAAGAACTGGCATTGAGACTTGGTTTAAATGTGGTTTTGCTTGAAGATTTTTTGTACCTCTTCAGTCAAAATGATCAAATAAACAAGAATGTTAAGTCCTTCTTCAGAAGTGTTAAAATAAAACAGAGCAATAAAATAGTTGCAAAATTAAAATCTCATTATGATGTTGATATACAATTATAACTGTAAATTGTATGTATTTTCTCTTTCTCTTTCTCTACCTGGTTCAAGTATCTAGAAACAACTAATAGAAAACTAAATTCACATTCCTTTTACCTGCTGATAGTAACATTTCTAAAATTAAAGAAATCAACAGGCAAAATCCATAAACTGGAATTCTGATTTTTGTTCACTCCAAGGTTGCAATGGGTCTAGTCAAGAGTTCTTTCTGAAGTATTTGTATTTTCCAAAGAGAGCAAAGTCCCCTGATCCAGGCAGGATCATAGTGTTTTGTCTAGCAAAGCAGAGATCCCTGGAAGCGTCCCCCGCATGTAATAGCGCTTGACCCGCGGATGTATGAACAACAGCTCGAATCCGGGGCGAAGCCCACGGTTACGCCCAGCCACTGACAGCTCTCTGCTTGTTCTTAATCTTCCCGTGGTTCGCTGGTAATTATTAAAGGCATGTAGGGTAGCGGCAGTGACAGGGACCTCATTACGGAACCCGGCTCCGTCTCCCGGCGCTCCTCCTCGCTGGCACAGAGACAGAACATGAGTGCGCTCATTAGGACGGATAATCCCGCCGAGTGCTGTTTGCTTTAGCGGGGAAACAGACAACCTGGCTCCTGTCACAACAAATAACACGGCCCTCCTGCGCTGTTCCCCCTCTCTCTCCTACTTTTTATCTCTCTCTCTCCCTCTGTCACTCTTCTTGTATGTTTCTGTTTTTTTCTCTCTTCCGTCCCCTTAATCCCTGTATCTCAATCTCTAGCTCTTTCACCGTCTTCCGTTTTAAATCTGCCTCTGAAATTTCTTGCAACTTCTAAATCCTCCTCTCCCTGCTCGCGTAGTTATTCGTCATTCTCTCAGATACTTTATTACACTTTAATAAGTACTTTGTTTTATCTTCCATCGTATAAATGTCGTTTAGCATTCTAATAGAGACTAATAGCATTCTAATAGAGACTAGATGTTGGGGCTTTGGACACACAGTAAGAGGGTTCGACTCCCGTGTGGAAAGCTGCTGCTGTACCTTTGACAATAAGGAACTTCACTGAGTTTGCTACGGTAATACGCTCGATTGTATGTATATGAAAATGTTCAAGCGTCAGCCAGGTGATGTCTTCTCATTCCCTTTTCTTTCGACCATAAGAACAGTTACAAACGAGAGGAGGCCATTTCGCCCACCTTTAGATAGCAGTTAATTGATACAAATCTAAATTACAAATCCACAATAATGTCGATCCTATTTTTTGTTCTGAGTATAAGCCAATTATGGGCTGTGTCTTCTCGCCTTTATCCACTAGTTTATGTGCCTGGATGCTTTCACTCGTACATTTTCCGAATACCTGAACATTTAAAGAATTAATACCATCATTCCTTCTGTACCTGTTGTGTTACGTTGCAAGTCATCCAGACACCCCATTCAGAATTCTGAAAACACTGCAAAACAACAGAAATCATGTTTTTCATCCCAGTACTAGGCTTTCTGATGTTAATTCTTAAACCTGCGTTAAGGGCACAATAAATTATATATGTGATATTAGTAATATTATTAATAAGAATACTGAGTAAAACAGTATGTACATATGTAATATAGCTGTTATAACTTAAAGACAACTGTACAGTATGTCTTAAAATATATATTTCACTATAACGCCTTGAATTACCCTCTGCATTGGTTTAAATAATATATAAGAGAAAAAAAACACTTTAACCAAACCTCACTAGTCTTAATTTTGAGTTTTTTTTTCATTCTTTCCACTTTAAAGCTGTTCTTAATTTTTCTTTTCATCCTTGACATCTCTCTTCATCCCGGTTCCTGCGCTACCACCTTGTCCCCTCTCTCCTCCCTTCTTCCCCAAGGCTTTGTTACCTGGGAAAGACAGCACACCTCAGCGAATTTGTCAGCATTATCCCTCTCCAGTCGTTGCCTCTCCGCTGGGGGAAAGTGGCTTTGGTTCTTGAATAAAGAATGGATTGGGGGGCTGTTGCGGTGATTCTCAACAATAACTGCACATAAACCTGCGGAAATCCTCCATTCAGGAATCCTGCCCCCACCCCCTCCCTACGGCCGTCATTCGCCTCAAATCAGATTGGGCCGGTTTCTTTCCCCTTGAAGGAAAAGTTGATGAGAAAGTAAAACTTAGTGCAAAGGGGGATCTATTTTTAAGCCTACAGATTGAAATGCTACACAATTACATCCTTATATAATTTATTCTGACTGGAGATTTGCCAGGAAGCCAGTGCATGATATTATATCCTGTTTTGTACTACCAATGAAACGGAAAAATTAAATTCATACTGCATATTAAAAGACGCCGTGTGTGTGTTTTTATTGTTTCCGTGAACTGGGACAACTGGGAAATGCTGCCGTTTTGTCCTGACAATGGCATGGGGAATTCTTTTCGAGGAGCAAGAGCAAATGTATATGCATGTAAAAAAGGATAATTGAAATGTTTAACAGGAGAACCGCGCTAATGTTTCTGTGTGGTCCCCGAGTTACCCTCAGGGCCGCCCGTGTCACCTCCTATTCCTCAGAATTTGTCCCACGTGGGCGGTGAGTACACAACCCGTTAATTGCTCCTGATTGAGAGACGGCTGCAAACTCTCTCTGCGATAGCTTTAGAGCAGCACTGACGACTGTTCTGCGATCCTGTCTCTGAGCAGGCAGACTACAGTAAATTCCCCAGTAGCATGGGCCATAGCAACCTAAGAAATGTTAATGATAAGAATGGGTAATTTATCTCATGATAACTTTCTGTTTCCACATAATAATAAACTAGTAATTTCATCACAGCATCAACCTGATTTTAAAAGAGATACACATCTCTGTTTATTACATCGTATGCATTAATTATTCCCTGTCTAAAAACAAAACAGCCAAAAACTGTTTTTAACTCGTGACAGTGACAAAACCACTCCTAAGAAGCTTAAGAAGTTTCAGCATGAAATAAACCTAACAACTCGCCTAAATAATTTTATTTGCCGATGCCGAAGATTGAATCACAAAAGCGAGTGACACAGATAAGTTATCAGCTGCAAGAGTTGATTTTCAACAGAGACAGTTTTTACATTTTTTCAGCACATCATTATTCTCCCGCTAGATGACCATGTGTGTTAAACTCTCTGCAGCTTTTAACTATTTAATCCCCGAAACAAATTCTTACTCAAGCTGCAAAACCCATGATATGGAGGATTATTAGATGATTACAAAATTCTTCTTGCTATAAAAGGGTTCTTCAATCTTAACTCCTCCCCTTGTAGCAGGGTATAACTAAAATAAATAATCTATATTGAAGGAACAAACGTGCTTTTTTAGTAAATGTTTTTTTGTGTGTTTAGTGGACTATTTTAGTCTTGTTTTCCGTGAGATATTGAAAATTAACCGCTTTCACAATACTGTCAAGTATGACAACGCGAATAAGGCGACTTGAACAGCGAAAGGGAGAGATGTTTTGATTTCTCGGGTAGTAGGTGACCGTTGTTTTGGGTTTTTTCATACATTTATGGTTGTTTGTCTCTACTTATATTCCGGTGTGGCTTGAGACAAAATGTTTTGGGACCTACTGTACTGTACTGTATGTCTCCACATGCAATGTCATGGAGAGGAAAGAAGTTACTATGAGGGACAGTGATCCTGTGAGATCCTGCCATCCTATGGTCCTGTAAGTCACCTGCTTGGTAAGTGAAGAATCCCCCTGGACATTGCGCTAAATTAAAATCTCTGAAACAAACGAGTCTGCTCAGATTCTAAACCATAACGGTCACTCTGAAAATATCTGCTACCCTCTACATTCACATATTAGCATTTTCCCCGAATTATGCCAATATTTAAATTCACAATTTATACCTAACTTTAACATCTCTCTTTACTGCATAGCGTACCACATAAAGGGTATATGATTAGTATATTATCCGCCACACTACGTCTGCTGTTTCTTTCTAAAAACAAGAAAAGATTTATATTTATAAAAGAAATGTTTTATTTGATCAGTTTGAAAAATGCATAGCAAGGTTTGAACTGCACACAAAAACAATTGGTAGAGCGTGATTTTGATTAGTTTTGAAGTTTAAAGATTGAAGAGTGAGAAGGAGCTTCAGTTCGGAGAGAAAGGTCCTTTCGGAAAAAAAAACACATTTCCGTACCATTGCCCTGAGACTTGACAGCTTTCTGCCATCCCATTGATCGGAGGAAATGGCCAGATATACAAACTTATGGTAGTAAATACGAAATCAAATCAATTGCAGATCAATGTTCTCTCTGGCAGTAAGAGCCAGTGAGACAGCAATTCAGTTGCTTGACAGCATTAATACTGGCTGTGAAAAGAAAAAAAAAACTGTCCATAGGTTTCGAAACATCTTTAAAACACTAGCAGTTGAGTACTGGGAGAGACGTTGGTAAATTGCTCCAATTAAGCCAATAATGAGCTCATTTATTGCTTTGTAGTATAAATGGATTCTCTCCAGGACATCATTGTAAATGAGAATTTGTTCTCAATTGACTTATGTGGTTAAATAAAGGATTACAAAAAATTAGGTTGTTAACAGCCGAATCAAAATAAAAACGTACAGTTACTGTACATCAGGCTTCCAGCACCAGGGCTGAACAATCCTGGCCTCAAGTTTCCTTCCCAATTTAATGTGTAAAAACAAAAAAAAAACAGTTCCATGATTTAAGCACTTACAGCACAAGAACATACAGAACAGTAATTATTGTTCTGTCATTATTAATTCACTAATAGCAAGCAGGGTGAATGTATATTGTTCCTGCTTCCATTTTCTGACTGCTTCATCCAATTCAGGGTTGTGAGAGTGCTGGAGCCTATCCCAGCAAGCAATGGGTGCAAGGTGGGATACACTCTTGACGGGACACCAGTCAATCGCAGGGCAGACACAAACATGCACACACTCACACCAGGGCCAATTTTGCCAGAGGCCAAATCACTTACCAGTATGTTTTTGGACTGTGGGAGGAAACCAGAGCTGGGCACTGTTCATGTAAAATAAAACCAAAAAATTATTCTACTTACCAAGGTTATTTTCCTTGCAAGACCAACCTTTTGGATGATTATGAAAGAAAAAAACCCAATGCTAACCGCATCCTAGTTTCAGAGAGATTGTGAAATCATTCTATTGAGAAAATCTGGAGGCAGAACACTTCTGCTGCAAGAGCAGTGGTAAACCATTCACTCCCTTATTCAAAGTCCTGTATTTGGGCATGATAAAAAGCAGCCCACCAATCTGCACTTTCAATCATATCCATTCTGCCTCAAATAGAGTGTGATCAGCCATGCTTTAGCTATCTATGGCAGGACATTTATCTGCTCAATAAATTCCTCTCTTTTTTTTTTCCATTTTCGTGTGACCTTTTTACCCGAGCCTATGTCTGTCAAGAGATTTATGAGGGATGAGCTACCTCAGAGAAAAAGACATATGAGTCTGTTGCGTGTGTGTTGGTGCTGCTGTGCGCACATGCGCTTGTGCTGTTTGACATCCATCCAGTGTGTGCAGACTGGTTTGTCTGCTTGTGTCGGGCCATGACTACAGCGCATGTGTATCCAGAAGTGAGCATGTGTGATATTGTCTCCAAACGCGTACTGTGCGTCGCGTGGTCGTGTCTTTCCGTGTTGTTAGGTGGTTAATTGGCAGTAATGTTCCCAGCATGCCCCTGAAGATGCCTCAGCCTGCAGCCTCGGGAGGAAGGAATGGCTTCTGTTAATTTGCTGAGCTCATACTCAAAGGGTATTATTATATAGCCCACACCCCCAAGTTCTCAGACTCCAGGCTCAGGGATTTCTCCAGAGCTCCCTGGCCTCTCAGTCTTATCTTCAGGACCTGGCAAACAGCAAAGATCAGACTCAACAAGGTAAGCACCTGTCTTACAGGACCCTGCCTGCTTATAAGAGGCTAGCCGCTGTGTATGAGGCCTCAGTGGCTTATGGAAAAGCCTCTGGATAGAAAAATGGTGGATGCCTTCATTGGTGATGACTGAGGGGCACTTCAAGCTGATCTGTCGATGCGGCAAGGCTTTAAGCAGAGCATCGGTGCATAACCATGGTTTCGTGAGATCCATAATTTAATAAAAATAAAAAAAGAAGCAGCTTTTACTCTACTGACCAAATATTCTGCTTCCAGTTTATTAAAAGTGCATCAGACCTGTTGAAATATCACAGTATGTTTCATGTAGACTCTACTGCACCTGAAATGCTCCTGCAGTTTTTCTTTCTGGTTTAAAGTTTGTAATAACCCCAGAGGGGGGGGGGGGGATCGTCACATGGGGAAACATCAGGACATCAGGAAAGACAGCTCCTTCTGTACCATGAGATGCAATATGAGTTGCCATGACATGGAAAATAAATACTTTATAATAAGGCAAAAAGAGGAAATAGTTCCCAAAACATGAAATAGCTGCATGTTCACGGTTTTGTCTTAAGAGTAAGCAAAAAATGTATTTTCTTATTTGCTGTAATGGCCAGTCACCTAGCAAATGTGATCCCAGAGAATATGTGTATGAAGGAACCTTTTTCCTTTCAATTTATTCTGCTCTGACAAAAATCAAAATAACAATTTGAACAAAGAACAGCGATTAGTACTGAACCAGAACGTTCCAGATGGAAATGTTTTCAAAAGAGAGGGGACAGACACAGTTCTGCCTTTCATACACAATTCCCCCTTCTAGATAAAAACAGAATTCAGAGAGAATGCCTAAACTTAGCATTGACTACCGGTGCAGCATTATTCCTGACAGCCCTCCAGAGCCCACTGAGGAGAACGAGATGTGCATAGAGCTGGTCAGCCAATGATAGATTAATAAATCTTTACTGTCTGCTATCCTGTTGCGGTGTACAAAAGAAACAGACAGTATGGATTGGACGAGGGTCCCTGCATGCCATTGATTGGGATGGGAAATTGGGTAGCTTGTGAAGGGGCAGTGGTCCTGGAATAGGAACTGTTTTCCTGTTGCTGGGAAATGAACAGTGGGAGTGAGTCAAACTCCCAGAACAGCCCAGGCCAAGCCCTCTTCCATCAGCTTCTGACGAACAATGGACTTGACTGATTGCCAGACTCCTATTGGCACTTTCTGCAAGACAGCAAAGGACAGTGCTACACTAATTTGTTAAAACTGATGGATTTCCCTTTTCCAGCCCCTGACAGATCGACAATTAATATAAAATTCTAAACAGCCCATTGACTCTGGCCCTTATAACCAGCTTGTGGGTTATTTACTGTTTTGTTTTGTGCTGTTGTTTTTTTCCCCTCGAGGCCTCAACAGCAACTATTTACCTAAATCCACTTATAATCGCATAAATCAATAGACCCTCACAAGCCAAGGGCTGAATAAAAACATATGATAAATACTCTTGAAATTCTCACTCATGACCTCATCCATGACCTACTGTAGATATTTATTTTGCTTAATGACCCTAGACCTAAACTCTGTGACAAACGTGAGCAGTTGTTCATCAATGGACAGGTTAATGGCTGATGTGAGATCATAGAAACCCAACAATGATAGATATAATAGAAGACACTTCAGTCATCTTGCTCATTTATCTGTTAGTGTCACATATTCTCTGTCTGCAGTGATAGAAATCCAGGAGCAATCTCTAGAAATAACATCCACCGTAAATGATTACTGTATATGTACAGACATGGGTATTCAGGAACACATCGAGCTCTTTCTTTAAACTTTCCTCTGATTCACTCTCCAGCCTAGCATCAGCACAACCAGATGGGAAGTTTTGCTCAAGACTGCTGATCCTGGTGGGAAAAAGTGACTTCCCATCCTTAATCCTATATTCAGCATTTTTCAATTGTGCCTGAAGGAGCTTTCCATTCAGAACAGGGTTCAGTCCATATGTTTGTAGAATTTGTAGAATGACACTTGATTTTCAGTCAGATTCTTATTTTCTCTCCTTCACTGTTCTGGTTCAAAGTGTGCCAGTCTGGGCTTCGACAACAAGTTACAGCTTGATAGACATATATTCATTTAGGAACTTTGTCCTTTGTGTATGTGTTCTTCCTGCAGCCTCAAAATGAGAACCACATGGGAACTGTAAAACAAGATTGCGATCTGTTGGTGGATCCTGCGAGATTTTCCTTGGATCTCAGGAGAGTTTGAGCAAAGACTTACATATCGTATAGACATAGAGCAAAATCTACTGTATGTAAAAACTGACTCCTAACAATATGTAGTCCAAATATTCTACAGTAAATAAGGAATATTAATATACAGTATAACATATCTATTATATATTATAATACTATATATACAGACTATATCCAACATTATCCTATTTACAGTATCATATACATAATCCATATTGTATCTATTCAATAAAAAGTCTATGTGTGCTCTTATATGTATATGTTGCTGTTCACAGAATTGTTTTAGCTGCTTTCAGTTTTGTGGTTTTATTGGACCACTTTTCTGCGGGCTGCAAATACAAAAGATATACAGGGCACTTCCTGTTCATTAGGTCCAGATGTACATATCCTAATTTATTTAGGCTAATTTCTTTGAAGGCCTGGCAAAAGCTGGGGAAGTTATGATTTACTGTAAGGCAGATGAAATATTTCTGTTTTGATCATATTGATCATGATGTCACTGCGGTGAATGTTATCAGCAGCTGTGCTCAGTGTTGGGAAAAGGTAATCCATCAGAGTTAGAATGTACTAACTGTGTAAATGATTACTTTTTAAAATAAGCAAAACATTTGGGGAATATATATATATATTATTTATACTGGTACTTTATGTACTTACCATATCAAATAATACCACTTACAAACAAATTCTCCAGATTCTTGTTAATTTTCAAAAAAGCAATTCCTTACTTTTTAAAAGTACTGTATTTTTCCTCAACCAAGGCTGTGCAAATTTCTTGAATCATGCTGATGCTTACTCATCCATTATTCCTGGCTAGTGTCGTGTCAACTATTCTGGAAGCACTGGGCACAAAGTGGAACCACACCCAGAACAGTGTGCCAGTCTGATGCATTGCACACACACACGGGTACACAGAGATGTCCTTTCACCTCACTAGTATGAGAAGTGTGGAAGATGGGAGGACACTGAAATCCCCCAGACACTACCCCATGTACAAGAGCAGATCATTTAGACTCCACAGCAAAGATGCCCCCATCTAGAAGAGAACCCAAGACCCAAGAGCTGTGAGGCAGCAGCTCTGTTGTATCACTATGTCGTCCTCTATTGGTACTGACAATTAAAATTAAACCTTATGATCTATTTTCAAATACAAGCTTAACCCTTTTAAAAATATTTACTTTCATACATTCTTTATAAAATGCACTAAGAATCCCGAGTTCTATGTTTCTTTAATTCACTACAAATGTTAAATATTACTCTAAAAAATGTTTGTCATTTGAGGATGGGCTTCAATATTACAGTATGTCTGATCAATATATTGATATGGTTTGGGGTTTTTCTGATTAATCTACTCTTTTGGACAGCTCTGTATTAAAGATAAGTAATAATAATTGTTTAAAAGATCATAATTGTTGTTAGCGGGTCACTGAGCCCCTTGAGATCCACAAAAAGGAATCCAGGTTCTTAGCATAGTGCTCACCACTGCAATACAAATGTTCAGTACCAGTGGTACAATGTTATTCTTCTATCTGTCAGTCAGTCAGGTCAAGAGCACACTGACCATGTAGTTCACATATACCATCTCCCTGATTCTGCCAGCTGCTCCGACTGCTCCCCTCCTCACTGTATCAGGCAGCACAGACAGGCTGGCAGCACCATAAAGGAAACAGATCTGTGGGAGAAAACCCATGACACACAGCCCTCTGATCTATACACTTCTGACTGCTCGGCTCTCCGCAAATCACCAATGACTTCTGTTAGAACAGTCAGAACAGTTCCTTCATGCCATTCAGAAAAGGTTACCGCTTGCTGATTTTGCACTTTTACCATAGCTCACCTTGTTTTTACAAGATGATTTATAGTCTTGTGTTTTTACTACCATTGAAAAAAAACCTCACCATGCTTTCATTGTACTTTGCAAGACTCCATCATGAAAATGCCTTGACTTATCGAGGAAGAATTCTAAAAAGGCTGCCCTGTTCCATTCTATTTAACTGATGGATTGCTCATGGGGATCAATGATTACTAGCTGGGTCAGTTTAAAAGCTGTAATATTTAATGCTTTATGGAACAACAAAAATTTAAATTTAATGCTCTGATTTTTTGTCTTTTTCTCTAGGGGCTTCACTTTCACATGTTAAATTACAGTAACAAATTACAGTAAAAGGCAATGCATGGAATGAAAAATAGCTAGTCACATTTAAAAAATACAATGTTCCAGCATAAGTATTTTTTTCTAGCCGTACCACATAGCAGTGTCAATCATTGTTAAAATCAGGACAAGAAAACATGCTCTTTTTGCAGTATGTATTAACATGTGGCTTAACTGTCTGTGTCACACCAAAATATGACCATAGTAATAGAAGTGGAAAACGTGCTGTGAGTAACTAGACATCAGAAATGTTCCACAGACAAATTCCAAATTAAAATAGTAACAAACCTTGCATTTAATTTAAAATGTAAACAATATCAATGAAATATCAGAACTGAATACATTGACACTTAATTTACTATCCTCAACCAATTCCTTAATATTTTGAGAGGTTTCTGTTGCAGAAAGCAACCAGTTTTAAAAATAAACATTTAACATTTCCTCAAAAATTGTATAACACAAAAGAAAGTTTGTTTTTCAGTATAGAGGGCAGCCAGTTAAAGAGTACAGAGATGTGAAATTAGATCATGGGGATAGATGACTATATCCTTTTTAAATCTAAAACAATATGAATTTAATAAATGTGTCATTACACCACTAGAAAACTTGTGTTATACGGTAATTCAGCAATTTTGCTAGCAATTGCAGCTGCAAGTCTTTTCAGGTAAATCTGCAACTCATCAAAGCACCAACTTTGTGCAGATGTGACATCCCAGACCAGCACCTACTAACAGCTTGTCAAAGGGCTTTTGAAATGTTGTTTTTTTTATTCTTCTCCTGATCTGTCTTTATGCAACTTTATCCCTGGTATTTTGAAAGCTCCTTGGTCTTCTTGGTTGAATCTTTTCTTGAAATTCACAACTTCACTACCTGATTGAGAGGCCTTACAGAGATAGCTGTTTTTATTGTGAAACCGTATACAGTACACCACAAGTATTGCACACAGAAGCCATTCAACTAATTGCGTGGTTTGTTACATTAATTTGGAGCACCTACACTAATTTAGGTTTGTCATAAAAAAGGGTTTGAATACTTACAGAACCTGGTCTGTTTTTCTTTCGCATTTCTTTCATTTCATCTATTTAATTCATTCTGTTTGCAAATTTCTTTGACTGTGTGAAGCAGGTTGTATACAGTACATAACAAATTTTAATTGCTTCTTCAAAGTGTCATGGCTGCAAGCTTTAAAGCAACTCCCATCTCTCTAGAGCCTCTCTATAGAGTTATACCATAGAGCGCCTCCTCAGACAAAAGTGAATTTTGCTATGCTCGTCTTCCAAAATGACAGAATTCAAGGATATTACTTGTAATGTATGTATACAGTATATGTGTTTGAGTGTGAATATACTGTACATCCCTGCCGAGCAAATCCTTACTTTCATTATGAAAACTGCATTTCATTAAATTTGCATTCATGCCCCAAAAATATTTTGAACTTGTGTGACTGTTTTCAGCCAGAGCTGTAATTCCATTGTCGGGAAATACAAATGCTTCAACTAAATCTTTTCCTGCATAAATATTAAGACCGCTGTCAGATGATGTTGTCAAAAGACCTATTAGGAGTTTCAACAGGATATGCTAGTGTGTATGTGTCCAACAACCCACTGAGCAAGAGTCAGTCTATATCAACATAGTCCAAGATCCATCAAAATGTCTTGAGGCTGCTCTGAAGATGCTCGTTTCACACATTATCAGTGTGTCTTTACATGGTTATATTTATATGGTTTATATATTTTGAAACAGTTATTTAATACAATGAGCTTATGCAATAATAACAAGGTAGGTTACTGTATGCTTTAATTAAATGTACTCAATAGAAAAACTTAGTTGAACTGTTTATAGATTAAATGAGTTTTAGCTTTTAATTAAGAATATGTAGCAATTTTTATGAGTTTACGAGTTAATTTAACTTTAACTGTGGAAATTTAATTAGGTTTAAATTACATGGTACAGGAATGCACTACTTTAGTTTTCTATTCAAAAGGATAGAACTATCATTTAATCAATTTATACTTTTGTCTTCTTGCAATGTATATTGCATAGCTTTTAGAGCACCATTCTGGCACATTACATATGTACTCAATTGCAGTTCAACTGGTTTTAATTTGTAAAGAATTTAGTTCTATTTAATTCTATGTTTCTAATTTTAATAGGTTTTCTTGCCAATCTTCTTACACCATGCCTGCAAAAGAAAGAGAGAAGAAAAAACTAATTTTGGCTTCTTTAAAGCTTTCCAGCATGTCCTGACCTATCCAGTATGATTTCCGGCATAACACGGAGAATTAATTAATGCTTTGTGTTTACGTATGTCGGAGGCTGGAGTCGTTGTGACGATCAGCCGTTGAAGCTGGAGGTTGACTGACAGAGCCCCCTCCTCTCTCATTAATTGAGGGGGACGAGTGAACGAGTCTTCCCTGCAGTCCGATTGGTTGGAAGGCCTGGGAGAGAGACAGCAGCTGTAGAGTGTCAGTCCCCTGCTCCTCAGCGATAACTACAGGCAGCTCTACACAGAGAGAGGCTCTGAATGAATGAGGGCTCTCCCTCACTCCCTAATCCTGCACAAGGGGCTTACAGGACAGCTTTGCATTTACATAGATAGGGTTTATTACACACAGCCTCTTTGCATAAAGGGAAACCTAATTCCCCTTTGAGTCCCCCTGACTAAGCCCCCAATTTACATGGCTAAACGAAGTGGTTAACCCCGGAATTGAAATCCTGTGTGCTGCAATGTGATTTCTCTCTTTAAAAAAAACGTTTGCTCGGCAATGGTGCCACAGTGACGACTTGGCCAGAGTTGTAGCTACTGGAGGTCTTATGGGAGATTTTCGAGTAGTAGAATTTCCAAAGCAGATGCTCAAAATAGATTTTCTCTTCAAAGAAGGCAGGAGAGAAGCTAGCACAACTGCACGGTCAGAAAGCAGGAGCAAATTATTATCTCATTATTAGTTGTTTGGTAGTTGATAAGTTATTGATTGAAGGACCTCATCAAGACAATTTTTTTAAGAATCTTTACGTGAGTATCAGTATCCACCATCAAATTACCCCCCATTTTAAGTGAATGGATTCTGGCTAGAGTACAGTTCACATGACAGAGTAAAACACATGATAATCCAGGGCCCTTAATGTCTTGCTTCTACATAAAAATAATATTGCATCGCAATCAATACAGCTAGTGGAGGAGTCTCAATAACTGCCTTAATTAAGTAAAAGCCATTGAGTTGAAATTACTCAATTAAACAGGAAATTCAAGAGAAAAAAAAAGATACCATCGATTTTTTGCATGCCAGAAGAGAGCACATATATTTGCATGGACAAAAAGAGCGCTGAAAAAGGGGAAATTAGTCAGGTGCTTGCAGTTTCTCTGGGTCCTGCCCAGTTCCAGCAGGTGCTGATAAAGGTTTCTTCACAGGCTACTGGGCTTTGCCCAGAACCACTTCCACTCCTCATCTCTGCATGTCCAATCGAAGGTCTCCGCGCCGTTGAGCGTGTCGTGCTGTGTTGCTAGGAAGCTCTACAGGGAGTTGCGCCATTTCTGATTTATGATGCCGTCAGTGCTGCTGACCACAATCTTAGGTCTTGCCACCCCCCCTCCCCTTCTTTTCCTTGTCTTCTGAAAACCTTCTTAAGTGGTTGTGTCTCTCTTGCCAGGTTTAATCCAGTCAGACCCTCGAGTACGTTTACGAGTTAAGCTGTGAGAAAGACACATTAATGAAACACTACTGTGAGCCTTTAGAAATGTCTAACTTTGAAAGCAATGAAAACTGGAATTCATCCTGAAATGAACTCTTTGGAAGATACAGTATGTTATCGGCCTTTACGCCTCTTAGCTGAAACTCTTTTGAAAACTCCAGTGCCACCACCAACCCTTGTTATCCTCCTTCCACTGTTCAGATTCATTCTTTCTCTTTCGCTGTTAATACAGCCAGGAACCCTGAATTGTAACTTATTGTTTCGATTGCAACTGCAGCAGTAGCAGTAGCATGCTCCTTGATCCAGAGCTTTATCAACCATGGGGTCACTCTAGTGGATGGCAGTAAGTGGGAGAGACAGCTTGTGCTTCTCACTGTGCCTGGGCTCTGTGACGCTGCTATTCTTTAATTCAGACCACGAATAAGTACAGAAACCTCTGGACATGAGCAACATAGAAGCAGAACGATGCAGAAATACAGTTATTTTTTGGGTTTATTCTATACTAGAAGGAAAGATGGAATAAAGCACTATATTCTCCCGTTGATGTGAATGATTTGTACCCCAAATAGAAGCCACTCCAGGATGTTTACTGTGGACAACAATGGAAGTATCCCTCCTCACTCGGCTCACCCCAACAAGTGCCATGAATCTTTCAACCATGTCCTGTTATACTATGTAAGAAACAAGATAACACACCCTAAATACCCATGATCTACAATGTATTTATGTAACATGTTTTATTTCATACTGTATGTCACTCTGGGATGATCAGAAATGATACTTTCAGGTCAAAGTCACCTTCAGATGTCGGGACACTGTTAGTACATTTGTTGGTGTTACCCACAGAAAGTTCTGAGTATGAGCATCAAACATTGGAGCTACATGTTGTGTCTGTGAGAGTAAAACTAGCACAGAGCACTATGAAGTATAATTCAACACTTTCTGCTGAGTGGTTGTTCAGGTTTCCTTACTATACTGATGACACAGAAATATTAAATAAGCCCTTGGTTAGGGGTTTCACTCTTTCTTTTATATAAAAGGAGGCTCCATTAAATCATTCCGGGGTCACTGTGGCTATCGGATTCTATCCTACACCATTTTGAAATGTCCTATTTTACGGAGGTCCTGACTCTCTGCACTCATAAAAAATCCCAGGGCACTTCTCGAAAACATTGGGGGTGTTACCCCAGTGTCATGTCCATATTTTCTCACCGGTCTTTCCCAATCATGGCCTCCTAATAATCCTCATCTACAGTATGAATTATTCTGTTATCCTCCCCACTGATCTCTGGTGAGCATACTGATGTATGTCACACTGGTGACATTACCTTATATTTACATTACCTGTACAGCACATTGGAGTGTCCGGAAAAAAGTTAAATAAGTGTAAGCAATTATTATTATTATAGTTGTCATGTACTTAAGTATTTGTATATTTATATAAACTCTGGAATGTTTATATAAATATAAACACCTGAAGTCTCCACGGCCAAATTGTGTTTTTTTCCTCTTTTTTCATAAATATTTATAATTGTATAATGTACTTATTGACCACACCAAAAAGCAAGGCACTGAGTAAGGACGTCTATATGGCTGTGATGATGGCTCAGCCCTGTTTCCTGCCTGTCCAGAAATGCCAGCATATTGGCCTTCTTCAGGCAGAGAAATACAGTCTGATCTGACTCTGACAAACACTAGTGAGTTAGCACTCACAGAGAACAGCAGTCTCCAGCGACACTCTCCAGCCCACTGGGAGAAAGGAAAGCTGGATCCTCAGCAACCATTTCAATTAGGCTAAAATCTCATACTCTGTCCCATGGGCCTCCAGAGCTAATTATTACAGAAAAGCTGGAATCAGATTTTATTGCTCGTGCCTGGAAATTGCTAAGCATAGGGAAATAGCAGCTCTTTTTTAATTATTTTCCCCCTTTAGGTTGAACTATAGATTCAAATATCTCTTTTTTTCCCTTTCTTGCCCTTTTCACTCTTTCTAGAAATCCATTTAAGGACATTTTGAAGTGGATCTTTCAAATGAAGGGCATCGATTTGTTCGTATCAATGCTAATTTGTACCAATTAATCAGTATTTCATCAGCATTCCATTCTAGTGTCTATAGGATCTATGATCCATACGTATCTATATGATCTGTTGATCTATGATCTATGTGTGTCTATGTGATCTATAGATGTATGATCTATGAGTGTCTATATGGTTGGACAGTAATCTACTTAAAGCATGTGCCTCACCACACCCCCAAGCCTTAGAGTTCCACTGTGAACACCTTCAAAAACTCACACTCCTCTCCTTTGGGAAATGAAGAAATGAGAGCAGGGCTGAACCTTAGTACTTCTACCGATCTGCCTTTAAGCTGGTTAAATTCAAATTTCTGAATATGACAAAGCCTATACCCTTTTCCAGGACAGCAGGAAACTGCAAAAGTCACTATCAGGCATGAGCTTTGGACATTTAGTAATTTGCTGGCAGGCTGAGGTTTCAGTTTTATTCAGGCCACAGCCTCCTAACTTTTATTCATGGCTGAATGATTATTACAGCTACTGCAGGTACTGTACCATATTCCTTACAGTATGTGTTTGTGGTTGTGGTACTGTAGTAACAGGTGGATGCAGCAAGCACACCCTTTGACAAACTGCTGCATTACCTCACACAGCTCATTCAGTGACCCTTCTGCTATTTTACCCACTTCGTTCAAAGTTCAACTCCCTCCACCCCTTAGCAATTTACCATTTTGATTTTAGCTACTTTTTACAGTTTACTTTTTTGTTTTTAGAAACTCTCAGCCCGCCAGCTTTGATGAGGGGCTCTTCAAAATTGTTTTCAAGGCAGTGAAAACTTGATGATTTTAGATTAAAGAACTGCTTTAAGAGGGACCTTTTTTTGCTTAAGATGCCTGAAACACAAAAAAGGAAATGGGCATGTAAAGCATTATAAAATCTGTGGTGAAGACAGTCAGACAGTGGTGTGAATATCCATTTTTGCAACAGTGCTGTGTGGAGGACAGACCATCTACTGGCCGGGTGAGGGGAGGAACATTTGCCACCTGAATTACTGGCCTCTGGAACTGTGACCTTCTTGACACCCAGACTTCACACACACAAACTGCTGAGTCCGCCCACTGGAGAGAAGACACGCTCCACCTCACCAGACCCAGACTGCAGCACTTCAGCATTTCACTTTAGGACTTTAGGGCTTTCGTTCCATTTAGGTAAAAGTCTGACTGCAAGGCGGTGTGAGTTCCAGAGGACCAAAACGAAGGAGTCATTCCACAAGCAACCGATCAATTCTTATCTCATCCAGCACCTTTTTGTGGTGAACTCCATCTCAAAGTTCTCGCAATACAACACATTGTAAAAGCATAGTAGGACAACCAACTGATAAGTAAATACAGTACATGGAGTATCAGAAATAATTATGGAAACAGAGGGTAAATGAAATAGTGCTTAATGTAATCAGATGGCAACAATCTAACAACAAAGTTCACTGTGCCAAGCCACCACAGCCTATATTAGTACTGTATATGCAATACTGTATTTGCAATAACCTATCCAGCATATCCAAGCCAGCACCCATATCACCCTGTAACTCACAACTGGCAGCCCACTGAAGCTAAGCAGGTGTGAGGCTGGTCAGTACCTGGACAGGAGATCTCCTGGGAGAAACAAAGGTTGCTCCTGGTAGAGGTGTTAGTGGGGCCAGCAGGGGACGCTCACCCTGCGGTCCATGTGGGTCCTAATGCCCCAGTATAGTGAGGGGGACACTATACTATAAACAGGCACAGTCCTTCAGATGAGACGTAAAACCGGGGTCCCAACTCTCTGTGGTCATTAAAAATCCCAGGGTGTTTCTCAAAAAGAGTAGGGGTGTAACCCCAGCGTCCTGGCCAAATTTCCCATTGGCCCTTACCAATCATGGCCTCCTAATAATCCCCATCTATGAATTGGCTACACTCTTCCTCTTCTCTCCTCCCCACTAATAGCTGATGTGTGGTGAGCGTTCTGGTGCACTACGGCTGCCGTTGCATCAACCAGGTGAATGTTGCACATTGGTGGTGGTGGAGGGGAGTCCCCATTACCTGTAAAGCGCTTTGAGTGGAGTGTCCAGAAAAGTACTATAGAAGTGTAAGCAATTATTATTATTATTCTATATCCAAGTTTTAAACTTGAATGTGATGGGTCCTGGAAAGGGAGTTACAACATGCTAAGTGAACAGAAATCAAATTTTCAGATAAAAAAGGCTGTTCCTATTGACAGGGCACAACCTCACATCATGTGTCCATTATCAAATCCCTGAAAAGGGTTTGTATAACTGGTTCTACTGATGGTAGAAGTAGTTGTGGGGAGAAGCCCATAGTCTCCTAAAGTTTAGTAGGGGTTTTCAAGAGGTCAGGCAACAGCTTGCAAACCTTGCTGAAGATGTGGGTGTTACAGTTTCTTTGAAAGTAGGAGCATTAGAGCAAAATGTTCTCTGTTGGCTCTTAGCCGATCAGAAACCTTTAGACAGTAGAGTTGGGTAAAAGCAGCAGTACAATGGACTGCAATGGGCAACAGAAATACAACAACGGGTCAAGTTTGAGCTGTTTGGCATTGTGCAGGTAAATATGCAGGAAAATGTGGTAAATGTGCAAGACTACACAGGGCTGTCTCAAGGGGTGGCCGGGGCCCAGGGAGGGAGGGTTCTTGTGTGTAGTGGTGGCGGCAGGGAGCAGCGTTGAGATGATGAAATAGCTACCTAACTGGCCTGCGCAAACAGACATACAGAACCAATACTAATCGCCACTGTTGCTAATGCTATCGGTACCTTAAGGTGTCTCACTGCTAGCATCTTTGTCGTCGCCTAGATCGCCACACGTGTCCATTTCTTCTTCGCTCCTGGTTTTTACAAAAAACCTTTCCAAAGACCATTTCAGTGCTTCATTTGCATCCTCCCTCTTCTGCTTCCTTTTTCTTTTCTTGCACCCACTGTAGCATTATAGAAATTTGTCCCTATCTCTGCTTGTGCATTTTTCCACCAACGTTTTTTCCAACCTAGTTATGCCGTAATAACTTTTAGCTTGCAACTGATGGCCTTTGACGTAGTTAGTGCGGTACAGGCCTCCAGTTCTGAATGAAGCATCTGCTCTCCCACTAACTTTAGATTACATCTTGAGTGAATAAGAGTTTTGTGTGGTTGCTTTATTAAAATATTTAAACATGTATGTATTTATATTTTTTATGCATGTGTGAAGCAAGATTGGGGATTGGGGAATGGGGGGCTGGCCAGCAGGCCCCCCAGATGGCCCTGACTACACTTAATGTTAAAGCATAGTTTAGTCTTCTTCTTTTTAAAACTTTATTTTCAGTTACTGGTTCAGGTTGCATGATACTGGGTTCATTGAATAACACGAACCAAAAGATTCCCTTAAATGGAGAAGGAGAACAGCCCAATGTTGCCCAATGTTTACAATATCAGTAACAAAGAACAAATGGTAACTACTGTGAGAAATTCCTCCACAACACTTAACCCTGTGGGCATCATGTCCAGTTTCACTTGCACTGTACCGTATATCTTCCACATTATTTCCATGTTCTTCAGTCAGCTCTTGAATGACTTATTTAACTCTGCTGTTAAAGGCAGCTATTCAGGAACTTCTTAAACCAAGACAATAGAATGGAATAGCTCTACGCTATCCTACAGTTGAGTTCATAACTTCATTACTGCAGGATTTCTTACTTATGCAGTAGCAGGCCTTAGTCCAGGATGATTCAGAGTCCCTGGTAAGGTCTTTAGCCTGTGATCAGCTCAGTGGCAGGAGGTAGAGACAACAGCAGATGATGCGGATTGAGGAACAAAGCAAGCCTGAAAATCTGCAAAAATCCACAATCCTATCATTCACGAATCCAATTGCCACATCTCTTTCTCATTTTCCCTCTCCTCCTTCCTCTTCCTTTTGTTTTTGAATACACACTCTTTTTGCATTCCCTCTCCTGCGTCTCCCAGCTCTGTGCTTGCTGGTGTCCCAGAAGTCCCTGACTTAAGACTCAAGCTCCACTTCTGAACACCTCACATCACCTGATCCAAAGCATAACCTGTAGGCAGGCTGATTTAATTAACAACCTTCAGCAAAATACAAAAAACACAACATCCCTTCCAACATTTTTTTTTTATCAGCAAAGATCATAAAACATAATTTTTTTAACAGTTATTTAAAGTTTTTTCGCAGTTTTTTCCTGTTATCATTGTCATCATTGTCATTAAATGGGGACACTTTCTTGGATCGCACAAGTCATCAGTTCCTACCTTATTGTCTTTTCATATTGTCTCATCTTATTCATAATGAACCAGTACCATTATCACAACAAGAGCAGTTTCAATTATTCTCTAAAAACTCATAAAATATCTATAACCACAAGTAGGCAGCAACGGTATATTGTCTCTGTGATAAGTACAATAAGTAAAATTAAATAAAAAGTTGTATTAATAACAGGAGCACACTGCTATTGGGAATATGGTCCAGAGCAATTCAACAGTTTAGACCCTGGGCAGACCTAAGCTTCTCTATACTTAGCGTTCCATGCAGCACTTCCACACTGCATTGAACCAGTGCAGCTGTCCTGGCGCTGTGCAGTAATACAGTAAGTGCCGCTTCATGTTGTCTGTTTTTCTTTTTTTTAAGGAATCCCTGGGACTCTGACATGAGGCATTTATCGCCAACTGTTATTGATCAGAGCTCTATAAAAATGATTACACTTGACCCTGTACTGCTCTCCGTCTTTGTCCCTCCTGGCTGTCTCTGGCAGACACACATCCGTATGCACTCACAGACCATGGTGGCAACGCTGTTCAGTGAGCTGCACACTGTAGTATAGAGGTGCACTCTACAAATCCACTAAAAAACACAAAACCCACGGGTATTAAAGCTGTATCTGTGACACAAACTTTCAATGCGTCTGCGCTTAGGTCTTTGAAACGTCTTTGTAGCCCACTCAGAAAGAAAAGTGCAGCAACAAGAGAGCAGAATTTTGTGTTTTGTGACATTTTTGGTAAAATACACGGCCACATCGTGAATTGGAAATGTACAGCGAGGAATGAAGAAGAAGCAGATCTGAAACTGGTGTTGCCCGTTTGGAATTAGCTGAAGTTGTTTAGTCTGCTGAAGCCCTAACTCTGTCATCAGCTAACTGCACAGTCCTAACAAATCCTCTGGAGGTGGTTAAGCAGAGTCCCTCTGTGCATTATGGCATTGGACACACACAGTTTCTCGGCTATTATAGCTTCATTAAATCGCCAGCCCCATGCCTCACTCTGCTGCTTCCCACTGGGGTAGATAGGGCGCTATCGCTTTAATAGCTTCTGAGCAATTCCTGGGGGGATTGACACTGGGAGGTGACCTTGCCTGCTCACCCCCCACCTTGGTGTCTCTCTTCTCTCACTCCTGCTGAATGTCTTATCACACTCTGCACTCCACACCACCACTAAGCTGGGACAGCAGCAGGAAGGGTACAGTGGTGCTCTCTGCTCTGCGCAGGGGGCAGGGACAGTCCAGTCCCAAGGCAGAGATGCCCTCTGTCAGTATAGCAGATTGCCAATCTTTTCTGTGGAAGACAAACCGCAGCAGATTAGATTTCCTCCAATCGCTTCCTTTTTGTAACTCCTCATCTTGTCACTTCCTGCCTGGGGAAAGATGCTAAGTAAAGGCATTATTGACCACAGCCCCCTCCCCCCCTCAATAAATGTACAAGCAGTAAAGGTGCCAGAGTAGCAGATGCCCCTGAAGAGCTTTTCAGGCCTCAAAGACCAAAAGACCCTCAACACAGATATGAGTGGATTTCTCCAAGCCCTGTGAGGAAAACACATGACCAGGACCCTACCTCTGCTTGACTATTTTGTTTCTCTTTCAAATTTGTCTTTGTTAAAAAGGGCACAGCAGAGGTGTCATTGGTAGTTTTGGGTTGGAGCCTTTACGATTGTGTCCCGAATCGTCTGTTGTCTTTTTCAACCCAGTATTCTAGCCCCGACTAGCTCTGTTGGTAGAGCATGAGACTCATAATCTCAGGGTAGTAGGTTCGTGTCCCACGTCGGGCGCAAGGTTCTCTAATAACCCATACTGGGCAGCAGCAGTATGGGGAGGTGTGGGCGGCGGAGGATCATGTTTCCCTGACAACGGCAACAACACTAGCACTATCTGTGGGGAAGAAAGGCCTGGCAATCTACTTCTGCATCTTGCCTTGAAAACTGCATGGATAGTGAAGGGGGAACTGTCCAAAGGGTAGTCAACATGGACTCGACGCTACTCATCCCATCCCCCGTTCTAGCAGATATACCACTTAAATGCTAGTAAAAATGAGATAGAAAAAAACTGACATAAATAACCACAACAAATTGAATGTATGGATTTGTCGTCAGTTGTCTCTTAGTCAGCTCAACCATACCAGGTCTGAGTTGAACTGGGCCAGTTACAGGACAGCTTCTGTGAATCCTTGAGTCACAAAATGACATATCCTCAGACTAGTGGCTTCTGGGATATATACAGTGCCTTGCGAAAGTATTCGGCCCCCTTGAACTTTTCAACCTTTTGCCACATTTCAGGCTTCAAACATAAAGATATACATTTTTTATTTTATGTGAAGAATCACCAACAAGTGGGACACAATTGTGAAGTGGAACGAAATCTATTGGATTTTTGAAACTTTTTTAACAAATAAAAAAATGAAAAGTGGGGCGTGCAAAAATATTCGGCCCCCTTGCGTTAATACTTTGTAGAGCCACCTTTTGCTGCGATTACAGCTGCAAGTCGCTTGGGGTATGTCTCTATCAGTTTTGCACATCGAGAGACTGAAATTCTTGCCCATTCTTCCTTCCAAAACAGCTCGAGCTCAGTGAGGTTGGATGGAGAGCGTTTGTGAACAGCAGTTTTCAGCTCTTTCCACAGATTCTCGATTGGATTCAGGTCTGGACTTTGACTTGGCCATTCAAACACCTGGATACGTTTATTTGTGAACCATTCCTTTGTAGATTTTGCTGTATGTTTGGGATCATTGTCTTGTTGGAAGATAAATCTCCGTCCCAGTTTCAGGTCTTTTGCAGACTCCAACAGGTTTTCATCCAGAATGGTCCTGTATTTGGCTGCATCCATCTTCCCCTCAATTTTAACCATCTTCCCTGTCCCTGCTGAAGAAAAGCAGGCCCAAACCATGATGCTGCCACCACCATGTTTGACAGTGGGGATGGTGTGTTGAGGGTGATGAGCTGTGTTGCTTTTACGCCAAACATATCGTTTTGCATTGTGGCCAAAAAGTTCGATTTTGGTTTCATCTGACCAGAGCACCTTCTTCCACATGTTTGGGGTGTCTCCCAGGTGGCTTGTGGCAAACTTTAGACGAGACTTTTTATGGATATCTTTGAGAAATGGCTTTCTCAAGAGCAGGTGCATTTATACAGAGACTTGAATACACACAGGTGGATTCTATTTATCACCATCAGTCATTTAGGACAACATTGGATCATTCAGAGATCCTTGCTGAACTTCTGGAGTGAGTTTGCTGCACTGAAAGTAAAGGGGCCGAATAATTTTGCACGCCCCACTTTTCATTTTTTTATTAGTTAAAAAAATTTCAAAAATCCAATAGATTTCGTTCCACTTCACAATTGTGTCCCACTTGTTGGTGATTCTTCACATAAAATAAAAAATTTATATCTTTATGTTTGAAGCCTGAAATGTGGCAAAAGGTTGAAAAGTTCAAGGGGGCCGAATACTTTCGCAAGGCACTGTAGCTCATCCAGTACTGCAGAAGGTAGGAAGAAGCTAGAACATCTGAGCTCCTAAGCAAACTGGGAGTGCACCATTTTTTGTCCATGATTGCAATCATCAAACTAGCTTGTGGTCTGCCATCCTGGAGAGATGGTGTGATTTCCAGAGGAAAAAGAGAAACAGGATGAGAACAGGTGAGAAAACTGTTACGCACTAAATTAGACTGAATCAGTGTGGTGAAATAGACAAACAAATGGATTAATATCTCTGCCCACAGACCGAGGCAAACTCTCAGACAAAGGGCTGAGGACTCCCTCATGCTTACAAGACTGTTCCCGCATTAAGAAAATTGATTCAGTGGATAAGTTCATTACTCCATTGTCCTAGCTCATTGAACACTCCAGACTCTTTTTTAATTACCCCACCATCCCTTTCAATTTAAGAATCTGCATTTTAACTACAGCTTCAATTTACAAACTGCAGTTATTAAGTATGAAATATGTGCATATAACTGCAGTCGCCTGTACAGGAGCTACATCTAATTCCAATTTAACTGCACCGTAATAACAGAGGCCTCTTCTGCCTGGTATTACCGTCACAGTGCTGTGCATGTCCATCGCATGCTGCAGCAGAAATTAACTGCCATCCTCCATCAGGAGACAGGCCCTCTAACTGTGAATTGCACTAAATGCTGCACTAAGACTAGGTCTTGTTCCGTTAAGAAAAAAGAACAGTGGCTCTTAAGGTACTAATGCAACATATACTGACAGCACAACAGA
This sequence comes from Lepisosteus oculatus, assembly GCF_040954835.1. NCBI lineage: Eukaryota > Metazoa > Chordata > Actinopteri > Semionotiformes > Lepisosteidae > Lepisosteus > Lepisosteus oculatus. The sequence goes on along the minus strand of NC_090701.1, from coordinate 27,653,545 downwards.
ATGGACAGCTCTCCTTGTGAATTTGGCACAGTTCTATCTTGCAGAGTATTTTTCAAATCACAACAATTATTATTTGGTATTTTTTATTGTACCCCATGTGACAACATCCCTGGCTTGTATTGGAAAGTCGCTGGACTACAAAAGTGAAAAGTCAGTGGAACAGCACCTGTTGCACACCTACAGTTCTTCACAAGATGCCATTTTCTCCAAAGTACATTACTGTCTACAGAAGTGTTACATATGAAAGCAGAAATGGAATTTCGAGAAACCATGCATGCCTAGTTGGATATCTTTTAAAATGATCGATTTGAGAACTGTTACAATTGTGCGGACACTGATAAAGCTTCTTCTGGCTCCCGGCCTTCAATTTCAGATCAAGACTTTTTATCCAGGTGGATGCTGCACATTGGTGGTGCTGGAGGAGAGTCCCCATTACCTGTAAAGCGCTTTGAGTGGAGTGTCCAGAAAAGCGCTATATAAGTGTCAGCTATTATTATTATTATCATTATTCCAAGGGGGAAATTTGTGTTAGGGTACAATCCAATATCATAATACATCAAGGACAGATAAACATTATCAAGAAAGAAGACAGAACAATAATGTTACGGGAGATTAGAGAGTTATGTTACATTGTAGCAGGGTTGACAGATGTCACTTTTACACATGCAGACACGGAGGTGTCTCTCACATGGACGGGGTGTGAATTCACAATGGAGGGGGTGTGCTCTTGGCTTTCCTGGCCCAGTTTAGTACACTGAGCTTTCCCTTAAGTTAGCTAAAGAAAATTAGGATGAATAACTGAATAAAGTAAATAAAGTAATGAATTCTACTGAACTCAAACCTGAAAGTAGTCCTACAAGGCACAGAAGTATAAGTTTCTTCTAGATCAGTATTTATCAAACCTTGTCCCAGAGAAGCACTGACAGCTCATGTTATTCATCCATTTAACACACGATTTACAAGATGTTTTATCATCATGGGAAATAAAACAATTTCACACTGAACACAATTCTAGCACTAACCTGTATTGGCCTACTGCATATGACATCTATATACAGACATGTTGCCAGTGATTATTCCCCCCATTGCTATTCCCTCTGAGCCCCACAGCTAACCGGTATTATGAAAACTCACATATAGCCTATGCCTGTGGCCTGAGGATATAGGAATATAGGATGCAGACCAGTTGCATCTGTGGTGAGAGGAGACAGGGGGAGTTTGTAGTGAATGGGAGGTAGACAAGCTTGAAGGGACAGCAGGGAGACAGATAAATTCCCCTGCGGTCAGCAGCCCTGGCCCCCTTTGTGTGTGACAGACCTGGGATTACACTGTCCTCAATACACTGGCTCAGTCCCCATTCTAACACAGACACTGACACAGATGCACTCACGAACTTTGGAACTGTTAATTGGAACCATTGTGGTTTATTCTCATAGGTTTTTTTTTATCTATTCAACCCATTATTTTACTTACTAGCCCTTACCTTTTCCTTTGTTCTAAGATCTTCTTTGGAAATGCATAGCACTCTGTAAATCTTTCAGTACAATTGTGTTGAATTATATACTGATGGAAAAAAGAAACGCAACATTTTCTGGAATGAGAATACTATAGTTATAGCTTATGTACTTTCACAAAAAGATGTCAATTTGTTTTAAGGCCTCTGACCGGCAATACAGTGTGTTCAGTGAGGCATTGCAACTTGCCAATCACACAAAAGCTCGTTAGGTGCACTTTTACCCAACGAGGTCCAGGTGGAAAAACGTCTGATCAGGTCACCTTTAAAAAGGCCTTAATTCAAAGCTAAGGTCACTGCAAGAAGAAGGCCACACTTAGTCATATTTCTGTGCATTCCATAATGCCTCCAATATCACCAGAAGCAAGGGAGAGGGCCATTGACATGCTGCCGGCAGGCATGTCATGTGCCAGCACTGTGTCCCGACTGCAGAGAAGGTTTCAGCAGACTGGCAGGACAGATGACCGTCCAAAATCCAGTTGCCCTCAAGTGACCACACCAGAGCAAGACCAACACATCAGACTGGTCCATCTGAGAGATCGTTTCAGATCTGCCACCCGTACTTCTGCTGAAACTGCTGGCAGACACAATGCCTGCATCAGCGACAGGGCAGTGAGGCAACATGCTTCTGGCCTTAGAGCGAGGCGACCTGTCAGAGGGCCTCTGCTCACACCACCTAGACTGAGGCTGCGATGGACTCATCAGTGGTGGCGTCAGGTCCTCTTCACAGATGAGTCACTTTTCAGCCTGTTCCACGAAAACGGGAGTGCCAGAGTGTAGAGGAGGAGGTTTTGCGTTTCTTTTTTCCATCAGTATATCTGAAATATTTCAAAGTCAGTCAAATTAAGGTACTCACAGCTTTTTGGGTGAACGTTGTTTCTCTTAAATGCTATAAAGCAAACTAAACATAAAACATAAACAACAGCAGAGAGGGACAAGGGTAATTTGTGCTTGTTGTTTTTTTGTACTGACCTTCTGAGTTTTGAGGTGTAAAATCCTTCGAAAGACAGCAGAGTCAGACAGGATGAGCACATCAGAGGGAAGTCACTGTGATCCAGTCAAACTGAAAACTGTTGGTCTAGGATACACTAGGATAGAAGAAGATTAACAGAAGCAAAAACAGGAAAGAATGAAACTAAGAAAAACACAAGTCAAACAGCAAGAGCAGGTTAATCTCTATATGCCCAGGGGTTCTGTAGGTGGTATGAGTGAACAGCCTTTTTGCGTCACCAGTCCTGGTGGAGGCATTTTCACTTTGTCCCTTAATGTCTGTGTATTGCCTGGCCTGACAGACTAATATTCCCACTGCCAATATTCTAATAGGAGATTAATTCCTAACCTGCTGTGGCACTAATTGGGGAGGCCAGGCTTTCAGAAATGAATTGTGACAAAAACGTTTTAATTAAGAATCGCAGACTGTAATGAGGGGCAGGTCCACAGGGGACAGATTGTGTTTACAGGCTAGGAGAGTGATGGTCACACTCATGGACAATTATTCCTGATCTGCCAATGGCCACAAGGGAGCCCCAAGTCTCCCCAGGAGAAAGGTGGAGCAAACCTGGCTAACGAGCAGACTCTTAATCACTCAGAAACCACAACATTCCTTTCAGTCAATTACAGGACCATAGTGATATAAGTACTGTACACTTACAGTACATCCCTAGAGGATATTAAATAAATTCAAACCAACCGCTTTTTTACTGAGTTTAAGGCCTGACAGTCATGAAAAACTAGGTCAGATTAGAACTGTCATGATACCCTGGCTCTAACAAAGCTTTATCCTTTGGGACAAGTGGAAGATAAGCGTTCAGACAAGAGCAGCCTCTCACTTCAGGGTGATGAAACATCGTTTAGCATTTGTTGTCCCTGTCATTGACAGTAACATTGAAAAGCATCAAAGTTAGCCTGCAAAGCGCAAACAAGTATTTTCTAGTGGTGCAGTACAAGAGTTGTCAAGTATTTGTTCTTCAGATCCACCATTGTTAGCAGAAGCTGCTAACACAGACAGGTGCTGTGTTTTGGGGGGTGAAGAGATACTCGAGTTGGACAAATTTGCTTTTAATTACTCATGTTTGCATTTCAGATACCACAGGGTTCAGAAAATGAGAAAGGCGGCCTCCTCTTGCAGCTAACAGAAAAACCTCACCTCACGTGTGTCCAGTAATTCAGTATCCAATTGAGCTCCCCAGCCCCTATGGCTCTAAAACAAGAGCCTGACATACCCTTTCAAAGCCTCCTGCTTTCAAGACTGTTTAGGGTCTGGCACCTTACATTTTTTCTGAGCCTTGGCAATGTTCTGTTCCCAATTGGGAACTGCATTGTGAATCTCTGAGAGTTTACTTGTTTTTCAGCTGTGTTCAAAAAACTCCGTAAGATACAGTACCAGCACTATTCTGACATTGTCTTCCTTAGAAAAAAAGACGTATTCTGCCCCCTTTACGTTCAATTGTCTAGAATAAGAACATTTTTATGTGTGGTACTGTAGGTTATAAACTCATTGATTAACTGGGCTGTGGCGCTGTAGAACTAAACAGATGAGTTCTGGAGAAGGTTCAGAGTGTGTCCTGAAGTCAGTAAATGAGAGCGGTGGAGCTCTGTGTCCGAGCTACAACTCCAGGATTGCTTTCCGTTTTTTTCCATTTCCTCACTTTTTTTTTGGCAAAGTTGTGGGTCGCCGCGCATGTCACGGGCACTAAATCCGTGTCACAGCAGCTGATTGGGGATTAAAATTTCTGGTTTATTCACGGCGGGGAGAATGATACAGCGATTAGCAAGAGAGCCTCTTCTGGCAGCCACTCTCTGCTGAATTAGCAACATGTTTGAATGAGATAAAAAAGAGAGCTTACCCCACCACACTTCCACCGGCTAATCCAACTACAGCTGTGAAATGAATAGCCCAACATCAGCCTGTGCATCCCAATGTACCATGGCCCGCTGCTGGCATACAGTACACACATACACACACAGCAGCGAAGGTTTACTCTGGCGATTGCCTGCACCGTCATTAACAAATTGATTAAATTAAATTATATTATTTTATCATCCTTTACCTAATGCCCATTTGTTTCTTTACAAAAACATGAAAAACTATTTGGGAAAACCCATTTAGATAATCTGTTGTAAATTGCCAAAATAACCAATTGGGACGTGGTAAAACATAGTAAATAATCATTCATTCCAGAAACAGAGAAGAGTACAGTATAAAAAAGATTTATGAAAAACATTAGGGTCCAAGTGGGCAAAAGACGTATAATATACGTCTATTAAACGCATACCTTAGACGTATAAATGTGGTCCACATTTCATCTAGAATGAAATTCTAATATACTGTACGTCTATTGTCATACGTCAATTATACATCTATGATTAGATGTTCATTATACATAAATGGTTGGAGTTCTATTATACGGATAAATTTAGAGGACTATTATACGTATATGGTTGGAGTTCCGGATAACTTTAGAGGTCTATTTTACGGATAACTTTAGAAGACTATTATACGTACTGTATATGGTTAGAGGTCTGTTATACGGATAACTTTAGAGGTCTATTATACGTATATGGTTAGAGGTCTATTATACGGATAACTTTAGAGGACTGTTATACATACAGTATATGGTTAGAGGTCTATTATACATCAAAGATGGTTTTACAGGTGTAGAAACTAGTAAATCAGGCCAATGATTTGGTTTAGAAATTTATTCTGAAAATACACATTCACACCTGAAAAATATGTATTTCAAATTATGCATTGTATACAATCAATCAACAATCAACATATGGGCAATAATCATAAAAAACACAACTAGTCTTAAACTTCAGCTACAAATTCTAGTAACATGGCAATATACAGTATAGTAATGACAAACACAAACTAATTCACACTAACACACTAAACTAAAACACACTAACTCAAAACCACATTTTGATTCAAATATAAATTTTAAAATGTACAACTTCTACATTTCCAAGAAAAAAAATATTACAATGGAAGTTAAGACGATTTTTGTCCACCATTTGCAAACCCTGTCTAATTGTCCTTACAGTTAGAACAAGAAACCTATTATTTTCAATCTCCTGGCCCCCTGCCCTGCATATGCATTTTTCAAGTAACGCATTGTGTGCTCCTTTATTTCTTTTTCTGTCGATGTAGGGTGGGACTTCAGCACCGCAGCTAGGAGAAAATTATATAATATTACTACCCAAATAAATGTGATTAATATCTTCTTTAGTATTATCTCAAAAATGAACTATTAAGGTTTACTAAGCTCAAAGCTAAAATAAACATATAAAATTTGGCTTGCATCATAGCAGTTGAGCAATAAAGTCTATCCTAATTAAAGAGTACCCAAAGTTTGAAAGGACAACATAGAATAAGAATAATTAGAGAAACGGCAAAACGATTTTGTGTCATCTTCCTTATTCACACTATTTTTATGTGTCATATTTTGCTCATTCATGTACTATTTTAATTAAAATAATATTAAGATCTCTATGTATTCAGATAGTATTATTATTATTTATACTTACTCGACAAAAGAGGATTGCTGAGATATTTGCAGATAAATACTTCAATCTTCTACGATTGAAAAACATGTCCAAAATGGTGACCAACGAATACCAGCAATGCATTGTGGTATATAACCGGAAAATATATTTGTTTAGATATTTTCTCAATGTATGCGTTTATTAATGTTGTCGATATTATGGTTGAAATTTAACATTGATAATACATCGCGGCTATGTGCCCCCTACTATGTGCGGATGTGGAATTTTAACGCATGCAGTTAGTAAGGATCAGTCACTGTTGTATGGTATTATATATGGAATAGACATTATGGAATAGGATGGGGACAGGCCTGGCGTCATGAGGGGAGGGAGGAGTGTCGCCCCTTCAGTTTTGGGCAAAAGGATTTACTTAACTTAACTTGCGCCCTAAAAAAATAGTTGTACTTTGTCAATGGTCAACACTAATTGACTAATTGACACTAACAATCACTTGGACTGTTTGATGTGCAGGAGAGCTATCCGTCCAGGAACGGCACATATCAGTGTCGTTAGTGAGTGTCAACATTACGATCCTGTTTGCTCAGGTGGACCTTAAGTTTATCCTAATACTTAAAATCGTTATATAACTAGGACTAGTTATAGCAGTCTGTGCTTTCTGTTGGTTTTACAACTATTTTTTCTTAACGATTCAGAACCTCTGTCGATGTAGCTGCAAAAATGAATGCTTGTGGTACTTTTGGCTCCAGGCAATACAAACCGCGAGAGTGATGAAAAATGTGAAACTGAACTTCATCGCAAATACCAGATTCCTAGTCGTTATCTTCTATCATGAAGCTCTAACCAATGGCATAGCTGCGAGATTTCATTTGGGTAGCCGCACTGTACAGCTCCGTTTCAACCGAAATATCACCCCCCTACCCCAAGAATTTCAGACGCCCCCCTACAGATTTTTCCCTGGGCACCGCGCACTGATGGGGGACGGGGTGTCCAGGAAATGATAGCAGCTTTTCTCAAGAAAAAAAAATAGAAAATCCATAGGAACTCAAACATTTTACTGTTTTTTTCCGGCAGGCGGCAAGACCCCCTTCGCAAACCCTTGTATGCAAAGCTGTCCCAGTGGGCAGTGATTGGTCGAATATACGTATATATACGTCGCCACACATCTAACAAAGTGCCTGAGGCTTTTTGTTGTACATATTGTGTGTGCCGCAACTAGGAGTATACGGCCAGGGAGTTAAAAAAAACGCGCTATGGTATCTCATAATTCCGATTTAGTATCTTAGAATTGAAAAAATTCACGGAGGGACAAAATGTATAAAAACATGTTTGATCTCACTATTTATTTCCACTGATGTACAGAACAAAATCAGATGATCACATACAGTGCCACTGCAGCACATGCAGTCTACCTGATTCAAACTATTGTCAAAGGCACACAGTGTAAACAGAGCTTAGCTTACTATTCCAAATGACCCGTCCCCTCACGGCCCAGAATTTGAACATTCTTGAAGAATTCAACAGGCTGACATCTCTGTTACAGTCTCATTTGTACCCTGAGTGTCCAGAACCAAGCACACGCAGATAATTGAGAAATCACAGGGGACAGTTCTACTTAGCAAGATGCCCTGGCTGACTCAAACTCACCAAACACTGGTGGTTTTTCTCTCCCTTGTATGTCACCTCTTGGATAATCCCAGTGAGGCTCAAACAAACACTTTTAAGACAAAAGAACTGAACACTGTGCTCAAAATCAATACCTTTTTATTGCATCCTGACAATTCTGCACATGGACAGCTTCATGATCAGTTCTGTTTCTTACCAGGGGAATCACAATATTGGAAGGTACAGGATTTGTGAAAGTGCTTCCTTTTCTCCTTCATTCAGTTTTCACTGTGCTCCAGGTTGTAGCTGTCCAGTTTGTTTCTTGTAATTTCTCATGTCATTCCTCAGAACAATAGTGTCAAGACCAAAGAAATGGAAAGTTAAATGCTGTGGAAACAAAGCATGTACTGGCAACTTGCCCATATTTTATATTATGAGTTGCATTTCTGCAGCAGTAAAATAGTCATCCTTTTGAGTCAGCATCTCATAGTAGTTAGTATCTATGGCCAGATATTGGAAGTTTGTCTTATTGGAGAAAAATGTGTACCCACTGATGACAGAGCAACCCAGATTCTTTTGTTGCGAAATAAACAAACACCTACATTTCTTAATGGGAACTCAGAAATGGTGTACTAATATGTTAAAGCACACTTGCCTTACAATTGTGATAAGAGAACTTATTCAAAGTGCATTCCATCACAGTAGTTCATAAACAAAACACTAGACATGGGCAAACCTACAGTATCTGCTTGCACACATCTTCATCCAGGCCACCACATTTCCTGCATGAATGGATTCCGATGGGAGCTTGGGAATGCAGTCCAATCTTCACTCTCTCCTCTTTTCCCTTCTCCTCCCCTGAATAAAAGGGGATACCACAGCCCTGGCCTCAAAGCCGTCTTCATTATGAGGAGAGACAGAAGAATAAGCATTTTTCCTTTATTCATTTACTGAACGTCTGTTAATATCATATTGATGATAATTTTCCTTTAATGTACCATTTGCACTAATTAAGATGCAGGGAGTGAGTAATTGTATCTGACGCTGTGTGTCTCCAGTGCTGCTCTTCAGACTTAATTCCCTCACTGTCCGTGAGCCTTGCGACGTGACAAGTTGCTCATAAACAATGATGTTTTTTTCCCCTTCTTCCTACTATTTATTTAATTTCAAACTTTAAAAGTGAAAAATTTTGTCTATGCATACATTTTATTACCATAATTGCTCCTTCACTAAAATCTAATGTGACATATAATCATATAAACCACCATGCTATTTATAAAATTAAAATATTTCAGTTCAATCAACAAATAGTCTTCTTCACATACAGTGGCTTGCATTTTTGAATCTGGCAGTGCCATAGAAATCTTTAGCAGTGCTATGGAATAGTCTCTATCTTTTTACAGGATTGTTTGCAATTTCTCAGCACTGATCCCAAATGCTAAGGGACTCTAGACAAACGTGTGTCTACAGTCAGGTGTGCAGTGCAGCCATGAACTCTGTAACTACAGATGTGAACTGTCCTGAAGAATATGGATCAGAGCAGTGCTTCACATAAAGACAAATATAAAAATATTTTTATTTATATTTTAGATATACTATAAACTATGAACTGCAATGTCTAAAGATATGAAGAAAATATCATTTGAAAACTGAAAAAATATTTTTGATGATTTACACCCAAATAAATTTTGAACCCAGACTGGCATGCAATTTTGTAGCTGTAAAATAAGATATTTATATTTTTTAATGCATTTTATTTATTTGCACAGCTAATAAAATATATTATTCTGTTCATTGTTAATATAGGACTGTGAAAATATTTGGGCTGATCAGTATTGTTTTAGGGTTTTAAAGGATTTGGTGCCAAAAAAAAGATAATGAAACATTTATGTAAGGATTAATGTACGTTATATTGAAATTACACTGAAATATTAATTTATTGTCTAATAAATCGGAGAGACTGGATGAGTGCTATCATTTATATAATTCGAGAATTGTCTTGCTAATAAGGCAAAAGTATGAAGTCAGATTATCAGGACAAAGGTACCGCCCAGTTATACCTCCCTAATTAGTAAACTAATGATGTCCATAATAATTAACTAAATGAATGAAGTACAAACAGACAGGCATCTAAAATCGGATTCAAATCCTGGACTGGAGCTATGAGGAAGCAACGCTAGCTGACTTGCCACTATGCTCTATCCTCCTGCTTTGCTAATTCCAGATAAACGTTACTATTCCTTTTTGTTATTACATTAAAAAAGATTAAAAAACAAAGACATTGAAAGGCAACTATAACTCTTTGGATTGTTTAGTGAAAACATCACACACTGCTACATTTAAAGAACTATTTAAAGAGCTGCGCTGACTTTCACAATCTTGTGCAAGTTTGCCTATGTAATAACATGTGTACAGTACTGTATGTCTGTGTATGCATTGATCAAAAGGATTTGAAATAACCATAGAAGTACACGTGATAATAGAGGATCTCAGTGTGCGTGTGTATACGAACCAAAGGAGGTATGTGGAGTTTTCCTAGATTCTCTTGACCACACACTTGTATGGGTTTCATTGCCCAAGGATTCCTATCCAACTCCTGTCTGCCCCTCAAGAATGGAAAGAGTTTCTCCCATCTCTGCCTCTGTGAAATCAATCTCTCTCCCTGATCTGGGAGGCAGCGCTGGAATAATGGTTTACGAAGACAATATTCTGAAGGCGAGTGGGAAATTATGGAAATGACAGCACCAATTTTCTGTAAAAAGGCGTCTCTCTTCATGGAGAATCTAAGGCAGATCACACCAATCTTATAATATACTGTAATGCATCTCCAGCGTCTGGTGAGCCTGCCCTCCTAATGAGCACCATTCTCCTTGCAGCTGGAGTGCAGAAAAGGTGCTGGGTTCAGCAGGCATAGCAATATGAGAGCCTTCTGATGAAAGGGAGGGAGGGTAATGCAGACAAATCTACTCCTATGAGATACAGGGAAAAATTGTTTTTGCCCATTCAACTGTATTTTAGATGAGGGTGGTTTTGAAAAGTTTGGAGCTTAATACAGAAGGAAGCACCAGAGACCACTGCTTTTGCAGCTAAATATAGTCAGATGAACTCAAATGGCCAAGTGTGAAAATCCTTGATTGCTTTGTTTCTTATTAATATTTTTCAAAGGTAGGCAACAGTGGCAGAATTGATAAATAATAATAAAAACAATGTGCTTTTGATGTACATTGTAAAGCTTCAATTATTTTAATGCTCTGTGACATTTATTAGGATAGTAATACAGAAAGAAGCACCAGACTACTGCTCAGATGAAGGAGAAGTTTAGGGACAGAAAATGTAGTAGTGCACATTAGGTACTGATGATGTCATCCTTTTATGGAATTCTCTTGTGGCAGGAGGCCTGGCCTTTTAGCACAGCACAATTATCCACTGATGGGGGTGACACTGTGTCACTCTAATGTTTAGGGTGTCTCTGAGGGGCTGTAGCCAAAATGGGTGGGGGCAGTTACAAGTTAAGCTCTTCATGGAGTTCATACAAGAAATGGGTGTATAGTACCTTACTGAATGAATTATTGCATAATGCAGCACTATTGTGTTCTGGTTCTGAAAATGTAAAGCTAAAAAAAACTAAAATACCTTACAATGTGTATAAATCTCACTCTCCAGACTAATACTTTATGTACTCTTTTGTACTTCCACCTGCTTGTGAAAATGTTTCATTTGCGAATACTGCTGTTATTTCTCACTATAACAGGATTAGCTTACATTAAATACACAGGTGACCGTGTTGAAAAATTATTGCTTTCAATCAGAAAACCCCATGAACATCTAAATGTTTCTGAACTGCTGAACTGTGCATATCTGAGTGATTGTTTTTTTTTCAAATGCACATTGGATGCCTATGTTGCAGAATGCAGTGATAAGACAGCTTTTCATCCCAGAATTCTTTGTCCAACATATCCAACCTGCTTTATATTCTGGTTGCTCAGATCTGCTCTGCTCTCAGTTGCTGCACACAACACCTGATTTCTCCCACAGAGAAGAGCTATATCAAAGCACTCTGGACATCCAGGTCTTTATCCAACTGTCCACTATCCTATAAGTCCCATATTGTCACTGGGTTGAAGGAGTCATCGTCTGTTCTGAATGAACGACAGTCACTCCTGTGGGACTGTCAGTTGGGGGACCAACAGCTTCTTGATCTCTGTTATAGTCTGAGCCGAGGTCTCTGTGTCTCTGCGTCACAAACCGCAATAAATTCAAACATGCGGGTGAGCTGGGACTGATGAGTCGTTAGCATTTGCATATCATATATAAACATTAATAACTGAAAGGATCAATACAAAATTAGGTTGCTGCTATTGATTGGGGGAATATATGAGCTATGAACCCAGGGACAAGCTCATACAACAAACGCCATTACCATACACATATTGTTCCTCAGGGACATAATTTATTACAAGCGCCACAAACAACGCTTCATAAATTGGATGTTTTGTATAACAGTCTATTACGATTCATCACCTTGGACAAACCAATAACTCATCATCATGCTCTTTACACAATAATAAATTGAGCCTCATGGCAGCTTTACTACCTGGGCCTCTCCACATGGCTGTATGACGGGAAAACATCTAATTGCCTAAAGCTGTGGAGAGCTGGACACTCAAATAAAAAATGAAATAGAAAAGCAGGACAGCTGAAACAGCACATGGGAATAACGTAACAAAATTGCATTTGTTTCATATACAGTGTCTCAGAGACACTTGGGATGGGTGGGTGTTACTTCTCAAAGATAATAAGATGCTTATTGTCATACATTGCACATGGTTTGACATCTGTGAACCAAAGATAGAAATGGACATACATGTACTGTGACACATGTCGTTCACATTGAGCTTAGTTCTGTAACAGCAAGGACAAGGGACTACAGACACGATCATGTTCTAATATGAGACTAACATGGGAAACCCTAAGACTGGTCCTAAAGAAAAACAGTTATTTTTGTTCTCACTCCACCAATCTTAATTATCTCATTGAAATTTGCTTAACTGGACTGAGCTCTTCACAATTGGGTCTTTCAAGAACTGGAATGGATGTATAAATTAAGATTGTGTGTGCAAGAGTGACACACATTTAAATAACACTTTCAACTTCCCTCTGAAGACATCCTACTGTATATCCCTGAGGCCTTGCCAAGAAAAAAATAGAAAAAAAATTATATTAAAATGAATAAGTGGCCGTCAAGAATAAAAGTTCCACTGGAGGAGCAAATAATTCATAGATTTACTGAAAATGAGGAAGTAAGAAACACAGACTGGAATACCTAAAAGCACCAGTTTACATTTATTGATAGAGACAAAGGGAAAACTGGAACTATAGTATGCTTCTGAATACTAAAGACTAATTAGAACTTGCAAAGTTAACCCAATGAAACCAGTATCTTTCCTTAATTGCTATGCTACCACATAGAGTAAAGGAACTGCTGTTCCAAAATGCCTTAGCCTGTATGTGGTAAGGGGGTATAGAGAACCCCTTTGTCTTATAACTTTCCTAACAAGTTCTTTTTTGCTGATACTTTTATCAAAACAACTTTGCAAATGTGTAGGGTGGGCTGTCAGTGAATTATCTTGCTCTTACCATTTACTGTATGTAGTTTGGTAATAAGCATACAGTATATTATTCATCCATTAATCAATTTTCTAACCACTTTATCTAAATCAGCCAGGGAAGCAATGGGCCCAAGGCAGGACACACCTTGGATGAAACGTCAATCCATTGCAGAACAAACAGAAACAGATAAGCAAACTCACACCAGGCACTGATTTCCCAGAAGCCATTTAACCTACAAGTACTGTATGTTTTTGGCCTGTGGGAGGAAAACAGAGCACCTGGAGGAAACCAACAGGAATACTATGAGAACTCACAGATAGCACCACAGGAATTACTAGGCAGCAATGCTGACCACTGCACCACCATGCCCCCCTGTATCATTCATGTGTTATACAGTACTATAAAGACATGACTGAAGGAAGTGTATCTCCTTTAATGTATCTTGCTATTGTTGAGATAGAAGCTGTCAATTAAGGAATATAAGTGTTTGCTCTGATTTATTGTCATTATTCAGGGGAGATGTTAAACCATGTATGTTTGTATGAGCCCACAGTATGAGATACAGTTAATTAAATTCTCTGCATTTTTACTACAAAAAATCATACTTCGCTCAATTAAGAACAAATATGCCAATATTCCATTTTTTTAAATTATGCAAAAGTAAGATTAATAAACAATTAGGAGTGTCACATATTATAATTTAATGCCTTTGGAGGGCTGCTGCTTCTTCAGGGTCTGGGGTGTCTAGTACCTGTACAAACTTCAACTTGTCAAATTAAGCCAACAAGGAGCTCAAGATCAGTCATATCTGAGATTATCATTTTTAAGCACAGTTCACTTCTGCACCACCACATTAAAGGTCCAAACTTGAGTGGGGAAAAAAGACTATAGTAAATATATCACAACATGAAGGCAGATCTGCTTTGGAGACCAATTTGCCTTATAAAAACATGTTTCTTCAGAATGAGCTGCGTCAATATGAGTGCTGTGTCTTCTGTAAATAAGTGTATACCGGGTTTGTAAACACCTAATGGAGCTACTGTACTTACAAAAGAGGAGAGGAAAGGACCGTGTTGCAAGAGGTGAAGTAATTACTGTACTGAGCTCTGCTCCCTGTCCTCTCCTCTCTCCTAAACGCAGACATACAGTTGGAGACTTGGAGAGGAAGCGTGAAAGTTGCAATAGTAGCGGAAAAAAAATGCAGCCCTTCAGATAATTATTTCTGATTCCTCTCTGGTTATAAATTGTCCCACACTGCATTTCACCACAAACCTAAAACCAGAGCCATTTATCAAAGGGTACAAGACCGGAAACTTTTCCTTTTATTCCCTTTTTCTTTTTTTTTCCTTCTATGTGCACAGATGGTTCATGAGCGGGCAAAAAAATGATGATTTATTAATTTGTCCTTTTAATCTGCAAAAGCAGGAAGTGCGATTCTGCTTAGGCTGTATATAAAAAAAGAAAAAACACTGTTTATGGGTGACCTCGGAACAAAATGGCAATTCCTTTTCTTCATCTGGAGTATTCGGCGATTTCTTGGTAGCCTGTATTGTGTTGAAGTGTGTTTACGGCTCCTTCATTATTCGCTATCTCAGCAGCTGTAGGCCACTCAAGCAGAACTCGGCAGACACACACAGCTGAGATGTTAGCAATGACGCAAGGCTGGTTTAAGCCAGGAGGCGATTTCACTGAGCTGTCATTCCTAAACGAAGTTTGCTGCAGTCTGTTCGCCCCCACTCCTCTTTTAATTTACTTTAAATACTACAACACATCGTAAGTTTTAATTTTCATTGAGCTAGATTCTTTCAGAGCAGCCCTGGTTAATCATTTCTAAGTATCTGTGAATCACAGCATAGCCAAGAGTTATCTTTTCGAGAACCTAGAAAAAATATTTATTTGTAGCCTAATGGATGTATGAGGCTGACAGGGCGAGGAGTTAAAACAGATCGTAAGATGGACCAGTAGTCAGAGAAAATTACAAAGCGTGCAGTTAGGGGTTTTACAGAGACATCAACTGACATTTAAATTTAAATAAGTGATTTTTCCAACATGCAAACTTGAAACGAATATTAAAAAATAACTAGCTGTAACCAGGTAATTCAAGAATATGTATCTTATTTCGCATCAAGTATCTTTGCCCGTCATTCTCCTTATTTGCTTTCTTGTTAATCACTCAAAGAAAGCTATTTGCTGAAATGTTGAGTGATGCCCAGCATGAGATACATCTGTATGAAGGCGAAAAAGGCTAATAATAGTTTTATACTTTAACCAGTGCTTTCACAGATTCAAATTGGCCTGTCCAAGGTTATTTCAAGTAAAAGAGTCTAGGTGTATAGCTAGTTTAGGCCTGTGCTCTGATTTGAGCACAGTCTAATTTCTAAAATTGCTTATCCAATCTGTTTGCCATTACAGCTGTAATCATCTATAACTCAGACAGCTACATTTTCTCTGTGACATGATGTTTATAGTAAAAGGAATTAAAGTGTGTTTGATATGCAGCTTGAAAACGGTGTCATTCTGTGTGTAACACCTGCTGGATAAAAGTAAAGCCATTTCCTTTGTGTTAGTCTGGTGCAATACATTAATGCAATGCATTTGCAGAAATATGTGGAAGACAAAAAAAAAGTATAATTCGAGTGAAAACAAGAGAAACCTAAATTAGCCATTTCTAGAAACCAAATAGTTTCAACATCTGATAGGTAAGAAAGCAATTAAGCAGCTGACGACACCTACAGTAAAATAAAATTTCCTTATTGTCTTGGGCTCAACAGAGGTCATAGTGAGAAAGCTGACACACACACTGATTGTCTTCCCCCACAGCGTGAGAACCACACCTCATTCAGCACCTTGAGGTCATGAAGTCAAGCTGCTGCAGTGAAGATTCCTGGGAGCTGCAATCCAGCTTGTTGGGGATGTGAGGAGTGTTTGTCTGTTCCTGTAACGAGATTTCATTTCAGCACTCCCTGCTTTCTTGTTAGCCTCTCAAAAGCCATTGTAAAACATCACCCAGAGACTGCTTGTAATGATTGGCCTTGCTCTCTAACAATCAGAGGAATCCCATGGCTGGCTTGCTTGATTTTTATCAGGCTCTTCTGGAGGAGAGCGCATGGAAATCCATGCAGATATAGAGACATCAGTGTGTCAATCAATAAGCCTCACAAATTGTCAATTATGAGCAGTCTGCAAGAATGAGAGAGATTTGCATATATATGGGGCCACGCAGACAGGCTCTCAAAAGTGCTGGCTAAGCACCAAAAACCTGAATCAATGGTCTGTTATGAGAAGGGGGTAGGAGTTTGGCTGTGCCCCACTCACCCCTCTTTACCAAAGGTGAAAGATGACCCGAACTCCCCCCTCCCCCCGAAGGCTGGTCAAGATTGCTCTTGCGTTACGTTATTTCATTTGATTTGTTGAAGGAAAACCCACGGAGATGAAAAAATAATAAGAATCAATCAAGCTTTTGAAAGGTGTCCAGGGAGGTTCCAACCTGGCAGACACTGCTGGTGTTTGTGTCTGCTCTCTTTTGCTCTAAATCTTGTGAGGCTTGTGGATTAATTCCGTATCTGGGATGTCATTTTAGTGTGACGGAGCACTGTGCTGGTTATTATTGATTCTAAAAAAGGAGAGGAAGGGTTTTGGCATTGCTACCCCCTACACACTCCCCTCATTCTGAAACAAGCTTTCCCAGCTTCCTGTTTGAGGTTTATTCTCAGCAGAGAAAGGAAGCAGCTCTGTGAAAGGAGAAATAAGTGGACATTTATTTAGTGTCACTAATAAAGGAAGAGGGTAGTTTGGTCTTTCTGTTTCTCATGTTTCAGCATGTTTTGCTGATGAAGCAGAGGCTCCCTAGCGTTTAGGCCAGTTTTACTTCACAAAGCCTCTTCTGTGGAACTTGTGTCCACTCACTTTTTGGAAAAAAATCAAGGTGGGACTTCAATATGCACTGGACACTTGTCCAGTTCTGGTCACGCTCTCACACACATACAGTATATACACTTACACACATGCATACACACTCAAACATACACACACAGATACAGGGCCAGTTTAGAGACACCAATTAATCTGCTATACATGTTATCCACGCAGAAGGGCCCCTGGTTTAGAATCGAACCCAGGACCCAAGTGCTGCGTATCAGCACTGCTAACTGCTATGTCTTCCAGCCCCACATTTTATTTTCTTTCTCGGGGAAAAAGAAAAATGACAAAGGTCCTTTTCAAGCAGGCCATGGAGGAATGAGATCTCTTTTTCCCAAAAGATGTTTTGCCACTTTGTTTTTTTGTTAAATGTGTTGGATTACACTCCATAATGATGCACCTGCAATGTTCCTAAATGCCATGTGGCCAATTAATTCACAGGATTACTAACCCCATTTTTCTGCTTGTATAAAAAGAGATACATCAGCTGAAGGCAAGGGTCACAGCCTAGAAACAAAGAAATAATACTTTAATTAAAAGTAAATAATCTCCACTTCATTATTACATATGCCAACAGTCACCTTTAACTTCATATCAGCAAATACTGTTCTGTGTCTCCGGGTGTAATGTTTCTAATAAGGGCACAAGAGCAGCTCACCATCTGTTCGGACTGATTTTTTTGCTGCTGTTGTCATTTTGTTATCTTGTTTTGCTGTAATAGTGCATGCTGTCAATGATACTATTCATTCCTGCTTGGTTCACAGCATGAGGCCCAGCACATGCTTCTGATGGGCACCGGTATGAGGATGTGAATGCTGGAAGGAACACTCCAAAATCATGTTTTAGACCTGTCCACTGCATTGTCTGCCAGGCAGTGGGAGAGGGACTACTTTTATCTGTCTGTGAGGAAGCAAAATGAAGCACATTCAAATATTGTATTAGAAAACCATTTATTTGCAGTGAACTCCATTGAGTTCACATAGTCACAAAGCACAATCTACAAAGCATCAGGAGCCAAATATCATTGATTCCACCACTGGTATATTTAAAATTTAGGAAATCCATTTCACATGCTGCTTCTGAAAATGACTTACATATTCTTGACAATGTGCAATGATATATTGTTAAAGGTATGGGGTGGCACGGTGTTGCAGTGGTTAGCATTTTGCCTCACAGCATTGGGGCCCGAGGTTCATTTTCAGCCCTGGGCTGCTGTCTGTGTGGAGTTTGTATGTTCTCCCTGTGTTTGTATGGGTTTTCTCTGGTTGTTCTGGTTTCCTCCGACAGTCCAAAGACATACTGGTAGGTTGATTGGCTTCAGGGTAAATTGGCCCTGGTGTGAGTGTCTTATGTGTTTGTATCTGTGTGTGCCCTGCGATGGATTGGCGTCCTGTCCAGGGCCTTGTGCCTGTTGCCTGCTGGGGATTGGTTCCGTCCAACCCACGATTCTGAATTGGAAGGAGTGATTAGAAGATACTGTTAAAGGCATAGAATTTAAATCAAAGCTTGTTATATTAAACTTTTATAATGCACAAATCTTCATTTAGATTATAATGTACAAGCTGGATACAGATACAGGCCTTAAGGGAATATCCTACACTGACAGGTTGAAGGAACTGAATCTTTTTGGGATTGAACAAAGAAGACTAGGAGGGGACCTGATTAAGTCAGCCCCATGGGTATCTTCAGAATGAACAGTGAAACACAAACCAGAGGACTCAAGTGGAAACTCTGAAGCACATTTAAAACTAAGAACAGAAGGCACTTCTTTAACCAAAGGGTGGTGAGGGTCTGGAGCAAGCTGTTGAAGACAATAGCCTCTGTTCTGTAAAGAAACAGCCAGATTAGATCAATTAACTGCTAACTACTTACCTTGATGACCTGACTCAGCTAGGGCTCCCCTTGTTGGTAAACTTTCTTTTGTTCTTATTTTTGATGATAAGGTTGTGAGGTGAAACAGCAAGAAAAACAGATGGCACTTTTAACCTTTGAGACAATTGTCAGCTTTACAAAGACTTTGACAGTATTCCAGACTTTTACAGTTGTGGTATCACAGTCTGTGGTTAGAATTTTATGTAATTGCTGCCAACCTTCTATCTAGACTCCAGTAACTAGACTGAAATCTGCTGCTCCTGCAGCAGAATCCTGCAGCTGAATTGTTCTGCCTTATAAATATAAACATTCTTAGTTTATTTTGGAAGAGTGACAGAACCCTCAACAGTAGCCCACAGTAGAATGTTTACAGTAGCCGTAAAGGGAGTTCTTGAGGAATGTGTAACTTGAGGATTTTTGGTTAAAAGTAACTTAGATAATTATCTTGACCTTCACTGCTGCAAGATGTTTCCAGGAGAAAAACATGGAGCTTGAAGCAGATTCCTAATATATTGCATCATAAAATATTTTATAATGGTGTTTAAGGGTATTGTCGTGATCAATGAATAACAGCAGCAGCTGTTGTTCTTGAATTTGAATAATCCCAAAGAATAGTTCATTTCCAGCCCCCTGCTTCCTCTGTGATCTGACAAGGCACCTTCATTTCTAATTTGTTCTGAAATATTTCTACAATGATTCCAAAAATGTGAATTGTCACTGTTAAGGGTATTTTAAACACAGGTGCTGAGCCTTACTGCATGTCCCATGTTTCAGTTTACAGCACTGACCAGATGTGGTTACTTCAAAGTGCTTGATAGCCAGTGAGATGCAAGCACAAGTTGTATGTTAGAATGAGCACGTCAGATTGAATCTGCACAATCTTATTTCTGCTGTGCTTATTTCAACATATTTTTTTCCACAAGCACATGACTTACTGTCACTTCCTTTCCCGGTGTTAGTGAAATGTGCTGCATGTTACAGCAGACAACACACCTTAGAGGGTTTTGTAGCTGAAACACAGTTCTTCTAAGTCACTCAGAGTTAACATGCACATAGACCCCCTTGGCCTACCTACTCTCAAAACAGAAACCATAAGACATGTTTTTTTCTCCCTCTAGTTCACTGAAAATGATGTGTTTATATCAGGGATATTGTCCAAGTGTTTTTTAATCGAAAGCATGCTTAGTTTTATAAATTCCCTATGAGGCTGATTGTTGGAAGATACTGTGTAGATTAAACCTTCAGCAGTCAAATCTTGGGGTGACGGACTTAACCTTCCTTTGGTGATGAAGGTTCACTCTTCTAGCACTGATGAGTTGGTAGCTAGCTGTCTTTTTGCAGACCAAGGAATGCTCTTAAGATATTTACATGACATTAGCAGACTTGAAATTCAGCATCCACCTGCAATGGCTGTTTTACTCTCGTTTTTGTTTCTCGTATTTTTGCAGCAAATAAAAGTCAATTAAAAGTGCTGTCTGGACCTATACATGAAGACCTTATCTCTCTTAATAATACAGAACCTGCAAACCTGGATTTTTCTCCAGGAGAAAAAATAGGTTCCATCAGTGCCAAAAACATGGAACACTGAACAGCTGAAGATCATGGCTCCGCCCATTAGCAGTGAGCAGTGAGCGCCCTCTAGTCTAGCTCGAATTACCCATCCGGCCTGAATTTGGAGTGCAGCTCTGCTCCATATCCTCCTCCTTTTATTGTTGTTCTGAAAGACACGCCTTATTTTGCAGCATGTGACAGTTATGACCAGTCGCGTCTCTCCCTTCTTTACACATTCAGAGGCTGAGCTCCGGGGGTGCTGTAGAGGAGCCCCTCCACATGTGTTCCAAAATGCAGAGAGAAATCTGATGCATGAGTAGTAGCTACAAACACTTAGTACAGTACGGAAAATCCAAAGTAAAGGAGGAAGGCAGATCAGGCAGTGGGTTCTGTAGCAATTATTTGCTTTCTTTCTTATTCTTCAAAATCCCAGCCCTTGAGCTCTTCTCCCTCTTGAAACGTTTACCACGGTAGATTATTATGGTAAATTAGAAATTCAACGCGTAGGTTCCATGCTAGCTTTATGCCATTGCTTATCATAATTTACAGTACCCTATACATGTTGTCAAAGTGCATTATTATATCCTGACATGCATTACAGACCCTCACCTCTTTCTTTCACTCTTTAAACAGATTCAATAGTACTGTTGATGGTGATTCTTCTCTGAAGAATCAGAATAAGCTACAGTGTGAGTGCACAAGCACAGCACTAATAAACCTGGACAGCATTTCTGTGTGCCTCTTGCCATCTTTAAACAGTTTCCAGAAATGGGAGCAAGATTAAAATAAGAAAGCAGGAAAATGACTAAATGAATAAACATGAATGCCTCTTTAAAAATGCAATGCTGTGTAATGGTTATGGTTATGCAGCTCGGAGCAATAAAAACAGAGACAATTTCGTACAAACAAATAGAAAAACAGCTCATTTGGGAAAAGAAGTGATCAGATAAAGAAAAAAGAAAGTTCTTGCTCATTTGAATCATTGGCGTCTCAAATGTGACCCAGCACATCAGTCTGGGTGCTTTGTCTCCATGTTCTTGAATGTTGCTGTTTGTGCAGCGTCTTGCTAAAAGTATAAAACTGAAG
Source organism: Lepisosteus oculatus (assembly GCF_040954835.1). NCBI lineage: Eukaryota > Metazoa > Chordata > Actinopteri > Semionotiformes > Lepisosteidae > Lepisosteus > Lepisosteus oculatus. Next base: position 27,631,884 of record NC_090701.1, on the reverse strand, counting down.
AGTCAGGTCTTACTTTTCACCTTACGGTGCTCGGACTGTCAGCTTCCAGAAACCAAAGGCAGTAAACTACACCCCTCTTTTATTATGGCATAACAGTGGGAATTTGCATTGCCTTCATCTTGTGCATTGTGTCCATTCTTTCAATCTCCTGGGATGCATGTGCTCTTTATATAATCTCTCTATGTGTGAGTGCTCTGAAAAACAGCACACATGAGGGCCTGTGTACCACAACCATTACAATACTATAGGATCTGCTGTTGCAGTTAAAACAGTTCATGTGAAGGTGATAAAAGCATTGGTAATTAATGTAATGTAATTAATACTCTTGCCTGTTAGTCTAACTATAGTATTCTGGCATTAAACATTAACAAAAGGCTGTTTGTATGTCATGAATTCAAGAACAGTCTTAAAGGAAGAGGTTGTTTTTATTACCTTGTCTGTGACTGAAAAAAATGCAAATTTAAGAAGAAAGAAAAATGGCTTGATATTAGAGTGAATACCCTTCTAGACTGGAGTGGGACTTAATAGCTGTACCTGTAGTTGTAATTATATGAATTAGTAATTTGTCTAATCACAATGCACCAAGAGCCTCACTTCTCATTCATTCTTTATGTACATATCAGGTAATAACATACAAACACACGAAAAATGGCATAAAAAGTTGCTAACTTTGACTCTGTGCACACAATGGAAGAATGAGAAATCACAAGTCAGTTCCATCTGTAGTGTTGTGACAGGTTGAAACAGCTAATTAATATTCATAACCATGATAGCCATAGTTCGTCTCCGGTGTGTCTTTGGCAGTTTTGTATGTCTCTTGTTGCTTATGGTGGTGAAGTCAATGGAAATGAACAAATGAAATATTCTCAGTCTTGTGGGAAGAGGGGGCAGCACTGGGTTAGTAGGCAGGGGGGAGGTGGAGAGAAAAAGAAAAAAAATCCTTTTATTGCTTCATTGCTTCTCTCACTCTGCCAATACCTATCAGTTTATGCATCTGGCCTTAATGAGAAAAGAGAGCCTAATTTGATCTATTCTATCTCCTCCTAATGCCAAGCCCCCAGCTACAACAAGCCAATATCACTGAGCTCCGTCGCTCTGATTATTTTTAATCTCATCATATGTCTTTTCCAGTCAATAAACCCCCTCTCAAATCAAATTGTTACCGAACATAACCTGCCGCTAATGTCCATTGGGCTCGGGGCTCCTTGAGATAATGTAGTTTGTCATAATTCAGTGCGCTGCCTAATTAATTAAGTGGTCAGGATGCTAATTAGCCTGTTTTGATGGGGGCAGCAGGAGAGTGAAGGGCAGCTTTGAGGTTGGAGGGAGAAGGAGAAGATGACTAAATAAAATATCTAATGTGAGCTTCTAACCCCTGATTATTATTTTTGAACATCAACACACTGGGATCGTTTATTTAACTATTGATTTATTAACATTTGCTGATGAACCCGTCTGCTGTAACTGCAGTCAGTTCATTAAATGAGACTCCATTAAATAAAATCAGCTCATTTGAATGGGCCTTAAGGTAACTCAGATGGCATTATTGTTTAGTTTTATGGTTTGGAAATGAGTTGTATAACATTGCGTTTTCATGCAACTATTGTACTTATGATTCTGTGGTCCAGATGGAGCTTTTCATTATGGGAGCAGCAGATATGAGCTACATCACTGCTCCACACCTGATGGATAGCAAAAGATCATTTGGCACTTCTCATTTTGCCAGATTTCTTCTCTTTAAATGACGCATTGTCCACCTGACAAAAACAAGTGCATCATGGAGTTTTGCTCACAACTGTGTCTTGTACAGAGCCTTACATGAAAAGAAGAGCTCTTCTGAAAGTGGTCAAGGTTAGACACAGTCTTTCCCCACTCATGATGTCAGTATGAAACCTTCTCTGTCGCCTTGAGCTCTTGGACCAAGTTCCAGGCACTGCTGCTTTTCTGTCTGCTTCATTTCGGGCTTGTGTCAATTTGCAGCTACATCATTTCATCATTGAGCTATTCATTTTAATTTCATTAATAAGGATAACAAAATGAAGGCTGATCTCTGGGAAAACCCAGACACAAAAACAAGAGAACTGCCTACCCTCAGGGCTAGGTCACTTTTATTGTGCAATACCACACACGTGGCACCACCACCACTGCCAGGCCAGGACAGGTAAAACTATATCAAAGAACAGATGGAAAGCTTGGCTTTTAATTTTGAGCTGTTGTCTTTAAGCACTAATAGCAGGAATCCATCAGATTGCCTGCAGTAAGTTCAGAACTTTGTCTTACTATTCCTCTCAAGCTGCATAAAATCATGGTGTCTGGGATCTTGACTTTTTAAGTTGAATAATCATGATCCATCCATCCATTTTCTAACCACTTTATCCAATAAAGGATCTTGGATATACCTATCAGTTTATTTAGTGGGGGAAATTAACCCTATGACATGCAAGGGCCACAAGGCAGTGTACACCTTGGATGGGACACCAGTCCATTGTAGGAAACACACAGACACACACAAGCACACACTCACATCAGGGCCAATTTTCCCAGAAGCCAGTCAAACTACCAGTGTACATTTGTATCGTGGAAGGAAACACCCGTAACAGTCTCCATGCAGATAGCACACAAGGTCCAGAATCTAACCCTGGCCTCAGAACTGCGGGGCAGCAATACTAAGCACTGCATTACCTTACCACCCTGCATGATTAAAATGAAAATACACTTATTCCAAACAGGTTTTGACAGATTACAGACAAGATCAGCTTGCATGCTCTGTCAGTAGTAGGCAGTTTGAAGATTTGAGCCATCTTCAGCAGCAATGGTGGCAGCAGCCCTCCCTCAGATTCCAGTTGTCTGGCTGCTCCTTAAGGATTTCTGGCAAAGCTTGTCATGGTGTAGAGAAGAAAGGAAATAGGGAGCTCCCGCAATACACCCCTGCTCTCTTCTCCATGGTACAGACAGCCTTTACTATCTTAGCAGCACTAGTCCTAACTTAGTCCTTTCCTAACCACATGATTGAATCTGGTCCTTTTCAAAGAATACCAATTCAATTTCACGCAGGAAAGAGAAAATCTAAGCCCTAGGAAAACAGAACTTGGATTGGAAGAGTTTTTAAAGGTCCTAAAAGGATATCAATATTAATGCAAGGGGAGAGCAATGAGACATATTCCCAGTTTGGAAGGAATGACGGGTTAACAGAACTGAACCTAATGGTTAAGTTTCCGGATTGGTACTATAAAGCTAGGCACAGTGGCGTCTGCCTGTAATCTACAAGAGGGAAGCTGGGCTCAAGAGCCCTTGAGCTCAGGAGCTCAGAGCTGCAGAGGGCCATGATGACTGGGTGTCTACACTAAAATTAATATCAAGAATGATAGTCCTCAAGGAACGCATGACCACCAGATCACCTGACTGATCACGGATGAACTGGCCCAGGTATGAAATGAAGCAGGTCAACATATAATGTGAAAAGTCTTGGCAGAGTTTTGAGACGGTGTCCCTCAAATGTGCCGTCAATGATCAATTTCATTTTTCTTTTTCAATGCATACAAAGTACCCTACATCGAAGTCAAGCTGACAACAGAATCCTCCCAATTTGTTTCTTTCTAAGACCCTACGTTTTTCAAGTTGTGCACTATTATGAGTCTTTTCCTGCTCCTTGTTGAGGACATAATGTCACTACAATGCTAAATCACTAAAAGGTATCAGCCCTGGGCCAAAATAAGCTGACCTTTGACAGGAACAGGTAAAGGTTTATTCCATGCTGAAAGGAAAAGAAAAAAGAAGGACACATGAAGACATTTCCACAAACGTTGTGTCTCTTTTCTTCTCCTTTCAGCATGGAATAAACCTTTATTTGTTCCTTTGCTGCCTACACATGCTGACACATGTATCTTTGAGGAGACTGCAGGTGCTGGAGCCATATCCATCCTAAATTATTTTTGCCGTTCTCTTTGACAGTTTAATTGTGCTGCAGTCTCGGCAAGGGTGGCTGGAGAATTAGGATTTGCCAGGATTTTAAAACATTCTCCTTATTATCCTCATTGTGTTTTTGGGGGGATTGTGTAACTGTAGGTACCTGCTGGCTTTTAGCAGGTGTAAGTCTTAGCTCACAACACAAGTGTTTGATCCCACTCCTTCTAACTTGTCCAGATCTTAGATGTCAATGCCTGGTTTCAATAACAAACTAAGAGGAATGTTGCTAAAAAATACACACACAATCTGACAATAAAACCTTTCTGTAATCTGTCCCTTAAAAAACATGTATGGTTTGAAAAACCTTGCCCACTCTGCATAGATCAGCAATGATACTATATATCAACTGCTTAATGTAAATTGTTTCTCTCAGTGGGTTATTATAGTGGAAATGATAGATGCAGGGTATCCTGCATTGTATAGCATTATGGAGTTTACATTGCATTCCGTAGCTTGCTAACATCTATGACAAAACGTCAGATTCATAAATCACCCTTTTACTTTTAATAACATTGATAACAAAATGTGCCATGAAACTATGAATTATAGAAATGAAATCAAAGTGAGGTGATCAATCAGGCTAACGCAGTGAAGTGACACTCTCAGGAACATCTGGAGCAGAAATCCTGGTAAGGTTATTTATTTACTGCATTCTGCTTCTGCAGTGAAATTCCTAAAATAAATCCAAGTTAGAGCACAAATCCGCCACATAATTCTGGCTTGTTTTGCCCAGTTGATAAGCAAAGCCAAGACCAAGCTTAGCCATGGTATTGCATCGGATCTTACCGCTTAGATTTAAAAAATCGAAGACTGTAGTGCACTACAACCTTTCTGTATCAAGGAAAAAATATAATTTAAAAGGTTCTTTTAGGGCTCATTGTGAATGTGTCTGTGACTGAACAAATAAAGCAAGTATCAAGGTTAATTCACTTCATCTGAAAGAAAATGGAAATTCCCTAAACATAGAAATGAATAACTAGTATGTACAGTGCATTGCAATAGTATTCCAACCCTTGCACAGTTTACACATTTTGTTTCTTTAAAGCTTTCTTTCTTTCATCCTTTTCATTCATCTTGAAGTAACCATTGATATTTGTTATATACTGTACACAACCTACTCTACACATCCAAACCAAATAAAAACAAAAACAAAGAAGTGCATACACAGTTAAAGAAAAATAATGATTGCATAAACACTTTTCTGTAGGAAACCAAAATTAGTTAGTTTAGGTGCACAAAATTACCTTAATATGCCTCACAATTAGTTCAGTGACTTCTGCCTGTGTGCAGTAGTGGTTCCCATGATTACAGTATAAATACTGTACATCTATCTCTGTAAAGTCCCTCTGTTGGAAACTGAATTTCAAGCCATGATTCTGCAATGTAGACCAAGGAACTTTCAAAGCAACTTTTTAGTTGCAGAAAAGCACAGGTCAGGAGAAAGAAATAACAAATATCTTTATTTGTACAATAAAGTCAATTATTAAGAAGAGGAATGTGTATCATGGATGGCAGGGTGGAGCGGTGTTTAACATTGCTGCCTCACAGTAATGGAGCCCTGGGTTAAATTTCAGACCTGGGCTACTATCTTGCATAGAGTTTGTAAGTTCTTCCCATGTTCATGTGGGTTTCTTCCTTGTGCTCTGGTTTCATCCCATAGTCCAAAGACATACTGGTATGTTAATTGGATTCTGTGTTCATGTCTGTGTTTGTGTGTACTGTGTCTTGTGACTGTTGCTTACTAAGATCAGGCTCTGGCTCTGGCCTTGAATTAGAGTAGAGTAAGAAGAGTTTATTGCCATATGTACATGTACCTTGGGATTATTATTCACACTAATCTCTCAGGATTTACACAGTACAGCAGACAACACCACACAATGTAGACAGTAGTAGATTAGTTATTATACATATAGAGTTGGATGAAGTGGCTAGAAAATGGATGAATGTGTAGCATACCATCCAGACACTACCTAGATCAGACTTTCCATCCAAACTGTGAAGCCCAGCAAGGAGGAAAGTGGCAGACTCAGTTCAAATCCAGCATGGAGTTTAAAAAGCAATTAAGCGATACTGCAAAAATCGCCCAAAACAAAGCTGGAACTTCTGGATCTAAAGTATCATGTGCAAAATAAAGCCTACATAGTACATCACCCAGTCAACACAATCCTTACTGTCAGGCATGGAACTGGCAGCATTGTTATAGCTCTGCTTCTCACAGCTTGACAAGATGCTACCATAGCTGAAGCAAAACTTGGCAAATCCTAGAGGAATACCTGCTTAAGACCTATTGTCAAACTGGTGCTAAAATTCACTTTTCAGCAATAATCCAAAAAAAGACAAGGCCAAAGCTATACTGGTGTTGTAAAGGGTTCTGATCCAGGCTCCTGTAAAGTGTAGTTCAGGACCCTATGCAGACAGTATAATCTGGAAATAATCAGGGGAGGAGACAAAGAGGATCAGGACGGGTTGATAGACAGAGGGGCGTGACAGTGATCCGGTGCTCAGGGGGCGTGGCGATGGCAAACAAGGTTAGGCAGTCCAAAAAGGGGAATCCGGGGTGCAGTCCAAAGTCCAAAACCGGGAGATCCAACCAAGACGAAACAAACACAGTTAAAATCCAGAACAGGATCCGATAGGAAGAGGCCAAATTTCATTAATTGAATCTACTTAGAATCTGTGTAAAGACCTGAAAACAGGTGTCCATAAGTGATCTCCAAGTATCTGTAAGGGATTGAGCAAATCTTGCAGCTGTAATCACTGTCTAAGGAACTTCCACCAAATACTTTGTGTCTTAATGTCTGAATACCTATGCAATCAACATATTTCAGCTATATTCTTTAGCTTTTGCTGACTGGAATCTGTTTTGACTTTAAATGTCTTCAGTTTGAGCTTTGAGGTTTAGGTTTAAATATTAAGTTTAAAAATATGTGTATGCTTCACTTTGCAATTCACAAAATGGGACACCATAGGAAAGGTTTGAATTCTTTTGCAAGGCACTGTACTTTTATACTGTTTAATATGCAACAACATTTTGTTGCAAAATAGACTTCATTTTGCATACTTTCTTCCAAATGACTTAGCGAACTGCTGTCCACCACTGGGCCATCATATATCCAGTGTCTATGAAAACAGCGGGTAGTTCTTTAATTCTGCAAGAAATAAAACCATAATGAAATTTAAAGACGTTTCAAAGAGGTTTGTTATATTGGAGCAGCTGATGATCAAAGGGCCCAAAATTCAACATTGGTGTAGAGTCAAACATTCAATATATTGACTTTGCATTGCACTCCACAGAAACTCAAATGAAAATATCAAAATCACATAAATTGCCAAATGCAATAACTATTTTGAAGTATGTACCTACCACTATGAAAACATTCGAATCAAATACTTATTATTCTTATTAATTATAATTATTATTATTAAATAGAGAAATCTAATGGCAGGTAGAAATACACAGGGATTTGACAACACAAGAGAGGGGATGTTTCTGCTTTGCATTTGAACCTTGAGGATTGTACAGTGCAGGGGAAAGGTGAACTCCTGGTTTGTTTCTCATATGTTTTAGATCTAATATTTAATTTGATCTTTGTGAAAGTCTTAATAATAAAAAAAATCTTATTAAACACACAAGAAGAAGACATAAAATATATTTGGACTATTCAACTAGCAAAATGATCCAACAGTAAATATCATTGTGTGAATAAGTATGTGAACCCATTGAATCTGTAACTGGCAGCATCGCCTTCTGCACAAACGATCCTGAATAGATGTTTCATGAAACTACTAGTCTTTTGCATGAGCTTTTAGGAATGTCTTACTTACAGAACTACTTAAGTTCGTGAGATTTGAGGGTTTCTTTATTTTAACACCTTGGTTCTGTTCCTGCCATAATATTTCAGTGTAGTTTAGCTGTCGATTTTAGTTTGGGCTGTCCAGAAGACAAAATTTAATCTTCTTCAAGCATTCTATTGTAGCTCTGCTTGTATGTTGAGGCTCATTGTCTCCATCCATGACTCACTTTCAGCTCAGCTTCTTCTGTGGAAGGCAGTGCTTGGTTTTGTTTTCTCAAACTGTACAGATCCTACAAAGTGCCAAGAACAAATCCACCAAAGACTTGGCACCAGTCCATCAGTCAACCTCGGCACAAGACAACTGGAAAAATGTTCTCTAGATAGATAAGTCAAAAGATGATTTTTTTGGCCACAATAAGAAACATTTTGTGTGGTGAAAACCAAACACTGCCTTGCAACAGAAAACCTAATCCCAATTGTTAGACTGAATAATTTTCCCATCCAACTTGTTTTCCTAAAGATTATGTGGTCTATGTAAATGTTGTCCAGTTTTAAAGCTTCTGATCTACAAGGTTTTCTGTTCTCAGTTGTCCTTTTAGGCAAGGCTCCGCAGTCACAGTCACTGTAGGCCACTGTGATATGTCTGTGCATTTTCAGTCCAGCTGGGCTCTCAATAACCAAAATTAGATCATGATTGTATTATTCTGATACAGAATAATCAGAATTCTTCTCCTACAGTAGCTCTTCAGGTGCTATGGCTTTAAATAGATCTAAAAAACTTCCAGGTACAACAGCATTGCAGGACAACAAGAATGTGAAAAAAAGATTAAAAAAGAAGTTTCAGCTTCAACAAAATGCCCAAATAGCTCCATACTCCAGCACAGCTATTGTGTAAAGAAAATTTAAATGCACTTCCCCTTAGTTCCCTTAGTGTGACCTCCAGCTCTTTATTCACTGCTGATACTGAAGAGTCCACTTGGTTGAATTTGTCAGAACCTTATGATTCGACTAGCGCTTATTATAGCCACCTCTGGTTTAAGGTGTAATGCCCTTAATCATTCTAATTATTTGTTCAGAGGGAAATATTTAAGACTCTTTAACATCTATTTTGTATTGGAGTATTTGAAAGACCTACTGTACCTGAGTGCCCGTGTAGGACCAGAACTGCAAGACCTTCAAGGCCTGATTGTGAGGCCCCCTGTTAAAGACTTTCCATTGTTCTCACCCACCAATGAAACTTTAAACAATCCCAAAGATTTCCAAATCTTTTTGTGTTTTTCCTAGCTGAAATGAAGAAGAAATTATGCATGAGGAATTTGGGAATTAGGAATTGGGAGTGAGTAAGAGGGGATGAATGCCAAGTGTCAAAGGAGATGACAGCAAATCTAAACCGTGTTATGGAAAACTTTCTCTTTCTGCTTTGCAAATAATTCCCGGAGATTTGTGGAGAAAAGTGCCCGACCGCAAACCAAGTTGTTGGGCAGAAAAGAAACTGCTTGGCACAGCGTTCAAGGGACTCAACTTTGCTAAATTTCTCTCCCTGCTGCTTCTCTTTTTTAAAAAAAAATTCTTTCAGCAGATTATCTCCAGGTAAGCTTGTTACCCAGTCCGGCCTGCATCAGCGCCTTGCCTTTCAGACTGACCATCGGGGGGGAGGTCAGCACGGAGGGGGAGGAGGCAGCGTGAGGCTCTCTGCTCTCCCCTAATACGGCATGACCACATCATAAGCCACGCTCAAATTACTCTGCCGCTCTGCCATTACCCTGCAAATCTGTCCCCTGGTGGAGGAGGTTCCGCCTCATCTGCGATGATTTACCACCCCGCTGCCAACAATCGGTTCAGCCATCTCCCACCCTGATCAGGTACACTTCAACCAGTGCAGGCTGTCACGCCAGGGATTTCTCCCCTAATCAATTCGGCCCGCTTCTCGCAAAAAGCGCATTACTCAAAATAGCAAAAAAAAATTTAGATGTCACCGGACCTTGCTTTTGAATGAGCATCATCTGGAAATATAATGTATATGATTTATATACAGTACATTTAGTATGTGAAGTACTGTACAGCTTTTCCCACCCCCTACCTCCTGTGCCCCATCAGTCTTGTGGCTTTAGGCTGCTGTGTATCTCTCAGGCAGGGTTTGCTCTGTCCTGTCTTATCTCTGATTAATTCCACGTCCTAGCCTTCCTGGAGTCACCCTACAAGCAAGCCCTCCTTCTTGCTTCTCTCCAGGATGCCTTTCTCCTTCTGCACTTGGCTGCTCCTATCTACAGAGGGATGGGGTTGCCATCAGTCCACCCAGAGACCAGCCACTGTCAGGCCCGTTGTGAGAGTGTGGAGCTAGGGAGCTAGGGAAGGGTTGAGCACTGGCGAGCAGGGAGCTGCACAGAGGAGCGAAAAGGGATGAAATGGATTTGTTTTTTTTTTTCTTTTCCCAGCAGGGAAAAGAAATCCCCAAGAAACCCTTGCTGTGAGAACATGGTACAATGAATCAGTCAACCAGCATCTTGGACTGGGCCCTCTTTCTCAAGGCTTGCTATGATATACTATAGAATACCAGTAATATAGAGTAAAAAGCACAAAAAGTACAGTGAAGGACACAGATGTAGTAAAATAGGACACAAACCATGTCAAAGCAGTCTGAATACATGGCAGAATAAATCTTGGTAAACCACAAGAAAACCATTCGAAATACACTGGTAGACATTCACTGGTATACTGGGAAAAGGGGACTGTGTACTCCCTTGTTTTTTTTTTAACAGATTGACATAACATCAACAATTAAGAGAGATGAATTAATGATTAGGGAACAATTAACTAGAACAATTAAGCACATTGACATTTTATGGCAGCTCAAGCTAGCAGTGTATGATACTATGCTTGATCACTCTCATATTTGAAGGTTGAGAATTATAAGACAGCAGGTAGATGGCAGGTTAAAGAGATGAGGTGGGAGTGCTGATGAAAGTTAATATTAAGAAGTAATGCGTTACAATTACAAGTTACTGTAAGTTACTGTGAGTTAAAATGAGCAAGTAGATGGTAAAGTAATATTTTTTCAGTGGTGTATAGTTGCTATTTCGAGTAGTAAATGATCATAACACGTTAAAAGCAATTTCTTCCTACTTCTATTTCATTTTAAAAAGAAATCCCCTACAGGTACAGGACGACTTTGTAAAGTAACTTTCCCCAGCCTTGTGAAACATTTCTTACAAATGATCAATAGCCAAAGAGAGGCACCACTGCCAGAGAACCGAAAACATTTGCTGCCATTATTGTGGAGCAGACATTTTGAAACTGCAATTTCCTAACACACCCCCATAATACAATAGCAACCAGACAATTGATTAATTCAGGCCTGTTGTCACTCTGGCACACCTGTCCTCCTGCAGGAACACCACCAGAGAAGCTGTGACACACGTAGTGCTACGATAGTTACCCACAACTCATCTGAATAAAACTGGGAAATGAATAAAACATTTTCCCTTTTAAAATGAATTAATTAACAGGTACATCAATGCAGTGTCTGAAATGTAATAAATTAGCAGTGTTCTAAAATTACTTAAATTCTACGATTAACACTCTACCTGTGAAAAAGCTGCTTCTCGTTCTCGTCTCAAAATGTGAAGTTCCTATAATTCCGTACTGTCGAAGCTACCTGTACAGTATGTCTTTGGTATGTGCTGCCCCGAGTGGACTATTGTTATTCTTTAATTTTAGGAATATGTTAGGTATCCATTGTAACCGATTTTAAACAATCTGCCATTTATGGTGTTAAAGAGAATATGCTTTTATATACTAAAACATTACAACATATAACAGAAAAAGAATTAGCTCACTACGTATCCAGGCCATCATTTCATTTAATTTGCAAATTCATTTAATCTGCAATCTTAAACAACAACTTCTGTGCCAGTTTCCTTTGTGTTTTCATTTATTAATTCACTTCCATTCTAATAACCAGTACATACCTGCACTGGATGAAACATTGGCGTAACTGTTAGCGCTGCTGGTGCAGAGCTCTTTGGTCCTTGGTTCAATTGCAGCGTGTAGTGCCTTCTGTGTGCCATTTGCATGTTCTTGCAAACATTAAGATATTCTATCCACACTAGCTTGTATACCCTGCTCTGTATGTATGCCCAGTGATCAACTGGTTTCCTCTCTGGGACGACCTGCCATCTTGCAAACTTTGCCTGCCAGAATTCGGCTCTGGTGCAACATGACACCCTGAGGATTATGTGGTTTCAGAGAACAGATGGATGAATAATATACTGAGAGGCATGCAACAAATGCTGCTGGTTCCAACACTCATTATAATTCCCTTCAGTATATTATCCAAAAGAAATCTCTTGTGGGTTTTTTACTCTTGCCTCACATCCTTCAGGTCTGGTCCGTGCCGAGCGGCATGTGACGATTATTTGAGCAGCGGGTCATTGTGGGAAACAGCAGCCTTGGCTTCAGTGACCCATTTCACTGCAAATCAATCGGCGTGTCATTAACATTTAGATTAACGAGCCGATGTGATCATTTTAGAATCTTTAAGGGGGACCTGATGATACAGATCCATGGAGGATGCCGAGGGGATTCCGTGGCAGCGGTTTCTTCCAGCCCTCCAGCGGAGCCTGTCAGCCACTCTGTTCGGGAACAGCGCGTTCCTGGACACTCTGAGCAGCACAACCTAGACACAGGGATGTCAGCCTCAAGACAAATTGCACCTTTTAGCAAATCAAGTCCCCTGGGATTTTCTGTGGCGTTTTTCTTTAGGTACATGTTTCACCAGGGAATCTACACTAGAGATTTCTGATAATTGTGGAAAGCTTTCTCTTCTGTTACTATTCAGTTTTGGTTATTACTATAACATGCATTATATCTAAGAATAAATAAAGGTTTATTCCATGCTGAAAAGAGAAAGAAAGGAAAAACAACGGAGCTTTTTCAGGTGTTGCCACCATTTATTCCAGCATTTATTCAGCATGGAATAAACCTTTACTTGTTCCTTTGCAGTCTACACATCCTGACGCAGTTACCTACTTGAACTACATTGTATCTAGCTAGTTTTAATATTAGAAATGGATTCTCTTATTGTTACCAGAGTTTTTATTATCATACATTCCTTCAATTTAAGGAGTGATTTTCTAGATAAGCTTAAACTACGTTCTTTCAGAAAGCAATCAGGAAGGAAGCTTTATTTATTATTATTTTAAAATAAAGCATCATTTGAGCCTTCCTTTTGATGACGCTTTCAAGTAAAAGAGTATGGACACTTTAAAGAAAAATAATTCCAGCATTTGTTGAGTCAATTGCAATGGAAATTCAAAGCAAAAGCAGGCCCACAGACTGGACACACACATTCAAATTACCATCCTTCTGAAAGATTGCATGTTTTAAAAGAACTGCCTTTGTCAACACATTTAACTGTGACAATTATTGCCAAAATAACATTTTATAATAATTATATGAAGATTTATAATCAGATGGCAGGTACAGTACATACAATGTGTTTCACAGCATAATCTATGTTATGCATAATCTAAAGTGTCTTTGTGTGATGGAAGCCAAGAGAACAAATTGTAAAAATTGCCGTTGATAGAAAGCAGAGCAGAGGTATGCAAGAATCAATACTTAAAACAAACAAACAACAAGTAAGGAGGTTTAAAAAGCAGGTTTAGGTTAGAAGAACAAACCATTATAACCCAACTGTAAACATGTTATATCCTCACTATTTTTGGGGGCCAGGTGAAGGTCGAAACAGACCCCAGAGAGGGCTGTGTCCTTACTCTACTTACCAGGAGGTTCCTGAACTGGGGACTCTTGGACGTTAGTTATCTAGAAAGGGGGCCCCTGCTTGACCTCACCTCTCGTTCAGCCCAGGATCCTTGTTTCTGAATAACAACAGCGAAAAAATGCCGCCAAGGCATTTATGCTGACCGCTACAAATAGATTAACGAGCTAAGGATCTTGCAAATGGTAATTAATTTGATTATGCGCAATCTGCTCCGGCTTCAGAAAATGGGATTAGCAGGGATGTTTTAATCAGGGCTCTGAAGATTAATAGGCCAGTGCATGCTGCTGGCAGGGCAGCCACAATAGCCCTAATTTATAGTTTGCGTTGCCATATAGTCAATTTGCCTTTAATTTTCGTCTATTGCTCCTGACCCCCCTTTGCTCCCCCCCTGCCTTGCCTCTTTATTACCATTGCTCATTAATGGAAATCTAATAATAACTGTCTGTCCTCTCTGTGACAAAGCAAGGCATTGCTTCAAGATGGAGTGTTAGTTTATATCACGCTTACATGCCCCGGGCAGCCCATATACTGCATACAGACCATTATATTCATAAAGCACTAACACACTCACTAATCCTGTGTGTACTGGAACCTTAAGACTGTGATCATGAACACGGAAGTGCATTTGAATCTGAGACCAACAGGCCATTCTTTACACAAAGGGGAAAAGGGGGTAAGGAACAGTCTACACAGCCATGTTGTTGAACCTGATACCCCGGCTTCTTTAAAGAAAAGACTGGATGAGATCCTGGGATCAATTACTGTAGGTACTAACTATCAATGAGCTCTGGTTTTATGGCTGGCAGATTGATTTAAAAGTCATACAGTAACACATCAATCGTCAAGTGGAGATTTGGCCCAACTTGCACAAATTGGTTGGTAGTAGTATAATGGTCCAAGAATCCCATTAAACCATTTCTTAAGCCCTTGTCACTGCGTCTACTATCAGTTTGATTAGATAATTTGTTCCAGACCTCTTTGGTTTTCTGTGTTAACATTTGTCTTCAATCTCCTGTTTCTAGAGAATGTGTAAGAATCTGTGTTCAGTGATGTTAAGAACTGAGTCGTCAAAGTCCACTTGGAACTATTGTTTGTCATAGTGTAGAGCTACTGCTAACTGGGACTACTGATGACACACCATTAGGGGGAACATGTACTGTACCATTGAAGACATTGCAATCTTGAGGAGATCCATTAATATCAATATCAATATCAATATCAATATCAATATAAATAAGTTGATTATTTCAAGGATTGAAGCTCCTAGGGAGCCTAAAATTAGATTCCAAAATACATATATCAGTTAAATAACTCAGCATCTGGGCAATATGCAAAACCAATTTGCTCACATTCACTGTAAAGATCCTAAAATACAATAAAAAGGTTATTTTGAAACTGTACAATGTCCTAACTAGATGTCTAACATTGTATTCCAACTTTGAAGAGAGTCCCCAAAGGAGAAATCAGAGATCAGAATTCTGAACACTTTTTCTAATTTGTAAAGGATTTAAAAGAACAAATAAAGTAGAATCTGACTGTTGTCTCAAAATGAATCCCTCAGAGTGCAGGGACTTAAACTGGGAACTTATAAATAAAGCATTCAATATTACTGGACATCATTTTATACACTGAAAATTCTTTAAATTTTGAATAAATAAATATTTTATGCAGGCTGATTTGTTGGGGATTTTCAAAATCCAGGAGGTGCAGTGATACAGTCATTTAATGGACAGAATGACACCTGGACTTGACACTCGGTGGGGACAGGACTGTGTATCTGAGACAGGGACAGTACACCAGTCCTGGACTGGACACTCAGTGGGGACAGGACTGTGTATCTGAGACAGGGACAGTACAGCAGTCCTGGACTGGTCACTTTGTGAGCACAGACTGTGTTTCTAAGACAGGGACAATACAACAGCCCTGGACTGGACACTCGGTGAGGACAGGACTGTGTGTCTGAGACAGGGACAGTACAGCAGTCCTGGACTGGAAAGTCAATGAGGACAGGACTATGTCTGAGACAGGGACAGTACAGCAGTCCTGGACTAGAAACTTAATGAGGACAGGACTGTGTGTCTGAGACAGGGACAGTACAGCAGCCCTGGACTGGACATTCGATGAGGACAGGACTGTGACTCTGCTTATGCAGACCGCAAAGGGGTGTTGGTACTGAGATGACTGTATCAGGGACACTGATGGCAAGGTATTTTGTCATGCAATATTTTTGTTTTTTTGTTGTTTTTTTTATTTTAGAAACGGAAGGCATCCCTCCATCCTGTCACCCAGCAGTAGTCTCTGAAGCAGATGGGATTGGGCATGAGAGGCAGGCAGACACAGACTCACCAGGACAGCCCGTGTCATGGCCTGGACTCATCCATGGTGAGCAAAGTGCACTGGACAAAGACGATTTAAAAATAAAAGCCAAGTCGTGTGTTTGTGACTGTCTCAAGAAACCTCTGAGGTCTGGACAACTCTTGAAGTCATGCCAATACGCCTGTATCTAATGTTTATTTCTTTAGCACCATAACAGGTCCAGGAAAACAATTCTCACTCCTCTTGCAATGCAGTTTGTCCTGTGTCCTGTTTTACAAATTTCAGTTTAAGTTGATAAAGTATACATCATATACTGTACAGTGTAAGTCAGCACATGCAGTAATATGCAGGGTTTGATTTGTGCTGAGTTATGAAATTGTTTTATTGCAGTATGTCTACAAATATCATTCTCATTTAAGCCTTCCAGATTATTCACAATGCTTCCTTGAATCTAAAATGTCATTTAACTGTAGCTGTAGAAGAAATCCAAAAGGTCATCTGCTTGCCTGTCACTAATGAGCCCTAATAAGGCTGAGACACTTGTCCATGGCAGCTAACTTTGACTTTGTACGTGCGAAGCAAAATTAAAAGTCTGTTCAGTAGATTTCACTTTCTAGCAGCAAGAGTTTATTGATATTTGCATTCTCGTAATTCACCCCTGTCAACAACAAGCACAGTAAATGTGTGTATAGGTTCGACATATTCTGTAATTAGAGAGTAAGGTAAGGACCACAGAAAATCTTACTGAGAGGGACAGTAAGACAGAGGCGGATGTCTTTCCTCTCAGTGAGAACTCAGCGTCTTCCCTTCCTCTACATTCTCCTTGCAACACCCCCCCCCCCCACGAACTCCACACACACACACACGCTGTTGCCCCCCGCTGCCTTCTACATCACTCCATCATCCTGTAGGCATCATCAATAGGACACTCTCCACACCAGCCATCGATCCCCCACACTCAATTAACACATTACCTCCCTCGTTATAGACAACACCACTTCTGCTTGTCACAGCGGTACTGAGAAATGGCTTAATTAAGCCACAGGCTCGTTTCCCGTTAATTACTGTTTTTTTTCCAATCAAAACAGAGAAGAATGTGGGGTTTAGTTTACGTTTGCTTGCCTGCTCCCTTCATTGCTTGCTTGTGGAGTGGAGCACTCCCCTCTAATACGTCGCAATGTATTATTTCTGACATTGCTGCAAACGCACTTTTTCTCATCATCGTTTCACCTTAGGCGGAGCTCTCCGGCTCCTTGAGCACAGCATTTCAAACATTGCATAGTTCAGCCATACCCCATTCGGAGGGCTAGGAAACTAGTGCAGTTCAGAGTGGGGCCAAGCCTGGGCCAGAGAAAGAAAGAGAGAAGGCCGTGAAAGCAGCAGTTACTGAATAAAATCTTTGGAACTGCATCTCTCTGTTTCTGCTTCTTCGTTCCTTCGTTTTGGTGTCTAGTTTTGTTTGTATTTCAAATGTTTTATGAGCACTAAGAAAGAAAACTAAATGAAAACTAAACTATTTTATTGGCATAAAAGAATTAACAATAACTACTTTTTTTTACTTTTGTTATATTTTTTTAAGGTAATGTCATTAAAATGGAAATAGCCCTGGCCTGTCCTTCCACAGAATGTGGCAAACCAAATGAGCAGAACTTGAATACGGCCAAACACTACAATTCCAACTGGCGTATGGGTGTTTGTAGTTTACAGAATGTTCTGTGGATCGTAGTTGCCACCACTTGTTCGCTTTCTATTTTCTCCTACATGGGACATTTCACATCAAGCTGGTTATATAACATGGAACATAAGAACATAAGAAAGGTTACAAATAAGAGAAGGTCATTTAGCCCATCTAGTCTGTTTGTTAGTAGTTATTTGTTCTGACAATTTAATCCAGCTGTTTCATTAAAGAAACATGGTATTGGCTTCAACAACATGGTTGGGTAGCTTGTTTCATACTCCCACATCCCTTTGAATAAAGAAGTTTCTCTTATTGGTTTTAAATACATTTCAGTGCTGTGTGAACTTGTGCCCTCTTGTTCTTGTCTCACAATCCAATAAAAAAACAGGGTTGAATTTGTCAAGAAAAGTCTGGAAGACTTTGGGAGGAAGCAGTCTGTAGGCATTTAATCACCCTGACAATGTGTTAATCGATTCCCAGATGTGATCAAAATGTCAATCCAACCACCTATGTCAGGTTATAAAAGCCGTATTTGGATTTTAGTACTTGGCTTGTAGCCGGAGACACGAGGGTCACAATTGTGATTTAATAAATGCATGAGTCAGTGAGTCCTGAACCTCAAAATTGATCATAATTTTGCAGATTAAGTCATTAACAAAATGGTCATTTCAGAATAACAACAAGAGGGGAAGCTAAAAGAGATTCTTTTTTTTTGTCTTGCACAGAGAAGACATCAAAATTACCTGATCTAAGTGTTCGAAATCACTGACAAAGTAAGCGCACTTAGCATCTTCAGAATGATCGGTGAAACATAAACCAGAAGATTAAAAAGTGCATTTCAGACTGAGAACAGGAATATCATTCTTACACAAAGAGTGATGGGAGTATGGAACAAGCTGCATTCAAGAAATGACTAGAGGAGATCCTCAAATGCTGAAAGACCATGTCTCATTCAGAACTCTTCTTGTTCTTGTATTCTTATGGGAGTGCAACCTTAGAATACACTACACCGCAAGATTTTAAACCAGCTTTAAGTTCATGAGTAGACATTTCCCAAAATGAATATTGAGAAAATAGCTTCAATTCCATTTCTCACCGCTCAACTGGAATGAAAATCAGAAGACTCTATGGTTCCAGATATAGAAAAAATCTTTACAAAACTTAAATATTTATAATTTATAACAGGACAAGGAGGAAGCAGAGCACACAGAATTAGCAGAGATGCAATTTCAAGGCTCAGCCCTCTATTTGAATTAGAAAATGTAATTATATAATTACACATATTTCATCAGAAATAAGAAAAATCAATTATAAGTCAATCAAAAAGCCTGGTGTCAGAGATTCATTGTCCATCACTACCCTCTTGATTTCCCTGCAGCGAGAGGCACCATTCTGGTGGCATATTAATCCCACTGGGAGACACACACAGGGAACAGGAAATGAACGTAAGGAAAGGGAAAGAAAGACGAAGAAAAACAATGAAAAAGAAGGAGGGAAAGAACAGGTGGGAACAAGAAACAGTTGAGAAAGAGCGATCGAGCATGGTAGGTAGCGAGTCTAGTGTGGAGTGTCTCGAGGAGCGGTTGTGCCACCCTGCTTGGGAGGTTCTGTGCATTGTTTTGCCAAGGCAACAGCAAACGGTCAGAGGCCAGGGGTGATCCCACAATTCCTCTGGGCCTCTTGGATGCTGCTTTCAGGGGGCTGGCGAGCTGAAAGATCTGGCCTGCAGAGCAGAGAGCCATGAGTGATGACCTGTGCCAGCTGGCAGAGAGAAGACCCTACACTGCAGGTGTGTCCAGCTGAGGCCCTGTGGAGCCACAACCTGACCTGGCTTATAGAACACTAGAAAACATATCTGGATTTCTGGAGACTGGGATCCAGTTCAGGTTTTTGATCTATTAAGCATGTTACCTTGTCCAACAAAGTCAGTAGGTTCCCTTAACTGGGAGAGTTACTGAGTGGTCAGATTTCCCCTCTGACTGACCTCTTAGTTAACTAACTATTGTTTACATGTTTAACTGGTCGAATTCTGGCTACCCATGCCTTCAGTAACTCTTTAAGATCAAACTGTATAACCTGACTAACTGGATCGTGGTTTCCCAGGACTGGAATTTACCACAATTGCTCTGTAAATGTCATCCTTTTAAATATATTTTTACATGCCTAGAAATGCCTAGAATTTGAATTAAGGAGCACTGTTTTTAACTTGTCATGACCATTTTGCCTGATTAAGAAAACAAATTATCCTAGTATATCAAGATCTTTCTTTGTGCCTTTAGCACAAGTACAGTATCCCTTCACTTCAGCATTATGAAGGATGTTTAAGAGTGCTTAGTAAATAAACCATTAACACGGAGCCCAGTTTTGACAAGACCTTTATTTAGCATCCAATCTACTCTCTGCTAATAAAGTGCAATTAAGCGTGACTTAAAGCTGGTAACCATGTATTTCATCTTCTGATGAGTCTCTATTAATGTATTTTGCTCTTAAACAAAACCTGTATGTGTTGTTTCCCTTCCCCTGTAGTTCAGTATAAAGTGTTTCCTGAGGCACAGACTTATATGCACTTCACTGCAAAGCAATAGACCTTTAAATATATAGCAGATTTAGTAACCCGGACAAATAGTAACATTGCAAGACAATGAAAATCAAAGCAACAGAAACCAAAGTGACAGTTTAAGTATGGATGATTGTCTCATTTATCTGTGTACATTTTATACATCACGTCCTGCACGAGGCAATAAACATCTCTGGCAGTGAATCAGATCTCAAGAATGTCATATACAATATTTGAGTTTGACTTTCCTTTACTTTCTTGCTTTCTTAATCACATGATTGCGAACTGTTTTGGTCCAGGTCAGAAAGAGTAATGTGTTGATCTTTTATTGAGTAACAGTGCTTGACACCAAGTAACCTTTATTTCAGGAATTATTCTATGACCTCTTTTAAGAGCTCTTTAAAAGCCACAGCCCTGTTGTGAACCTGCCTTGTTTCTACAACAGTGAAGTCTTGTACAATTGAAGAAAATGTGTCCAGAAGGGACTTTAAGACTTGGGGGATTCAGAGAGCAATCACTCCAGCTGTCAGATCTCCTGCAGTGAGGCAAAGAAAATAATTGGACTTTGTTTTGGTTATTTGCATTTCTAGGCATTCTCTTCCCCCATCTTCTACCAGATATCACACCATACCATTTCCAAATGGAGAAAATTCACAGAACAGAGAGTTAAAGTCACTACCCTGATGCTAATAAACAAGAGCAGGCCTTTTGACCTATCAGGCTGTTTGGTTCCTATAAGCTTAATTGATCTATAATTAATCAGGGAATAACATGGTGCTGTTTCTTGAACGAAGCCAGATTTTACCAGCTTGGCCAGATAATTTATTCCAGACTTACATAACCTTTTGGTTGAAGACGTGGCTACTGTTGTTAGTCGTAAATGTACTGCCACATAGTTTGCACCTCTGGTTCATGGTATACATACAAATTTACATGAAAAGCCCAGTAGAAAAGCCCGAAGAATATGATTATTGTAGGTTGTGTCATTTTTCTACATATCCCAGTTACTCGTGTACTTTTATACTGTATATTCAAAAGATTCGTTTTCTCTTGCAGTCAAAGGATGAGTCCAATATATAATCCATTCTCTCTGGCAGGTTGAGCTGGTGTCTTTATAGGTACTGCACAGTCTTCTATAAGAAGTTAATACTAATATGGCTTTTCTTCATATTTGCCACTAACATACCTTTAAAACACTTCTGCTCTCTTCAGGTGCGATTACCTTGACTAAGCTGTAAGAACACAACCTTCTCTGGGAGCCTGGAGTCCTAAATCTGGATTACATGACCAAGTTAACAGGGCTGATGAAGGAAGATCTTACCTAAAAAGCTTGTGGTGCCTGTTTAGGTGATGGAATTTAAATTCATTTAAAATTGAGAACAGTAGGCCCATCTTTATAGAAGGGGTTGTGAGAGTATGCAACAAGCTGCCCAGCCATGTTGTTGAAGCTGATTCCCTGGCTTCTTTCAAGAAACAGCAGGTTGAGGTTGAGATATTCTGATCAATTAGCTATTAACTACACAATGGGGGAGATGGGCCAAGTGACCCATTCAGATCTACTTTGTTCTTATGTTATAACTAATGTAGGTCTGTCCTCCTTCTTCATAGGTAAAATCTTCCATAAATCCAATTGATAATATGAACCACTGGATTGTAAATTTTCCTGGTCATTTGCAGAAATCAGATTCATTATATCCCTTGAGCTTTGCAAAAAAGGGCATTTTTTTCAAGTTGTTGTGTTTCAGCCTTGAGTTCTGAAAGGCCTGGATCATCAGTGACAATGACAGTGTCTTTGCAGGAAGTTGCTCTGTCTCCTGGGCCCCAGGGCAGTCTGTACCTGCTGTGATTGTGCCAGGTGTGAGTGTGCCAAGTGAGACCTCCGCTGTGTGTGTGAGTTTACTGGGGGCACACCCCCTCCACTTCTTCTCTCCCTCTGCTCTAATCCCACACTCGATGTGTCAGTTTTATCTGGTGTTGGAAAAAACACTGTATTCCTTGAGCCTTAAGAACTCTTCTGGGTTTACAGCACTGTCAACAGTGGCCATTTCTACAGGTGAAAAAAGGTGTGGGACCTTCTGAGACCTGTCACAGGGAGTCTGAGGTTGTCACTGACTGTATCTCTTAACTGCTTCATAGACAGAAATGAAAATAATTCAACCATGGTTGTTTATGATCACCTTTAGTTCTTAAAAAGTATTGAAGGTAGTTGTATACTTGTCTCTGAGTATCTCATAGAGCAGTCCTTCTCAACCTTTTCCATCCCATGGCGCAATTATAAATATAAAGGTTTTGAGGTACATCGTCCACATCCCCAAATACACTGGACAGTGGACCAGGCACTTTATTTCTAATATCAAAATAACAATAGTTCCGATGTTTAATCTGAGTGGGCCTCAAAGTCAGCTTGAAAACCATCACTTACACAACACCCAAACACTCAGTAAGTGTGGCAACACAGTTCTCATGTGTATGCACCAACCATGCAACACACCCTGGAAAACTAACTATACAAAAAGAAACATTTAATTTTGTTTTCCTCAGATGTAAAAGTTCCAAAACGTGTTAATGCCTGTAGGCTCAGCACTGTGACATGGGATAGTAGCTAAGAAAAATTGTTATAGACGAAAACCCCAGAGACCTTGACTGATTCAACTGCTTATAGTCTGCGATGCTTACCATTAAACCACTGTATCTGTGATGCTCTTGTTCCTTACTTACATTTTGGCCTGCAGACAGAACAGCTATCAGTGGTGAATGTGCTCTTTGAATCTTTACATCACCAACTTTGCAAGGGTGGGGATTACAGTATAGTACATAAGAAAGGGAACAAGAAAGACAAAAACAATCTGGCTTGATCGGTCACTAGATACTTCATGATCTACGGATCATCTAAGGAGCACATTTCAGCAACATGATTGACTGACTTATTCCAGACTGTCACTATCCTGTTATCAAAAAAGTACCTCTAGGTTTCTGTACAAGAGTAAAGACATTCACCCCTTACAACAAAACATCTCTTTAAACTCACTAATGCCTGTGGTTACTTTTCTCTGGTCTAATTCAAGGACAGCAATGTTTTATTTTTATCAAGCATCTTGATCAAAATTCTACTCAGCACTCAAAAAGACTAACAATGAGCATAAGAAGTAAGAAATTATTCCAATTATTCCACCTGGCCCATTTGGTTATAAGGAGCTTATTGAATGCATTGCATTTTTTTTAATTTAAAAAATAACTTTTTAGAAACAATTTTAACTTTTTACATTTTTTAATTTTATATATCCCAATTTCATTTTTTTTGTCTGTTGCCTGCTGGGGTAATTTTTACAGCCCTACTAGTACCAGTGTGAAGAAAAGGAAAGAAAATTGTCTCTCTAGGGGGGCCCTCATGAAGCTATCACGAGTTTGAGGGGTACCCTATGATCAATCCATAGTCTGGGGTGAGGAAGCTCTCAGGCACCTTCATCGTTGCAAGGAGGGAGCTTGAGAAAATGCTTCTGTTTTAAATGGCAACAATATTAAGGCATTTAACATGCTTATTCACAGCAGGGGGACTCCTACTTGTAAGAAGGAGAGCATATATTTCATTTATTTTAACAAGGACAAAAACTTTCACCCCAGAGTCCCCCTCGACTGGCACACTGTTCTTGCTCTAACCCATACACGTGCTTCTGTCCCCTTTTTTATCTCTCCATCCCTCTTTCTGTCTGTCAGTCCAGCGCTGTCGCCGTAGTTACAAGTCACTCAGTCCTGGGGTAAGTCAACAGTCCCTCTACTCCTCCCTCCTTCCTCTCTGCAGTAATTTAACGATGCTCATGCCAGTAACGTGCGTGCCCTACATTAGGAATAAACAAAGACTGCGGAACTGCAGGTAAGTGCTTCTGTAAGCACTTTGTCAGAATGCCTCTTCTTTTGGTCTTTCTTGCTTTCTAGTTGTTGTTATTTTTTTTCTCCCTCTTCAAAAAAGCAAAACAACGGCATCCTTGATGCTCATTAGAAAAAAAGAAGAAGAAGAAAGGAGAGAATGAAAGCAGTGAAAAGCGCACATCCCTTTCCAACCCGCGGTCATGGACTCATCACATTTAAAATGCGCTCGTTACCGCCGAAATCAAGGGGCCTCTCCACAGGCACAGAGTCACACAAAGACGATCAATTATGCATCAAATGAGCACTTGAGTCTTTGCTTTTCTTTTGTTTTCTTTCTGTTTTTCCACTTTCTTCTTCTCTTTCGACTTTGTCTTTCTATTTTCCCTCAGTCCTCAGTATCCCCCCCACCCCCCCTCACCCACCTCCACCTTCGCCCCCTGGCAATGGGGGGTTAAGGTGAAAGTGAAAAAAAGAGAACAAAAAACCAGGTCATTCTTAAACCTAGTTTCCAGATTCAAGCGCAAGATAAATGTCTATTCTGTTTTCTGGTCACTTCATGTCCGTGATTATCTGAGGTATCATGGATATTATAAAATGGTAAAGAGGTACTCTGAATGTGACAGTGGATGAAGTAAAGCTACTTTTATACAGCAATAGCACATTAGTTAAATTACTTAAGTATAATTAAGTTCTGCAAGCTGATATTTGAAGACTGAGATCCAGTCTGCCTAAGCAGAAGTTTAAAACTCTCCGCACTCCCACTTTTCTCTTGTGGATTTTTTGCGGATCTTTCTTACACCCCACCCTTCACCTCATCTTCACTTTTGCTGCGGCTCCTTGGCTCTCTCCTTGCAATAAGCCTCATTCTGACAGTCAGCTTCCTCAGAAAATGTGAGTTACACCAAATTAATTTTAAAGGGGGAACCGCAGTCCCAATTTTTCACACCAGTTATTAAATCTCAGCAACAAAATAAATTCATTGACAGTATCACAAAATTTTACTAATTCCAAAACAAGCACAAAATTATGAACTTTGTGAAAGTATGGTCTCGACATGCTGTTGCAAACTGGTGGTCTTGCCACAGGCAAGAGTGACAGTTGGAGAGTATTGTGACTTGAAGCAGCACGTCCTACTCACTAATCAATGCAATAACTAATGTAATCCGAGTGAATATATACAGGTTTTACAGCAGACATTTCACTGCAGAAATGTTCCAATGTGATCTGCATGCAGAGTTCACAAGTAAATAGTATTTGGTGGCAAAACCATCTCGAATTTGAGGGCAATATTATAGTTGGAATAAAAGAGGTGTGTTCACAAGCCAGCTTGTTTACAATGTAATGGGGCCGCTGCACTGCACTGTAAGTTTGGTTGCCTGGTTTTGAATCTCAGACAGTGACAAGAATATGGTGCTGTGCGTACCTCGAAATTTAGTTTATTTTTTAATGCAAATTGGAGGTTTTACACGTTGTTGTATAGATTTTACTTTCATTGTGGTTTGAAATGCCCTTATTAATGTAGTTTCTTCCTAACCCAGAAATATAAAAATAGCATTGTGGTTCCTCTTTAAATACACTATTTATATAAACACAATTGCCTCAGCACAATAATTCAAGTTTGACCAAACTTCTGAAACATGATTGGATGACAGTTTGAGTTGGCCACTGATACTGTGGTACTCAGAGGGACTGAACTAATTATTCCATGAATTAATCAGATCTCAGTTCAGGAGAACTGTACCAAAAGCCACAACTCTTTATTCAGATCCTTGCATATTCTTAGGAACTTGTTTCTATTTCTAATCAAGGAGTGCTTACGACAGTTTTCTATTTATAATGTATTGGGATAGCTGTGCATAAAATACTGTGATACCACTGAGGCTACACAGATGCGGAGAGAATAAAAAATACAGCTGTGCAGAAAAATGAACCTGGCAAATGTTTTACACTGGATTTTAATATACACAGTCACCTCTGAATGCATTCATTTCCTTGATAAACTTTAACAGAAAGTCGATTTGACAAAGAAAATACTGGCGTACATAAAATTCTCAGTATTAATTAAAATGAAATAGGAAAATATAAAAAACCTAACTGTCAATAAAGCAGACATAAAATAAAATTACATATTTATGTATATATTTTTAAAGAAAAATGTTAAAAACTATTCTTGTCCTGTAAATATGTTGGATGTAAATGCTGTGCATTTAATTCTCTAGTGTTCTGATGTTTTCTTTTCAGTCATCTGGTATTTTCACAGATTCTCAAAAGAGTTAACAGAATCTTCTGTAAGTGACCTTCATTGCCACCATACTGTATATTAGAGAAGTTTGAAAGCAGAATTCTGAAATAACTTTCTGTACAAAGATCTGTGGTAAAAGATAAATACTTCAACAACTCTAGTTAAAGGAATAAAAAACTCACAAGACATTCCAGTTTTGCTCATCATCACCAAGAAGTTCAAAGCGAAAGGGATAGTTGTTATCCCATAGGACTAACAACCATCCCTTTAGTTTTGAAGAGGGTTTGACCATAGTGTTTGGTCACCGGGTTTAGGAGAATAACAAGAACAACAATTGGAAATTTCATAAACCTTTAATGTCTTGAAGACCACCAGTCATGGAGGCCCTCATAAATGAAAAGTCTGTGATAGAGTGTCATGACAGTATAAAAAGAAAAGTCAAATGTCATTACATCCTGTGAGTTTTGGAACACTCACCAGGGGTATGATTAAACTAAAAAGTTGAAGCTTGTGTGGAAAACAAATTATGTTCCTTCTTTGAAGAATGGAACAGGATCTATTTTGTTTTAAATGGGCTTTCCAACAGCATGACAATGCAAAACGCAATTGGAATGAGCAAAAGGTTAAGGGAGCACACAAGTTACAGTTACAATCACAGTCTCCTGAACGCTGGTGGCTTGAGCTGGAGAAAGCAGATCTCAGGGCAGAGAAACCAGCAGAGCCTGCAGAGGTTCTGCATGGAGCAGTGATCATGTACCCAGTCATGAGAAAACCGTTTCAAACACTACAGGAAAGGGAATCAAAGTCAATGGAGGGTGTGCAAAATTGCTGATTGCCAAGAATAAACTTGAAGGTGAATTAGAAATCAATGTAACTATTTTTGACAGATGTCCTATTTATACATACTGCACACACACTATAAAAACCTTTAGTTCTTTATTTGTTTTTCAAAAAGCACCTGGATTTTCATGGTAAAGTAACCAAAGTCATTTTAGAAACAGTTCATGGAGAGTATGAATAAATAAAGGTAACTGCATGTGTGTTTTAAGCCATTCTGTATAAACGTGTATTTTCACCTTTCAAAACATTTATAGAACGACACTAGGATAATATGACTAACAGTATAACAAGATGCATTGCTTGGACTACCTCTCTGTATTTTACCTGCTCCCAGGCACTTCACAGTGTCCTGTGTCAGCCTGCAGCGAGGTTGCTTTGTCAGTGTCGTAACAGACAGCTGCCCCAGCCCTGTGTTGCTGTCTGTTTGCGAGCCCAGCAGTGCCTGATAGAAGTGCTTGAGTCAAACTGAGGATGTCGCCAGCCCCAGGCTCAGGCCAGTCAAGGGCTGCACTCCTTGCACACACACACACACGTGTGTGTGTCATCCAGAGGCCCTGTCTGGGATGATCAAAACAGAAGCTGTTTAATAAATCTGAGCGCAACCATCGATTGTATTTATTTTGTGCCCTGGGTGGCTGGGGATGTTTCAGTTTAGTGCTCAGCCTGTTTTACATGATGGCTTTGGAAAAGTCAAATCATTACACCCCCCCCCCCCCCACACACACACACACACACACACACACACACACACACCCTCCTCCTCTCCCTATCCCATGTCTATCAATAATTCATTGGGAAGCTTTTGCAAAGCTAATCACAACGCTCCAAAAATATTTTCTCTAGCTACGCTCTGTATCTCTGTTGCCATTGATAGAGTGGCTCATTACATTCACTACTGGGATTAGGTGGTTTCCTCAAGGTTTTTTTTGGCAGTTAGCTATTCCCTGATGAAAGTTCACCACAGTAACACTCCCAATAAATTTAAAAATTTTCAACATCTCTCCTCCCTCATTTTGCAAAAAGCTGTTCTGTTCTATATTTTGCAACGTGCTAAATTAGCAGGGTACAATCTCCCTCTGGTCGGCCTGGCCAGTACAGCTATGAGGTCATGAGCCTTGAGGAGTCTTGCCCCAGCTGCCTCTGCCCTGTCTGATTGCACACCTGATCAGCAGGGGGCAGTGTGGAGACATGAGTTTAACTCTGTCAGAAGGGAGGGAAAGTTAGAGGCATATCACTGAAAAATAGTGGAAAACAATGTGATCAGACCTTGTAGAAAGCTATCATTCCTGTCTGACATAGCAGCATCAAATAAACCAATCTTATGAGCATTATGAGGTTTGGGTTTTTCTCTAAGTGCCTTTTTGCATCATGGCGAGTGTAAATAAGTAAAGAACCAGACAAGCTCCTAAGGCTTGAGCAAGAGAAGGAAAACGGACAAAGAGGGGATGGATTTGTGATGTATCATGGTGTGTCAAGGCTTGTGGCTCCTGAGGGAGAGTGTCAATCAATCATATAGATAAGCCCTCCACACAGGCAGCTTCACCGCAGAGACACAGTGGGGCCAGGCACACACCACAGCCCGGGCACCCAGATACGGAAGAAGCATCACTACTGCTTTCTAACATGTTTGCGTGCATTCATCAGTGGGGAAACAAGACACATTCAGACGCCAACATGCATAAATCAGCACGGCCACACACACAAGATATGCTCATCCTGTAAACATCCCGCAAGCTCTCAAAACCTTTCAGAGGGCAACACCACCATCTCAGACTGATCTGGGGAGCACATCTAAACCAGAAAATAATCAATTGTTCTCCTTCTCTGATGCTGATAAAACAGAAATGTGGACGAAAATGTTATTTCCAGAAACAGCCAAGGAGGATTCAGCCATAGGTTTAGAACTTCGTGAAAGATTTTGAAAAACTACCAAGCAAGTAACATTAGAGATTCAGAGAGCATTCAATCCAACTGTTCAGAAATTTCAAGATCCAGGTTTAAACATAAATTAAAGGAGTATTTCCAGATCACCTTTGGAAAAAAAGGCTCCAAGGCCACAAATGGACATTCACTGAATTCAGGACTGAAAACAGGGGAGACATCTTAAAACATCACACCTGCCATTCTTTCAAAAAGAGTAAGCTGCTTATCATCACATTCCAAACATCGGTGCAAACCTTATCATGAATGGAGTGTCCAGGCTGGTACAACTAATGTGAAGATGTAGCCTGTTCAATATGTCTTTTCCTATGGGCCAGGGCACACAGGCTGCAGGTACATTGGCCTATCTCCAACTCCTAGTTATATCACTGACCTGACAAGTTTGCTGAAGCTGAAGCCTGGCAGCTATTGTCTATGGTCTATCGATTATGGAGTGCACTAGTTTCTGATGTCAAATAAACCTCAGACAGATAATCTTTCTCTTATAAATCACCTTCTGCTTGGAACGCCCTTCTTCTCCTCTTCAGCTCTCCCATGAACTTGATAGGGTTTGAATCAGCTCTGTAGACATAGACACCAAACAAGGTGTTTTTGTTCTGTTTTGTTTATTCTTTTTTTCCTGGTATTCTGGATTTTCCTTTTGCAGGATAAAATAAGTAGTTTACCAATGAAGGTTAATGAGTGTATGGATCAATGCTTGTGTGAATCAATTAAATCAATACTTTCAGTTTCCTTCAGCGCTTGTAGCATTCTTCACAGCGCTTTGTGGAAGAACAGAGCAGGATTGGGCTTTGTTTAGTTTCTTTAGTTTCTTGCATATTCTGTTGAACCTTATTTGGACATACTGTATGCTATTTCATATGTGTGGTGCAATTACATCTATAGCATTTTTAGTTTCATTGCCTCATTATTTACACAATGTTACTTTTCTATGTTGTGAGCCACATCTGTGGTGCTCTACTGTGCATGACATTTTATAAAGCGTCTTGAGACAGCACTCATCTGTATAGAATAATAATCTGTGAAATGGCTGATTGGACTATGCAGTGTCAATGTCTTGGTAACTTGGTAAATATACATAAATATAGTGCATCCTCCATATTAAAATAACTAATTTGATATTCAAAGTGTTACAGCTATTGTGGAATTAGTCATGTGTTACCTATTGTAACTATTAGGTATGTAGATACAATGGATAACTCCTGGCCAATGCCATCATTTCCACTTATTGGGAGTTTCAAAGCAAGGTGATGTTTGCTGAGATGTAGGAGTCTGAGATTCAGCAAAGAAAGCAAATTTACCTTGGTTTACCTTAATTAATTAAGTTCTTGGTAAATCATTAAGATTGTCATCAACAGTCGAGGAATACCACATAAAACAGAAAGCTCCTTGCCCAGATCATCCAGAAAGACCATATTTATGTTAAGTATTTGAACCTCCCTTAAACAGCTTGCTGTGTTTTTAGGAAACACTGATTTCCTGTGTAAAGAATCCCTCGGTTAAAATGGCCTCTACTGGTTAGTAATGCCAGTTGACTTTGTGGCACCTAGATTTATAGAAAGAGAGAAGTAACTATGTGTTATAATTAGTTGGGTTTTAAAGGCAGCTTTATCTGATTCTTGCCTTTTTAAGAATTACTGTATCTAAGGTTTTAGTACTCGATGACAGTCTAGGGCTTCCTGGGTGGTCAGGACGGTGGCCTCTGGGACGCCTTGTTTTTAAGTTTCTTAATACTGTAACTTGTATGTTTATGTTTCATGCTGTTTAGTGTGTGTGTATTGTTATTCCTAATACTTTTCGCAACCCCCCTATCTATAACAAAAAAGATTTTGCCCATTTCCCTGGACAGTAGTGACATTTTCTTACAAAGTACTTTGACACATGACAAGTATACATGACAGGTTCCACTTCAACACATTGGGACGGAGCGGTGGCTAAGTATTTGTCCCTGTGGCTGGAAGTTTGACAGTTCAAATCCCACAGCTGCCAGAGGAATCCTACTCTGTTAAACTCCTGAGCAAGGTCCGCAACCCCAACTGTTCCAGGGGTACTTTATACATGGTTGACCCTGTGCTCTGACCGCAAGCTCTCTCCCTGCCTGTGGTCTCATGGAGAGCAAGTTGGGGTATGTGGAAAGACAGATTCCTAATGCAAGAAATTGAATATGGTTAATAAAGTAATCTTATCTTATAGTGATGCTGATAATGACCGTGAAGGTTGTCAGGTATAATAAAATAAGAAAGTTTGAAATGAGAGCATGTGATTTGGCCCATTTATCCCTTTTCCTAAAAAATCAAGTTTCAATCCTAATCGTTACACCTTGAAACTGGTAGCATAAATTACTATCGAAACAGTGTAGAAGAGCACCATGAAAATAACATGTGGAAATGTAACTATGGGTGGGGCAGCAGCACATATATTGTATGTATATACTGAGCTCTTGAGTTGTGAAGATAAGGTGTTGGGTCTTTTCTCTCCATAGATGCAAAGGAACTATGTCGGCTTCTCTGATTGATTGGTTTCCTGGACTGTTTGTTACGAAGTTGAACATGCCTCTCAAAGTATCTTTCTTTATTCTCTCCATCACTAAATACAGTAGATAACAGTAGTTGTGCTCACACTTGACACTCCTGGTCACTGATATCGAGAGTCCAGAATAATTCCAGTGCAACATCAGTCTGCGGGAAAGAGGGCTTCCAAGGCATTTGTGTGAGGATTTCTAAATTCTAAAGTGACATTGACCTAAATAATGACCCAGGCTTAACACACTGGCTGGCAGCTGTGGACTTAATGGACACATTGTACACATTGGGTCAGAGAATAAGCACTTCTCATATCTTTCTGTTATAGTGGATGTATTATTGCAATGTAGAACCTAATGTTGTGAACTCCAGTGAAACTACTGGGTAAAGGAGGTCTGGCAAGCAAACAAGCAATTGCAATTGCCTCCTCAGATTTCGGACCCTTTCCAGGGAGATTGTCCTGCCCTTGGGAGAAGGCAATAAAAAAATCCCAATGTTTTCTTATTAAACCTTTAAAATACTTTACAAGGGCAAAGCAGTTCACAGTGCTAGAACTTATCCTGTTTGCTATATTGTTAACTTGACAAGTACAAAACATATGTTAGATGGGATACTAGTGCACAGCAGATTCCCCCTCCCTGCCACAAATGTTTTTGGTTGTTTTTTTGGCATTTAGCTTTATCACCCTGAACCCTGACTTCTTGAGATCTCAGAAGCTAAGCCAGGCTGGGCTTGGTCATTAATAAGATGCGAGACCTCAAAGGGAAACTATATTACTGCTATTACAGTTGTTTAGTCAGATACTATTAAGTATAGAGACAAAAAATGTATTAGAGGTTTGTCTAGCATAACTTGCCTATCTAAGTGAATGACAGCCTAACCATAGGAATAAGGCTGACAGAACCCACAATTAGGATCCACAAAACAATGATGTAGAATTTTTCGTGTCAGAGCTGCTATACTTGTGTGGAAGGCTGTGTACTGGATCAGGGTGCTGCACTGATCCTGTAAGAGCGACAGGAAAATTGAACAGTATACTGTAGTTCGGAAAGTGCAACATTAGAATCTAAAGAGGAAACCATTGCAAACCACTAACCCTTGTAATAAACACTAAAGCCTGAAGAGGGAGCAGCTTCTGTAAAAAGATAAAAATCTTCCTTAGACAAAAACAATCGTTATAGAAAAAAGTGAATTGGTACCACTCCTTCAAAAGCAGGAGTAAAAGCCCAAGAGTGCCCTGCAGCTGGAGTCTAAAGAGAAGCAACTGAACAGGTTCAGGAGATGAGAGACAAAAGAGATCTCCTGTGGAATCAGGCACATAGCAAAGTCCAAGTGACCAAGAAGAGAAAGGAAATCACTCTTTGTCCAGGAGAAAGAGCAAAGAAAAGTGGAGAGGAATGTATTAATGTGTTAGAGATTGGCTTGCAGTAAGGAGATGCAGAAAGAAGGCTAATCAAGATGGATCCCCCAAATCCCTATAGATATAGAAGATCCTAGTGTTTTCACTGAATAGAGGGGAACTCCTAAATAGACTTGACAAGGCTCTGAGTGTGTGCACATGAGGGTGGGTGGAGCAGCAAACAGTAAGAAATCCTTTGAAGAATGTGAAGGGAGTTTAGAGTTATGTAGGAGAATCCAGCATAAAGCCTCATAAAGCACAAAGTGTCAAAACATTTTTGGGCTGCAGTGGCAACCAAAACTGAAATCAATGGCAAAGTCACATTTATATTCCACAACTCAAAGATATGCCAGAAATCTGGATCGATAGACATTATGAACATCAACAACATTAAAAACATTGGAAATATTTTAAGGCAAATGTTTCTGCCAAATAAACACTGATCAGATAAACTAGTGGTTGTACTCTATGTTGCGGTTAGAAACGTGAACTAGGAATTAAGCTATTGATGCTTAAGAATGAACAAATTATGAGGAACAGAGAGAGTGATGATAAGACACTTTTTTCCTTCGGATGGGCATACTGAGAATGCTAATTCAGGGTTTTTTTGAAAGGGGAAATGGATACTGGACCAATCACAAAGCTCTGCTTTACTTTGTTGACTAAAAGAGAAGCAACAGTGATCGGAGTAGAGAGTGCTGAGTGGAGGTTGTTGCAGTTAGTTTAAGGTGAGAGGTGGGAGACAAAATGTGGAGAAAATCCAAAAGAGAGACTATCTAAAAAAAGTGGACAAAAGACGAATTAGGATGCAAAACTACAGGAGTATTTACAGTATGGGTGTGGGCAGGAGGCATATAAATTATTTCGGGAGAGCTGAATATATTGAGGTAAAAGATGGTCATTGGGAACGTGCAAAGCCAGCATGTCCCCAAAGATCTCTGCAAGAGCAGAAGCAATGAAGGAGGGGTCGGTTGGAGATGCAGAATAGGACTGCTAGCACATATCTGTTGTGCAACACTCAGGTATATGGTGTAATAGGGGCCCCTCTTATAAATAATACCTATAACTGTACTGTAT
The DNA here is from genome assembly GCF_040954835.1 of Lepisosteus oculatus. NCBI lineage: Eukaryota > Metazoa > Chordata > Actinopteri > Semionotiformes > Lepisosteidae > Lepisosteus > Lepisosteus oculatus. The sequence goes on along the minus strand of NC_090701.1, from coordinate 27,597,903 downwards.
AACTGAACTGCAAAGTGCTTTTGGATCTATCTGGTTGGAAAGCATTATATAAATGCAATCAATTTTTATTATAGGACAGAGTTGAGTTGAGCAATTGGATTAATCTTTCTTTTTCAACCATACAACAGCAGTTAAGGTCAACACTGTTAGTGCACCGAAACATTCATAATCCAGGGACTAGGGCAAATCACCCAAATACCCTGACCATCCTGATCAGATTGGCACTACCTGATCATAAACCCCTTCTCTGTAAATCCTGATTCTCAAGGCCATTATGATAACTAAATCTACTTCATGTTTTGCCTTCCCCAGTCCCAGAGTTAATTTCATCCAGTGCATTTGTGCACCACAGTAAACATAAATGTATTAATGTTAACTTTACGTGGAAAGGCAATGACAACAAAAGTATCCTCCTCCAATAGCTACATAGTGGTACAGGGCTCTAATTCAACAGGGTAACATTTCAAAATCCTCTTGAAATGCTTCTCTAGTGGAAGGCAGGTCTCCAAGCACAATCTCTGATGGAGTGGAAGACATTAAACTGGAATTGATCCTGTTGGTGGGGTTGTCAGAGCCTGTTTCAATTAACTCATAGATGGAGAGGCTGATCAAGGCTAATTATAAGTTCCAGCAATTAATGAGATGACCAGAGACTAATATTTATTTAGATTCAATTTACAGCAGATCAATGAGTGAAGTAGCCTCTTGATGATCTGGGCATCAATTTCTTTCCCATGCTATGAAGCTACAATGCAGACACAGGTCCAGCAGAGAGCAATAGTAACAACTGCACATGGAATTATAAAAGTAGCAGGGTGACTCTTTTGTTCCTTACTACAGAAATAAATAGAAAAATGTTAAAATCTCATGTTGTTCACCTTTAAAGGATGGCTAAGTCTTCTCACACTGGGACAGGCAGTCAGCTTAAAACCACTGCCTGAAAACCAGCTGTAAGTCCTTATAATCATGATACCTGACAGCTGGACTCCATCATGTTAAATCTGTGTTCCCCTGTAACAGGTGTGTATGTGGTAGCTGAAGAGAGGCAGAATACAGCACACCTGGGGCCTTTGTGGGAGAGCTGCAGAGAAAGCAACTGAACAAGGCGAAGGTACGAGCCACTGAACCTGAGAGCTGAGACACTAAGAGGAGAAGACCGGCCTTACAGAGACTTGACAATGAGCCAAAGAGCTGTCACAAGACAGTCAGGGCAGCTGCAGAGCAGCTAAAGAGTATTTTACTTGTCAGTTCCTTCTGCAGTTCCTTCTGCATTCATGCAGTTAAAAGTTTGTGGGAAACCAAATTATTTTTGTACAATAATAAAGGGCACTGCAGTCATTACTGTGATTATGCTAGTCAGCATGGTCTTTAACCATGCAGTTAGGCCATACAACTCATCACACATTTCAGTTTTTCACACTTCTCAGAACTTCTCATAATCTTTTACATTAGTTTTTTTTTTTTGCTTATTTCACAGAATCCAGTTCTCTTTCACTACCAAACTGTTTTTCTTCACTCGAGTCTTCAATACCTCTTCGGTCGCCCATCTTCCTCAGTAGCTCTGCCATTTGCAGTGAAAAGAGCAGTGCCTCCCTCCTCTGGGTGCCACCACCTCCTGTGAGCCCTGGTTCACTGTTGCCTCGACACCACATTACTGTACCACCGGCCTTTGAAAGTGGCCTACACATGCAAAACCTGTGACCTACCATAACACAGCATTCACTTTATCTCCTTAAGTTGCCTCACAGCCTGCTTAACCAGCCCAAACATTTTCTAGGTAGATTCCATTTTTATGAATTCCTAACACTCTCTCCCTTACAGCTGAATCCATTTGTTCAGAAATGCTCCTCCATAACACATATGGGCCTTTCTGTCAAAGTGACAGCTGTTTTGCTATCTTTATCCCTCTCTTCTTGCATAAAGATACAAACTAACCATCTTTCTATTTTATTAGGATCTAGCCTAATAGCTCTTTGCCCTTGTATGGGACAGCACTCACTCCTCAGAGTTCCCCCACACAGGCTTCCTTTTGTCCAGTTTAACACCGGTTATCATTTACTCTAAGCAGCCATCTTGGCTCAAGGCCCTATGGCTTGAGTTTGAGCTAATTAATCAGTATTTTAAATAAGACTCAAAAAGTCAACACTGACTCACGGTATCTTGACTGAGCAAGAACTGAAGAGTTCAATAAAGTTTTCCTCATTGTAACAATATTTTAAGAATGCTGTGAAGTAAATTCACAGTGGATGGGACTGATGCTCCCTATTTGGACTTACAGTATACTACCTGTTAGAAGTAATTTCTAAATTTTACTTGAATGCAGAGCTTGTAATTACTGCTGATGGACAAATAATCAGGAGAAGGAGTCCACTCTGTCTTAAACACATTCGCTTTACAAAAAATCATTTTTTAATACTTAATTTGTACATTTCCTGGGACTCCCGGTAACTGCCAGCTAAGACAGTGGCAGATTTAGAACACTCTTGCTCTACTTGCCTGCTTTATTAATAAAATAAAGTTTAATATAAGTTTAGGACTGTTTCTACGACTACTGTATAACCCATATTAGGCAAAATAGTTTCTTACATCATGGACTACAACTGCAGACCCCACATTTAACTGTAAAGTTCTTGCAGTGTCATTTTTGTATTATCATTATAACATTTATCATAACACCATTTCTGAGGCACTGCCTGAATGAAGTATATTATTTTGGGCTTATGTATGTGACTTTTTAATCTTGGTACTGGAACACAGAAGCCTTTTTTTGTTCTCACTCTGGCAACAAGGTGAGCAAGTCACTGTCTTGTTATTCTATTATAATATTGAGGTTCAGTTTAACAATTTTCTACCATATTTTCCATTTGATCATATTGTATTTGACATTTATTGCAGAATATTCTTGTTAATATGTCACATAGAAAAACAGTGTGTCTCATGGGCTGGGCTTGTTGTTTTATTGTCGGCCAGTAGAGCTATGTTTTATTATTTCTGTCCATTATTTCCATTGCTGATAAGCCTCCTATTGGAGTGCACTCCTGGATTTCTTCACAAAGCAGAATGTGACTCTATGAGTTGTTCTGGTAATGTGGAGGGAGGGATATATTGTTTTGTACATACAAAACAGACTAAACAGACAGCTGTACCCCCTGTCCGAAAATGAGTGTTCTTGTGTACTTGTGGGGGTGAATTTCAATCTTGGTTCAGAGGAACCGAAGCTGATGTCCTTGTGTCTTGGGTCTGGCAGTGAGGGTCATGGCTGAGGTGCAAGCTGCCATTTCTCTTGCAGCTTAGTGGGAATAATTTTGTCTTTGTTCTGATTCCTAGATTGAAGTTGTACTGAGTCTTTAAGTATTTGAGAGTTCACTGTTGAATTGCTGTGCTGCACAATCTGAGCTTTTGTTTTCAGCCTGAGCACTCCTCCATTCTCCTCTGCTTGTTACTGACGTGTTACATATATCCAGCTCCCACAGGGGGGCTTTACTGCTTTGCTGGGACATGTGTCTTGAATTCAGTCATCACAAAAATTAAATGTTTAGATCTTTCTATACAGCAGACAGGACCAAATCACTTTAGTTCATGAGATGTCTCTCAACCCTGCTGCTGTCCATATCTTTCAGAATAAACTCTATTAAGTTTTTTATCTTTCTTCTGCAGTGATAAAAAAAACAGCCTATGCATGCTGACACATCTACACACAGCTACCTACTTGATCTACTGGTTTAGATGCAGAGGAGGCATCTGATCACCTGGAATTAGTGATGGTAAACCACTTTGGTTTTGGCCATACTCCGTACTCTGTATGATAGTCCCACTGCTTGTGTTCAGACTGGATCATTGATGTCCCATTGACATGTATTCTTTCATTAGAAACACTAGCACATTTTGCTAGACAAGGTATCAACATCACTCCCTTTGATGGAGGCCCAGACATTCCATTACATTCTGTGCTGATGATATTCTCCCATCAATTATCTGACAACATCACAAAGCTCCAAAGCTCTGTTAATGTTGGACTTTCATATATGGATATTTAGGTCCATGGTTGGATTCCAGAAAATCATCCTCAGAGCTAAATTGAGGAAGCATTAAGCCAATTAGGCTCCATGATCTTTTTGTTTCTGTTCCTGTGGTTAACTCTCTCACTTGGAATAAGCCCAATAATAGCAGAGTCACATTAACAATCCCTGGACATTTCATAGGCCTTTACCAGTTTAGAATAAGTTCTTGTTCATATTCTTGATCACAATGGCCTGTGTGCATGTCAGGATCTGAAAAAGAGTAAAGAGTTTTTATATGTTATGTATCTGAGGCTCCCCTCATCCTTTTGTGCCTCTGGGGTGTCATGCAGCACTCAGAAACCAATTCCTAAAACAATTAAACATTTCTACAAAGGTTTTTTTAAGAATAAGTAAAGGTTTATTCCATTCCATTACAAGGTTTATTTCTTTTATTCCAAAAGAAAAGAAATGAAACAACGTTTCGGCTGTGGAGTTTTCTTCTCGTTTCAGCATGGAATAAACCTTGACTTGTTCCTTTGCAGCCTACATATGCTGATGCAGCTGCCTACTTGAACTAAGTTCTTTTTTATATTCCATTTAGATTACTTTTTTCTTTGATCTAAAATTAGTCCACTCCTATTTATCATTATATGAAGGGAAAATTATTGTTGTACTCCTGTTTGGGATGCAGTCTAGTACGACACTTTTCCCCCCTAAAAACATTTAACAAATTAATCAATTTTATGTGGATTTAATTCACGCAACATAATACCAACAGTCCAAGTTGAATATAGCTCCCAGCCCCTTCTGTCGTACATGTGCTCAGGGTTACCTAGTTCCTGGCTACAGAACATGTTTTGGGAGTGCTACCAGATGTCACTGGTGTGGCTATGCCACCGATCTCTCCACTTGCACCTTCTCTCTGAGGTATGCTATATGCTCAATTTCCCACAAAACTAACTGCAAACAAAATATCTGTGTTCTGCATTTTGGTGCAGATTGAAAATGAAAATTGGCAGTTATGTTCCTTCGGCTGGCCCACCCATCAAGCCATTCAACATGCTGTAAGATTCTCATTGTCATACAATAAGACTAGCATTGCATCCCTTACTGACGTCACTGCAAGACTGCAAGCACCTGGCTAGCCACATACTGTCCATCAGAGATTTGCTATGAGCCAACGGATCCCACTTCTGCCCCCAAAAACATTGGTTGCTATTTCCAATCTTCAGTTTGGGGAATTCTGGTCACAACTAAAAAGTGGAATGATCCTGGCTCAAGTTCTCAATGTATGGATTCCAAAACGTGCAGCGAGTGATTGTACATTGTGATTTGTAGGAGCCACAATCAAATGTTTTAGTGTACAATGCACAAAAGTACCGATAACGAATGTCAGCAGTGCACTCCAAAAATCATCCTCAGAGCTTAAACCAAAACCTGTTTTGTCCAAAACCAAGACAGGATCTGGATCGGCATCAGACTGTACACAGTGCTGAAAAGAAATTGGTCATTCCAGACAGATTGCCACAGAACCAGTCCACAGAAAGTATTCATTGTTCTTAAAGCCTATAGAAACCTATGCCCTCAGGGAGCGGACATGGGGTGCCCTGGTGCTAGGCGGGTCTCAGGACATCCGAACGTCAATGCTGAGCGAGGACGGAGTGCAAGACCCGGAAATATATAGCCCAAGGGAAAGAGAGGGACAGGAAGGACAGCAGACTGGAAACTAGGGACAAGACAGAGAAGGAGCGCCCTCTGGCTGCAGAGGGCGTGACACTTATATCTTCCTAAGCTGCTGTAGTGTGCTGTCAGTACAATACAAGATGGCAGCAGTAGAATGTATCACTGTGTTACTGTACACTAATGTGTACTGTGTTCAGCCTGTGAAGATGAACGGCCTGTATAGCGAAGGTCTAGAGAAATAGAATATAGCAGGACTGCTCTTTTCTGTAGGACTACCACAACTAGTCTTTGTTGGTCCCCGTTCAAGTGTTGGACTGTATACAGATCACAGTACTGTACTTGAGCAGCATAAGGTGTCAGTATGATTATACATTGCTTTTTACTTTGCTAAGACAGAGGACAGGCTTTTATCACAGCCACTCCCAATGGACTCCTTTGCCGAGCACAGCTCTCATCTCTCACCCATAAAACACTGAATGAAACTGATTGCCTCAGCAGAGCTACAAGGGTAAAAAATCAAAATATCAATACACTCCTATAGCATTAAGGAAAATGCCTAAATCTTAAGTATTCTTTTCAATAACCCTCATCCACTTACACTTGGCACAGAACCCATACAAGGTTTAACATGTACATTAAGGAAACCATATATTTTCTGTTTTCATATGCATTTATTTATTTAATTACTCAAAAAGTACGTACCAGATGATCACATCACGGAGACAGTCAGTATCTAAGTCTGTGCATTAGGGGATCCGACAAGATACTGTATATTTAAAGTGAAGTAAAGGATAAAAAGGTAAAATTGCAAAAACTTCAGTTGTGCCATCAACAAAACCTCTGTTCAGACAGCTTAATGTCCATCCATCCTCCATGGGTGACTTTACATGCTTTCAACTGGAGAAGAATCACATTGGAAGATCACTTCATTTACTGACACAAGAATCACTCAGCATCTCTACTGCACCCTCAGCAAAACAAATACATCATTCTCATACCCTGGCTTTCCATATCGCCACCCATGTGGGTGTGAAAGAGACCCAGTGAACAAGGTACTGTGATAACTTCCCTGTTAGGGATTCATTTCTAAATCAGTATTATCATGTTCCAGCTCAATAAAGCTTCAGGAAAATGTGGGGAAAATGTTGGAACACAAAAATACAAAAATACAAAGCAGATCTGTAGTAAAAGTGGGAACTTCCCAATTTAAATTTATAGGAATAAAGAAGAGTAGGGAGTAGAGTAGTTTATTGCCATATGTAAATGCACATTGGAACTCTTGATAGCACTGATCTCTCAGCACATACACAGTACAACAGACAACACCACACAAGATAGAAGACAATGGGAGAAAAAGATGTTCAGCTCATCTGGTAGGAATACAGCTGGTGTTGCCTTAATAGTTTGCAATAGCCAGTTATTGTTTTGTTTTTAGTAATGTCCCCCGATCTCCTTTAATGAAGCACCCAAGAGAGACAGGGAGAGATAGAGAGAACGAGGGATGGGCTCACATATCAGAGCCCCTTGCTTATTCCCTTCGACGCCACACAGTCACAAAATTCCATTGAAGGACGTCAGAAAAAGAGAGAGAAACTGCAAGAGAAAAGTGTTTTGAAAAGGTGTTTCATACATGGCTCCCAACGGCCTTGTCAATCTTCCGCAGAGGAGAAGCAGGACAGACAGCTACAGTAGGCTGTCAGAGTCAAAGGGGTGTGAGACTCTCATTAACAGTGAAGGAGCTCACCCTCACTCTTCATTGTGCCGATTAGTATTGACTGTGCTCACAAAACCTCCCCGCTTGTTTGTATGAACTGGAGAATCTGTTTTTACTTCTATGTGCTGTGACCAGCCTGGGAAAAAGAGTACTCTTTTATCTAACTCCCCAGGCCCTGTGACATCCTTCTGTTGTCCACCCCTCACAGCACACTGTTCAGGGAGAACTCTTCTATGTACTGATCCCTTACTTTCCTGAAAAATCAGTTTGTACAGTATTTTGGTCAGGCACCTCTGACTTTAGAGCAGCTCATTTGCCAGTCTCTTCCTAAGGAGCAGAATCATAGTCTCTCTTTAGGCTGCTTTTTTATTATAGTGTTTCGCTAATTCCGCATGTGCCTTTCAAGACCACTCACTTCCAAGTTGAATTCCACACCCTCATCTTTGTGATCGTCTTTTACATAGGGAGCTAGGGTGTGTCTATCTCAACAAAATACTTCTGTTGCTATGTATTCAAATTTTAGTCAAAATATTGTCAAAAGGTACTCAGACCTTCCAGTAACATTAAAGGAGCTCAATTGAGTCCAAAATTAAAACTCTGTCATATGCTGTACCCTTCCCTTCAACCAGGGATATTTCCAGACTAGATGCCTGCCTACACAAGAACAGTATCCCTAGACAAAAATACGTATTTCCACTTTCTTTTTTTCAAACTCCTCTTTCAAATTTTGTTTCCTGCGTCCATAAATACTTAACTCTACATGGGGAGAATTCCAAGTGCACTTGTCCACTCAATACTTGCATGGACACACGTAATTAATTTGCATGGTGAAACTTCATGGGGTCACAAGCACATTTTTCTCCTGGCACTGTATTTTTTATGTACTTCTCAGTATATAAACTCATATGTGTATACACACCTTTTTACCCCAGTGACACAATTGATGGCCTGGAGTTACAATATATTTCATATATATATTCATAACACTTAAAAGAATGTATGGCAGCCCCCCCTGTTTAAAAATCCAAATCAAAAGTTTAAACTAGAAATTAACCCCATTAATGTAATAATCATTGTGTTGAAACGCACTCCAGTAGCTGGGATGAAAAGTACCATAGAGCTGGACTGTTGCTGCCCTGTACCAGCTGATTGACATGAGCTGTCTGTGAATGAAGAGGTTAATCAGATTGGGCAGGTTCATATGATTGGGCTCTCTGAGGTGACGAAATAAAACTGATGTAGTGGGGAGAGAGAGATAAGAGAAGAAAAAAATGGTTGGCTTGGGAGAGGAAATCTGAATGATGGCTCTAGGAGAATTATTATTGATGATTCAGGGAATGTAAATTATTAATAAGGAGCGAAAGCATCTTTGAATGTGTCTTTGACATTCGATCTTCCATGCTGGGGAGAAGGAGGAGGAGGAGGTAGTAGAGCAGGAGGCAGGAATAATTTTAAGATCGATGGAGATGCTGAGAGGACATGCAGTCTCACAGAGGGGGGGTCTGAGAGAGGCAGAACAGGGGGCACACTCAATGACTCTGTTCTCCTGATACAGCTGCTATAAGTCAGCACCCAATACAGGTGCATTACCCCCACTAAATTTATTTTCGTTCTTAAAAAAATATTCAATACTGTGATAAGGCTGTGATCACCTAACATGTTGGCTTAATCTCTGAATATTGGCAAAGAACAAAAAAAACAGGAATATTCTGATTTGAACCTATCTCTCAACACTGCAAATGATCAATATTAGTGGTGTTTTAAAAGGTCTGAACCCCCTTGTGGGATGAGCAATTTGTGCTTTTCTCTACTTGCATTACCTATTGTAAGTACACCTTCTCTTAATCATAGAACAGCACTCATATGAGAAGGAGGAACGTCTTCTACTCCTTCCACTCCTCATACATCTCTTTTTTGTAACTCCTGCATTACCCATGCACCTTTTCACTTTTCAAGTTCTGGAGCTCGGTTTTGGCCAATAAAAAGCCAAAAGAAATCTCTTGATTCTTGAAGTGTGGAGGTCTCCCAACGTGTCCCTGCCACCTTCTTTGTGAAACTGAATTGCAACTCTTGCCTGGTTCTGAGAAGGCCCCTGCCTCCACGGTGACAGTGACGGTGAGCTTCAGCGACAGCTGATTGAGCTGAAATGGACTCCCAGTGACAGCAGTCCAGTCAAAGTAACACAGAACAGGTCACTGCTACTTCAACCGGCTTTTAGTACATCCACATGAAACATTCAGACTGGGAGAGCTGGAGAGAAGACAGGAAAGAAATGAGGAGCAGACAAGAGACCACAGGACAGCTGGTGGAAGAGGGAGATAGACTATGCAAACATACCCTCAGAAACCAACCCCCTCCCTTTCCTTCACTTTGTCCTCCTTTTCTTCTTCTCCCTCTCCCAGGCTCCTTCCCTCCTCCCTCTCTGCCGTTACCTGAAAATGGCTAATGTGACTAAAAAAGTGGAAGATTTCAAGTCACGTCGCCATCACACAGTAGTCGAGCTGACTTGAAGGCTGCCATGTCGATGTGAAGAGTGCAGAAACAGGCTGCCAGGGCAGCTCAGCCCGACCACTGATCACAGGACTCCATGTTTCAGGGCCTGTTGGCTCTCTCCACAGCCTACCTGTCATCACACTGACACTAAAAGTATATAAAGATCATGTTTGGACCCAAAGAGAAAGTTGAGTGGGGTGTATGCGTTACATCTGTCAGAAATGTCACAGAGTAAGTATGGAGGCCTCTGCCTCTACCCACTTTATTTCCATTACTTTATTGTCCAGCAGAACTGAAAAATGTCACTAATGAAGGGCACATTCTGAAGAGCATCTTTTAAGCCCCCAGTAACTCATCGCCTGCAACACGGAGTTTACTCCGGACACCCACAACATCTTTGCGTAAAATCTTGCCTCTTGTTCTTGGTCATGAATTCAATCACCCTTAAGTTCCATTCTTGACTCTGGTTCCTGGTCTCTACAGTTAAGATGACCTGTACTAAAATACAACCTTCTTGAATGATGCTGTAAAACCATTTTTAAAACATTGCTTCATTTCCAACCTTACAGAGAGGATGTGATACACCATTGAATCCCTCTATAGCGCCTATCCTGGGCAGACAGGCCCTGGAATGTGAAGCCAGGGTTAATTGTGTTGCACCATTTACTGCACATTAACTGGCTAGACAGTTTGTTACTACCTTAGCACAGGGTCAATCGTACATGTCCGTTTACATTAGAGTGAGCACCGTAACACCATAAAATGACTGGATCTCTTGTACATATGAACTGGTAATGGTATGAAGAGTGTACCTGCTACTATAAAAGAAGAGCCATGTGGACACTTTAGCTCATTTTAACTGAGATTAATGGAAGGTTGGTGGCTGTTCAGCCGTTAGTGAGGGCAACCTGGACACTCTGGGATCCGCTAATATTAAAGGAACCCCCCCGTGTTTAGCAAGAGGGTCACTTGTAATGTGCAGCTCTTGCAACAAGAAATCGTGTATTAATTCTATTGCTGAGATGTGTTTAATAAAAGCTTGCCTTGACCGACCCCTTTCATCCAATGTCATTCACAAACCATAAATCCTTTTACCTTTTAGTGTCTTTCCACAATTATCTTGTTAACGTCTGAATAAATATCGGAGTAATTATAATCATACATGGGGTAGTGTTCTAGGAGCTCAGAGATATAGTAACACCTCATACTGTATTTGAACTGAGCCCATATCCTGAGGCTTAAAACTATTTCTTATTTTTATCTGCAACTTGGTTTGTCCTGAGCTTTCCTCATGCCTTTTAAGTAAAGTGGAAAGCGATTTCTCCATTGAAAAGGTGTTTTATATGGAACAGAAGGCCACTGAGCTCCTTGTATTAGAATAAGCAGATTCCTGTTCACCCCCAAAGTCATGGCAGAGGGGAGGCTTAGCAGATCTGAATATGAATTCACCCAGCAACTGACCAGAGAGTTGATATCGATCGACACATTCAGCTCAAAACCAAAACAAAAGGGTTTATCGCTGTCACAGGAGACAAGAAGAAGAGAAGAACACTTCCACAGCACTTTATGGCCATTGTGACATGCATGTTGGAGTGACGTATCAGAATCTTTAAAATTGGGGGCCCAGGACAACAGACACAGACAATTACACAGCAGTAAAGTTAAAGGCACCAGTGCTTTATTATTTCACAGTGAGGATAAATTAAAATAGCCACCAGAGACCAAAAGAAAATCAATTAAAAGCCCAGCTCCTTTTTGACCAGCCATCTACCCAAAGTCCTGGCAGTGAAGCAACTTTCCAGCATAAAAACAAACCAGCCTCGCTCCAAGATTCTCCTCCAAACTCCAGTCTCCCTCCGAGACAAAGAAAAACTAAAGACCCTTAGTCTATCATTACCTTCTCCCATCCCTATGGTGAGTGATCTCTGCAGAGGATCTGCCCTTTGTTCTCTCTTGCAGAGTGACCAACAGACTGACTCAGAAAACCTCCACTTCCTGCTTTTTGAACAGTCACCTGACAAACTGCCTTCCTATAAAGGGTCAGGTGACTGGGCTCATTCCCTAGGATGTCTAGGGAATTTGGTCGAGACGAGACCGCCATGTTGTCTGAGCCAGCTGTGCCCTTACTCCATATTTCAGTTCACATTCCTCTCTATCCTGTTTTCAATAAATTCGAATGTTTTGTTTTAAATGTTCGGTCTGATTGTTTTGAGTCACTATGGGGTTCCCAGCTCCAATGGACGAGGACCACAGCGCAGTGTACATTCTAGATCTTTCTAGATAGATACAAGTATTCAAAATCCTCAGATGTTTGACTTCTTCAGAATCAACAGTGAAACACAAACCAGGAGGACTCGCATGAAAACTATATGAAAAGGTGTATAAAACCGAATAGGAAGCATGTCTTTACCTAAACCGTTTTTACCATGGAACTACTGTAGCTGCCTAGCTGTCATGTTGAAGCTGATACCCTGGCTTCTTTCACGAAACAGCAGGATGAGATCCTTAAATCAATAAGATGGACTAGATGGGCCAAACAGCCTCCTCTCAGCTGTAACTTTTCTTATTCTTCTTGCTCGTCTGATTTGGGTTCAGTTGGCAGGTATATCCTTAAAGGGAAATAATTATTTCCTCTACATGTCTATACATAAATAAATAATATATTTATATATTTATAAATACAGATAGTTTTTTTTACATGTTCAATATTTAACACAGAACACTGTGGACAAGAGCAAAATCACAATAAATATTCATTTTTAGATGTAGGGTGAAACAATTGAAACAATTATTGTGATATGCAAAGAAACAAGTAATAGGTTTATTCCATGCTGAAAAAAAGAAGAAAGAGATTACAATGTTTCGGTCATGGAGCCTTCTTCAAATGTGAGAGAGACAGGGCAGTAGGCAAAGGTAAAGTAGCGGGAGAACAAAGGTTGGGAGGGAGGAGGAGTGAGAGGCGGGAGCAGGGGACAGAAAGAGAGGCCAATCAAGAGGTGTGAAGTCAGAATGGGTGCAGAGAGGTCTGAGAAGAAATTTCCATTGAATGGAGAGAAAATTTAAGAGAACATTAGTCTGTCGTTAAGAGAAGGGAGAATGTAAGATCCTAGCTGCAGAATAATTTTGGTTTAGGTGGTCTTTCTGATGTATGAGTTCTGAAAACCGTCTTTGAGAACACAGACGGAGAGATTAGAGTGGTCGTGGCTGTCAGAGGTGAAATGAGAAACAATGGGCTTGGAGAGATCTTTAATCTTCACAGCCCTGACGTGTTCTCTGAAGCGGTCTCCGAGTCTCCTTCCTGTTTCTCCAATGTAGATGGCTGGGCATTTACTGCAAGAGATGCAGTAAAAAAGGTTGCTGGAGGTACAAGATGCTGTCTGGGTGATCCGGAATTGTACTGAGGGGCCTTGAATGAGTGTGGTGGTGGATGTGTACTTGCAGGTGATACAGCAAGTGTACCAGCAAGATACCACCGAAAACAAAATTATTCTGCAGCTAGGATCACACATTCTCCCTTCTCTTAACGACAGACTACTGTTCTTTTAAATTTTCTCCATTCATTGGAAATTTCATTTCACACCTCTCTGCACCCATTCTGACTTCACACCTCTTGATTGGCCTCTCTTTCTGTCCCCTGCTCTCGCCTCTCACTCCTCCTCCCTCCCAACCTTTGTTCTCCCGCTACTCCCGCTAATCAAACTCTGCCATTCGGAATGCATCATATGTCATATTAGTATTGAATGGTGACCTCCAAAACATCTTCTGACAAACACAGAAATAACCCAATTCAAGTTTTTTTGTGTCGAATTTAGAGTCGCCACAAAAAGTGGCTATAGGAAGACACATACTGACGCAATCTGATGTGTCCTGTCCCACATAGATTCCCTCGATAAGCAAAATGCAATTGAAGCTGGTGCCATAAATTAATACACAGCAATCAATTTAATCCTGGGTCCTGTGTCCTTGAGTGTTAACTACAGTATATTTACCTTTAACTAGATTGCTAGGTTAGATGGATATAAACATATATCAGAATAAATAAGACTGATGCGTACTGTAAATAAAATATTGCTATAACAATTAATTTGGATAATACATTCTACAGTTTGATTTAATGGGAGCTAGGGAATAACATCTTAAAACGATCTTGATCCACTTCAAAACTCAAACAGCTTAATAGTTTTAAGAAGGGTTATGTCTTAATACTTTAGAGCATAACATATACCCTTTGATTCAATTAATTTAGCACTGTGTATTAAGATAGCTGCCACATAGACAATTTAGTTACTGTACTTGTCATTTTTAAAGATGATTAATATCCATAAATGCGATTACCCAGACACGACATCGGAACTAATTAAACTTTAGAGTTTATTCAGAATTAAATCACTTAATTCCTTCCACGCACTGGTGCTGGAAGAAACCCCTGAGCATCAGTATGACTAATAATCCAAAACAGCCCAGTCACCCCAGACAGGTTCACCAGAGCTGCCGCGTGGGATATTTTGCCTTCTTCGATGTCTGTCAAACTATTGAAGCAATTTCTCACTTCTCCGCAGATCCCTCCGTGCAGTGAGCCAAATCTACCTCCATACAGTTAAAGACAGAATCCACCTTTATTCTCTGCCGTATGTGTCACTTACAGTATTAATAAGGCTCACATCTGTGAGAATCAGGACAAAGGCAAAACACACGATTTTCTTCATGCAGTAATATTAACTAATATTAATTGATTTGTATATTATGATGTGCGACAGCCTCTGGTCCAGGACCTCACATGTTAAGGGTATCTAAACAGTATTAAACAATCCAGGACATTAAACCCAAGACTAATTCATAAATGCAGAGTATTGCTGCCTATTGATTTATGACACCAGTTTTGTTTCCAGACCAAAGTGTTTCTACATGGATGTTTTATCCATGTAGAATAGGCACATAGACAGATGTGATGCATCAGAACTCTTCAGACATGTCTTTGTAATGAAAGACTGTGTGTTTTGGGCATTCTAAATTGCAGTGTGGCATATCCTTATTTATATTTATATTTATATTTATATTTATATTTAAACCAAACAAAATCTTAATCAACAGATTTGAGAAGACACACAATGATCCAAATACTCACAGAAGTACCAGCAAGTAATACTAAGCCAAGACACGAGCAGAGGGCGCACTGAAAGTCAGACACAATTTTTCCTCTTTTTATGGATGGATACATTTATTAATGTAAATCCGAAGGTAAACGTATCCAATCTAACTTTAGTTCTCATTCAGCTCTCAAAGATCAGACAACAGAGGACTATTTACTCTAGATCAAATAAGCATGAGGGCTGAGAGGATATACGACACTTTCAAATAGCGAGAGTGGCTCGTTTAAGCTGATGAATTTATGTGGGGTTAATGCAGTCTGTGTTAAATAAACTCCTAGCCACCCTGCCCCCCTGTCCCCTCACTTGTTTAGAAACCATAAATCTGCGAGATTATCGAGCGTGGCCAGGAGCTAGTGGCCTGTTGAAAATGCTTCAGTCTTCATCACATCCAGATGGGCTCATCGCCGGGGAATCTATCAGGGAAAGTGATGGGGCTGCCCCTCTGATAAATGGCAGGCTGGCGATCAATCCATCCTGCCTGGCAATGGGTACAGGAGTGAGCGTGTGAGTGCGTGTGTGTAGGGCTTGTGAGTGCTTGTATCACGGTGGGGGTGCAGGATGACATTGTGATGAAGGGCCTCTGTTGGTCTTCCTGTTGATTTTCAGCAATTTCTGGCTCTTCGTCCTACATATTCATTCCCAAGGGGGCAACACAGAGGAGTAGTGGTTTGCATTGTTGCCTGTCAGTGCTGGGGCCTTGGGTACAATTCCAGACCCTGGTTGCTATCTACTTGGAGTTTGTATGCTTTCTTTCTGTTTGTGTGAGTTTTCTCCAGGCCCTAGAGTACAAATACATACTGATGGGATCATTGCTTTTTGGGAAAATTGGCCCTTATGTGAGAGCGTGTGCCCTTTGATAGACTGGTGTCCCATCCAGGGTGTATCCTGTCTTGCACTAGTTGTATGCTATGATAAGCTCCAGCGTCCCTGTGACCCTGTGTGGACAGATGGATATTCATTCTTTCTTTTCTTACTTTTTCTAGCATTGATACTTCCAATACTTGTTTATACTTGTGTATAGACAGTTATCTTTTTGCAATGCATTTGTATATTACCCAATGTTGTGGATTCACCACATTTTCCTTGTTATTTGTCTGTTCTATTATTTCATCTCGAGCTACAGCCCCTGACTCACCTCTGGTTTAAATGGAGTCTTGCCTGTTCATCAGGGAATCTTAGGGTATTTAACCTACAGTATTTCATGGTGCAGTAGTCAGTCAGTCAGACAGTTCACCTGGATTTACTTCAGTAATTACACATTTGTTTTACACTTTATTTTGGTCTCCTGCATATTTTGTGTGACTTCTGTGGCCACCCCTGAACTTCCATAAGACAGTTTACTCACCGCATGTTTGTGCTAGGTGTTGTATCAACGTGTGTGGGCATCACACCACCCAGCCTTCACAGGTGAAATGTAATAGTCCAGTTTTCCCAAAACACCTCTATATTATTTAACCTGCTTTTGCAGGAAGCATTTGTGTCAGGCCCTACTGACAGCAGCTTCCAGATGATGTTGTGTTTGTGGTTTCTGTTTTGCTCTTAGCTGTATGTGGCATTTATCAGAGCTACTTGTTTTTAATATGGAAGAACTTTGGAGCAAAGTCAACCCAGGCAATCTAACCTCTCCAGGCAGCAATGCAGTGACTTGTGTTTCCTGGCTTTCCAGCTCTCTGTCTAGCTGATCTGACCAGTAGCTCAAGCTGGCCCAGAGCAGGCAGAGGAGAAGCAGCTTCTACTAGACACATTATAGACAGTCCATTACAAACTGCCCTCTAGTCGTCTCATGACACGGATATGTTTTAGCACCTCTCCTCCTCTCCTGTTTCATCTGATATTACCTTCAGTCAATTACAAATTCATCTCAGAAAAGGCCTATTTATTTTCTACCTTGCATGGTATCAGGCCTATTAAAGATAAAGGTTTTAACAGAAGAGAGGCTGTTTGTCCCAGTCAGTGGCTGTTTGCCAGTGCGATGAAAGCACACTACTCACACAGCCTCAGTCGGATGAGTCCCCCGAGACGTGCAATTGAGGTGACAGGACCAAAATGAAAAAAGAGACGGAGGGGAGGGTGGAGGAGGATTGTGAAGGGAAGTGTGTACTGTGGGGTGGGGAGTCGAGGAGATTTGAATTTTTAATTTTAATTTGGGGCTATAAACCTGAAGGTTTTGTCAGTTGAGGCCGCAGTTAAATTGTGTGGTGCTCATTTGTGCCTCTCTGGTGTGAATAATCACCAGTGCTGTAGTGGTGGCTGAAGGCTGAGGGCCTCCAGGAATTGTGGGATGGGTTACCTACCCATTCAGATGCACGCAGGACTTAGTAACTCAAGGCCTCTGCTAGTTCAGTGCAGAGTCCATCTGGGGCAGCCAATCAAGCAGTTATAGCTGGGATTTTGAAGGATATTTCACAAAGCAGGTGATTTCTCTTGGAGTGGCAAATAAAAACAAACAGTTGATGTGCCAAGTTTTGTCATGCACAGACAGAAGCCAGACTGGCTTCTTATAACAACTTATCACATGCAAACAAATGGAGCTAATACTAACCTCTTGGAAATAAAGAGATGGCTGTTGAAAAGGCTCGGTCAAGTAGCCTACAATGGGAATAGCTAAGGTAGATCAATCATTATTAAGATCTAACCCTGCTACTTCACCTCGCTATAGAGGGTAATTTACTTGTCACTGTCATCTCTAATGCTCCCTACAGGAGAGAGGAAAAGTTTGAGAGGATGTTCAAACAGGTGTTAGACCAGAACATTGAACCAAGCTCAGCATCACAGAAACAACAAGGAATTGGGATTTACAAACAATAAATTCCACACCATGGCTGTGAATCTCTGTGAATCATGCACCTCTATTGGCGCATGCAACAACTTCTGTTCCAATGACCCCTTCATATCTTCATGCTGTGACTTCAGGTGTAAAATATTGTGAAATTTAAGAAAATCCTCAGCTCGCACAGGGATTTTCCTCTCTGCTAAAACAGCAAATAGTGTAAAGATTAAGATAAAATTAATCTTGACTTTATTACTTTCTGGGATTGTCGATTTTCCCTCAGACAGTTCCATAGCCGAGATAGTACACTAACGAACCAACTATCAGAAAGTAGTATGTTCTATAGAAGTGACCCATTCCACCTAAAGAATAGGATACCCATATATATTCAATGTTTCCTGAAGACTGTAAAGTAGGATCAGACCCATCTTACTCCTTTGCTGATCTTTATGAAAACAGGCACAAGAGCCCTGATTGTTGGTGAGCATGTTTCTGGTGGAGTAGACAATGAAAGCAAAAGCAGATCTGGCTAATGCATCACTTCAAACTCGAGGGTTTACAGGCACTAGCCGGCAGGCAATAAAAAAGATGCCCAACTGGCCACAAGAAAGAGAGACAAATGACTGATGTGATATTGTGAGAGACCACTGTGTGTGTGGTCCCATATCCCATGGATATCTACTGTATGTGAGTCTTGAATCCAATGTTTTTTTCAGCTGTACTCACCAGTAATGGAGGTAGATCAGCTCCCTGTATTAAGGGTTACTGTTTGATATTTTCATAGAACAGAACACAAACATCAAACTTCCGCATGAGAGCCTGCATAAACCCAATCCACTGCTGTGTTTAGTCTCTTTGTTTGGTATTGTGATGGATCTATTGCATTTAATTTCTAATTTATTCTGAACATTGCCAGTCGCCAAACTCTGGTCTGAAACATGAAATTAAAAAAAGTCCCAATCAAAGTAACTCCCACACAAAGGGTCTTGATGCTGGGGGGGTCTTCGAGAGAGCCGTTTCAGCAGTTGTGCAGGCTCTTGGGAGCCAGGGTGGGTGGTGGTGTGTGACAAAGCCCCTACTCTAAAGCAGTGTGTCGCCCTGCCAGGAAAACACAGCCAAGGTTAATCCACAATCCACAGGCACTGCACCGTCACATCCATCATCAGAAGGGCACGCAGCAGGAAGACATTTCTCTCACTGCTCTTCTGAGTCGTGATTTTAGAAAGCAGAAATACCCATTGTCTTCCTAAGCACCCATAAAGGGCGTTTTTATTATTTGATCAAAAGCACCATTCTGCAGAGTTATGTGTGCCATACGTTCCAGACAGGGAGTGACTTCTCCGAAGGGTAAAAGACTGGGGATATCCATCATGCGGCATCCCAAAGCTGCAGCTTACCTTTGGAATTTGCACGTTTCAGCTGATTCTATGGAAAAATGTCTTACCTTGACTTTGCATGGGCTCTCTCTCTCTGTCATTGTCGCAGAAAGCACTCTGAACCACTTGGTATAAAATTAAATTTATGTGAATAAACTTTTGATTGATTAATTGGCCTATACAAGTATCAACAACTTATGTTTTAATGTTTGCATTCAAAGGAAAAAAATGACCAGCTTTAATCGGTGCCCTGATTATTTTGGGACCGATTGGATTGGTAGGACTGTTCTGTTTGGTTCAGGAGAAAGGGACTATCAATGTGGCTTTTTAAAATGCTCTCCCTCGTGGAAAGAAGGAAAGCAGAAATTAGAAACTGGTTTCTATTTAAACTATTTCCAGTTGTTCACCAGTGTATATTAGAATTAGATTAATGCAAACAGTTCACTTAAAATTGAGCAGTAGACTGTGAACTGCCCCCTTTTAATGTGATGCTGTAATCATCTGGCCTCTTATGGGTTTTGAAACGTTCTGAATGGGAACGTGTTGGTCCCCAGTAGAGAGGAGTTGAACCTGTAGCTGGAAACTTAGAGAAATCTCCTTTCAGTCAAACCCAGCACCTATTGGCAGAGTACGAATTATCACAGAAATGCCTAAAACCTTCAAGTTCATGTCTGGTCAGTTCATGGCTACTGCCCACAACCAACTAGGCAGATCCCAAAGAAACTAATTCCATTCCGTCTGTATTACTGCACCGTAGTGGACAAGCAGTAAAAGGAAAAAAAAAAACTTGCTCATGGCTTTACTTCACTTTTTTCCTGTTGGAAATGAAGATGTGAATGAATCCACTACACTAAAGGGATCTGTACTTGGACCTCCGCTCTTTGTAATTTGTAACAATGATCAAGATTTCTGTATCATTAATAAACTACTCACATTTGCAAAAGATACCAAACTAGAAAGATTAGGAAACATTAAAGAATCATCAAGCGATAAAGATTTAGATATAATTCCAGACTGGACAAACAGCTAGCCAACAGCATTTAATGTAGACAAGTGCAGAGTATTACATGCAGGTAACAACAATATAAACTACAGTTTACAAGCTGGGAAACACTGAGTTTAGAAAGGCCACTTGTGAAAAAGAACTGAACCATGTTTTGAAAAAAAGAAAACTACAATGGGGCTTGCTTCACATTCTCAAAATTCTCAGAGGCATTGACAAATTCAACCCTGTGTGCCTGTTCAAAGGCTAAGGTGGAACATACTGTATGCAGAAATACACTTAATGTATGCAGAACAGGGACACTTCTTCACACGAAGCATTGTGGGTGTATGGAGCAAGTTCACCACCCAAATTTTTGCAGCCTCTGGCTTCTTTCAGGAAACAGCTGGATGAGATGTTCAGATTAATTAGCAGTAAACTCCCAAGGTGACCTTTCTTGTGTTCTTACGACGACAGTGAAACAATTTTGAAAGATGATTTCACCAGGTGTCTCAGCTCTAACGCTGATATCTTTTGGTTAGTGCTGCTTCAAAGTCTGTCCTGTGCAGCTTTCAGAACATTTCAGGAGATGCTTAGGCAGAAGACAAAGTTCAGTATGTCAATGCCCGCAGTAGCTTGTTGTGCATTTCAGGACGTGCCTGACTTTGGCATTTGCACATAATGTACACATGACAAGAAAATATGTTATATTTAGGTTTTTCTACTAACACATTAGCAACAATAGGCAGTGGATCAGGTCTTTTAAAATGGCAACACTTAATTTTTTCTAGAGCTACTTCTCTAGAAAATGTGTAGGAGGAAATACCATGAGGTTTCTGAGGGACCCATAAAGTTGGATAGTTTTAATCCATAGTGACCAGTGTTCAAGAGTTTTCTGATCCTTGAACCCCTGACTCAGGAGAAAACCCTTTATTCTAAGCACTGTACTGGAGAGTGTACAGAAGTACCATCATAGAAAGAATAGGAAAGGCATTTCATTTCAATTTCAGATTTCTGGGGGTGGTGATTTTGAAGTTAAATGATTAGGAGGCTGGTTGGATGAGAACACGCTCAGTGGGGGAAACACTGCCCCCTGATCTTTCCCTGCCACGCAGGATCAGGGCTGGAAGGGGGCTGGAAGAGGGAGTTGGAGGAGATAGCACCGCCGGCACAGTTGCTCAACCTTCTGATCCGCCAACTCAGGAGTGAAACCTGAGAAAGTCCCGAAGTGTCATCATGCCCTCTCGCTCGTTTCCCACTCTTTCCTCTAGATTGGCAAAGCTGCACTCGGCTTTCTTTTTGTTGTCATTCTCATTAATAATTCATCAGACCTCTATTTTAGGAATATGACATAATTTCTTCCCATTTGTCTTTCTCTCCCATGCTTCTGTGGTCACTGTTTAATGTACAATAAAGAGCACATTGAAACCTGAAAACCTGAAAATATATTGAAAATGGCCTCACACAACTCCCACTCACACCCACGTTAGTGTTCAATATTAACAGTTTGTTTGTAAAAAGGACCCCCTTACAGAGCAGGATTTCATAGTCAGTGCTCTATCCCATGTTACAAAGGATGTGAGGGTCAGTTTCAGGACCTGCATGAGGCACAAGGCCAGGGACCAGATATTTCCGGTGTTATGCATGGTAAGTTTTGAGCTTGGCATTCTACAGTGTACATATTATGAGCATATCATTGTGGCTTATTTAGTTTGGCAGAGCTGTGTAGAGGCTGCAGAACATCAGGTCAATCACTCTGTCTCTGTTCTCCAATCCCTCCTGTCCATTCCTCTCTTACTCTGTTCTCTGGCTGCTGTCCTGTACTTGCAGATTTAATTTATTGGTTACTCTGTCAGGACCCACTGTTATTTCTCTCTCAAATTTGCATTTTGTAACAAATTCAAATGATAAAAATGCACACCATTCAATGTGTCTCAGTGAGCACCTTAAGACCTTCATACCGTATTGTTCAGCATTGAGAGTACTGCAACTCTATCCATCCATCCATTTTATGACCACTACTGTATATTCAATAAAGGGTCACTGGATTGCCAGAGCCTGTTATGGCAAGGAACGGGCGCAAGGCAGGGTAAACGCTGGAGGTGATGCCAGTACATTGCAGGGCACACAGAGACAGACACATAGACACAGACATGTACTGTACATACTCACACCAGTGCCAGTTTTCCCAGAAGCCAATTAACCTACCAGTACTGTATGTCTTTGATGTAACTCCATGGGCTAAACCACTGCTATCAGAGTTTCACATGTTCAAATCTCACCTCTAACTTTCTAAAATCTGGATGAAACCCACACAGGGAGAACATACAAAAGCCATGAAGATAGCACCCCAGGTCCAGGTTTGAACCCAGGACCCCAGTGCTGTGAGGCACTAATGCTAAGCTAGACGATATTAAAGAAAAACACATTGAAAAATATATATGTATAAAATAAAAAGCCAATAAACAAAGAAGATGCAGAAAAGCAATTTCTAAGTTGGTCTTAAAGGCAGCCAATGTGGCTGAGTGCCTTATTTCCTTTAGGGCGGTGTTCCAGATCTTAGGGGCACATCAACTTAAAAAGCCCTGTCACCCACGGAAGTGAAGTGAGCATTGGGAACAGACAGTGACCCAGTGTCTGGGTAAAAATTTAGAAATTTTGTTTTTGGCACAACAGAATTCTTGTGAGTCTTTTAAAGTGTTAGCAGTGGGAGTGTTTTTAAGGTGAATAGGAGTTTACTCTTTATTGGGGTGCTGTAATACATGTGCATATGCTGGCATGTATCCCCATATCACTACAGCAACCAGCTGCATCTCCACTCAGTCTGAATCATCCGCTGGGGTTGTCTGTATGCAGTATGGGTGATTATCATCACCCCCTGCTGCTCATTAACGAGATTCTTACATGTAAATATGTTTATCTGCTCCCGTATGTAAATCCTGACAGTTTCTCAGCTAATCAATTAATTCCTAAAATTCAAACGAGACAGATTGGCTCAATCTATCAATCCAATCACAAAATGGAAGTGGAATGTTATGTATTACTTGATAATATAGTCTGAGAGATATTGTGTTTACCGATTATCAATAAGAAAGAATTTCAAGGGTTTTAAAGATGCTTCAGCAGAGAACCCAAACGGACACTTACAAATTATTTTTATTGCAGAAATATATTGTATAATGATTGGTGCTAGTCTTAGTTGAAGAGTTATTGACCAGACTGGGAGACAGTATGAAATGCTAGATAAAATAATAGTATTCAGGAAGATAGATGGTGCTGCTAAATTTATGTATTTACCATAAACCTATACTGTAGTTGTAGTTTATTCACCTTGTCTGTTGATATGGTCTTTGAGGTGAGAAAAGAATCCAGAATAGAGCCAACTCCAACAAAGTTACTAGGTTCATTGGATAATTGTTAATGATTATATGTACAGGGGTGCTGAAAATGTATATTGGTGTCTGAAATAGATTCATTGATTTTTATTCAGGTGATTTAGTGTTTGAATATACAGTAGCCAGTGTGCTATGGATCTGAGATCAGTGTCAAGGCTGTGTGTTATTACTTCAGTGGAGGAATGAGAATTATCATTGCGATAGAGAAGACAGTGAGAATCCATGCAGATATTTGATAGATCATTATGTACAAGAGGAAAAAGAGGGGGAAAGGTTGTAATCCAGTTTTACATGGAGCTTTATCTGAAACTTACCCTCTTACACCTCAGCATGACACGTGACAGGCCTTAACTCGATTGCTGCTGGTAGCATTATCACTATCCTCTTGCTAAAATTATTTTGCACTCAGGCCGGTTATTTAAAAACCTTCTGGGTTACAGTAATCTCTGGCTCCTGTAAGCTAGTTTTTGTAACCATACATAAGAACATAAGAACAGTTGCAAACACGAAGAGGTGAAATCTATCTCTTTTCTTGGCTAAATGAATCTTAAACTTCATCCAGTCGTTTCTTTAAAAGGGCAGAGAGTTTGAGCCTTAATAACCTGTTCCAGATACCTGCAAAGCTTTTGGTAAAAAGGTGCTTTCTAGTCTCAGTTTTAATTTAATTCCCAGTTATTTTTCCGTGTTGACCTTGTTGCACTACAGAGAGTGAAACAGTCCTCTGGGTTGTACCCCTTAAGATCTAAATTTCTGTGAAGTTTATGCACCTTCTTTTCTTTTGTTTTATTTGTTGATGATTTCTAACAGCTGCTTACGCAGCCTATAAT
Source organism: Lepisosteus oculatus (assembly GCF_040954835.1). Lineage (NCBI taxonomy): Eukaryota > Metazoa > Chordata > Actinopteri > Semionotiformes > Lepisosteidae > Lepisosteus > Lepisosteus oculatus. Next base: position 27,573,512 of record NC_090701.1, on the reverse strand, counting down.
GACCATAACTGAGTGAGATGGTGTGGTCGTCCTCTGATTGTGGTGTACATGTGCCACACTCTGCCAGGGAGCACTCTATTCCTGCCTCTTTAGACACAGGGACAGCACGCAAGAGAGGGACAGAGTGAGAGAAAGGAAGAGGGGCACCATGTGTTTGTTTGTTTTGGTTTTTTTTGGTTTCTTTTAATCCAGGAAGTGCTTTGACACATGACCAGATGAGACTAATTTATTCAGTTCGTTTTCACTGGAATGGACTATAATATTGACTAGCTATCAAAATTCAGATCTGTGCAGCCGCCCATTTCTCCCTGTCTCAGCAGTCTTTGTAGAGGTTCCCATTATTTCTCATAATTTCATCTGATAAGGCAAATGACCCTCTGCTGTTAGAAGGGCAGTGGGAGAGGCAGGCTAGTTACTGAAATAAAAATCTCAGTGTAACATTCTCTATAGTATAGTGAAATGTAGTAACTTTCACAAATGTTATTGTGTGCTCAAAGCTATCTTCCAAGCTTTTTTGCTTAAGAGAATTGAGGGCTTTTTGAAACTTAAAGTAAACATGCAGAGGTGCAAATCTACAGTAGCTAAGAAGATGTGAAAAGGAAATGTTAGTTTTACAAAATTCCCTAAATACAGTTTAGTAACAATAGTTAGAGTTAGAAAAAGTGGTGTACAGCTCTCCATTTGGAAATGTTCTGTAAATGTCCAGTTTTTAGACAGCTGTGCGAACAGTGCTATAGGAGCAGGTTTTCAGTGTTCATATATTTATATTTGTTTCCAAAGTAAACAACATCAATGCTCACTTGTCACCTTCTTATAAGACATGAATTTGAACAAAAATGTCCTTCTTAAAAGCAGCCGTGGTTTCTTAACTTTCATTAGCTGGGACAGTTTCTTGGTCCCAAATTAATGCAAAACCCTGTGTGAGATATATCTCCCAGCTCCTACCACAGAAGTATAATTCTTGGTGCTCTGGCACCAAAAACAAGCAGGGAGTTTCTCAGCTAATTAGAAAAAAAGAACAATAACAACAGATAAACAATATCATTGTGTAACTCTGTCAGGTTATTGTGGATAGCTTTAAAATCTTGACTTTTGCTGTCTCAGTGGTAGTTCAAAACTAGGCTCTCTAGAATGAAAAGAAAATACAAACCTCAGCATGTTACATAACTAAAAACAACCACTGAATCTAATTTTGCAAGAGGGATGCCAAGTCTTTAGATCCAATTTCACTGGAGAGGATGTTGGTTCAAGCAACTGGGAACTTGTTTTCTTCAACAGTCTCCCAGAGCTTGATTGAGTGAGGTTACTAACTGAACAAGATGTCCCTCATCAGGCATGAGAGCAACAAGTAAGTTCTCTGTCTTTTCTGGTCCTGGATCATTTTGTTCATTCAGTCTGAAGTAAACTGGCTTTTACAGTCTTTAGACACAGGATGATTGTCCAATGTTTAGGCTTTACACGTGTTGACAATAAAGACTGAAATTGACCAAATTAATCAGAATATACAGACCTAAAAAGAAAAGCTCTCTAATCTTCTTAAAAATGAAAGGAATGAAATACAACAAAAAATAGGGAAATTACTGTATATCAATTATGGAAATAAATTAACTCAAAGCTAGTCTTTCTTAATATTAGTAAGCTTAAGGTTGTTTTATGATAATGCATTATAAAAACGTTTTTAAGCAACTTTTAAAATCCAAACTGTATTTTTTCCCACTCCTGATGGGAGCTCCACAGTTGGAAAAAAGCCTTATTCAGTGCAGAGTCAACCTCAACCTGCTCCTTTGCCTGCCCACACATTGATGCAGCTCCGTGCCCTAATTGATTTTTCCTATTTTTTTTTCATATTTCATGCAAAAACAGTTGCAGCCCATAATCAGGCTTTGTGGAAAGCCTTCTTATTTTTCCTGCACAACAACCTTGTCTCCGCGTCAAACCTCTTCTCCCTCTCTGGGAGGTTAATAGAGGTGACACTCCTGGAGGTCTGGCGTGGGATTTTCCAGTCTCCTGACAAGCCCCGGCCTCTCCCGCCCCCCCAGCCAACACACACAGCCCCTTCGCAAACCCACACGCTTCCCCAGGAGAGACATATGTCCTGATGTAATCAAGGCCATGGCGACAATCCGGTAAATTGATACAAATGAGGTGCAAGTGTTTTTCAATTGCCCGTTTGTCTGCATTGTTACCACAGTTTGTTAATCTCTCGTTGGGAGCCCATTAAAGAGCAATCACTGCCCAATCATTCTAACACCAGGTGAGGGGGATATAAAATAATAAGGGCAGAGAGAGTGAGAGTATTTGGGCGAGTGAGAGACTGGGGAAGAGGCAGTGCGGCCTAGTAGTTAGAGCTCAGCCAGCGAGAGGGAAGGTGGCAGAGTGGAGGTCAGAGTAGAGGGATTCTCGCAATGTGAGCCAGAGGTTAGAGTTGAGGGATCAAGGGAGAGAGAGCACAGATAATTAACAGCAGACAGTTTTAATAAGAGCTGAACATTGCACTGAACTGTACACTTAGAAAAAGCGGGTGGGGGGGGATTATGTGATCAAATTTTAATCCAAACTGACTGAACCAGAAACATACTGTAAACCTCAAAAAAGATTTCCGAACAACCTCCACGTGTGCTCAGATTCAGTTCGACATCATCCAGCGAACAGAATGGGTGTCTTAATTGAGGAGTACACAAGTTAAAGGAAGCCATTAGCATCCAAATGGCAAAGATTAATGAATTAATATGAATTATTAATGTTAATCCATTATGCGTCAGCAGTCCCACTACCTTGCCGATCAGGAGGACAAGCCAGAAATTGCTCAACCAATTGAATTAAGAAGGAAGGCTTAATTTTACAACTCTAGAGAGGAATTTATACCAGAGTTAACACCCCTACCCTTTAGAAAACTGCCATGACAAGTCAGTCAGAACCTTAGTTTAATGGTTCACTCAAAGTACAGCTCCTCCCAGAGCCAGAGACCCCAGCCAGTTCTGGAAGTCTGGTCCAGAGAAGTGCCTCCTGATGGTCAACAACACCACTTACAGCAGCAGTCTGTTTTTTTAATCCCATTACAATCATTAATCCACAATTTACCTAGCTATACTGAGATAAACTTCACAATTATTTCAACTCAAGGAACCCCCCAGACCTCAGCAAACATCCTCTCTGCTTTGAAGTTTGAAGTGTTTACTCTTCCAAATGTCACAAACTTCTCAGTCACCTAAAGCTGTGAATAACGATAAAGGTGAAAGATACATTTGCTCCTTTGGCATGGCTGACACGTACTGTATATTTCAAGCTAACATAACCTTATGTACATGTAACTAGAAGGTTGTGCTTTATATCATAGGTGAGATGCCCTTGAGCGCGGTACCAACATGACCCAGTAAAATACCCAGCTGTATAAAGAATGGGCTAAAGTAAGACACTATAATATAACCATCAGCTGACACTATAAGTGTCAGTCAAATTAGTAATAACTGTATCTGGCTCACAGTACCCAGCAGGTGATTGTATGCCTTACTGTAAATTTCACACTATTTAGACAAATGTCTAGTGTGATTGTTCCTTTTGGTATGGTCTGCAGTGAACGGGAATGAACAGTAAGTGAGAAACAGAAGACAAGCCACCCTACTGGCTCAGATTCACAGCTGCTGTGAGTGAGATACCGGTAGTCAACTCTATTCAAGGTCAGGCTGCACAATGGTGTCTGTTGGTATCTGTGGGTCTGGGCTCTGCTGCTGTCTAAAGAACTGAACAAAAAGTCACCATAGTGCAGGTCCCTGGGATCAGAGGGGATATCCAACACAGCACAGGATCACTCCCATTGAGGTCAGGTACAGTAAATCTCCAGCTATTACAGATTCTGCACGGTTTTAGTTTTCTCACAGTTTCCTGTTCTTTCACACTCATCACCTTGCTTTAGTACCCTGGACTTCAATAAAACCATTGCCTCCCATGCAGTATTTACTATTGTAAGTATGTACTGTAGCTCTTGTAAGCACGTGCTGTCATAAACCATGGCATTATTTTAGTCAAGCATTGGAACATACAGCAGAAGCATAATAAAAGCAGAGAGGAAACTACTGTACACTGTTAGTGTAAAAGGTAAATGCATGAGGTAAAAGAACAGAAATTTCCATGCAGATTTACAGTGTCTGTGATGTTTTCAGTTCATGTCTTCATAGAGCCCTAGTATCACGGATGTCGGAAGGGACAAACCTTGGAATGGCAGGAGAGCGAAAAAACCCTATGCGTAGCGGCGAGACGGGGGTTAGCCTGCGCTCAGCTATTCAAGAAATGCCGTATAGAAACCTATGCCCTCAGGTAGTTGACGACCTGATGCTAGGCGGGTTTCAGGGCATCCGAACCTCAATGCTGAGGGAGGAGCAGAGCAGAAGCAGGACGTAAATAGGCTACACAACAAGACACACCAGAAAGACATGAATAATCACAGGGAACTAGGAACAGGACAGAAGTAGAGTGCCCCCTAGGTGTACTGGGCGTGACACCTAGTCCTACATACCATCACACTGCTGTTCATAAACTCGGAAAAAAGCTTCACATTCCTGCCCAGTTCTCAAACTTTAATATTATTGTTAAAAAAAAAAAGAAAAGTTTTATGTTCTACATAAGGTTCATTTCAATCTTGTGTAACACATAACAACTTCCTTATCTTCTTCAAACATGTGTTTGTACACTGCAGTTCAACTCTAACACCTAGATAGACAGCTAGGCAGGCAAGTATGTTTAGGTTTTTAAATAACCTTTATTAACCAAAACACATGCTCTAGGAAATACAACCACGTGACTTACATAAACGTCATATCATAAAAGTAATAGGAAAATAAACTTAAAATATGACAGATTCATTTGGAATTTTCCATAGCATATACACAAATTATTTTGTGTCCCATTGCTGGAAAGGGATTAAAGGATACATGTGTTGTGTCTAACATGAAGCTCAGTTACCTCACCTTGAAGGAGATGATGAATCGAGTGGCTCGGGCAAATCCAGTCCCTCTTTACCGCGCAGCACTACAGCAGCAGACACAGAGAAAGGACAAAATGTCTTCCTGAAATACATTTTTCTCCCATTGATGTTTTTACGTGATGCTGGGAACTTTCAAAACACACACTTTTTAGGTGCATGCGCCATTTAAACGTTGTACATGACTATATATACATCCCGATCCAGGTGTAACTCAACACCATGCTTTCTGAACAGCGTTTATGTGCTGACATCTGCACTGTGCAAGTGTGTGTGATTCCTAGGGAGACTGAGATGCTGCAGCAGTCCTAACAACAACAGTGATGTCATTGCAATGATGTCATTACACATGTCCACCTGTGAGAATGACAAAGCCCAGTAGCTGCACTGGGACTGTTCACAGTAGCAGTCAGCAGGAAGGAGTGTAAAAGGCAAAAATCCTAAGCATGGAATCTTCAGGAACTCCTCAGAAAAAGTGGCCCTGTCAAGCCCAGAGGCACGTCTCGGGGGATGGGGTATCAATGCCCCCTGATCTTCCCCTAAACAATATAATCAAGGGCTTTCAGAGGGGGAATTGTTTCCAAACTGGCTAGGTCTTGTATGTCTCAGCTGTAATTATATAAGGACGCAACCCCTGGTCTGATGCCAAGCCCATTTTGCTTAATCAGGAATAACAAAACAGGCTGAAGCCCAGGCTGTGACACTCCCTGCAGCATGAGGGAGGAGGGGTGTGAGCCAAGGAGTCAAAGGGAAACTTTCAGGCTTATTTATTTCTCCTCTTGCCTGTCTGCCTATGCTTTACCATGCAGTGGTAAACAATACCATCCTTCAGCTACTGTACATGTTTGTGGATTACAGATTTTGCTAGTGCATGATCTCCATTCTCTACACATTCTGACTCCTCTTGCTTCATTGCAATAGGCTACTTTTTTACAGCTTTGGGGAAGAGTTGGTTTTAATGAAAAACATTTTGAGCATAACCTGAGCAACGGACAATCGCACAAGGTGGAAGATCTGACCTGCAGCACCTATTGCAAGTTACCCCAAGGGTTTGTAAAGGATGCAGCTCAATGTTAGGACACACTCCAAAAAACACAATACAAACAGGCAAAGAAGAACCATAATAACCAATTTCCCAGGAGTATATACCTGTCTGGGTGATAAAATATGTCACATTTTTTCATTAATAAGCAATGCTTCATGATCTGTAATGTTTTGTGAATCTTTCATTCACCAATGGCACTTGTTAACTGTTGTGTTTAGCCTTTTCATCTTTTCAGGCTTTATTTACAGAGTTGTGTTTTACAAATGACTAAATCCTATTCAGCTGCATAGTTTCACTAAACAGGGCTAAATGTTATGATTTTATCAAAGTTTTCTTAGATTTTCTTTACGAGTTCATAATATGCATTTTGTCTGTCTGTGACTCCGTGGTGATGCCCAGGAGTCAGTGAGTGCAAGTGGCGAGTGGATTACATTGTGTCAAGGAAGTAGTTTACACCAGTGACAACCTGGTCCTGCAGAGCCACAGAGTCTAACTAACTATTAGCAGCCACAGAGTCTGCTAATTCCACCTCTACTTTCAGTAACTTTGTTGAATCAGGTTTCAAAAAACTGGTTTGAAAGTCCAGGATTCTAGGTCCTTATCTACAAAGGAGGTGCAGGTGTTTTGTAAAACATGCAGGATCGTACCTGTCCAGAGTGTATCGAGTTTTCTTACAGCTTCAGAAGAGCCAAAATATTCTGAATTCATGCCAGTGGCTCTTCCTCTCAGTCCCGTACAGGATGACCGCTCGGCTTCAGATGTGTCACTGAGAGCATACATAACATAGACGGCGGTATTGACCACCAGAGTGACGCTAAAAGTTGACAAGTGAAGAGCAGAAGAATTGTCAATAATTAATTGCAGTGAATGATAGTGGTCAATTATTGCTTAATGTGCGGAAACCAGCGACGCAAAGTGTTTTCTGTTTTTATCTGGCTGCCTCTCGCGTATTGAATTTGCCTCCTCTCCTCCTGTCAGGTGTTGACCACAGTCATTTTTCACGCTTATTTTATCACTTAACAAGTTGTCCTTCAAATCGACTCTTACAGATGCAGAGTTTCACTTGTGTTCCTGTGCTTTCTGTTAACCCCCTGAGAATTCAGCCTGTATTGTACTTGTCAGGGAAGTTTCCTTTTTCACTCTAGGAACTCTGTTCTTTAGTGTCTATTTTCTTGATGGAAACAGACATGTTAGACACTGTACAACATTTTTATTAGTTCAGGTGGGTAGCTGTGTCAGCATGCGTAGGCTGCAAAGAAACAAGTAATAGGTTTATTCCATGCTGAAAAAAAAGAAGAAAGAAAACACAACGTTTCCGCTGTGGGGCCTTCTTCAGGTGTGAGCACCTGAAGAAGGCCCCACGGCCGAAACATTGTGTTTACTTTCTTCTTTTTTTCAACATTTTTATTATACAGACTGTGTTAGCATGTACTGCACCTGTCACACCCTCTGCAGCCAGAGGGCACTCCTACTCTGTCCTGTCCCTAGTTTCCTGTGCTTTGCTGTCCTTCCGGTGTCTCTCTCTCTGGGGCTATATATTTCAGGGTCACTGATTCACCTTTGCTCAGCTTTGACGTTCAGATGTCCTGAGACCTGCCTAGCATCCAGGTCGCCCCATGTCCGCTGCCTGAGGGCATTGGTTTCTACTGTATATGACTCCTGAACTGCTGAGCCTGGGCTAATCCCCCATTCCTCCACTAGGCATATGGGTCTTTTTCCGCTCTCCTGCCTCTCCACGGTTCGTCCCTTCCGACATCCATGACAGCACCATTCTAGTTTATTTACTTTCCACTACATGATATCAGGCTAGAGTATACTGTACCGTGCTTTCATGGCAGGTACCATGCATCACTGTGTTGTTATCTGTGGCTTGCTTGTGTAAATGGTGTTTTCACTCCCGTCCTCTGTGTTTATGGCACTTCAGCTTGATAGCTGACACAGTCTAAACAGGCCTCTATATATCTTTGGTATATGTGGCTTTTTTGAGCTCAGACACACAGTACTCTGCAGCAATGCCCTGTATGATAAGTGTGGGGTCATGACATACCTATGCCACTGCATTTTAGCCCCATTGACATTTCCTTAGCCATCAATCACCTGGCCCTCTGTCAGTAAGAAAGGTTCTGCCTCTCGAGGTCAGTGCTGGTTTAACTGTTTTAATAACACACTAATTAATCCATTGATCTGGGAAGCAGAGTGATCAAGTGGAAGCAGGATTGTCTTAACCTTTCACAGGAGCCTTGCCGCGTTCTAGCGTGAAACCGAGCACAAAGCCATTTCTTGCCTCCCCTCCCTCCCATTCCCTCCCTCACTGCTCCTGACGCCCTGATCAATTCCCCATCAAATCTTAATGCAGCGGTTTAACTCAAGTGTGGCATCTTAATCAGCCCGATGACTGCGCAGTGTCAGGGGCATCGACTGCGCCTGCCACCAGCACATGACTCCCATTGACATCCTGATGGGCGGAGAGAGGGAGAAAGACAGCGCGAGGGCAGGAGGGAGCATTGTCAAAAGGGCACAGCGCCTCCTATGGCTCACTGTGCTGCAGTGCACTTCCGAGAACCTCACCTTTCACGGGCGAAACTGGCCTACAGCCAGCCCTCAATATGCCAGCATCAAAGAATGAAACTGGTGGCGACATCACACGCCTCCTCCAGCCAGCTGCAAATGTCTCACAGCTGCTTAGCCTGTAGCATTAAGACACCTGCAGCCCTAACAGTAACGCACCTACACTAGCCCTGCAGATCTTATGAGACTCACAGAGCCAGACAAATATTACAGCACCGACTACCATGAACAATTGAACTCACTTTTTTGGAACCGGCCATCAATAAAAAAATCACAAAACGTTGATGCAAAATCGCAAAAGGTGCTGTGCAGCAACATTGACAGTACCCTGCTCTGAGGGAATCTTAAACTAGCGCCCTGAGAGATTTCCGTGACAGTTTTCTATTTTTGTTGAAAAAAAAAGGAGAAGGTTAGGATGTTGGCAAACGGTATTATAAAAGGGCTGTAATATACTGTATCTCTAAAGCGCTTAGTTGTTTTTTTTTTCAGGGACAAATTAGTGTTCTCTACAGGTTTCCCAATTAACTACCCTGAAGAACACTTAAGTTATTTGCTCCAGTAACTCCTTACAATTTTCTTCCTAAATCCTGGGCAAAAGCAGCAGCCACAAATTGCACGTTTGCGGTGTCTTTGGGGCTTCATCCAACAAGGAACGTCCTCCCCTTGATTAAAATAAAGTGTTACAAGTGGCGGTCCCCTCGACAGAGGTGTATTCTTCTTAAACGTTTTGGGAAAGTAAATTATATCCTTAAAAAGCTAACCACCACTTTCTGACCTGAACCTGTGATGGGTTGGTGTTCTCAAACTCCCCCTCTGCCATTCACGAGTTCAGGCAAAACTACTGTATTTCTTGTCTACTGCACCTGCTGTGTACGTTGTTCGTATATATTAATGTACGGAACATCAAGTTTTATATATCATACGTACTGTTCGCCGGCTGCAGTGATGCTTAACAGGGCAACAGTACTTCCCGATATACCTGTGATTTCGTACTCGTGCTGCACGCTGGCTCACTGAGGAAGCTTTGGTGAGAGGCTTTGTTCATAATATTAGGTCCCGAGGAGGATCTAAGGAGGAACCTTCCCTTGTATGACAAATGAATAAATCGATAAATCATTTCGCGTCGTGACAGGCCTGGTCCAGCGCTCGTTTGTCATTGACTATTTATGAAGCTGTCGGTACCCTCCTCTACCGGCTGAACTCTGCTTGCCTCCTCCACCTGCGAGTGAGACGATGAAATATTAAAAATGCCGAGTGTGTGTTTAACACTGTGCTGATGGCCTGTGAACTGCTTAGAGCCGGCAGGGAGAGCGAGGGGCTGCAGTCTTCACCTGTGTGCTGTACAAGGCTGCCAGATTTGTGATTTTGCATATGAGGACATTGCTGAGCTAGTCCGCTAACTTGTCATGGCCTTGGACGCGTGCACTGCCCTTACTGAGAAGATGTGCCGGCGTGTGTCCAATTGAGTAGGTCCCCCATAAAAAAAACATAACGTACACTTAACATGAAAATTACCGTAAAAGATCTTCATCTAAATTGTAAGGTAACGCTTGTTTAGGAAGTCCCCAATCTCTCGTTTTCTTCTTCTTGATAAGAATACAGAGGTATGTTTTTTTTCTAGAATATACAGGGTGCAATGCTTCTGATCGCTTCAAATGTACAAAATATTTTACAGTACACTTATATTTAGTAATTATAGCCATGCAAAATGCATTAAAAGCACATTTCAACAACAGGACGCTGAGTTCAGTTCGGTCTCTCCTAGTGCGGTACGGCATGGACGGGGTTTCCTTGCACAGATGCTCTTGGTATAAGCTCATATATCTGTGTACTACCTCATGTACTACTAAAGGGTGTATAAGAAACGGCCATATTATCCCATTTGCGCAATAGGCATTATGCCTAGGACCTGGGACAACTAAAAGGCCTATGGAACTTTTTAACCATGTTTTCCTTTTATTTGTCTGATAAAAAACTGGATATCTTTTTGAATATACAGTATATAGAAAGGACTGGCTATCCCAAAAAAATTTTCAGGATAAATGTGATCACCCATGGTCCCACAGAAATGGATACACCCACAAAAATGCACCCACCAAGCAGAAGTGCCTACAGTATGTCGCATAGTAAAAAACGCTGCTTTTCTTTGTCGGCTGCTTATGAAAACTGGACTCACTCGACATGATGATGAGTTCTGTGATCCCTTCCTTTGTGGTTAGTACAGTTACACTGTAACTTTGCTGTTTTTTGTTGCAGTATCGTATCAATTTGCACCATTTCATACAGATGAATATTTTCCTAGAATAATTTAAGGGCAGCTCCTTGCTCAAGCGTACAGCAACACTATCACACACATGGTTTTGAACATATAACGAGAATGCTATAGGTCCAAAACCGTAGACCCCCTAACCGCTGGTTCACACCACCGCTTTTAATTGGTAAGCTGATTTTCCCCTAGCACCAGAGATACATAGTGGGTCTAGTTAACTGCATAACCGAAATGTTTCTGACTTGGCCACAAATAATTTTGCTGGTATTGTAACTGCTTTAAACGAAGTGTACGTTGAAAGTTATCATCTGAAAAAGATCTTAAGACACACACTATCTAACTATGTCTTCGTTAGAAAATAATTCGGTGAATTACCATTCAAAGTTGAAACAAAATTAGAAAGTACAGTACTAGGGCCACCCGGAAACCGTGCTTGAAAACAAAGAGTCCGGTAGAGCTTATTCCTCAGTCTTGGATTCACTCCTAGAGTTTTAAAGTGGATGTATCAGCAAAGTGTGCGTAAATCAGTTGCTGCCTCTGCCGTCGCAGCCGGATAGTTTCCCAATCTCTGCTTTTTGGTCTTTGAGGAATCAATTACTGCAGCGCTCTGCACGGCACCGTGACACCTTACGCAACAGCGGAGAAAGCGCTGTCTGGAGAAGTCAAACCGGCAACAATAACGGGAGACTAAAGAGGGTTCACTAGGTGTAAAATAATTCAATAATTCAGTATTTTAAAAATGTTTCTTGAGTTTTTTACTCACAGTAAATTTGGCTTTGCTTCTTGGTTGCGGGCCAACCTCCTGGATATACAGTAGATCTAGGAGGTTGGGACCCCAGTGCAGAGAAGAGAGATCAAGGACCTGCTGCAAAGGTGGGGATTGGGTGGAGGAGAAGGGATGGAAAAGACGAACACGGGGGAAAGAAGGTGCTTAAGTACAGTATTTATAACTCTCTGATGTGAGGTATTGACATCAGGAATGTTTACGATTTAGGATACCTGAATCCTTTTGAACCCTTCGTTACAAACTCCATTTAAAGTTTGAGGGAGTAATCCACGAAAGAGGCAGTCTACCTTTGCTCTTTGAAAATAGGGATTTACCAGAAATCCCGTTTTTGAATCCGTTAAATAATTATAAATGGAATGTATTGATTTACCTATTTTATTGCGTTCCAGCCCCCTAATAACAGTGTGCTGTAGGTGTCTTTGCTGTGTACGTACAGTAAAAGTGAAATTCCGATGACGAAAGTTTGGCGTTAAACAGTAATAAGAAATTTCATTGTCCTAAATTATTATTAGAATGATAATGATGACCTTATTATTTTCTTAAGCGAATTCCTACATAAATTGACGGAATATCATGGGAACAGCGTCTGCGTTCTCGTGTAAAGGTGAGGAAACGATACCACACAACGGCTAAGAGCCATTGCGGGGAAAAAACCTAGCCGTACAGCAAGTTACAGAGGTCCTATTTCTTGTCGCTTTCCTGCGAGTCCCAGAGCACACCCCAGCGGTTGTGCATTTTCCACTTGTGAATCCCTTGTGATTTTAGCTTGTAAACAGAACACGGATGCAAATCGAGGGAAAAGATTTAAAAAAACAGCCGTGGAAAAACGGAGTAGGAACAACTAAAAACAACCGACTGGATCCTTAAAATGTACTACGCCCCCTTTTTCTCCCAGGAGGACTTTGGTGATCATTATTGGCGAGAATACCGGGGATCTAGAGTCCAGGTGCTTTGAGGTTGATTATCACATCAATTTATTAATTGTATTGACAGGTTGTAAATGAGAGCTCTGAAACAGATGCAACATTATTGAACACATTATTGATATTGCATTTTTAGATCTGACGTTATAAAGTCTGGATAAAATGTAATTAATAAATGTGCCAAATTAGAATTTTAACAACCTCAAAGAGCCTTGTATAACAGGATGATCTCACCTTGAATAACAACTCAAACTGTGTTACCTCTTAGGTCCTGAAGAGCCTTGGTAGAGTTCTTTGTGGGTGTACTTGGTAAAGCAGGACGTTAGCCCTGATATTTTATATGAGTTGTTTTCATGTATTTTGCACATCTTTTAACTCAGAAATCATTATTTTCTTTTAGATTACAGCACAGCCATACAAAAGAATCCTGTAAAATAATTTTTATAGCTGACTCTCGGGCGATGCAAATCGGAATCAGACAGCACATTGTTGTTTATTTTGTGTCAGAAGCTGTCCTTTTCTTAAATACTCTAAGCTACCATTTTTACAAAGATTGGAAGTCCCTAATGTCCGCACTCCGGGGTCAGGAGATCCCTCTGTCTTCAATGAGCTACTGTATGTTTTGTTTTTAAATACTTCGGGCATATGAAATGTGTGCCGAGATTATATGTGATCTGGTGTTGATCGCGAACCTTGGTGCAGACGCAGGTAAGCGTACGGCAGGTAGCATCGGAGTGTTGCTGAAAGGACTGTGGGGAAGATCACAGTGGAGAGGAGGTCAGAGCAGCAGTGTCTCCTGTAAAATTTCCTAACTCTGTAATGAAAGCGTTCTTTCCGGACCCTATGCAGACGACACAATCCGGGGATGAGTGAGGAAAACACGGGGAAAAATGGCATGCAGGAGTCGGGAATGAAAACAGGGGGTGTGTCCATGGTGCGATGGTGTTTGGAGGAGGTGTGACCGAGGCAAACAATTCAGAGCTGAGTCCAAAAGGGGAATCCAAAACAGGGCAAAAGTCTAAAGCCAGGCGATCCATCCAAGACAGACGAAATTAAAACAAGAACCGGGTTCGGACTGGCATGGGAACGGGAACAGGAACAGGAACTAAAACCTTGACGGGACCAGGCACTTACAGGTCCCGGACTCGCCTGGTACAGGAACCAGTGGAAAGCCTGGAAGAGAGTGAGCGCCTGCTTTTATAGGACAAGGGGCAGGAACGGGAGGGAGGTGCAGGGAATGAGTTCTGAACAATCAGAGTTCCCTCCAGGTGAGTGCACACACAGGCAAGGTGATGACAGCCTGGCCTGGGAAGGGTTCGAGGAGGGTGAGGGCAGCATCCCAGGATAAGTAAGCACTCCAGTCAGCCATCACACTTAACATACGAGGGCCCACTGTCTGTTACAGAGGTCAGACGTTTTAGTTGACACTGTGTGGGGGATTCAGGCAGTCCGTGCAAATGTTTATTGAGTAGTATCCACAACTCTGTGACACACTCTCTCAAAAATCTCTTTGGAGCCATACTTAGAAGTCAGTTCAATTAAGAATCAGCAGGAAAGCCTTTTTAATTGCATTTTCAAATTTTTTTACACAAGTAAATTGTTCATGTACTTTTTGTTTGGTGTCAGATTTCTAACTAAAAGTTTGCTATGGCTACAGTCCAGTTCGGTGCAGCCTACGGCAAATATGACCAAGGAAAGTGCCTGCGCTGTGCTGTCTGACAGTCTGCCTTCAGGTGCCACACACTCACACTGATGTTCACATCTGGGGCAGAACACAGAAGGAGTCATTCTGCACTGTCAGTCACTGTGCATCAGTCAGAAAATCCTGAAAGGGAGGATGCGTATATATTCTAATCTTTAATTAATAAGCTATTTCCTGTGCCCAGGTTCAGACTGTCTCAGCTCATTGCAGGTTCGCCTCCCTGCATTAGCCCAAGTTGAAGTGACAGCTGTCAGCAGCCCTGAGCTCAGGGCCGGAAGCCACTCTTCTTGGACAGCAGCCAAATGCATACAGAGAAGGAGGGGAGTGGGTTGGGGGGGGCATTGATATGCACCCCCTGCAAAGTCAATTTCCTGTGTGCAAACACCAGTTTTCCATAACCCTGCCCCCCAAGCAGGTGCAGTCTCCCCCCTGGACTCGCACACCATGCTGTCACTATCGGAGCGCACTGCTGCCTAATGAGGGAGAGTGGGGACGCCCCACCCCTACCCTGCTCTCCGCTATACACCTGCAGCAGGGGGTGCCCACTACAGTCCTGCACAGCTGGCAACCAGGGACACCTCCGGATTCACCAGCATTCACTCCATCAGGTGCTGCCTGCTGAACTGCTGTTGTTCAGTTTTACAGTTTTTATCCCAGTATAAGAAATACACAGACATGCATATGTAGCTCCTAATGACCAATTCTTTCCGATTGCTTCTGATGAAAGTTCAGGAGCAGGGCCAATCCTAACCTTGCTCACTTCCATCCTCCAAATCCAAAGTAACAGGTATCTTAACAGAGTCTCTCTCTTCCAGCCCACACTGCAGCTGCATGGTTGGCTTATCCCTTCTATCCTGTAGGGCATATGAAAGCCTCAGGCTGTCGTGACCTGAGCCAGTAATCAAAATCTCATCGAATGCCTCTATTGTTTCATCTTAATTTGGGTTTTCTGAACTATTGAACCCCTCATCGGACATGACAGAATTTTCTGGAACATTGCGGGGGAAGGGGGTAGTGCTTCACACAAAGCTTTGTCTGTAATTGGGGGGTGCACCCTTTTTGAATTTCATGGAAAAGGTCTTGAAGTGTAGTGTGTGAATCCTGTCCCAGGTTCAAGGAGCCTTGATTCTGACTCCAGGACAAGTTTGGCAGTGCTGTTGAGGCAGTTCACAGCTCCACAGCTCTTTACACAACAGTCAAACAGATCCTTCAGTTAGCCCCTCTACACCCCCTCACTGTGCACACTATATCACCTGGTTGTTATCACATCTGCAGTGTCCTAATTGCTGTAGGTATTATTGAACTGGCTACAGTTCTATGCATTGTGAAACACTATTACATTGTGTTTCCTTGCATTATACTGTACAAAAAGGCTTCAAACACTTACTACTACTTATAGTAATAAGCTATTTGAGGACTACTATTGTACAGTGCTTGATAACTGATTTGAATAAGTCAGTCCACCTCTCAAGCAGCTCAGCGCTCTTAAATGGCGTTTCTGCGTGAACGCTGCCCTCTGCTGGACACATTCCTCACTACAGCCTCTCCTCACACCAGCGCGAAGAGACCGCGCTTCCCAGCTTACTTAGAGCAGCGACAGCAATCAGTGACCAGCCAAAGGCTCTAAAAGTCAGACGAAAAAAAAAAATGAGCTGTCAAAATCCAATATGTACAGCCCAACCACTGTACTAAACACCAGTAATTGCACGTAATATAATTGACCAATGGATTGTTAAATCACGTTTGATCAGTTTCCAAGTTTTAATCAGATTATGATTTAATAAACTCTATAAATCCTACTCTATAGGGCTGTGGCCTTCCAGTTTCAGGAATGCCCATCATAATTGCAGACTGCTAGTGGAAGGAATGGAGAAGCTCTGGGAACTTCCTACTAGTTGTGTGTTTCTGGAAAGACACTGCAAAGGTCAGAGGCACCTTTTCTGCCAGGGCATCGCTCTGCTCTTAGGGCTTTTAGAGAGACCATGCTGTCATAATAGGCATGCGCCATCCCTCAGAGCCATCAGTGCTTTATGTCCATCTCTGCTGATGGTTCCCTTAACTCTCCCCAGGAAACTCTCTGTAACTTCTCAAAGGAAAAGGAATCCTGCTCCTCTCAGATACAGGGATAACAGAGATAACATCCCCCAGGATGCAGGACACCAGAGAGACAGATGTGGGATAAATGAATCCTCACCTTTCCTGCAGATTTCACACAGAACCACATATCCTGCAGGAACATTTTTTGGGGGAATTCACATGGAAAAGGCACGTTTTTTAGAGGCACGTCTTCAGAAGTACACAAGGTACTTTCAAAATTGGCAACCCCCCAAACTGCCCACGTTTCCTGCATTGCTTCCATCCTGTGAATAAATAGACTTTTGTTAGGGGGTGGTGCCACACCCTGCCTGCCATGGAAGGCAAAGTTAAGTTTTTTCAGTTATCTTAAATGACTTAATAATGTGGAGTGGTTAGCATTGCTGCCTCACACCACTGGGGCATTGACTCCAGTTCTGGACCTGGTGTGTTGTCTGCATGGGGCTTGTATGTCCTTCCACAGTCCAAAGACATATTGTTAGGTTAATTGGCAGATGGGATAATTTATCCTCATATGTTTGTGTCTGTGTGTGCCCTGCAGTGGGTGGACTGGCATCCAATCCAAAGTGTTTCCCACCTTGCGCCCTCAGTTTGGCTGAATGGCCAGTTCTTTCTCATAACCTTTTGTCTGTTCTTTTGTTTAACACTTCTAAATGTCTCTATATTAGGGCTTGTTCAATTTTTGGAGAGGGTTCCTGCACATATAGAACAAATACCATCTTGACTAATCAAGCCCCTTAGTCAATTTATTTCATGTTACATAGTTAATACATTAATATCAATATACTGTTGCATTACATTTACACCTGCTATAAAAGAAGGATCAAATATTTTTTTCCCCAACCCCCCTTCTTACCGTGCCTTTTGGTACTGACTGAATCTCAACTTTTACCCTTGTGTCCACAAGTAAATAACATCTAACCCAGAGACAGGATGTCACCAGAGTTAGGAGAGCCCAGTTCACTGGTCTGTCCCTATTCTTGGCTTGTGGAACCCCTCCAGACTACTATGTCATAAAAGTGGTATCCTTTCAGAGAACCCTGCTCGGCCCCAAATCCAGACAGTCCAATACAGACAGAAGTATTACAGTATTTTATGCATCTTCCATTCCTCTTCATCTCCTGTGGATCAGTTCTTCAGGTCTCTTCTATACCCACTGGAAGAGCTTGAACAGCCAAATTCCCAACAAACCACAGAGCCACCACTCCGCCCCCATGGAATGTCCCGTTATTCAAAGGACCAATCGCCTGAACCCCTCTTTCACCTGTGGAATTTCATTCTACAGCATAATAAACAACCAATTAGGCCAGGTGTGTCCAATTTAACTCAAGCAGGAGGACGTCACAGAGCTCCTAGTCACATACAGTCATTAAACACTCAATTGAAGTAATTAACAGTTTGATTAAACCTTTTTAAACTGCTAGCTTGTGTAAAATACAAACAGATTTAGCAATTACACATACATAATTTTAGATCCAAATGCATGGAGAGATGAAAACAGCAAGAACTTTTAGTTAAAAAGTCAACATAATTAGGTAAAGCAGAACCTAAACAGAAGACTAAACAGCAAACATCTCAAATTCTTGTTTATTACATCAAACTGCAAAATCCACTAGGTCTTGGAGCATTGTTTCCTGTTTAAATTAATTTAACTGAATATATCAGTGGTTCAGATAGCTGTATTTAATCTTTTGCCAATAAATATTTGGAAAATTATCTAGATGTAAAGAACTACAAGACAACCTATTCCTTGAGGATTCTGTCAAAACAGAGGTCCCCAGTTCTTGTCCTGGAGGTCTGCAGGTCTCTTCATATTATCACCTGAAAAGCTAGAAGAGGCTGTTCAATTTTTCCAATTCGGGTGACAACTCACTGATTTAGGTTGGTGGTAGCTGAGTTGGAATGAAAACATGTATATACAACAGCCATCCAGGACCTGGCGTACAGACCTCTGCTTTAAAAAAGATTGCTAAATTCTGCTAAATTGCTAAATGTTGTTTAGGACAAAGATCCTGGATTCCCAACCTCTTGATCCTGGAGGCTGGATTTTATTCCCACTGTGCTTTATTTCCTACTGGTAATATAACCTACTAGTCACTAACGTTTACTATTCTTTTTTAATTCTTTTACTTACTCAAAAGTTTGTAGTTCTATTTTGCTTAAGAAATACAATCGTTAAAAGGCAGCCTCTGACATGTTTAAGCTCTAAAACAGTCAGACTGTTCAAGTAAATCCTATCATTAAGTCTTTAAGGGTGAAATTGGGTGACTGAGACTTTGGCTGGAACAGAACCAGCACACACCTGGGCCTCCTGGACCAGGACTGGGAATCTTTGCTTTAGAATTGAGCTGGGGCTCTGACTTGAATAGAGTCCAGAGAAAACAGTCTGTGTGCTCACCGAGTCCGTTCTGCGCAGATCTCAGCTACCTTCTTTGGATAGCAAACAGAATCTATTGATATCCCAACCTTAAACTGAGTCTTGGCTGCTAAAAGAATAGAATAAACAGGCAATTGAATGAAAACAAAATTATTTTGCACAAGAAAGGGGAATTTGATGTTTTTTTCCCTATATTGATACGAGATAATGAGCCACCCTGAACAAATTAGGTAATTATCTCAGTTATTTCCATTGATTCAACAAAATGACCTTTTACTTCTGGAGAAAGTGCCTCTAAAGAAGGAGATGTAATCCACAGTTTTGCACTTAAAAGTTTCACACCAGTAGCAGACAGTTCAGGTCTTTATACCCTTTTGTCCACATTTTGCACTGTTGTGTTTTAATGACTCTGGTCATTAAATACCTTCTGTTGTCTTTGGGACTGTAGAAAGTTGAGAGCCCATATCAAGTCTTCCTCCCCGCATGGTTCAGATCTTGTAATCCAGACAGGACTTTCACAGTCTTCACCCTCCCGTCTTCAAACTCACTGCTATACTCTAGCTTTTAATTAAGTCTTATTTGCTGTATACCTTTGTGTATGTCTTATTTTATTGTAAAGCCCCTTTAAACAATGTATCAGATAAGATTCTATGTGAAATTAAGATTATGGTGATGACGATAATCCATCTATCCATTTCCTAACTTTATCCAGTATAGGCATGCAGAATACACCCTGGATGGGATGCCATTCCATTGCAGGACACACAAACACAGACACAGACTCACACCATGGGGCCAAATGTTCCAAGAAGCCAGTTAACCTACTGGTATGTCTTTGAACTGTGGGAGAAAACTATGGCACCTAGAGAAAATCCATAAAACACAAGGAAAATATACAAAATCCACACAGATAGCACTTCTAGAATATAACCCAGCACCCCAGCACTGCAAGACAGCAATGCTAACTATTGCACCTATGTTGATGATGAAGATGTGTAGCTGTAGCACTGTAATAGTAAATGGAAATGCAAAAGTGGATGTTTAATGAACAATCAGGTCCATATTCAATTTGTTTTAAAAAATGAAAATGAAATCATCTTTATCAGGCCGTTCATATCTGGATTCAAGTGTTTTTCATCTTTCTTTACTGGAAAAAAATACTTATTATATTATATTCAAATCTTATGTGAATATGTTTATAAAAACAGCACAGAAATGTTATGGGCACAGTGCTGTAGTGGTTCTGATGGCTGGAAGACTTCTTTCTTCATTTAGTTTACTTCTAAATTATATAGCAGCCCCTGTACTTTCCTTCAGCAAAAATAACAGCTGTCCAGCAAATGGAGAGCTTACCGTTTCTTTATAATTTATGATAAAAGCCTTTGCTGCCCCAACATAAAAAATATAGTGAGAGGACTGTTCTAACAAAGTAAGGGAGAGGTGAGAAGGAGAGAAATGAAACAGGAAAGAGAAATCTATACTAGATGTGTGCTTTTAAAGTCTGTGGATTTTTATAATCATCTCCTTCAGAAGACAGTTTGGACTATCAGTCTCAAACACAAGTCCCGGAGATTGTGTTCCACAATTTATTTTTAATTTATTTTAAATTGATAAATACAATGTATTTATTTAATTAATAGCACAATTAATACTTCTAACCAAGCTTGAAGATTTTTTTATACAGTAGGTAGCTGTACATTTACTGAAATGCATTTTTTCTGCAATAAGGATCTTCATAAAATACATTATATGTCTAATTAAGAAAGTAATTAGGTTAATTGTCTAACTGACTATTCAGATTGGACCAAAGCCCATAAGACCCTGGTCCCTCTGGGAACTGATTTTGACAGATTTTGACAAAGTAAGTATTAAGTGAGTAAGGACTTTCTCCAAGGTTTTGTCCTATTATTGAGGTATATAGACTTAATTTATATTACCTGAAGGACCTGTTTCTTCAGGAACTGGGAGAATGGAATACCTGCTAAGAGCCACTGTTTGTGAAACTTTGGTTTTCAAGCACTGGATAACTGTTCTAAGATGCTCAATTAATAAAACACACTGTACTGCTTTATGCATATAGCCTGGTACATATATGCATATTTAGATAACACTTATGGATTCATACAGGCCAAGGTGTTGGCTGAACCTTGTATGGAGACTTTCAGCTAATAACAGGGTCTAGTAGAGAAAGTGTCCTGCAGCTGTCAGAATCTTAGTTCCAAAGCTTTGCTTTTTTTGTATGTTTATATATATATATACTGTATATTTGAAGGATGTGTTTTTATTAATGTACCCAGCAACACAAATTAAGTTCCTTCTTCTAAAGTCTAAAGCTGATGTTGGAGATAGGTCTATATTTTAACTTAACTTTGACTGGGATATGAAGTATGGCTTTGATTCAGTTCAGGTTCAGATATCCTTCCACAGTCCCAAGTCTTACTGGGAGGTTAATTGGCTTCTGGTAAAATTGACCTTAGTGTGAGTGTAAGTGTCTGCCCTTGTAATGGACTGGCATCCCATCCAGGGTGTATCCTGCCTTGTGCCTGTTGCTTGCTGGGATAGACTCTGGCTCCCCCACAGGAGCAGTGGCAGAAAATTGAGTTGTTGAGGCACTGAAATAAAAAAACACAAAGCTAATAATAGTGCTTTTCATTGCAAAGGATCTCAGAGTACTTTACATGTATATGTTGAATCATTTCCTGATAATTCTGAACAAGTCTGCTCATGACTGAGTGGAGAGTCTCTGGGAACATGAGTTTCTTAATTGGTCTGAGAGAGACAAGGCAAAGCAGACCCTTTCCGTCTGAGATAATGATGCAGCGGTGCTCAAAATGCTCCTCCTCTGCTCTCAAGTAAGATAAGATCACTTTATTGGCCATATACAATTTTTTTTTGTATTAGGAATTTGTCTTTTCACATATCCCAACTTGCTCTCCATGAGACACACAGACAGCCTGATGTGTCGCGATCGTCATCCCTCCTCTTAAGGGCACTCCGACCCTTTCGTATTTTAGTTTATTACAGTACATGCACCTGCCCCCTGTTTTACCCATTATTATTTAAGCCTGGCGCTCCCACTATTCCTGGCTCAGCATTGGAAGATAGATGCCACAAGGCTTGCCTATTCCCTGGGCTTGCGGGTAGCCCAAGAGCTGGTCTTATTCCCTGGCGTCCTGACCGTCTGAGTCCGGGGCTCGGAGCACCTGGCCTCGTTACCCTGTTTTTAACTCCCTCTTCCTGTTCCGGATCCCATTCCAGATTTAACCTTGTCTGTCTTGGTTGGTTCTCCCAGCGCCTGGACCCTGCGCTGCTCTCCGGTTTCCCTTTTTGGACTGTTTGGACTTGTTTACCTGTGCCACGCCCCCCGAAGCACCGAATCACCATCGCCCCGCCCCCCTGTCTGTCATTCCGTCCTAATCCTCATCGTGTTTTCTCAGTTGTCCTTTTCCAGTTACTTCCAGATTATACCTTCTGCATAGGGTCTTAACCTACACACTTCATGGGAGCCTGGACCAGCACTCGTGACATGATGTCCAAATGCAGCACTGAGTTTACCTCCTACTCATAACTCGGAACTACTCGTGGCCTGTGTCTCCCTTGGGTACTTTACTCCTGCATGCACTCTACATGAGATAAGATCCTGTTCTGCATTAGAGTCTGTCCCAGGGACTTCAGCAAACACAAAACAGCCCATCTTACCTCACCTCAGCCCTGTAGCTCTGTTTCTCTGTTCCTCCTACCACATCCTCAATATCGGAGGCCTGTTTCTTACCATGTCACTGTTCCAAACTGGCACAGTCAAAAATAAAAAAGTTCAAATAACAGTAACAGAAGTAAACAGTACATGTATGTAACAGTACAGGGGTAGCAGTGGGGGTTGTGAGATGCTTTGTCACTGATCTGTGGTCTAGTTCAAGAGCAGCTGAAACCTGTTCTAGTATTATTCCGTAAGGAACTCAACAGGTTGGATCAATCTTCACTTCTCAGTGTAGTTTTTCCATTTGCTCCAAAATGAATTGGAAAAGTCTGAAGGTGCCAGCCTAGCATCATGGTTTTTTCTGGGCTGTGAATCAGCTGGTGGTTGTGTGGCGAGTTAGACAAAGCACCTGAAGTGTTTCCTCAGAATTCAAATTCCTATTTGAATTCCGTGGAGCCTTTGGCTAGGTAATCAGAAAACGCTGAAAGAGACAAATAAATAAAACCTGGCTCCCCCCAGGCTGCTATACCTACCAGCCCCTCATCCCCGTCCAGCATGTCTGCTGATAAACAACGTGTTCCTCAAGCGCTAACTAATGACTCCAGACAAGGGGAGATAATGCAAGTGTGCAGCCTTGGCTGATCTGTCACACACCTGTCTGCTAGGGAGAGCACTCCCTCGATCTCTGATCCACAATTAATGAGGCAATAGTTTTATTATGTATTCCCACTCCCACCACACCCCCCCGGCTCACAATTCCCTTTCTTCATGCTTAAACAGCTGGGCCTGCAGTACCCGCCATTTTGCTATAAATCACCTTCAATCTCCGTGCAAACACGAGTCATTAATAGACAGCATGGTGTGTTACCATTGACAGATTTTATTACAGGGCTGGGTTACTTCCGGCATGATTTATTCATTTCTTTATTTATTTCAATGTCAGGACAACACTGTGGATTGAAGTTCACTGAGATAATAAAAACAGAAAACAGTATGTCGGTGTGGGGTCCTAGCTCCAACACGCAGGCAGGAGAGGGCTGCATCACCTCTTCTCAAACACACAAGCTACTTGATTCTTTTTCATCTACCCATTGCTTTACAATGACACACTGGTCTCTTTACCTCTCACACCCCATTCTTCAACACTGGACTCCAAATACCGCCTTCTTTGTGTCTCACCCACCTTTAACCAAAAGTCTTCTCTCCTGGAACCTCAGCTCTAACCACAAGCCCACACTGCCTTCCTCTCTCCCTCAGTCCCTCAGCTTTAACCACAAGCCCACACTGCCTCCCTCTCTCCCTCAGCTCTAACCACAAACCCATACTGCCTTTCTCTCTCCCTCAGTCTCTCAGCTCTAACCACAAGCCTCTCAACTTGCTGTCAACTTGCTCCTCTCTCTCTTTTCCATCCCAGTCAGAACAGAAGATGCCCAACTTCACTCCAGCAACACTCACTCAATAATTCAACACTCATTTATAAATTGATTACAGATTGAAAAATGATTGCCTCCGAAGGGAAAACAACAGAAGACTCCTACTGGAAAAAAAAAATGTCTCTTTAGATTTATGAAAGAAGGCTGCATTAAGAGGTAAGTAACTTATAGGACTGTCAGCCAGGGCTTTTTAAGACAGAATTATATGGGAAAGCAAAAAACATTTTTACCAAATTAATGAAAAAATCAATCCAAGCTCAAAAATCCATTAATGCTTATAATGCAATGGGAAGGGGTAGATAGACAGATAGATATCACTAAAAAAAATCCAATAGTGCCTCTTAAATACTTAATTGGAAGTGTGCCTGAACAGAAACAGTTGCTCATCTGTCTGCGTTGTTTATTGGGAGGGGGTTACACAGGCATGACTCCAGAGGCCCTGTCTACCTCTTCACAATCTCTAGCTGGTTTTCAACATTTTTATCCAGAAACATCTTTATAGTGTGATATTACCCTGGCGACAGTGCGATTAGCACATTACACATTGTATAAAGAACAGGGAGTCATATCCACTTACTATAGCACAGTCTCCGCCATTGGAAATCAAGGCAGCAGGGATTCAGTAGGTTCGGTACAGCACAGAGCAGGAGAGCACACAAACAAACCACACTTCAGTACTCTGGGAGAAGGCAGTCCTGACGGGGACACAAACCCTGGGCACCAGAGCCTGTGAGTAAGCACATTAGCACATCACCAAATGGTCCTGATCAGCTGGCAAAGGTGAATCAAACTCCTTTAGTTCATGTCAGGCTTGGAGGGTATCTGTCCGTCCTACCAATGCCCAGTACTATCAGGCCGTGGTAGAGTACATAACATAAAACAGAGATGATCTGATGAGAGATCAGCCCAGCTGAGTGCAGTATGTTAGACTTCGTTGTGCTATACTTTATAGTCACCACCACGTACAGCACAGGTCAGGGTGAACGGTTTTGTCTACAGACCTGGAGTGACCACAACCACAGTCAATATGGAGGGTTAAACATCAAATCGGCAAGACCCAGGGACAATACTGCAAAATACGTAGCAGTCAGAGGTAAAATAAGGCAAAACAGACACAACAATACAGCAATATCTAATGCATTGGCCTTCGTCCATCAGGAAAAAGTATACATTTATGCCAAGGGTCACTGAGATGAGGGAAGCCTGGACTATAGCCCTTTATCTGAGTGGTACCTGTTTTTCTGAATACAAAGAGTAATGTTAGATATGGCCTGTTCTTGTCCTCCAGGTTGCAGGCTGGTGAAGCACAGTGTCACCCAGGTCCGGTCCTGACAAGCTCAGTCAGGGCTGGAAACATGCACCATGTTGGGAAGCCAGGAGAGGGGCCTGGGGGGGAGGGGGGAGGGTCAAGCCCAGGCTGCCAGTCCCAGTCCGAGCATGTTGTGCTGACCACGCACACTGCCATCTGTGCACAAACAGGCAGGATGATTAATTTCAACCTAGCGCATTCGTATCCCATTAACAAGAACACAATCCCCCAGCCCGCACCCCAGCTTACACACCACACCGTTCACTCACTTTCTGTATTTTTTTTTTGTTTTCTTCCTGTCCTGTTTTTTTTTGTTTGTCCCCAGTTGCTAAATTAATCTTTCTCTTTCCTCCAGTTTCTCACAGCTCCTTCTGCACTGCTTAGCCAAGCTGAAACGGGGGTTTGTTTGTTCGCACATCACCTTTTTACAGTCCATTTTTTTATTCTTTACATTTCACAACATTCAGCAAATTTCCTGCATCAATTCATGCTAAGTGAAAGTGTGGAGACTTTGACCCTTGACCTTTGACCCCTGGGAGCTATGGAGTACCTCAGAACCAGGAGGGAGATCAGTTCACTCCTCCATCTTCACAGCACTGCAAATGCCACACAGTCTACCTGTTTTTGCTTCTCACTTAAATGGTTGCTTTTCACAGCCCAGTGATTTCCCCAACATCGCAAAGCATGGATTGCCTGTTGTATTTATCTGTCAGTAACACCACATAAGTTATTGATGAACACAGAAACAGTAACTTGTAGTGATGTACACATATTTAAACTAGCAGCCTTTACCAAAAGTTAAAAGCGATCTGCAATCCCAATTTCTCAGACTGGTCATTAGATCTAACAAAATATATTCATTGACGGTACAGAAAAATTTTACAAATTTCAAACTAAGCACAAAATCATGAGCTTTGTGAAAGTATACAGTAAGTCACCATGTTGTCGCAATCAACTGGTCTCGTCTCGGGTGAGAGCGAGAGCTCCAACGAATTTAGTTGTGAAGCAACCCTTCCTGCTCACTAGTCTCTGTAATGACTAATGTAATGTGATGTACAAACGAATAAGTACAGGTTGTGCAGCAGACATTTCACTGCAGAAATGGTCCAACAAGATCTTCATGCAGCATCAACAAGAAAGTAGTATTTGTTGGCAAAACTATCTCAAATTTGAGAGCAATATTTCTATTGGATCGAAAGAGATGTATGCCGAAGCTTGCTTGTTTACAATGGCATCACGTCACCAGACATTTTTTTGTCTCATTCTGAATTGCAAACTATGGCGATCGTGGTTTGAAATGTACTCTTCAATGCTGATTCTTTCTAACCCCGAACTATAAAAATTTTCCAGTTCCCCTTTAATACAATACATGTCTCAACACCACATTGGAAATGGCACATTCTGAAGAAACACACAATCTGGCAGCTTGCCTTGGTACAGGACCAGTAGCAGAAACTAACGAGGTGTCTTCTGATTACACTAGGTATGTGGAAGCATTGCGGGAATTGTGCACATTTCAAGGTGCTCGTTCTAATATGGCAGGGATGCACATGTAGAAACTGAGTAGTAGTCTGCGTTGTGAAAGAGACAGCTCTTGCACAGCCTTTAATAATGAAGTAACCTCCTGTTAGGGTGCTGTTCTCTTATTAAAGCTATAAAGATGACCATCTCATAACTGCGTACTTAATTAGCTCCTGCTCTCCCACAGTGATATGGACAATTTAGAACTCCATTACAACAGGAACATAAGCTATTAGTCTTTTCACACTGAGGACTTCAAACCTGTTGTATGATTCTGTCCAGTACTGCTCAAAGCAGTAAGAGGGGGCTAATTATCTTATGCCTGTTCATGTCTCAGGGAAACAGCACAAGTTATTTCTCATGACAGCTTACAGTCTGAGACAGGAGATAAGAACTAGTCAGAAAGAATCCAAAGGCCTGCAGTTCTCAAAGGGCAACACACTAAACTGAGCTCTCCCAGGTCCTTTCTACAGCACCATATCCTTCATTCAGTGTCTTAGAGCTCAGCAGAACCACACGTCATGACCTGGTCTCCTCCGTGGGTTCTGGAGGAAATCAGGGTTATTCCAAAGTGGTAGCATGGGTTTTCCATCTAGGAAATCATACTGGTCAGTGTCTTTACCATTGTCCACACACTGGCGGTGTAACGCGATGAGGATCACCTGCAGAAAAACTATGAGAGGAAGAACCAGGGAGCTAAGAGTCCCCCACTTTGTCCCTTGTCTTTCATCTCCCAGGGTCTAAGAGGTAATCTTTCCTGCTGCTGCCTGTCCTCGACATACAGGAGTCTACAAGATTGAAAACCATCACTGTTGGAGACAACAAATATCAGAGATATCCAATCAAACACACTTGGCTGTGAGTTGACTGAGGATGCCCCCAGAGTTATTTCTTGAAGGATCCCAGGGAATCCACATCAAGAACACCTGTAACCTGTAACTAAGTAACTTGTTCTGTCAATTTTGCACCTCTTTATGTAAGGTGTTGCCACTCATGAATCTTCTTGTGCTTCATGACATACGAGCAATTTCCCATGTCTGGTTCTAGTGATGTTGAAAATGAAGTAGTATTATTCTAGGGACAGTGTGGTGGCTCTGTGGCTCAGGATCTGCGCCTGTGGCTGGAAGGTGGCCAGTTCGTATCCCGCGGCTGACAAAGGAACCCTACTCCAGTGGGCCCCTGAGCAAGGTCCTTAACCCTAACTGCTCCAGGGGTGCCATATAAATGGCTGACCATGCGCTCTGACCCCAAGCTTCTCTCCCTGCCTGTGTGTCTCATGGAGAGCAAGTTGGGGTAGGTGAAAAGATTTTCCTAATATAAGAAATTGTATATGGCCAATAAAGTGATCTCTTATGTGTGTATGTTTTCAATAGGGAATAGAGTAGTGAGTTCAAGTCTCCAGTACAGGCACTGCTGATGTACCCTTGAGTGAGATACACAACCCCATTGCTCCACTTCATCCAGCTGTATAAGACGGGACCAGCAGACCAGCACAGCTTGGGGTCACCCTGAGTCCCAACTGGAGGGGGAATCACATTTGTTCAGTCCTCTGAACAGTCCAGTAACCAAGATGAGCTTGATCTTTGGTGTGGATTGTACTGTACCTCTGCTTTACCAACTTTCCCAGTCCCTTTCAAATAGGTAATCAAGGAAAAATGAACACCTGCATTTTTGGGCTTCATTATTCCAGAAAGGAGAAATGTAATTCTGTTAAAAGTTTCCAAGACACATCAAAACAATATAAGAAGGGTTATGAGAAGAGAGGAGACCATACAACCTAAGGTGCTTATTTGGTTGTGAGTATGTACTGTAAGTGCTCTAAGGGTTTCTAGATTTAAATGGTATTACTTCTATGATTTGTCCAGCACTGGTTGAGTACACATTCCGGGGCTCACTGATGGTTGGGGCAATATGAATTAAATAAGCAGTGGTATGTGTGTACAAGTGGAGCATTGTTGTATTTGTGTAAGAGTGGATCGATGTTGTGTTTGTGTGTGAGTGGAGCAGTGTTGTGTGTGTGTGAGTGGAGCAGTGTTGTGTGTGTGCGAGTGGAGCAGTGTTGTGTGTATTTATGGAGCAGTGTTGTGTGTCTCAGAGAAGCAGTGTTGTTTGTTTGACTGGAGCAGTGTTGTGTGTCTCAGAGGAGCAGTGTTGTGTTTGTGTATGATTGAAGCAGTGTTGTTTGTGTGACTGGAGCAGTGTTGTGTTTTTAATCAAGTGAAGCAGTGTTGTGTGTGTGGGTGGAGCAATGTTGTGTGTATGCGAGTAGCAGTGTTGTGTGTTTAATCAGGTTGAGTAATGGTGTGTGTGTTTGTATTACGGGAGAAGCAGTGTTTCAGTTCCAGTCCTGTGTTGCCCCATGGCTGGTCAGTCAGGGCCTCTTCTTGCTGACCAGGCTCTCCCTCCCAGATGTGTATCGACAGACGCTCAGATTGATCTCCCGTCAGAGCCTCACACAGACAATAACCGCGCACGGAATCCCCCAGCCGCCACTAACGGCCCTCAAGACAACTTTTTCCTGCTAAATTAATCTCCTTCCATCTCAGCTCGCCGCTCTCACCCTGCTTAGCCAAGCTGATTTCACTTCTCCTGCTGTTTGCAGTTTTTTTTTCATTCTCTTGTTTTTCAGCTCTCACCCAACCCCTCCTTAATTTTTTTCCTTGGGTTTCTGCTCCAAGTTTCCTTTCTTTTGTATGCCACCTTGTGAACCTGGTTCTGGTTTTGCCTGGAGCAGGATTAACTCTTGTGGCCCTGTCCCGTCCCATGGTTATCCACTCAGTTTGTCTGTTTGCCAGGCTGCTGGCAGATGTGTTCGACCTGTGTGTGCGATGCCCGCTGAAGTGGTGCTTGTGCAAACAAGCATTTCCAGGAGGTCAGTACAAACCCTTGTCCGGTGGGCACCTCATTCTGCAAACCGTCACAAGCAAGACAGCCAGGGCACAGTAATGCTAAGGTTGAACAGCTCAGTTAAAAAGGACAACAGTGTACTTAGAGCTGAATAAAAAATGTCTCAATTGTATAGTGCACTAGTGAGACCTCGTTGAGAATACTGTGTACAATTTTGGTCACCACCTTACAAAAAAGTCATATTTGTTTTCAAACAAATACTCCCTGTTTGGAAACAATCCAGAGAAGAGCAATTAGGTCCATTCTAAACTTAATGGAATGTCCGAGGCTACCAGGCAGAACTGAACTGAACCTTTTTTGATGTTGAACAGAGGAGACTACAAGAGATCTAAAACAAGTATTCGAAATTCAAATGTTATGACAATTAAAAATCCAGCAGATTTCTTCTGAATGAATAGTAAACCAGAAGACACAAGAGGAAACTACATAGAAGTGTTCAACTGAGAACAGGGGGGACTTCTTTACGCTAGGGACTGTGGTTGTAAGGAATAAACTACTCAGCCACACAGCTGAAGCTGATAATTTGATGTCTTACAAGAAGAGCTCCCCCAAATGGCCTCCTCCCTATCGTAGCCATTCTCATGTTCTTATCACACAACATGGACTCTGAAACATATCCTCTTCTACCAAAAGTTGTCAGAGAGTGAGTCTGGTGCTCTTTAACTGTAAAAGTAACACTATCAATGCTCCTGCTGTGATCATGAGAATTGGAGAAAACTGCAAATGTTCACTACTGACCCAGTCGTACACACACCACTGATTCAGTCTCACAATACTGCTCCTCTCGTACACACACAACACTGTTCCACTCATACACACACCACTGATCCAGTCTCACAATACTGCTCCTCTCGTACACACACAACACTGTTCCACTCATACACACACCACTGATCCAGTCTCACAATATTGCTCCTCTCGTACACACACAACACTGTTCCACTCATACACACACCACTGATCCAGTCTCACAATACTGCTCCTCTCGTACACACACAACACTGTTCCACTCATACACACACCACTGATCCAGTCTCACAATACTGCTCCCTTCGTATACAAACAACACTGTTTCACTCGTACACACACCACTGATCCAATCTCGCACACAATACTGCTCCTCTGGTACACACAACACTGTTCCACTCTCACACAATAATGCTCCTGGCATACACACATCCTGTATAACTCTGCTATGCTCATACTGTACACACACACAATTCATCCACTTACACAATCATAACACTGCACTTTTTGAATGCCATTATTATCTCTTTGATTCTTTGGGTAAACATTTCAAAACACCTTTTTTTCATCACCATGAACATGTCTGTAGGTGTTAAAATGGGTGTCGGGTGCACTGACAACTTTCCTTCTAAGATCCAAAATCAAAAAAGGGTGAGAGGGGATGACAGAGTCAAGTCAACAGGGCACATGGAAGCCCTAGAAGAAAAGGGCTACAAATTCTAAAGGAAATATTAAGGCAGAGAGTATGAGGCACTTTCTTTACACAAAGACATGCAGGAGTTTGGAACTGCATGTCTTACCATACTGTGAATGTTAGTGTTCTGAGGTCCTTTAAGAAAGCTGGGTACTTGTTACTATTACATAGGGTATTAGTGGTGAACTATTTAGATTAAGACTGTATTGAGTGCCAAAATACAAAGACTTGAATTCACCTCCAGTCTACATTCACAGTACACAAGCAATGAAATTTGCTTCTGTTGTGTGTGAATGGCTGCTCATATTTAATCTTCACAATTTTAGTTTATGGTAAATAATTGCCCAACACATTCAAGAATTATCCAGAGCTCCACTTTAAAAAAACTGTTGTATAATGTGCTTCTGCTTCTTTTTTTTAAAGCTGTGACAGGGAACTGTTTCACCAATTTTGTTATCAGCCTGAAGTAAACCCATCTACAGTTTCCTGAGAATTTAATTACTGTAACTGTTCGTATTTATTGTACATCATTAAAAGTGCACTTATTATCTGACACCCATTGACTGATTAAGGAGCAGTTATGAAACTTGTATTGTTATGGGATTTAAATGAATGGCTCAGGCTCATGGCTTGAGGGAATGATAAAGACTGTCAATCATCACCAGCTGTCCCAGTCACACCACAGTTTCAGAGCTTCTCAGGTATGGAGTGATTTCTCACACTGACATTAGGCACAGGATATGTTGTGCCAGGACAAGCCTGAGAGCCGAGTTCTGCAGGTCTTCTCTTCAAGATACATTGGCAGCAAACTGGTGGCAATCCAAAGAAAGGGGATACTCCCATTTTCTGAAATGTTAACTCCCTGCTTTTGCAGCAGATTGTAGTATTCCTAAAGCAATAGATATTGTGCTATTCTAAATGCAATTAAAATGGTCTATTTAGAAGCTTTTGTTTCATTGCTAACAATGTTTTATATGGCAGTCACATTTGCATGCTGTGGTTTGCTCGTTGAATTCCCTTTGCCCTTTGTCATCAGTGTGCTTCTGTGGGTGATGAAATTGTGTTTCTGGTGCGCTGAGAACTTTCCCCTGTAAGATTAAAACAAACAAAACAGTGGAAAGGAGTGAATAAGTTGAATCACACAATTTGCAGGAACAAATTCTACACGGGCTAACTCAAGGCAAAGAGCTTTCTTTACACAAAGACGTGCGGGAGTGTGGAACAGCAGGCCTTACAATATTGTGAATGCCGGCTCTCCAAGATCCTTCAAGAAAATCTTGGCATGACTTCTGGATCAATAAGCTATTAGCAACCGGATGAGCGAGATGGGGCCAAATGGCCTCTTCTCATTTGTAACCTTCCTGATGTTGTAATCATTACATTCTGTCACTGTTGGGAAAGTGCATGCAGGCTTCTCTCAATGACTGCGGAAACTGAAAGGTGTGTGTTTAACTGGGGGACCTACTGCGGCTCTCTTCACAGCTCCGTCTCGTGATGAATGGCTTGTCCTCCAGCAACAAATTACCAGCGGCTTGTGATGGTATACATCAGTGACCAGAGGGGCTGAGGGAGTTGGGGCTGCCCCCACCACCTTCATTTATTACCCCGGCGGAGAAAAAAAAAGATTTCATTGTGTGTTTAAAGCTCGGCTCCTTCAGCACATTGCAAACCCCCAAATGGACTAAATGAATGTGCAGGGTCTCCACAGGGTCAGAACCAGCAGCTGCAAGTGTGACACATGATGACGCCACCTTGAAGGAGGGCTCAGGAGCGCCACCTACTGGCAGCCAGGGTGTGTGCGTGACTCAGAGCTTGAAAGACACTGGCAAAGAAGGACAATTTCCATACTACAGATGAAAAAGCTTTGTGGGGAACTCGTGGGGAATGGCTATACTACAATTTGGAGGAATTCAGAATCGCTTTGTTGCAGAATGTGTCTGAATGTCTTTATTTCATAAGCCCTCCTATAAACACAGTGTGGTATGGCAACTGCAGTATTGCTGACCACAAAGCCCTACAGCGGGTGGTGAAAACTGCCAAGTCCATCACTGGGGTTGGTCTCCCATCCATCCAGGACATTTATGACAGACGGTGCTTGAGGAAAGTTCTAAGCATCATCAAAGACCCCACACACCCCAGCTACAGACTGTTTGACCCTCTACCATCAGAGACAGTTTTTACCCCTGCACTATCAAACTATTAAACTCCCAGCCACTCTCACCTATGATCTGAACCTTACAGTGCCTTTTCTCTTACCAAAACTCAAACACACATTGAAATCTACCTCTACCTCACGTCAAGAAGCTCACTCCCCATAATTTTCTATCCTTTATTTCATTCTGTTATAATAATAATAATAATAAACTTTATTTTATATAGCGCCTTTAAAGGTTGATGTCTGATTTTGCACATCTGATGTTGTTTTGCACATTACCTGTTACCTGTTGTTGTTTTTCACATTGCCTGCTGTTTCTTACTTTTCTTATACAATTGTATTGTTGTTGGGGTTTTTTGTGTTTTTTTTTTGTACTTGTCATAATATTTTGCACGTCATTAAAATGCTTTCCATTGGAAATACTGGCTCTTCTCGGTAACAGGATTTCTTCTGAAACAGGGCTGAGTTCCTCTGAAGCCAGCTGAATGTGCTCAGATGAAACCACCAAAACTGGAAAATAGATAATAATTTTCCCTCAGCGTATTTAACCTGTCACCTATTTCACCTGTCGTGACAATGAGAGCTAGGATATAGAGGAAACTGTGAAACTGTGACATGAGTGTGGAAATCAAAAACTGATCACCGACAAGCGTGTGATGAAGCAGGGCACACAGTCAGGACTCCAACAAGCCCTCTCAGGGACACCCTATATTTACATTGCATTTAAAACTGAGAACAGGGGGAACTTCTTGACTCAAAGATTTGTAGAAGTATGGAACAAGCTACCCAGTCATTGAAGCTGATAGTTGAAGCTGATACCCTTTTTTTTCCAAGAAACAGGTGGATGAGATCCTTGGATCAATTAACTACTGAGCTAGATGGCTTCATCTCATTTCTAACTATTCTTCTGTTCTTACATTCTTACAGGCCTTCCTGAAGATAGAGCAGGTGACACAAGGGGAGGTTTCGAGTGGCAGCTAATTTCAAATGTCCTTCCTCAGGAACCACCTTGGAGCCATCTCCATCTCGTACAGATGATGATCCACACAATTCCCCCTCACAAAAAGTCTCTGTCCAACATTACCTAAAACTTCTAGAGAGTTCTATTGCCGATCTTGGGGAAGGAGAGGAACTGATGATCTACATCGTTATGTAGAGATTACTAAACCATTATCAATGCATGAAAGAAAGTAAGATTTGTACATTTGTAAAGATCAGAGCTCATTTTATCAACTGACCTACAGTGATTTATGAATAAATTGGGAAATATTTATTAAATGCAAGCACACAGATAAAAGTACAATGCTCTCTTTCTGCTATGGGTTCCAATATTTTTTAGATTGTTAATGTTAATATAGTCCGGGTTGTATACATCCTCATTAATAGCCATGATGATTCAAAATAAGGTTAAAATTATTTGGGTCAAAAAGATAACTAGTGGTATCTGCTTTCATTTTACCAAGTATACAGGAGTCTAGAGGGCACACACAGACTTCTCAAAGGTTGTGAGATATTCCTCAATAGTATCACTCTCTTCAAGCTTTGAAATAACCTCTTTAGTCCATCATCCAGCCCCTGCTGTCACTGTAGGTTTGGATATCCAGGAATAACTTCCATCCCCACACTGCCTACTGGTATCATTGTTACTGGTGCTTGCATCCAGAAGACTTTATTCCTTGGTGTTGTTCTTTAGCCTTCCAGATTTTCCCAGTATGGATTGTAAGAGGGCAGCCCTTGTCCACACTTCATTCCCCAGAAAGCAGTGAGCTCCTTTCCTAGCACCTCCTCTACATGGCTCCCCTTAAGTGGCAGTATTCAGTTGCCCCTGGATCTCTGTAATTATTTTTTCTGATACTTAGACTTCGATCCATCGAATGCAAGATTATATTAATAACAAGGCCTGATTACATAATTACATAATTGCACTGGTATGTCGGCACCATCTTTTAGTCCAAAGTTTCCAGTTTCCAGTTTAATTTGAGGAATTTACAGCACATCTAGAACCAGAATTGAGTTGTTAATACAGTACATCACCTAACCCAGCAGTGTACAGCTCCACATTATCTGTGTCTTTTGTTACATCTCTGCTTGTAATTATGTTACCATAATAAGTCATTAGGCCTCAAATAGTAAGTAATATAAACTTCATCCTATGGTTGTCTCACATCCTATGGTTTGTTTTGTGCATTATATTTGAGTATTGCCAGTTAATATCATGTTTCTGCCAACCAATTTGGGGTCATCCAATTTTTTAATATAAGTTATCAATAGGCTCCTATGCACTACTAGTTACAGATAACGTTAGAATTAGACCAATTGATTGTGTTTAGAAAGGCTGAAATATGAGTATTATTCTAGGTGAGAATGCTGTTAAAGAATTTTTGACATTCAGTTCGGTTTTTGTCAATCCAGAGATTTTGTCCAGACAGTTTACATTAAGTGTAGACCTCCTTTAAACTAATTAATATGTTTTAACTGCAATTACTAAAACAACTGAACTAGTATTATTGGTCTTACCTTTATTTTTGTTTTGTTTTTTTACTTATGGTTTACTTACATTTAATATTAGGCCTAACAATACTAAGAAGCCAAAATTAAGACATTTCCTTTCTGAGATCAAATTGTATCAAACTCAAGGTCATATTTAACAGTGATTCTGGTATGTACATGTATAAAAGCTTACTGCTCACAAGTGTTACATCTGATCAGAGATAAAATCACACACATTCATCCAAGGAGCTGTCCCATTTTTACCAGGAGCACTGAGAGAGCTTGAATGGTAATTTGGTTCTGCCTTTAAAAAGCTGGGTTTTAAACACTAGTAGAAGCAGCTAAGATAGATACCCTTAGGGAAAAGTTTTAGAGTTTTATTTTTTCTAATAAATGAAAAGACTGGATTGAAAATGTTATGATAAAATTCAATTTTCTGGTGAGACTTAAGTGACTTTTACAGCCAGAGCAGTTTGCCAGCTTCTATATCTACAGCATGTGTCACCAGATGTGCAGCTCATCTGTATCTGGATGCTCATGCAGATCCAGGACATGACTGGGATTTTATGGAAAGCATGTAGTTCTGCTCTGACCCTACCGGGATTCAATCACAGTCTCTCGCAGGCTCAGAGCAGACACAGTGCCATTTCTTAAACAGAGGAGAACTCTGTGACATCTGAAGACCGCCACAAGAGAATTTGACATGGAACCCAAGTCAGGTGAAGCAGCTCTGTCAGGAATCAAACACGGTCACTAGAAGGCCCGGAGCCACGCAGAATCGCTTTAGAGAGCGGAGAATTACACTGCGACACAACACTGGGTCTTCAGAACTGGCAGAGTTCTGCACCATCAGAGAAACTTGCTCAGTGTGCTGAGCCCTCAGCTGAGACTAGTCTTGATCCACCTCATCTAACAGCTTGTGTCCAGTCCTCTCCTGTTTTTTTCGGTTTTGAAGCTGGGATACAGTTCCGCAGTCAAGGGCACAAGACCAGTGTCTACAGTGGGGACTTGAACTCACAAAAAGTGAGTTAGGAGTCCAGAGGATCACCCACTACCCAGTGTCCCCCTAGTTGCCATCTAACATCTATTTCACTGTGCAAAAACTTAAATATAAGGGGAGTGAGGTTCAGGAACAGAAGGCTTTTCTTGTCAGATTATTCCAGCAGCTTCTCAGGTTTTAAGTTTAGCTTACACAAAAATGATTATTTTCCATTAAATAAAGAAGCCTTGAACTGTCTTCAAAAATTACTCCTTTTAAAATTCCAAACAACAAATTTGCACAGCTGAACATCACCATGCCAGCTTGAAGTCAATTTTTATTCAACCATTGGGAAAAAATGGAAAGGAAAGGTTCAGGGCTAAAATAAACGTGCCAGTTCTTCTCAACAAGTGGTCGGTCATGTTAAGTCCAAAAGTGGTTAACCTGACCACAGTCCCCAGCAGTGTTGTCCTCACACTAGGACATTAATGCCCAACACTGGGCAATACAATCATTCCACGCTATTTGAGGCCACATTCCCTGTACTCTTTTCCCAACAAAACTGGGGTGGAATGGGAGTCTAGGGAACAAGGAGAGCCTCGCAAAACAAGCACTTCCAAGAAGAGACATGAATTGTTCCCATGGGCAGGGAGAAGAGAGTTGAGCTCATTCCTCTGGAGAGGGATTGAAATTAGGAAAGCAGTGGAAGTGCGAAAGCAATGTCTTACTGGTAGAAGTAGAGGCAGCGGTTTCAGGGGAAACAGTATCTGTTGGGGTGAGCTCACACCTGTCGATTATCGTCCGCAATACATGTCCTTGACTGGCCGCAGTTAATTGCTCTTCTCCTAATATTGCTGCTAATATTGCTAGGGTTTTATTGTCACTCAAGGGTTTTAATAGTAAAATTGCAATTTTTCCATTAGGCTATCAGTGATTTAGCAAGGTTATAGAAATGAATTACAGGACGCATATAGGCATAAGTAGCCTCGCTATCTCTCTTTGCTGTGTTATGGAGAACTATTCCCAATAGACAGTTATTTGTAGTGAAATGTACAGTATACAAAAGCAGTGAGTTGTGGAAGGAAACCTGGGTGTTGCTCTGAGCCACCTCCCATAAACAGCAGAGTGTGAACGCAGTAAATGCCTCCTGCTGCACCTGTCTCGCCTCTGGGACCAGTGAGAAATTGAAAAGGAGTGGTGGAGACATGCACACACTCACACACACACACTCCCTTCCTTAATTAACCACAACAACAAAAATAATGAATCAATTAGAAGCCAGCTCTCATCTGCAGGTGAGCAGAGCCGTTGTTTTTGGATTAATGTGCTTAATAAGACAGCAGGCTACAGCAGTAATTATCCGGTAATATGGGACAACAGGATCAGTCCCCTGTCTCTCACACACCCTCCCTGGGCCTGTTCCTTCTCACTCTCTTCCTGCCTTCATTTTTCTTTTCCTCTTATCTCTCTCTTGCTCACACTCTGTATTTCCAGTTTCCCTCATTTCACTTCCTTTCCTCCTCAACCTGCTTTAAGACAGGCAGTGGTGTGGAGCAGCCATGAGGATTCTGGACTCGGGACTAGAAGAGTGTGGGTTGAAATTTACCAGGAGAAATGCTGATGCTGTACTCATGAACAAAATACTTCACCTGAATAATCCTAGTAAAA
The DNA here is from genome assembly GCF_040954835.1 of Lepisosteus oculatus. Classification (NCBI taxonomy): domain Eukaryota; kingdom Metazoa; phylum Chordata; class Actinopteri; order Semionotiformes; family Lepisosteidae; genus Lepisosteus; species Lepisosteus oculatus. The sequence continues at coordinate 27,535,169 of NC_090701.1, read as the reverse complement.
TAACCCAAGCAGATATAAGCAGGAGCAAATAGGCTTTGGATAACATTGTCAGAAAAAATAAAACTAGACAGGCTGAATGACTTCTTCATGTTTGTAAACCATTTTTATGAAGTTGTAATTGACACCAAAATTAGGAGGAACCAAATGCCATAACAGCAGCAAAGGCAATGCTAACAAAACTTGAGAGTGGGCTTGAGGAAGGTACAGTACCTTCTGTATAAGAAGGACTTTTTATTTGAGGTGAAAACACTTGCAAGGGTTTTTATGTGGTCAAATTTGCTAGGCACTGTGGAAACAATAAAAAGGCTAAGAGAATAAACTTAGTATATATTAGAATAACCTTCATGGATAAAACTGTAAAATTTAAACCATGTTAAAACTTTACAATGTACTAGTGGTATCTCATATGAAACATTGTGGTCACTGGGATACAAAAAAGATCTCTGGAATGAGTTCAGAAATGAGAGGTCAGGCATAAAGGAAAGTCATTTATAAACTTAGGCTCGTTTTCTCAAAAAAAAAACATGTGGAAGAGATCCTTTTACCAAATATCTCCCAAAAACCAGATGAGGTAGATCCAGACTTACAGTCTGTAATTCATCGGCTTCACAGTTAACCCTTTGCTTTACCAAGTGTAAGAATGAAACATATGATCTATGTTGTTATGTCTGTATATTGCTACCCTTTAAAAAAATCTTTCCTGGACTAAACCACTTAAAAAAACTGAATAAGGCACTTATTTCTATGTATTGTTGATCATCTCTTGAAAATTTAATGAGTGACTGGAGTTTACATAATGAGGAAGCAGCAGGTTGTGTGTGTGTTGTGCCTCTTCACGTGTGTGCTCACCGGGTTGTGCATACCTGTGTTAAATGCAGTCAGGAGGCCCTGTGTGGCTGCAGTAATGATGAGCAGAGGGCCGAGGCAGGCCAGGACCTGTAGAGTAGAGCAGGGTTTGGAGAGCACCAGAGCGGGGACTTTGTGTGTGCGCAGAAGGGTGCACCCACACGTGTCTTAAACTAAAACTGCTTGTTTGCTACATTATTATCAAATGTATTGTAATGAACGTCCTTGTTTCATTTAACAGCTCCAACATGGTAGTCCAGAGAGCTCTGGGTGTGCTGACTATTAGATCAATTTAGGGGAGTCCTATAGTCCCCTAGTCTGTCAAATAAAGGCAAATAAAGGCAATCAATGGCAGAATTGTGAGTATTTGCCTTGCATTTTAAATATCTTGTTACTGATGTATGAGTTACATGGTCCAAGTTTACTGTGAGCTCCAATCAGAGGGCCCTGGTAAGAGTTAACCCAAGTTTTCTTTTTTTCTTCAAGGCAGTTTAAAAAAGGAATGTTTGGCCATTATCAGATCAGCAGTGCCGTGAAGCCTGGGTGTGCCGCCATCATATTCCCACTTCCCGTTCCAGGAAGCTTTGGAAAATGCCCCCTTTAACTCATTGGGCTGCTTGAACTTCGCATACCACTGCAGGAAAACAAAAAAATGAATTTGAGAAATGTACACATGGTTTTCAGATTTCTTCACTTTATTCATCTGAGCACATCTTCCGTTTCGAGTCGCCAGCCAAGCGCTGACAACTGGGTCTTGTCTGCCGTTTCTGTGGAGATTCTACTGTGTGTGAGCACCACCTACTGACAGATCGAAGCAATTGCACACACATGGTTTTCATCTGTAGAGCAAACTGTCTTGAAATTTGGTGCTTTGCTGTTTTCAGCTTCCCACCATTAAGTCTAAAGGATCCGAATTGTTGAACCACACCACACCATTTCTCTCAAACTCTATCACTGCACTTAGGAATATTAACTCACAATCAAAGCAAACAGCACACAATTTCCAAAACAGTATTTTTACATAGAAATTGAAACATGGGCATTAAGACATACACAAAATACACTAACCTCTGGAAGAGTTCATCATAGTTTACAGCTGACAGCAGAGAAAAAGCCTGATGGTAGCAGCAGAACCATTATACATATATCTAACAATACATTAATGTTCACAGGACAGAAAAACCTTAAATAAAAATTTTCCCTGGACAAAGACACAACTATGTATAGGCCCTCTTGGCACAGCCATTTCACCTAGCTCATTTCAGTGATTTTGGGCAGTTCTCCATGACACTCGCTCCTTCTCAGTTTTCTTGTATGATACCAGTATTGCAATATATTTATTCAGTGTAAATATTAACAACGTTTACCAGCGGTTAGTGCAGATCACCCTATTATACAAGCATGTTATGACTTGGACTAATTAGTATGTTAACAGAATGCCTTCCATTAGTTTGGCACATTTTTAAATAATTTTCCAGACTGGACAAACTTGAAGGCTGTTTTGTGCTATCCAAGGATCCATGATACCAGTGACAAAGGTATCAGAATTGAACTACAAAGAAATAAAGACAGAAAGCTGCTCGGTGTTCTCTGTATCACAGCAAAGCTCTTCAGTCTCACAAGTCATGTGAGTTATTGTTACATTCTGTACCCTTATGCATTCTGTTAGATCTCACCTCATTATACATTAAAATAACAGGAAGAATAAAAATCCCAATTTACATAGCAAATATGCCAAGGACCTGGTGGGTGCTGCAAAACCTGTGAACAAGAGGTAATATTCACTCAAACACAGGTATAGAAAGCGAGTTTGAGGGCACAAAATTAAGTGTATCACACTGAGAAGAGGAGGTGGCTCCAGTTCTCTAGATGCAATAGGAAAGGCTTTCTAGGCAACTGTTTCTGTAGTCAGGGTAATACCCTTATTGGCCTTTGCCTTTTCACAAATATGGTTTCTCTAACCAGAGTGAGGAGCAGGGCAGGCTTCGCAAGCCTGCTCTGAGTCCTACCTGAGAGAAGTGACACACAGAGAATAATGTACCATAATTCACTGCCAAGCTGGTTTCTAAAGTCCTGCCTGAGAGATGCAGAAGCCTACAGACCTCAAAAACTAAAAGAAAAAATGCAATGGCAATAACACCCATTTAAACACCTGCAAACACTCTGAAAAGTCCCATAAGACACTGCACGATCCACCTCTGATCTGGATTAAAGAATCAGATTGTCTTGTCCCGGATTTCGGCCAGGGCTCGTCTGTGTTCATCCTTAGGGCTTAGCTCAAGCTCCCAGCTTCACACAATCCTGGAGCAACCAAAGCCAGCAGGGGCTTATCCCAGCAGAGAACTGGCTCATTAGACGATTCCCAAGCCACACCGTCCAGGAAGGACTGAAGAGTTGAAATACCCTCTCCGCTACAGGAAAAACAGAAGTAAGTTTTGATTTGCGTTCTCCCCGTCTCCCCTGGTGTTTGTATCGATCAGCAATACTTTAGGAAATAAAACTATCTGTTCAGGTAGGAACATCTGGATTTCCTTTGGAAATATTTCCTTTTGTTTTACTCTTGTTTTTTTGCAAACACCTAAGGTTAAGGATGCATCTCAAATTCATAGTGTATCTTTTTTTATCAGCAAAAAGTATCATAATCCATATAATCATGCTACTAAAATTTTCAACTGTCATCTACTTTGTCTTCAAGAAGATCTACTGCTTGATGAAATAACCACTGTACATCGCATAAATTAAAATTCAGCTCGAACAGAAACAGGTGATTGATTTAAATTTTATCAACCATTCCATGGTGGTATACAGAACTCCACTGATCTTTTTAAACCTTCTTGAAGGAATGCTGTGAATTTGCTTGATACATTACAAATTCAGATTAATAAAAACAGACATTTTCCTACCTTCCACTTCATTTAAACATAAGTTTGGCTTTTAGATGACTTTATTGAAACCCCCACTACAATATGCAATTGTCCTATTCCAAACCAGAACTGTTAAATTGTGACAAAATTAAACATAAAGGATACAGTGTGGCACCCCTGAGATATACAGTATGAAACAGTACACATTCAGCCTCTCATGCTTGGTAGCAGCCTGCTGATGTTGGGAAAGTGTTTCTAAGAAAGACTCACATGTACCCCGGGACTAAGCCTAGCGCCCTGAGACTAGAACACTCCAGTACATGAACAGCTGTGCTTTAACAAGCACCTCACTCACCAATTTCAAACAATACATCCAGTGCTATTTTAAATGGTTAATTGGATTGTTTAATTGTAAAAAAAGAACAGACTTCTCCCATAAATTAATGAAATTATTTGCTTGCTGTAGTGGCTTCCACTTTGAAAGCAATATTTGAACAATACCAACATCTTGGTATCTGGGGGAATTAGAAAAACACCACCAGCCAGGGAGAAAACAAGTGCGTTGTTATGTTTGAGGAGAAGGGTCACTCAGTATGTTCAACTGATGTAGCTGTCATGACAAGAGTATGATTTTGAAATACTTCATCCTGGAACCCTTCACTTCCATCAGGGAGATCCGAACACCATTCCCTGGAAGGTCACAGTGAACCAGCCACCTTAACAATACAGCTTGACAAGATCTTCCTTACCCCAGGCAATATTTCTCTTGGAAATGTGCATCGTACTCCAAGTCTCGGATTAAAACTCAGTTTTCCAGATGAGCTGCCTTAGTCCCCCGCTGGCAAGGATGGTAGCAGTGTGCAAAGAGCAGCATCTCCACGAACCACATGGCTAGCTGTACAGAGTTCCCCATGTGGGTGAAGCCACTGTGTCAGGAAAACCGTCTGTAAAGTATTTTCACAACAAAGGGCATCGCACTAGGAAACCTTTCAAAAGTAATATGATTTTATCCCTCTCTGTTTCACGCTGTTTTCAGACCATGAAATGACTTGGACATCTAAGTGTCAACACAGCAATGCTGACTGTACTAATTGCGGCCCTGTTTTGGGGGCAAACCACAAGAGTGCAACACAAGGTAGGGAACAGTGCTGGAAGAAAGATTCCCTCCTTAAAAAGCCTGATGTTTACACAACCACTGAGAAACAGAACAAGGAAACAAGTTACAGAAAAATGCTTCCAGGGGAGCCCTGTAATATGAGCTACATAAAACCACTGTTGTTAAACCCATTGACTTCCTATTTAGTGTACTGCAAAGGGCTGTGGGTAGGAAGTGGAATTATGGCTGCACTATCCATCCACACTTTATCAAAAAGCTGTTTAATTCTGGTAAGTGAGGTGTGAGGGAACCTGGTGCCTCTACCAGGAGCAAAAGGCACACATGTAACAAGCACACAGGAACAATTCAGACATACCATTTAACATAACTAGCATGTCTTTTAGAGGAGGTAAACACATCATATAAACTCTATATAGCAGGCACCCCAAATACACTATCCACTGTGGCACCATGCCACCCATGACTCCAGAAAGTTAAATGAAAAAAGGGTTAACATTTTCACAATGCTCTATTTGTGCATGTTAATCAGAGTGTAGATATAAATAAAGTGTAAAACCAGGAAAGATAACATTGATAGGCCTCCAGGCTATTTATCAAAACATAATGCCATTTTTTTCAAGATCAAACTCATGGATTTGTTTTTTAATCACTTTTGTAATGTGTAATTAATATTATTCCACTCAAACTTGAACTGAAAGCTTGTCTGTGTTACAGATCCCAGGTCACTCATCTAAAGAGAACCCAGTGCACGAGTCAGGTATCTCCAAAAATGATGCTGGCAATACTGTATATTTTCTCATTTAAAGAGACATGATCTTCCATCTTGCTTTCCTCAGCCCCTACAGTTTTTCTCTATAGTCACTTTTTAAAAAATATATTACATATAATTACATTTAACAGAAATGGTTGTTTTTTGACAACTGAACCAGTCACGTCAAAGAGCAAAACATTGTTTATCTTCAAAAGGTTTTGTTTGTGAATTTTAATTTTCTTTTCATTTACACTGACTCAATGTCCCAACACACAGCTACAAAGAATGTGCTGGTGTTTAGACTTGAGATTAGTTCAAGAGGGTCCAGTGGCAGCTAGAATGAGTACAATACAGTGCCCAAGTGAAACACTGTGCTTCCCCACTCTGTGCACGTGGCTTGGCCAGTTCTGCCAGGGTAATAACATTGCAAGAGCCCTGTCTCCTTGCTCAGCCATCAGGAGCCTGTGCCAGGGCATCTCGGTTTCAAAACACTGAGAGCTGTGTTGCGCTGACTCATGGTTCTGTGTGAGTGGTCAGTCTGTTAGAAATATATTCTGCTACTAAGTGTATTGGTCACAGTCTGTAAATGAAGGTCATTCAGCCCATCTAGCTCACTGGCCTGCTTGTGACCCCATTTATCTCAGCCATCAATTTCTGGACAGAAGCGAAGGATGATACCATTTCTTGGTATAAGCTTGAATAACATGGCTGGACAGCTTGTTCCAGAACCCAAAAACCCTTTGCGTAAAAAGCACACTTCTTGTTCTTGGTTTAAGAATGACTTCCAGTGAGTTTCTAAGTGTATCCTATGGGTCCCATTTCACTGTTGAATTCAAAGCAGCCCACAGGCGGAAGCAGTTATCAATCGAAGCCAAAGAGCTAGTCAGTATGGTGTAACCAGGAAGCCATACAAGAGCATGGTCTCACTGGCTTATTGGCTCTACGTGCTGGATGGCTTCCAGCTCTGAGTACTGTTGCGCAGTTGTCTACCTAAAGTTAGCTGCAGCTCATGTTGTCCCCAACATCCACCTCACCTCACCACAAAAATGTCTACACTGCTGCAGTTCCTGAAATGGGCACATTGCCCATGGTTCCTATTTTCTTCTCAATACACGCTATGGCTGTGTGTGAAATTTAAGACAGCAGTAAAAACCATGTCTCTACCATGTGTGCCACAGTCATACCCGGCACCACCTCAGTCCGCCCTCTGAGGGAATCTCTGTTTTCTCGGTCGCCAATTACTGGCTTTCCTTCTGGTTTCTGCGGTCATCATCCTGGCGTGTCTCTCGAGAGCCTGCCGTCTTGTCGGCCCGGGCATCTTACTCTCTCGCTCACTGTCCACCCTCTGCTTAGTCCACCTGTATTCAAGGTCGTTCTCAGGAGGTGAGCTTGGATTGGTGTCTCTCTGGGTCTCCCTCCGCCTCCCTGCCTAGTACATGGCCTCGCTGTCTCGGAAGTTGGTAAACGGGAGGTTGAAGGTGCCACCTGCCCTCTTTTTGCTGGCAGTGCTGCTCTTCTTCTTATTCCAGAGCAACAGGTAGCCGGAGCCTCGGACGGCCGTGCTGGGATTCTTGAGCCGTGTGTTTTCCTTGTCACCCCCCGCAGAGAGCAGCACACACTTCTTCTCTCCCTGCACAGAGGAAAATCTGGTGAGCACGCTGTCGAAGGAATACAGGCCCAGTGCCAGGAAGTATATTCAAATCATAAGCTGTTTTGTTTACCACCTTTCAATCATCTCAAAGAACTTGAGAATACATACAGAACACAGTACACAATAAAAAATAATGAAAGAAAATTCCAAAGCCAAAAAAATAAACCAGATACAGAAGAAAAAAATAATTTCTAAAATAGCATTTGCGGTTACTGGGCACCCTAAAAGGACAAATTCCACCCATCCTGGTGACTGAAAGTAATTGATTTGGTACTTTGTTTGGACACAACAAGCTGTGGTTCTGAAAATCCAAAATATTGGCCCTAATTTTAGCACCTAATTTGACTAAAGGCCAAATAGACTAAATGTATCCTTATTTTTTAATGCAAAAAAGTAATTGTCACAAAAAGTATTTTATTCTTATATTATTCATCCAATACAGGGTCACAGGGCAGCCAGAGCCTATCCCAGCAAGCAACAGGTGCAAGGCAGGGTACACCCTGGATAGGACATTTATCCATCGCAGAGCAGACAGATACAACCACAAACAAGGGCCACATTTTCTAGAAGCTAATTAACCTTGAAGTATGTCTTTAGATTGTGGTAGGAAACCCATGCGAACACAGGGAGAATATACAAACTCCATGCAAACAGCAGCAATGCTACCCACTGCACCCCGGTGCCATTGTATCAGAATTTCTTTATTATAACCAAATTATTGACTATCCCAGCCCTAGTACTGGATACCTAGGTACTAGCCCTAGTACTGGATTTTTTAAGTAACTACTGATACCCCAAAAATGAAGAGTTTGTTTCAGGAGCTGTGAAAAGTGGTTCGACATTCCCTGCGGAGTCCCTCTCATGCCCACGGTGATGGCGACAAGCCAGTGTGGAGCGTCCTACCTGTCCTCCCTGCTCCGGGCTGTGCAGGGTGATGACACCCAGCTCCACGCCTGCCTCGCCTGAGCTCTTCAGGATCTGCACCACCTCGGCGTGCTTGGCCCACCTGCAGTCCTCCCCATCCACAGACACAATGTAGTCTCCCTCCCGCAGGCCTGCCTCCTGAAACACACACAGCATCTCATTGCTGCTCCCCTGAAAGACCCTTACTGATACCACACACCTGACAAAGTATAATTACTGATGGTCACACTGTATAGTCAAAACCTCCTTGTATTATCCTGTAGAGGAGTGCTCGCTAAATCCCCCGGGGAACTCCTATTTAAGTTGTGTGGTCTAATTAAAAGGGAGTAGATCTGAATTAGTTTGCATTACTGGATTACCCTCCTGGCTGAAGAGTCTGGTATCCCCCAAAAGAAGCAAGTGGGACCCCTTAACACAGTTGCCGAATTAAAGTTAGAGAGTTTCAAACAGAAGATGAAAGGGGATAAGGCTAACAGATTAATAGGGCTGCCAGGGATGTGAACGGGGAGTCCGGTGGATGCAGGAAGGGAAAGAAACTAATACAGAAGATGTTGCAGGATGTGGGGGAGGGTGGGACACCTGACGATGAAGACGGAAAGAGAAGTTTGAAGAAGGGAAGGAGCAAACCAGGCAGGCAAGGAAGGATTGAGAGAGTGATGGAGGGAAGGAATAGATGGGTATAGAGGGGAGGATGGGTGGCAGCCCCTGGGGGAGACTCTGCTGGAGCCCCACGGAGGGGAGCCATCTTCAGGATGGGCAGACAGAAAGGGGAGAGTGGACAACTCCAGCAGGCAGTTTGTTTTCCCTGTGTGGACAGGCCGGACTGGTGTGGCTCACTTTTTTAAAAAAAGACACGCAAGGGAAAAAGACGCTGGGCAGAAAATCGGCGACCGGAAGAGTTTCAAGCAAACTGTTTTGGCTGAGACAGACAGGGTCAGATGAAAGGCAGAGTGGCGAGTAAACAAATACTTGTTAAATCAGTAATTATATTCTTAATAGAAGAAGAAGGCTCCGCAGCCGAAATGTTGTTTCTTTTCTTCTCTTTACAGCATGGAATAAACCTTTGCTTGTTTTTTTTCAGCCTGTATGCTGACGCAGCTACCTACAGTACTTGAACTTCTTACTAATACTATTATTATAATAGTTATATATACAATAATACAGAGAATATCAGTAATTACATTCTTAATAATCTAATAAGAATTTTCTCTGTTATGGATACACTGCAAGAGCACCCTGGCCCTGCTGTTAGCTGTAAGTTAGGGCTGTGCAGTCTTAAACTGCCAAGAGGAATGAGCCAAAGAGTAATGGAGAAGAAGGGAGTACCGCAGCACAGCCCCCTGGCACGACGCCAGCAACCAGCACTGGCGAGTCCCCCCGCAGTGTGAGGCCGAAGCTCCTCTCCCCCCTCCCCAGACGGACCCGCCGCTGGGCGCTCCACCGGTGTTTGGCCGAGAAGACCGACAGAGGGCCCTGGAGATACACACACAAGCACATCCTTTTGCTTAGGAGATATATACAATGTAAAGCAGCAGCTCTACAGGCAACCTGGTCTTTCAAACAAAGAGTCTTTTAAAATCAAGGGCAGCAGGAGTCTGAAGGACACTACCCTGCCACAGTACCTGGGCTTGTTCAAGAAAATGCTAAGATCAAAACAGCATGGACGGGCTGAATGGCCTCCTTTCATCTGAAAACTTTCCAATATTCTTAGGTCCATTACAGTACTTTCACACAGCTGCCACACCTATTGTTATAAAGAAAGCCAGCTATAATGTGTGAGAGAGGTGAGAGAAGTAAAACCAATGCGAATTCGAAGGGCTGCAGAGTGAGCAGTTGATCTGAAGCACGTTCCAAGTGTGCGCTTGTCTGATTCCAGCAGAGGGGGCTGCTGTGCAGCTTCAAGTACATGTTTTCAGCAGAAGAACAGTATACAGTGCCCTACAGGTTCACGTCTCGCCAGAGGCACTGAAAGTGAACCCATCTCTATAGAATGGTGGGGGCTACTGAATACTGTTACCACCTTCTTTAGACTTTAATTTCAATGTGGTAAGTTATTGTAAGGAATGCTTTCCAAATTAAATTTGGATTTGCTCTTTGCTTTAATAAAGGTGACCAGAAACAAGAGCTGGATCAGTAATACCACTATTTCCACACACATTTACACAAAACATTGGCACTGAAGAAGGCTCCATGGCCGAAACACTGTGTTTTCTTTCTTCTTTTTTTCAAAATGGAATAAACCTATTACTTGCTCACTTGTTTACAGCCACAGTCCTGCATATCCCTTTACAAATACTTACCAGCTGGTGAAAAATGTCGGTAATTCTAATTTTTGAAAAGTTTGGAGTTTTGATTTCTGGCTTCTGCTGCGTTTTAGCTGAAAAAAACAGAAGAATAAAAGCTATTTTGAGATTTACCTCAATTTCACAGAAATGTTTTGCTAGAAGAGCATGTAGAATGAACTTTGTGGGCTTGGGATTTGGAATAAACCCCATCAGAGGCTCCAGTACTAATGCTAACCTGCCGTGGTAGAATGTGTCACAAAGCAGTGACATTTCACAAAAACATGCCAACACGAAGACCGCTCCTTACAGATGATCTCACTTTACTTAATATCATAGTGTCCGAAAATATATCACTGCCCGGGTTCACACAAGACTATGTGAAAAACCCAGTTTGTGACTTTCAGCAGATAAGAATCTTTTGGACTTCTTTATTTCTTTATCAAGGGCAGACATCTGAAAAAAATGCAATAATTTTTAGTGGCAATTTATTTTAATGAAATGTGTGTACAAGAATTAGACTGTGTCACACCACAACTTTGGTGAGGGTATCTCAGGCCAAAAAGGCATGCAAAAAATCAATTATAAAGAAAGCAAGCACACAGCAGCGCTTCAGTGCATAAATATTTATTCTAGTGCAATATAAGCTGAGAAAAACAGAAACTTGGCACAACTTTTTAAATTGCTGTTCAACTTAAGTAAGAAAACTTGCAATTTTCTTACTTTTACCTATAACATATCAAATAAAATAAATTGTAATAATTTCAAACATACTATTCTTTAAACATTTATATAATATTTTACTCAATGTGAATAAATTAACATTAACTAGGCATTAGCTGGTCTGTCCAATCTCTGGAGAACATTTTTCCCTCTGGCACGATAAAGACAACTATTGGTGTCTGGTTCTATGGGTCCTTCAAGCAGGAAGTGAGTATTATTGAGTCTGTTATTTTGTATAAGTATTTGTGATGATTTTAAATACTTATGAACCTGTGTTCTTTAATTGTGTGCACCAACAGGTGCAAATACTACTTACTAGCCACAGCAAGAAGAACCTATTGTTTGGTCGAATATGTATGTTTCACTTTTCCTAACATGGTGGCTGGAGCCTGCTTTGTCACAGACTGCAAAAACTGAAACTAAGCAGCTAATTGAAAAAAAATATTTCGACAATATCTTACAGTACATGTTAGGAGACTAAGATAAGATGGCCTTCAGAGGGATAACAAAGAATACCCAAAGCCCCAGTACTCACGATGAATGCTAGGAACCTCACAGGTCTCAAAAAAGTCATCCTCGTGGTCAATCTCAGAGTATTTGTCCAGCGAGCGCCTGTGCGTGAAAGACAGCACCTCCTGCAGGATGTCCATCTTGCGGAGGATCCTGCAGAGGCTGTGAATGCGCATGGCCTCCTCGTGCTGGATGACAGCCCTCTTCAGGTGCGCCTTTCCTGCACACAGCACACACCGGCCATGAGCTTCGAGCTCAGGAACGCATGCGTTCACAGTGAAGGGGGAACTGCGGTTATTAAATAACTTCCTTGACGGTATAGAAAAATGTTCCGAATTTTGAATTAAGCACAAACCTTTTGTGAAAATACTGCAAGTCTTGTTGTTGTTGTTTTGGCACCTTCCTGCTCCCTAGTCTCCGTAAATGACTAATGTAATGTGATGTATGAGCGTATGAATATAGATTGTGCAGCAGACATTTCACCGCAGAAATGTTCCAACTTGATCTGCATGCGGAGTTAACAAATAAGTAGTATTTGTCTGAAAAAAAGTCTCCAAATCAAAAGCAATAGTTCTATTGGATTAAAAGAGATATATTCACTAGCTTGCTTGTTTACAGTGTCAAGGGGTCACAAACGTCCCTGGAAGTTTTGTTGCCACATTCTAAAAAGCAGAACATAGCACTGCGCATACCTGGAAATTTAATCTATTTTGTGATGTTAAAATATAGGTTTTACAAGTTACTGTGTACATTTTAGTTCATTATTTAGTCATTAGTCCATCAATGCTGATTCTTTCTAACTCCAATATATGAAAATAGCGTTGCAGTTCCTTTTTATCACCACTGGAAATCGCACAGTCAACCCTGTGCTCATACACTGAAGTATGAGATGTAGTGAAGCGTTAAAAAAATTCTGTAACTATTCCACTGTATTACAGAAAAGAAAAGACGTTACAAACGAGAGGACCTTCAGGCCAGTTTGGTGGTTAATAGTTAATGATCCAAAGATCTCATCCAGCCATCCCCTGAAAGAAGTCAGGGTACTGGCTTCAACAACACGAGTGGGTAGCTTGTCCCAGACTTCAACATCCCTTTGTCTTAAGAAGTGCCTCCTGTTGACTGCTTTGCTGTAAATGTTCTTTCACATTTCCAGGTATGTGCTCTGGAAATGTTAATTCTTCCAGTGCTGTTCTGTTAAATGTTAACTGTTAATTCTGAAGGGGCTGACGTTTATAGTGCACTTGAGGACACTTGTTTTGGGTCTCGTGATCTTCTCTATTCAAGTCTAAAAAGGTTCAGGTGTTATGCTAGTCTGACCCCAGAATAACAAATCTAAACGGGATTTAGGCATCACTGATTTAGATGGTATCTGGACGCTATTAAGGTGTCAGAGCAGAGTGTCTCCGGAAACTGATGAAACTGATGAAACAGCAATCGAGACAGTCAGCAATGTTGCATAATGTCTTACATATAAAAACAGTGACAAACAACAGGAGGTCATTCATCCCATCTAGCTCATTTGGAAGTTAATATTTAATTGATGCAAGTATCTCACCTCAACAAACAAACATCAGATATCGGCTTCAATTACATGGCAGGGTAGTTTGTTCCATACTTATTTACACAGCAGATTTTGTCTTTTGTGCTCTACACACAGCAAGAGTATAGTTTTAATTACATTGAACTTACTGTAGCTTTTTGTAAAAGACAGATGCATGTGAGCAAACTGACTGACTAGTTTTTAACAGTCGAGTTCTGTCCTGTTGGCATTTCAGGCTCATGTATAGTTTGAAGAACATCAGAAAAAGTATTTGAGACCTTGAGACTCAATCTCAGTCTGGGACTTCTTTGTAAAGTCTCAAAGAATTGGACCTGCATTTATTTTACACTGAACACCCACAGCAAACACTACATACAAAAGAGGATTTGCCTTGTGCATCTGTTGGTTTCAGAGTGGGCTGTTCCGGTCTCCTGTCGTACAGGTGTGGACCCCTGAGATTATGTGGACACGTATGGCTCTGACACCCCCACTGAAGGCAGACTTTCCTGCATCTGTGTATCTGTGGACCCATGCAGACATGCGGTGAGGAGACAGTGCTCACCCAGCCTGCGCCTCTCCTCGGCATCCCGCAGCACCACGTTGAGCGAGGGCCCTTGTGGCTTCGTGGCGTGAAACTGCAACAGCGCCTTCTCGCTCTTGCCTTCGTCCTCCGCAGAAGGCACTGCCGGCAGACACACGCACACCGTAATGTGGCAAAGCACATACGTACATAAGAAATATTTCAAATGAGAGGTCATTCAGCCCTGTTCGATAGTTAGAATTTAAATGATCCAATAATCTCATCCAGCTGTTTCCCAAAACTGAGATTTTGGCTTTTTTCAAGCACGTGGCTGGGTAGCTTGTTCCCTACTCCCACAATTAAAATTGTGCAAAAAAGTTCCTCCCTTTCTCAGTTTTAAATACACATTTCCACCTATGTCTAACATTGTAAGTGTGTTTCGTAAAACAATGTGCCATGTTGTGAAAATGCAGGCCAGAATGTGAATCTCTTGCTGATTCTCTCCAGCAAGACGGAACATCCTTTTGCTGCTGTGTTTACTGTTGCTTTGGTGGTGTTACTGTCGAAAGTCTTATACTACGTCTCCAAATCAGATGACAGTAGCAAGGCAATGTTTAGTAAACCACTGAAGAATGACTGATCCATTCAACATTTTCACCATTTACTGAACTCTTCAAAAGAAAAGACTTGGAGATTGAGAACAGCAATTAATTGGAAAGCGCAGAGACACTCACCGTCGTGGTCGCACAGTGCGACAGAAGCATAGTAATGAGAGAGGGCCTTGAAGTGCTCCGCTTTGACCTGGACCATGGTGGCCCAGGAAAAGGGCACATAGTCCTTCACGGGTGGCTGGGCCATGGTCTGGAACACCAGTGAGTACACATCAGCCACCTGTCCAGGGCCGAGAGAGAAGCAGCGCCTTCAGTTCACACCTCACTGCTCTCCATGCAGTCGCCTCTTTCGCCGGCTCACAAGCTGTCGAAGGACTGGCTACTGTAGCATTATATGAAGTCACAGCACAGTTCAGCAACGGTTTGAAGTAAGTTTAAATTTTTCTTATGAATAGACATCTTCAGAGAGTAGAGGCATACAATTCTCTCCCTATCTGCCAATCTATACTGTAGAAATATTAAAATGTCAGAGTCCGGATGTTGGTGAAAGAAGATCTGTTTATTCGGGAGATCATCTTGCAGAAGCTAGTCTCTCCGAAAGATGTTGCTCAGCGCTTTTTATACACAGTAACAGACAAACTTCCTACCTTTAGCATAGATTACCTCATCTCTAAAACGAACCATTCGTTCTTAGTCAAGCTTGAATAACGGAAAACAACTCCTTATTGAGACTTTCGTTATTGCTTACATTTGCAAAACAAGAAATTCGACTTCCCTTTTTACTATATTTAAGCCATGAGCTGTACTCACAGACCTATAGATGCCCCCTTGTATGTTCCCACTTGCTAGTGTTATAAGCAGTTAGAAAACTAAAAGATAAGCAGTCTGTTAGTTTTTATAAAATTTATAACATTCCTTCAATACTTTGAAACATCTCCCTCAGGTACCGTAAAAGTCAGCTTTAAAGAAACTTCATGAGCACATACAGTGGTGCTAGAAAGTTTGCGAACCCTTTAGAATTTTCTGAATTTCTGCATAAATTTGACCTAAAATTAGATCTTCATCTAAGTCATAAAAATAGAACAAACAAAACCCAATAATAATAATAATAATTGCTTATATATATATAGCGCTTTTCTGGACACTCCACTCAAAGCGCTTTACAGGTAATGGGGACTCCCCTCCACCACCACCAATGTGCACCACCTGGATGATGCGACGACAGCCATAGTGTGCCATAATGCTCACCACACATCAGTTATCAGTAGGGAAGAGAGCAGAGTAATGTAGCCAATTCATAGATGGGGATTATTAGGAGGCCATGATTGGTAAGGGCCAATGGCCCTTGGGAAATTTGGCCAGTTACATTCTCTTTTCGAGAAACGACCACAGAGAGTCAGGACCTCAGTTTTACCTCTCATCCGAAGGACGGCGCCTGTTTAAAGTATAGTGTCCCCATCACTATACTGGGGCATTAGGACCCACATGGACCACAGGGTGAGCACCCCCTGCTGGCCTCACTAACACCTCTTCCAGCAGCAACCATAGTTTTACCCGGGAGGTCTCCCATCCAGGTACTGACCAGGCTCACACCAGCTAAGCTTCAGTGGGTTGCCAGTTGTGAGTTGCAGGGTGATATGGCTGCTGGACAATAAAACAAATAACACACAGAAGGATATACTTTTCCTTCATTTATTGATCAAAATGATCCTAAATTAAATGTTTTTGCCAGAAAAAGTATGTGAACCTCTAGGATTATCAGTTCAGTTAAGGAGATAATTAGAGTCAGCAGTGTCAATCAATGTGATGACAATCAGGTGTGAGTTTGGGTGTCCCTGCCCTATTTAAAAAACAAACCTGAGTCTTCATTACCAAAGGCTGGTCTTCACCACAGGTTTGTGAGTGCATGCCATGCCATGCCATGCCATGCCATGCCATGCCATGCCATGCCATGCCATGCCTCGCCTCGCCTCGCCTCGCCTCGCCTCGCCTCCTGGATGAGACAGAAGACTACAGGAAGAATGTTCTGTGGACCAACGGGTCGAAAATAGAACTTTTTGGCTTCAATGAGAAACGTTTTGTTTGGTGAAAACCAAACACTGCATTCCAAAATAAAAACCTCATCCCAACCGTGAAACGTGCTGGTGGCAGTATCATGGTTTGGGGCTGTTTTGCTGCCACAGGACCAGGACGGCTTGCCATCACTGACGGAACTATAAATTCTGGATTGTACCAGCAAATTCTACAGGAGAATGTCAGGGTATCCGTGCATGAACTGAATCTCAATAGAAGGTGGGTCTTGGAGCAAGAAAATGACCCTAAACACACAAGTCAGTCTACCAAAGAATGGTTGAAGCAGAAGAAATTTTGTGTTTTGGAGTCAAAGTCCAGACCTTAATCCAATAGAAATGTTGTGGCAGGACCTGAAGCGGGGAGTTAATGCAAGAAAACCCACCACCATCGCTGAGTTGAAGCAGTTCTGTAAGGAGGAATGGGCCAATAATGTTGGATCATTTTGATCAATAAATTAATGAAAAAGTATATCCTTTTGTGTGCTATTTGTTTAAGTGGGTTCTCTTTATCTATTTTTATGACTTAGATGAAAATCTGATCACATTTTAGGTCAAATTTATGCAGAAATTCAGAAAATTCTAAAGGGGTCATAAACTTTCTAGCACCACTGTACATTTGTAAAAAGAGGTGCAAGTGTAATTCGTTCCCAGAAACCCTTTTGTATTGCGAAAAATCCTAAAAAGAAATATCTATTTCTTGTGGGGGAAAATTATGATCCACTCCGGACCCCAAAAATATATTTTTCACCAAAAAATGACAAAAGAAACAATAATAATAATAACTGACATGCTTACTAGTTAGACATCATGAATCATTAAGTATAGTACAGTACTGTACAGTAACAACTTCATTTGCTTTTAGTGTAATTACAAAATTTCAATTTCATTCTCTTAACACCTTAAGGGTCCATGAAAAAGTCTAACCCACAAATATGAAATGAAATGAAAACTAAGTTCAAACAATGCAGAAAGCAAGACGCAGTGAACTGTATGTCGCTCCTGCCACTCCTTATCCTCTGTGCTAGTTCTCAACCATACTAGCTAGTGGAAAGTGATGGGAATAGTCAATATGAAACGAGTCGCATGAGGACTTCCTCTTCACTCACTACTGTACATTGGGCAGAGGTTTCGAAATTTTTCTTCGTATCGCTTCTTGGTAGTTTCAAAGTTGGCTTTCGTTCTTCAAAATTTGGGTAACAATTCACATGGTTTTGAATTTGCATAAAAAGAACATGTATAAAAAGAAGTACGGGTGTATTTCAGGACCAGTATACAGTACATGTAGGATTAACACTTGCTCAACATACAGATTATTTTATACAGCAGTATTTTTGACAACACTTATCCCCCACCCTCACGTCACTTTGAAATGTGTCAGTCTGCAAACATTCCACACAGCTGGTGTCTTTCTGTCATCCTTAGCACATACAGAAATTAACTGAATTCAATGCTGCTCTGTCCAAACCCTGGCACAGGCCGTGGCGAGGGGTTGGTGTGGAGCACTCACCCTGGCAGCCTCCTGAGCCACCTGCAGGTGGGCAGCAACGTCGCCATCCCCCAGGAGCAGCACCACCTTCTCAAACACACACTCCTGCACCTGAGCGACCATGAGGCGCACCAGCATGTTGAGGGAGGGGGCACTCATGTCGAGGCTGGGCGCATTGGAGAAGTTCTCCTTCAGGTAGTTGAAGGCACCTGAACAGACACGGACCATAAACGCCCAGGAAAGCAGGAAAGTTTCGTACTCGTTCAGAACCACTTTCAACAGAGAACGGTCGGCCAACGAGCTGTGGTTTGTGGTGCTGACGATTGTCATGACCAGAATCACACATGATCTACTCCTGGCAACACTGCAAGATCCCAACCCTAACAGCCAGCTACAGTACCTGAAAATCTAGCCAGCAGCCATATCACCCTGCAACTGGCAACCCACTGAAGCACAGCGGGTTTGAGCCTGGTCAGTACGTTGATGGAAGACTCCTGGGAAAGACTAAGCTTGCTGCTGGAAGAAGTGTTAGTGTGGCCAGTAGGGGGCATTCACTCTGCAGTCTGTGGGGGTCCTGATGGCCCAGTATAATGAGGGGGACATTTTACTATAAAAGGGCGCCATCCTTCGGATGAGACATAAAACCAAGGTCCTTACTCTCCGTGGATATTAAAACTCCCAGGGTGGTTCTCAAAAAGAGTAGGGGTATTAGATACCCCAGTGTCCTGGACAAATTTCCCATTGGCCCTTACCAATCATGGCCTCCTAATAATCCCCATCAATTAATTGGCTTCATTACTCTGCTCTCCTCCCCACTGATAGCTGGTGTGTGGTGAGCGTTCTGGCACACTATTGCTGCCGTCGCATCATCCAAGTGGGGGCTGTACATTGCTGGTGATGGAGAGGATCCCTGTTACCTGTAAAGCGCTTTGAGTGGAGTGTCCACAAAAGTGCTATGTAAGTGTAAGTAATTATTATTATTATTATTATTATTATTATTATTATTATTATTATTAAAATCTACCTAGATTTCTAGGCACAGAATGCCCTCTTCTCAAAGGCATAGCAATGCACTATCTTTGTACAGTACTGCACACAGGTGCTTCCAGCATTACAACAGCGTGGAAATGCCTTAAACACTTATATTGAAAATGGTGACACCTGTGCAGCAGTGAAGATGTAACAGGCCTGGGTCATGAAGCGCAGCAGTTGTTTTGTGCTGCGGAGGCACGTACCTGCAGCCCTCTGGAATGCGTCAATGGCGGTCTCGATGCCCTGCACAGTGGAGCGGTCCTGCCGCGCCCCTATCTGGGTGTACAGCGCCCCAATGTTGAACAGTACGCTGCCCTTCTCAAAAGCCAGGGCTCGCTGGCAGGACGGCACTCCTGTCAGAGAGTCATACCTGGGGAAGTGAAAACAGGAGAGGGGAGTATTTTCATGGAGGCCATTTGTGAGGCTGGAAGACTGTGGTGATTTTCAGCTGCCTGCTTTGTGTACCCCTGCACTGATTTCTGAATGGACAGAGTGTCCGACTGGCTAATAACTGTACCTGAACACACAGAATCAGCTGTCTATAGGAAACAAGATTACAAGATTCTCCCTTCAGCATAATCCGAATGATAGGGGGATTATTCAGGGAAATTCCTATAACATTGGGATGCAGCAGGATACTTGATATGAATTTGTATGGAATTTAAAATCCATTAATAACAAATTTGGTCAAGTAATAGTGTTGCCCGGTACCGTTGATAATAAACTGATTAGCAATTTGAAATTTTCAGGTAAACGATTAAAAAAACAACAACATTCGTCTTTTCATTTTAAAACAGTCCTTCAAGGCAGCAGTCTATAATGCTGACAAACACCACTGCTTATACCGTTCCCACAGACACAACTGCACATGCTGTCCCCACACCCAGCCTCCCCAGGAGATGTCCTCTGCTGCCTCACCAGTGAAAGTAGACACCCAAGTTCTTGCCCGGAGGGAAGAAGCGATGGTCGAGGAAGTAGAGCTGGTTGTAATACTCCATGAGAAGCTCCAGACCGGCCTCGTTTCGGCTGGGAGTGCGCATGGCCTGGTGGGACAGAGCACACAAGTGGCCCCTGGTCAATACAACACGAACGTCAAGACTCTCAATCTTAATGTGTTTTACCAACACCTCCTTCCTCAAAAGACGGTCTCTCTTGCTGCTGCACAAATGAAATTATGGTCATAAAAGTAAGAATGGGACAATTAACACTTCCTGGAAATTAGGGAATTTGGCTGAACTTTGTGTCATTCATTCTATCCTGCTGCTATTCATGTGACATAAGGTTTACTCACCTTTGCAGATAGGAAAAAGATGAAGATATGAACCAGAAAGGTATTGTCTAAATCCAACATGTTAGATAACTTGTATTGTAACATAAGTTTCCAGTGATTTGTGGTCTGCAGGACATATGAGAGCTCTGGACCAATTGGTGGCCATTAACACCTATACACAGATTATTTCTTGTACAAACATATTCTTGAGCACTCCTGAAAATACTGTTTCGAGAGCATGAGTTCTGAAAGTTTTCCTTTAGTGCTGCCGGACTCTGGGTTAAGGCTAGAAACCACTGGTTTCAGGGATCCCTGTAGGAAGAAATCCCTTTATTAGATCTGGACTAAGAGGCCTGCTTCTTTTAATTTGTGCTTTTAACATCCGAACATGACCTTTTTAATATTGTTTGCAAGGTGTAGTACACCGTAGGGAAATGTTTTGGTAGAGGGATGAAGTACTTGCTCACAGCAACATCGGTGGTTCAACAGCTGAATTCTCACACACCACGCAGGAGGCCCAGGTTCAAATCCTGGCTGAAGCATGCCTTTTTATTTTCTCAGGCTTCTTCTTTCCTTCTCTTTCACTGCAGGTTTTAATAAACCAGGAGTACCAGTTATTTCTCTGCAAACAGTTGTGAAGAACAGTTTATGGTTCAGATTACAGCAAAAACAGTTGTGCAATTAACCAGCTGCTCCACTAGATGGTAATGTTACACGATATTTTCACTAAGATATGATGGGTTACAGTCAAACCACGTATATGCACATATATTGCAGAAGAAATAAATAAGGCAAGACTCAACACTTTTCTTAAATTAAGAAATGCAAATTAAGTTTTGCAATACCGAATCCCCCAACGGTAAGTTAGCATGACTAGAGGTGTGATGTGAATCTCGGGCAAGCTCAAAATAGCAGCAGGGCAGCTACTGCACAGTACTCTGAAGTTACTGACCAGCTCCAGACAAACCACCCCTGGCGATTCAGGTTCAAACCCGAATCTTTGCACAGCACGGACTTCTGAGCTGCCTTCTGAGATAGCACTTTTACTGGTTATTCCACTCTGAGGCTCCTGGAAGTTTTTTTTAAGACACTCATTAAATTCTGTGGGTTGAACAAAATGCTGTGAACGTGAATGCATTTTTTCTGCTAGTTCAAAACATTTACAAACTTCCTAACTGCACAGTACATTAAGAACAGTAATAAAGGATTTCATCCAGCCATTTCTTGAAATAAATCAGGATATCGACTTCAACAATGTAGCTTGATCTATACTCCTAGTATCCTTTGTTCAAAGACATGCCCCCAGTTCTCACTTCTAAATATCATTTCTACTTAGTGAATTGTTTTGAAATACTATTCCATTTATCCATCCATCAATTTTCTAACCACTTCTATTCAATTCAGGATTTAGGGCAGCCATAGTCTACCCCAGTAAGCAACGGACAGAAGGCAGGAGTCATCCTGGATGGATGTCAGTCCACCGCACAGCACACTGTCACAAAAATACCCACACTCACACTAGGGCCAATTTTCCCAGAAGCCAATTATTCTACCAGAATTTTTTTGGACTGTGGGAGGAAACCTGAGCCCCCAGAAAAAAAAAAATACGCAAACACAGAGAGAACATACAAACTCCACACATATAGTACCCCAATAACTGAACGCAGGGCTCCAGCACCACAAGGCAGCAAAGCAAATCACTGCACCACTGTGCCACCCTATTCCATTTAGAATTCCAACTATTTTTTGCCAAAATAATAAAACCATGGACAATTCAGAAATGTACACACACACTCAATTAAGCTGACACTTAAACTAATATTTACTAAGATGTCTCCCTGGAAAAAGTGCTGTAGAGGCACAAGTGAAGCCAGATGGTGCAAGCAGACACCAGTTTACTTCAGCGGGGATTTCACAAAGCCGAAGGAAGCCTGGTTCTTTTTATTCTTAAACCAGTTTCTATAGTGCAGAAACTTCCAAAGTAGCTTTATAGTGGTTTATATCTCTGAAGACTCTTAGCTCTCTAAAGGCTGGTTTTGATGAGGCAGCCAGCATTTTCACACCATGGAGTAACACCAGCTCTGAAGAACTTCATTCATAAGTTCACGACAACAATGTGCAATTTTCACACAAAAAAGGAGAAACAATTATCAAATATGGAAGAGCTGGAAATATGAAAGACTCTGTTGTAAGTTAGTGGTCCTACACATGCTAAAACCACTTTTAATTTAAATGGGAAGTCTCCCAACTACTAGTAAAGTCTTGTGGAGATCTGCTGTGGTAACAGGGGTTTTAGTGCTACTGAATGGGTGGAATGGAAGTCTGCACAGGGTTAAATGTCCTGTGACAAAAACAGCCTGTGAGGGGTGGAAAGGTTAGCCACTCCTACTCTGGTTTTCACTCTGCTTTCTTGCAGGCAGCAATTCGCAATGGAGGAGGGCTGAGATTTCACAGAGCAGGGGTCAAAAGTCACCTGACCAGATACACATGAAGAACACATATGACAAGCTCAGGCAAACCTGTGCTGGCTTTGAAGGCATTATGCTTCTCATTTCAGAAGGTCAGTCCACTTTTTCTCCATTTATAGCAGTTTAAAACAGCCATTTAAAGACACCAGTTAAGCAAGGACCCACATACACATTGAAAACTTGAAAGTGTATCACACTGAAGTGATAACGTATCAGAATTCTGGTTATATCCCAGAGAAACTGAACCAGTTATGAGATAGTGGCTCACTGCTGTCAAAGTGGAAGCAGGCAAGTGTCACCTGCAGGAACAGACTACAGTGGCTAAAGCCTCAATACTGTGAACGGTAAACAAGACTAAGTGGTTATCTCTACTGCTGGGAAGCTATGAACTGCACTCCTGTTCTTTTGGGTCATATACTACCAAACTGACATTGGAAATAGAAAGCCAGCCTTTCTCTCTATTATGGATGAATAACAGGATATTTAGAGTAAGTTATTATTTTTTTTCTATATTGAAATTGTTCCCTTTATATTTTCGAGCTCTGGGTTTGAAAGGAGCAGCCCATAAAATTACATTTATTTTTCAGTCTTTTGCATTCCTAGTTCTCTCAGCTTGGGGACACACTAAAACACTTCATGTAGTTTTCCATTGTAATGGATGACCCCCCTTTAAGATATACTCTGTGCTGCTCTAATCCTGTTTAAAGGCTCTTAAAATCCTCGCCATGAGACTCCCACACCTGCTCCACTGAAAGAGGTGTTTTATGAAAAAAATGGTTCTTCACAGCCCCTCAACCAGTGGTTACTCAAGCTAAATAGCACAAAGAATAATAGCACATAAATTGTTTTGCAAGTTTTCAAAATACCAGGACATGTTTTGGTAACCGATATGTCAGATACTCACCTGCCTGAGGTCCATGAGCTCCTTGATCTCCTTCTCGTACTGTGATCCGTCTTCTCCATAGTGCTCACAGATGAAGTCCTGTGGAGGCAGGGGACAGAGTCAGAGAGCCACACAAAGCCGCACTACTCTGTAGTACACGTCAGAGTTACATTTCCTAGTTAGAAAGAACAGATTTCATCCACACTGCTTTGGAATCTTAATGGATGTCTGAGCTCTGGCAAAGAATTGTAACCTCTTAGGAAGATTGGTGTGATGTGCTAAATCTAGAGAACCACTGAGCAGCCACCTTTCCTTTTCTGTGCCTAGGAATAGTCTGTTTTCTAAAATAAAACCCTGGCAGATGAACATGAATGTTGTTTTTTTTCAGACTGTATAGGTTGAAACAGTTGCAAGTAAAAGTGTGTGAACCCTTTGGAATTACCTGGATCTCTGCATTAATTACTCATAAAAATGTGGTCTGTCTCTTCAGTCACAATAATAGACTACAATAACACAATCTGCTTGAGCTGATTGCACACAAACAATTGTACTTTGTCTTGTCAGTACTGAAACTCTAGGCTAATAACTTCTCCAAAAGCTAATTGGAGACAGGTGTTCCAATCAATGAGATGAGATTGGAGGTGTGGGTTGGAGGTGCCCTGCCCTTTAAAAAAGGCACACAAAGGTTGGTTACTGACAGAGCCTGCTCTTCTCAAGAAAGAGTTGTTCATGTGAACCATGGCCTGATTAAAAGACACATCAGAGGACTTTAGAAGAATTGTAGAGATGCATAAAGCTGGAAGAGGCTACAAAAGTACTTCTAAAGGCCTGGGTGTTCATGAATCCACAGTAAGACAAACTGCCTACAAATGGAGGACATTCAGTAATGTTGCTACTCTCCCTAGGAGTGGGTGTCCTGTAAAGATCAGGGCAACAGCGCAGCATGTAATGCTGAAGGAGGTGAAAAAGAACCCTAGGGTAACAGCAAAGGACCTGGAGAAATCTCTTGAACTTGCCAAAGTCTCTGTTCATGTGTCCACTATAAAAAAACTACTGTTCTCCAAAAAAAAAAAACATTGTTGCACGTCTCATGTTTGCAAAAGACCACCTAGATGTTCCACAATGCTGCTGGGACAGTGTTCTGTGGATGGATGCGAGAAAAGTTGAACTAATTGGCAGAAACCCGCAACGCTGTTTGGTGGGGAAAAAGCACTGCACACCAACACCAAAATCTCATCCTGCTTTGCTGCCTCAGGGCCTGGACAACTTGCTATCATAGCAGGAACAATGAATTCAAAATTGTATCAAGAACTTTTACAGGAGAATGTCAGGGTAGCGGTCCGTCACTTGAAGCTTAATAGAAGTTGGGTGATGCACCAAGACAATGACCTGAAACACATCAACAACAGAATGGCTTAAACAGAAGAAAATTTGTGTTCTGGAATGGCCGAGTCAGAGTCCAGACCTCAACCCAATTGAGATGCTTTGGCATGACCTGAAGAGAGCTGTTCACGCAAGGAATCCCAGAAATACCAATGAACTGAAACCTGTTTTGTAAGGAGGAATGGTCTAAAGGAGGTTCTACTAGTACCTAAATACAAGGGACAAGGGTTCACATACTTTTTCCAGCCTGGACTGTGACTGTTTAAACGATGTGTACAATATTGACAAGAAGTACAATTGTTTGTGTGTTATTAGTTTAAGCAGATTGTGTTTGTCTATTATTGTGACTTAGTGGAAGATCAAATTACATTTTTATGAGTAATTAATGCAGAAATCCAGGCAATTTCAAAGGGATCCCAAACTTTTTCTTGCAATTGTATATCACTGGGGATATTTTTCACTCCTTTGAATGCCCTTGGGCTCACACTTTACCCAAAGACAACAAACTTGCACTTATGCTTCTCAGATGTGTACATCAGTTGACATACAATGCCAACAGATGCCCTGGCACTGTAGTGCACTGCAGAAAGTCACTGTACACCTCCTCTGGAGATAACTGTACAAATTCATAACCATACAAAGAGGCGGCTTTGACTGTCGCACAATGTAGACGTACATCTGTTTTTCAATTTTAATTTTGGAAGTCAGCCTAGCAAACAATCGTACGCTGCAGAAAGTTTTTTGTGGACTATTTTTGCCATTATCTTGCCAGAAATGGAAACACATTCATTTTGACAAAGCTTGAATCAGTGTATAAATATACTACCTAAATTACTGCTTTTCCGCTCCTTCAACATCTAACACTACTTGTTTTCAGCAACAATCTGATTTGTGTGCTTCTTAAACAACACATCAGTACCAATGCGCCGTTTCCAGTTTATGCAACAACTGCAGGTTCTGATGTAATGACATTCACACACTCTCGCATAGCAGCACGGCCAACACCTCCACTTCTTGCAGGTCTCTTAGAAAACAGAGAAGACATAAGGAGAGCACTGAGAGCCAGAACTGATGGCTATACAAAAAACTTGCCCAACATTTAGAAACTTGGCATCACCCGTTAATTAGCAGATATTCAATTAACTAAAATCAAACCAGGCCACAGATGTTGCCAGAATAGAGAGGTTCAATGTGTGATACAGTTTCTGAAGTAGTGATTTTGATATCCATCTTCTATTTTTTCTGTTTTAAGCTCTTCACAAACAGTTGAACAGAAAAGTCTTCAAAGATATTAAAACATTCACACCACTCCACCCATGTCTGGATGATGTTTTAAGATGAACCAGTGAAAAGCCCCGAGTTAGATCTGAACTCTGATGCCAGACCAGATGAAGACACAGGCTAGTGAGTTAAAACACCTTGGCCTTTCAGAATGAGCTCCTCCACAGTGATGTCTCACCTTTAGAGGAACAGCAAGATCCACCTCCTTTGTCTCCTTCAGCCCCAGAGGAATCATGGGCACATTGATTGATTCGCTGCAGCAAATAAAAAATACATTACTTCATAATCCAGGTTTTACAACAGAGTAGGATTAAGATAACGTCAAATAAAAAATAAAATGCGGCAGATTAATTCTTGGCTAAAACCCTGGAGGAATACCTTTACACTACCCATCGAATTTTTAACTGCTTCATTCAATTCAGCGTCGGGAGGAAGCTGGAGCCTTTCTCCACAAGCAACAGGGTACAGGGTGGGATACACCTTGAATAGGAAACTAGTCCCTCGCAGGCCCATTACGCATTTACCACAAAAAGGAGCACAAAACTGCAAGAATTTTAAGTTAATGTTCTCTTCTGTCACAAAAGTTCATTCAACACTTGTCATCGGGGTCGGCCAAAGAACAATTATGTATATTTAAGGGTAATTTATGTCCTATTTAATTTTTTTGGAATAGAAAATGCTTTAAATTGAAACTAATCCATCATAAAAATCCACATCCAATTATTAACTCACAACAGCCCTTCTTTACAATTAAATTAAAAACAAAAAACGCTTATTACACTTTGCTCTAATTTAACACACCTGTAGAAGAACATTCTCCCATTGAGCAGAGAACACACATATTCTTGCTAAACAATATCTGAACATGTCTATAGAAGTGGCCTTATTCTCTAAAGCCCCTTTACTTTTAATTGTAAACTCCCACAATAAACAAAACTGAATCATTTACTTCCAGGCAGACAGGAATGCAACCATTGCCAAACAACACAGGGCCTTGCTTCATGTCCTTGTTGTAAATTATTTCAAACAAACAAATCTCCTCTCTATTAGTCTAACAAACACATCATTAAGCTGTGAAAAAAAACAAAGGCAAACCTCCAGTACACTTAGTTTGTATGCCTACTCATTAAAGCAAAGAGGAGCATACAGAGAGCTAAAACTAGTGTGAAAAACACACTCACTTTGTTTCTCTTAATGAGTCCCTGAGTTTGAATGCAGAAAGCCCCTCAAAAAAGAGTTCACTGCAGATTTAAAATTGTAGGATTACTCTTAATAATAATCACCTCATTAGGAGATGGAGGGGCTTTTCACTCTTAAAAAGCCAATACAGGTACTACATTAAATTAAAAACATTAAAAACAATGTTTCTGCAAGGGAAAACTGGATTTAGTTACAGGAGAGTGGAAGCTAGCAGATCACCTGGTTTTGAAAACTGATTCCATCCGTGTGTATGTGCCTATCTCTGACTGTGATGCTATTGCAGTGGGTGTTGTACTAGATTATGAAAAGACGCTTGTCTCTGGTAAATTCATGCAGTCGCTCAGTTCTATTCCTGGTAAACCTCCATGGAGCAGATTAGTTTGTGCATCTGTTCTTACTGTCAGTGTGTGTTTTGTCTGTGTTGTGCTGCGTCAGTACAGTTCAGTTTATCAGGTTGTCATGGTTGTCTATCTGTACTGTCAGTGTGTGTTTTGTCTGTGTTGTGCTCATCAGTACAGTTCAGTTCATCAGGTTGTCATGGTTGTGTATCTGTACTGTCAGTGTGTGTTTTGTCTGTGTTGTGCTCGTCAGTACAGTTCAGTTTAGCAGGGTGTCATGGTTGTGTATCTGTACTGTCAGTGTGTGTTTTATCTGTGTGGTGCTGTGTCTGTACAGTTGAGTTCATCAGGATGTCGTTGTGTCTACTTTTGTACTGTCAGTGTGTGTTTTATCTGTGTTGTGTCAGTACAGTTTGTCAGAGTGTTGTGGATGTGTATCTGTACTGTCAGTGTGTGTGTTATCTGTGTGGTGCCGACTGTATAGTTGAGTTCATGACGGTGTTGTGGTTGTGCACCTCTTTACTGTCAGCATGTGTTTTGTCAGTGTTGTGCGGTATCAATACCCACCTCTCAGTCTGGTACACCTCCATGGAGCTGTTGAGCTCCTCCAGCTCTTCCTTGAGCAGCTGCAAGTTGGAGTTGACAAAACTGAGCTCCAGAGCCACAGTCTCCTTCACCTTGTGGTTTGTGGTGGCCCTGGAAGACATACAGCACATTTACTCAGGCTTTCAGGCCACAACACAGTTTTAAAGAAAAACATTACAAACTGAAGAAAATTCTCAAAGACTGCTATGATATTTCAGTAAAAATCAACTCGAACACAGAAATTAACTGGATTAGCCACAGTCTTCAAATTCAGCAGAATCTGAATAGGATGCACCAGTTATGACTTTCACATCCTGTAGTGAGTTAGAGTTATAAGGATGTCCTTATTCATCATTGTTTTCTATGCTCTTTCCCAGTCACTACAGTGAAAATGCTCACATCATGGCCATAAGACTTCTAAAGTCCCTTCAGCCTCTGTCACAGCAGGAAGACTGACAGCTTTCTAATAACTCAAAAGAAGAACTCTAACCTCCTTCACGAAAACCTGTGACACGCAAAATCCAAATAAGATCCTCTTATATATTTATTAGGTAATTTTATACAGCTTTCAAAACACATTAGACTCACTTGAGTAAATATAATTTCGGTCATTCAGTTCCTGTTAGCTTAAAAAGCCTTACCACTCCATTTTGTTTTCCATAACGCACGATCACTGTTTTGAAATCACTCATGTATTACAGAATCTGGCCAGCTGTACCAGACATGTAAATAGATCACACTGCAGAAACCTTTGCCAGTCATGGCAAATCACACAACAACAAGCTCTAGGCTCTAGGCTAATGTAGCTGACCTAATGTCTTAGTGATGTCTCAGATACTAGCAAGAGATTCTCTGTGCTCCCCTTATCACTTCTGTAAGGGAATCAGGGCAGAGAAGCTGAAAAAAGCTCAGCTATCCCTGCCAGAAGACACACCTCAGCTATCCAATTAGTCAGATCTAGGCTGGGAAGACAGCAGCAGGATTACTGTGCTCCCACAATCTTTCAGGATACAGCACCACAGCTCTCACACTGACTAACCCATTGGAATAGGAAGAAATGGGAACTCCGCTCTCTACGCAACCACAAACCAGGTATCCCCGATTTCCTTAGTCAGGACCTACTTCTCCTTCACTCACAGTACACCCCATTTTAGAAAATACAATACAGAAATCAATTAGGAGTGTCCCCCAAGTCTTTTAAAAAAAGCACTAGTCAGCAGGTCAGCTTTCCCAGTGTTAGGCAACAGTAAAGGCAGGGATCGGGAAACTAGCTTGAAGCTCAATTCCTGAACTACCGATACAACTAATTTTGTTTTGGTTAGCTCAAATAATTTCATTTGTAACCAGCTGAAATGTGAGAACTTGTCTATCTCACAGTAAGATTAGATTACCCACAGGACACTGAATCTATTAAACATTTAAAGAGTGATGCAGAAGCTACTCCACCTCCACAATTGCATATATGTTTCTATAATGAACTTCTTACACTCTGCAATCATAATCTCAAAACAATATTGGAAAGTGTAATATTTTTATGGAATGTGTAGATCACATTCAAACAATGTACAGAGGTGACTACATTTATATGTTCCAAAACACATACAATAATACCATACGTACAGTTAGTGGATTACTGTACTGTATAACAGTCCTGGCTTTGTATTTTTACAATTATTTGATCCCAAGTTACTTAAATAATGCTTTTAAGAATATAGCAATAGTAGTATTTCAATTAAATACCAAGAGAATTATATAGGAACCCTGGATTAATATACAATACTGTGCTCTACGAATTATAAGAACATCCAATCAAGACACCATTAAGTACAGGTCTTAAAGAAAACTTCCCAACAACTAGGAAACCAGTTCTGAAAGCTTCCATGCAGCATGGTAAAAACACTACTTGAACAAAATAAAATGTAGATGGTGGATAATCTTGAAAGGCAATGGCTACAGGGAGATGAAAATCCATCCACTTTAGTCTTAATAGTGTGGGGAGCCAAGAGTTGACTATGAGGAAGCAGAATGATTCCAACCAAGTCCAGAGTTCTTTGGCCAAGTGGTTTTTGAAGAAGTTCAGTTAGGGCATGTTTGCCCAACAAGTGATGACCTGTCACAGTGAAAAGT
Source organism: Lepisosteus oculatus (assembly GCF_040954835.1). Lineage (NCBI taxonomy): Eukaryota > Metazoa > Chordata > Actinopteri > Semionotiformes > Lepisosteidae > Lepisosteus > Lepisosteus oculatus. Next base: position 27,504,705 of record NC_090701.1, on the reverse strand, counting down.
GTCACTGTACCTTGTGAGGCACAAGTCTGAAGCAGGCTTCAGTGTGCAGAAATCTTCCACATTTCAAGCCAACCAGTGTGGCAGCTCCTAAGACAGTGGCAGGTGGATGTTTGAAAAGTTAATGGCAGCCATCTTGATTATAGTAGGAATAATGATGCATCAGATTTTTAACAGTTTTTAACAGCAGTATTTAGTGTTATGGGCCAAATCTCAACACCAAAGACTGATGCAAGAACCCAGTTTTTAGAAATATTCACCCACTTGGACCTAAAATTAGAACTGTATAGTTTATTATTAGGGGTGGACATGACAGGTGGTGTTCCTAAAATAGTTTATGACCCATCCACTACATCCCTCAGGCTGTATGGAGGTCCTGCCGTCTCTCTTGCAGATACTACTTTATTTTCATTCTTCAGGAAATGCAATGTCATCACTAAAGCACTCTGTCACTCATCTGCAGCTTCTCCTCATCAAACTGTCTTCATGTACCTTTTGAAACTGCACACTCAAGTCACTGATGTTCTCAGAGGGCTTTTTTTAGCCTACTGTGTCCATAGGTCTGAAGTGTTGATTTCTCCTACTCTGTAGTACTCATCTCAGAACCCTAATCTTTCCCCCTCTCCCCTCCATCTTTATCTATAGTTCCTGACAGGAGAAATCAGGCAAAGCCAGAGATTATTGTATCCAGTCCTGTTGGGCCAGGGTTGTTTATCTGTAAAAGAAAACAAGCTCCCTGACAGAGGGAGCAGGTGGTAACAGTTTTGTCTTCCAGCCGAGTCTAGATGTAGATGCAGTTCCCCTTCTGACCTGTTCTTTTGAACTCTTGGGAAAGAGGCTTCTCGGAACACGACTGTAATTTCCAGGTGAGAAACGTATTCTCCAAATTTGCTCAGGACATTAGCTCCCTCTAGTGGCTACAGGCAAGGCTACAGGTCTCATCCGATGCCACCGTGCCACAATGTGCAGTCATCACTTATCCCTCCCACCTCCAATGTGAAATTGTCTGTGGATAACGGTCGATCAACTTACACTAATCAGTGCTACGAACATTGTTTCTGAAGCAACGGCAGTATTTACTGACAAAGCACTTGCACAGCATAAGTCGCCAGCTCAAGCCTGCTGATCCATAATAATAATAATAATAATAATAATAATAATAATTGCTTACACTTATATAGCGCTTTTCTGGACACTCCATTCAAAGCACTTTATAATAATAATAACAAACTTTATTTTATATAGCGCCTTTAAAGGTGGCTTCTCAAAGCACTTTACAGGATGACAACAAACAAAAAGAAGAATACACAAGATAAAACACACTTACAATATATAGAGGAGACCATGGATGGTGGTACTAAGAAAAGCAGAGGGGTAAAGAATGGAACCAGTTAAGTAAAGGCTTTTCTGAACAAAAGGGTTTTGAGTCTGGATTTGAAGGAGTTTAGAGAGGGTGACTCTCTAATATCCTTGGGGAGAGAGTTCCAGAGCTTGGGGGCAAAACAGGAGAAGGCCCTGTCAACCATACAATGAAGACAGGCTTGGGGGACAGTAAGGAGACCAGAATTAGAAGAGCGAAGGTTGTGAGGTGGTGAGTAGGGTGATAATAGTTCAGACAGGTACTGAGGTGCCAAGCCATGCAGAGCCTTATAGGTGAGCATGAGGATTTTTAGTCTACACAGAATTTGACGGAAGCCAGTGCAAGGATTCCAGGATAGGAGTAATGTGAACACTTGCACTAGACCTGGTCAGGATTCTGGCTGCTGAATTTTGGACATACTGCAGTTTGTTCAAAGTAGATTTAGATACCCTAGCGAGTAGAGCATTACAGTAGTCCATTCGAGAGAACACAAATGTGTTGATCAGCTTTTCAGTCACAGTTAGTGATAGCATAGGGCGTAGTCTAGCGATACTTCTGAGGTGAAAAAAGGTTATTTTGACAATACGTTGCACATGTGGGTCGAAAGTTAAGCCAGAATCGAATATAACCCCAAGGTTTTTCAATTTTGATAGAAGCTCAAGTACAGAACCATCTACAGATAGGGTTACAGGACTGGCTTTACGAAGTTGAAGGGGGGTGCTGTCACAGTTAAGATGAAGGAAGTTTTGAGTCATCCAAGAGATGACTGAGTCAGAGATGCAATTAGATAGAATAGAGACAGCCACATCAGTGTCAGGTTTGGTATGGATGTATATTTGAGTATCGTCAGCGTAAAAATGAAAGCTGAGGCCATGTGATCTTAAAAGCTGACCAAGTAGAAACATGTAAATGCTGAAGAGCAAGGGGCCCAGTATTGAGCCCTGAGGAACACCAGACTTAACAAGACCAATTACAGAGCTTTACAGGTAATGGGGACTCCCCTCCACCACCACCAATGTGCAGCATCCACCTTGATGATATGACGGCAGCCATAGTGCGCCAGAACGCTCACCACACAACAGCTATCAGTGTGGAGGAGAGCAGAGTAATGAAACCAATTCATAGAGGGGGATTATTAGGAGGCCATGATTGGTAAGGGCCAATGGGAAATTTGGCCAGGACGCCGGGGTTACACCCCTACTCTTTCCGAAAAACACCCTGGGATTTTTAATGATCACAGAGAGTCAGGACTATGGTTTTACCTCTCATCCGAAGGACGGCGCTTGTAGTGCTGCTCAGCCAATTGAGCACTATTATTGAATTCAAACCTAGACTAAGAATGCCGGTGTGGACTTCAGGGCTCTACATCAGGACTTCAAAAGCCTTTTCAGTGGAGGTACACTTTTCACACCCCAGACTCTTTAGCAACACATTTATGACAAAACATTGACCACAATCTTTTGAAATGGCTCATTCATTCATTTTCTTGTCCAGAATTTCAATGTAAAATGTAAGCTTGCTTCAGTGAATAGAACCATTTAGAATTTTGTTCACACATTTTGTCCACACAAAACTCTCAATCCACACTTTTTAAATATGTTCTCTTCCAATTCCACAGCACACCTGAACCCTTTCCACAAATGGTCTAGAAAGCTGCTCTGTATGAATTTGGTGTTTTGTTACACTAAAGCCTCAGGTTTCAAAACGTACTCCTTGGGGCTTTACTTTGAATACTTCCAAGATATTAACTCCCTCATAAACCTACACACATTAATGTCTGGACTCACACCACATTGTAAACAATTATGTTTACCAGTTGAGCCACTCAGGACCACAAACACTCAGATTAAAATCTGCATCTCTTAAAAATGTGTATTTTCACACAGGAACTCCATTGCAGAAAAGCAAGGCATAATTAATTTGAATACTATAATACTCATAGATTTTAATCCAACAGAGATGAAGCATACTAGCACTCGAGTCCATTAGGGGTGAAGGCGTTTGGCTCTCCTCGTTAAACGCCTGGCTCTTGAGGTTCGGGCCTGTAGATCAGGGTGCTGCTCTCATCCTAATGGAACAGGCAGGAGGAAGAGAAAAATCGCACCGAGAAGGGCAATTCCATTTAGATTCTATTTTTTAAAGTGCAAATTAAAGTCACACTTTGCTCATAGCAGGAAGTGTTACCTTAGATGCCTGCTTTCTAACAATGCTTTCAGAGGGTGGTTTTCGAAGCTCAGCAGTTTTCACTACTATGTTTCAAAGCAGGATTCAAACTCATTAGCGGAGAAATGGATTCCAAGAAGCGGAGATATGCCATTACCTGTTAGTGTCTTAGAAATGAGACGCCTCTGCTGGTTCAGGTCATGGCCAAGACAGGAGAATTTCCCTTTATAATAGAGCCAATTTCACCCTCCCTAATAAATTTTGTCCAGCCACTCACATCTGTATGAATCCACAGCAATGTGTTAAGAAATATAAGCCTATTATTTTAAACATCAAAACTCCATGGGCTACAGCATCAGCACAACCCAATCTGGAAACGTTCTGGCATCAGCATGCATACAGTTACTTTACTTACCAGCTTACCTTGCTTTTGATGATAAAATAACATAGAATAGTAAAACTGCTACAGGGGGTTATTCAACTCAGGCTAGTTTATTGCCGGTTAACAGCATGTTATGTAATTCAGTTATGTTACTGAATTAAAGCAAACTACACTGCCATCTCAGGGTATTGTATGTAATTCTACATAACTGTTTTTCAAAAAGAAGAATATTTTACCTCCTTCTTAAAACCAGTTCAAAGATTTATAATCAAAGAATCATAAATGCCCATTTTACAGACTGGGAAATGTTCCCAGCCCTGGTGAACCTGAAAAGACGGAGTAAAGAGAGCACACTGGGAAATACAGCTGTGCAGCACAACTTGCATAGGGCCTGAGTGGATCACACAATAGCCTCGTACCCCAACCCTCCGGTTCCCTTGCCGCTCAAGAACTGAAACTCGACTTAAAGAAAATAATGAAGAGAAGAGCATCACAATAACCGAGGGGATGTGTTCCTGTGTTCCAGGAAGGACTAAAAGGATTGCTGTGGCACCCTTTGCATGACAATCAGAGAGGCACAAAAGCCCAGGCCCTGGCTGACTCAGTGTCACAGGGACTCGGCCTCTTTATGCCCCTGTTGCTCCCTCACAATAGCTTTACCAGATGCAAAACTGATAAGGGCTTTGTCTCTTTGTCCCATACCAATGAGTCATCCCTCCGAGAGAGGGGCAGACAGTGAAGCACAGCGGACATCCCCCTCCACAACCCCATACCTGCCAGAATCTCATGCCTTCTTTCCGGGCATACCATGAAATGGACTGATTCAAGCAATGGCAAAAGAATAGCGCCAAAAAAGCCCTTTTCAGTAGACTCGGTTTTTCTTTCAAATGAGAGTACAAACCAATTTCTCCAGCCTCCAATCTAGCATCTGTGTGACACCCTGGTCATCTCTCTAACAGCACTGACACATGCAATGACAGTCCTAATTGATTAGCGCTGTGTTTCAGTTTTGTGGAAGAAAGGCAGCTTTTCAGCCCTTTCCTGTTACAAACACACCTTTTCTGTGAAAAAGGCTCAGCTCAAACACTACATTTAAACTCCCCCCTGTGGATTATTACCTTTGATAACAACAAACAGCAGAATTAGCGCGAAGCATGACATTTTGGAAAATGGCACACTGGATTAACCCACCCAGTACAAAACCAAAGAGTAAATCTTATAACCATATTTTATGTCTTTGTGGGCACACTTTTTTGTTAGGAAAAATTATATAACAATACAAGTGCAAATCTAAAAAACAGTTTCCTGCTGTATTAGAAAAGGACATGCCCAACAGCAGAGGTTTGGAAAGTCACTGATGAAAGAAAACCAAATGCTGCTGATTTTCTGACCTCCTGTTTGGGTTGCTAATTAAAAACGGGGCTCTGTGTTTTCATTAGCAGGCAGAGGGAGTGGTGTGTGGCATGCTGGCTGGCATGTTCCACAAAAGACGTGTGGGACAGCCTTGTACACTGATACAGGCAGCTTAATTACTATTGAAGGTGTTATATAAGTGTTTTACTGCTGTTTTAATTAATCTAATCCAACCTTCTTTACTTGCATTTCAGTTATTATTGGCACAGAAAGAATGCTCCTTTCTAACTATATTTTAATTCAGGTCTGCAATCCTGCTCCTGAAGGGCTATTTCACCCATCTTAATGACTTGAATTAGCTTATTATTGGCTTAACTGGATATAAAAGTTTCTCCCAGCTTCTCAGATGCTGGTGTTTTAAGGACACTTGAAAAACTTGTAGACACACTGGCCCTCCAGGACCAGGACTGAAGGATGCTGTAGATACACTGGCCCTCAAGGACCAGGACTGGGGAGCCCTGCTGTAGATACACTGACTGAGCCTCCAGGACCAGGACTGGGGAGCCCTGCTGTAGACACACTGGCACTCCAAGACCAGAACTGTGGACGCCTGCTATAGATACCCTACTCCTCTAAGACCAGGAGTGGGGAGCCTAACTTAAGTATAGCTCATAGTTCAGCCAGAACATTCCAGCAATAATCCCTCGTTATACAGGCTTAATTTGATCCTCAAAAACTTGCTTGTAAAGTGAGAACCCATTTTATGGTAATTAAAGTGTCATTACTTCCTGTGTTATGATCTCTGATTGGCTACCGGAACTCAAGAAAAGTTCCCTAAACCACCCAAACTTCATCTTCATCAACGGGAAACAGGTAGGAATTACTTGATCCTGTATAAATGAACACTCATATAGCAAGGGATTACTGTAATTTCAAGTGATGGTTCCTTAAAACATGCACATATGCACCACGTCACCAAAGCTACTGTATAATCAAATACCAAAAGAATAAAATGGCTTACATATAATGAAGAGACATTAAAAGTACAATAAATTAGTACAGGAAATTCCTCTCTTTATACATCACAGATTTAAACCCGCAATAAAAATTCCAAGTTCTTGTGTTCACACTTAAAGCAAGAGAGAAAAAAGAACATGAAAACAGCAATTTAAGAAAGGAAAAAGTAAATCACTCTGAGATTTCCCAGTGAGGGGCAGAAAGTGTGCTTTGTTTGCTTTCAGCCCCTTGTCTAATTGAAACATCTGTGGAGCTCTGGAGGAGTGTGTGCACTCCACTAGCCGGAGAACACAGGGAGTGTCGGAGAGTTATTGCTGCAGGAGAAAGGAGGCTCTACATGTGCACTGTTTACTCAAAGACTGATGGATGATCCTCCTTCCAAAGTGCAGGCCTGCTTGCCTTCACCTAAAGGTGAGAAGCCAGTTCTCCCCTCGGCTGTCAGCCCAGGGTGGAGTGGTTCTGTCCTGTGCCTGGCATGATAACACACTATGAGAGTTTAAATATGGAAAATATTTCTTGTTTTTTTTAACTTCCTGTTTTCCCAATGAACAGTGCTTTCTTTCATCTTTTGGGAAAGGGAATATCTGTAGCATTTCCCCCCAAAGTTACCACAGCACAGAATCGCCACACTGTAGTTTACACTGTCTGTCTGCCCCTACGTTTCCACTTCTTAAGAACACATTTTAGTCACAATGGCCACCGGGAAATATACAAACATGACACAGAAATGCTACGGACAAAGGCCCATCCTTCTGAATGACACCAGGTTTCTGTGTGCTAATGCTCATGTTGGAAAATTGTGGTTCTACCGGGAAAGAGCTCATGGAACACAGTAGTCAAGCACAGTGAAGTCAAATGAAAGAAGGAAAGAGCATAGAGGGGTTTGGGAAGGTATGTAGAACTGTAAAAGGTACAGCAAATGTTAAGTATGGTGTAACTCTGAAAACATATATGAGAGCATAAAGAAACAGTATAGGAAATTTAAAATAAGGACACCCCCTTCTACCACAAGCCCTGTCAATCAGTCTCAAGCAGTCTAGTGTATGAGCCATTATCTGTAACTATTCCGATATCCTCAGGAGAAGCAGGATGCAAAAGGCTTTACTTACTGCCTTATCCAAAACAGCCAAACCGCTTTTACTAAAAGGAAATTAAAAGATAGGCCAAGACTGCGTTTAAAGATAGGAAGAGCCAGGAGACTGCTAACAGCTCAAGGTAAAGAAGACATTCTTCTGCATTCCTGTCATTAAGGTAGGAATCAATTTTAATAACAGCTTGCAACCAAGCCAATCAATAAACAGTTTCACAAAACAAACATTCTGGTTCATTTTAAACAGTGAAAGAGAAAGAAAATAGTATTGCAAAAGAAAGAAAAGTATGTTCATGCAATCCGCTGTTTGTGTACTGTATTGCTTCAAACCTTAATACAAAAATTCCAGATTAATATCTAACCTAAAACCTTTTTCAGTTTATTTAAAAAAAATAAATACTGTTCCTACAGCAACTGCACACCCATCAGGTTAAAGACAAAAGAACATTGCAATAGGGTAGATAAGTGTTGCCAGACATGACAAAGTACACCAACATAACCCACAAGAAAAAATTCCAGATTCTTCCCAAACCCAATCAAATTCACAATAATTCCTTACACTGGAAACTCTGGACACTCCACTCAAAGCGCTTTACAGATAATGGGGACTTTCCTTTCCATCTTAAAAGCTGACCAAGTGGAAACATGTAAATGCTGAAGAGCAAGGGGCCCAGTATTGAGCCCTGAGGAACACCAGACTTAACAAGACCAATTACAGAGCTTTACAGGTAATGGGGACTCCCCTCCACCACCACCAATGTGCAGCCCCATCAGGATGATGCGACAGCAGCCATAGTGCGCCAGAACACTCACCACACACCAGCTATCAGTGGGGAGGAGAACAGAGTAATAAAGCCAATTCATAGAGGGGGATTATTAGGAGGCCATGATTGGTAAAGGCCAATGGGAAATTTGGCTAGGACACCGGGGTAAGACCCCTACTCATTTCAAGAAATGCCCTGGGATTTTTAATTACCACAGAGAGTCAGGACCTCAGTTTTATGTCTCATCTGAAGGAGGGCACCTGTTTACAGTACAGTGCCCCCATCACTATACTGGGGCATCAGGACCCACACAGAATAAGTGCCCCCTACTGGCCCCACTAACACCCCGCTTCCAGCAGCAACCTTAACTTTTCCCAGGAGGTCTCCCATCCTGGTACTGACCAGGTTCACACCTGCTGAGCTTCAGTGGGTCGCCAGTTGTGAGTTGCAGGGTGATATGGTATGCAATCAGTTACCGCTTACAGATGCATCCTGACATGTTTGTCAAACATGATCGGTATTTATCAGAGTGAACTTCTTTCAGCAGGTGGCTGGAAGAGGTTGGGGGCTCAAGAGTTACTTGCAGACAAAATCCACCTGTTAAGACACCAGCTAGCTTCCTGCGTCTCAGCCCTGTCCTGCTGGGCCTGACTCCCTGGGCCTCACCTGAAGAGGTTCTCGGCTCCAGCCCGCATCCTCATCTCCTTGTTGATCTGCTGGTTGATCTTCACCCGCCGGTGCTGCAGTCTGCTGCGCTGCGTCTGTGCCAGGGGGTCGCATCCCTGCAGGGAGAACACGGGAGGGTCAGGATCGAGGCGACGGCGCCAGCCCGGAAAATCTCCCCCAACTCCATCCCTAATGGAGCACACAGCCCTTTTAACCTAAACATGTAGGCTCAGTGCAAAATCTGTGATGCCCCCAATTAGTGCAAACGGATCAACTAAACGAGAAACAGAAACTGCAATGGACGGGCGTCTTGTCCAGGAGGTAGTCCTGTCCAAGTGGTTAGAGATTGGATGGAAGGACAAACAGGAAAAAAACACACCTTGAATGCTGGCTTTCTTTATTACAGAAGCTGGACAGCTGACTCCTTCAGAAAAAAAGACTTTTCGGAACTCATGTGATCGTTGACCTTGACTTTATCAGCTTTTGTCAGTTGTCTCCCCCGGAAACTGAGCACGATCAGCCTCTGGGGCGGAGCGGCCTTGATTTAGCCCAAACCTTCCCATCTTCCCGCAGAACAGTCACAGCCACAGCCAGTGTCTCCGAGCTCACGGGGCTGCTGGCTGAGCAATCTTGCCGCCCTTGTCTCCTGAACCCACTGCGAAGCCTGTGGCTGGCAGAAAGCGCCATAACGCCTCTCGGAGGATGGCATGAACAGCCCTTATTCTCCGAGCCAGGCTGATGAGCAATTGGCAGGGTTTTTAAAAATAAAATCAGTGAATCTAATGAAAAACCTGGCAGGGAGGGCCTTAGCTAGCCTGGGCCCTTCATCTTTGTGTAAAACAGCCTGCATCTCCACTCAGCTCCAGCTCTCCTCTGCCAAGCTTCAGGCGAGTCGGGGAATGAGGGTTCCCACAAGTGTTCAAGTCAGAGGAGTGTGGACAGCCTGCCTGCAGGGACAGTGCTCCAGCTAGGGCATCAGCAGTTAGGGCTCTGGCCTCAGAATTGGAAGGTCATGGGTTTGAATCCTGGGTTGGGCACTGCAGTACCTTGAGTGACAAACGTCACTCTGACTCCTCCGCTAAACTGCCCAACTGTGTAAACGGGCACAAATGTAAACTCCTTTGGATAAAGACATGATATAAATGTACAATGATAAAGTACAGAAAAATTCAGGTATCTAAAAAACATTATAGCCTGATGACTGAGTTTAAAGTAAACAAAAATACCATTTGGGTTTAAATTGTAGGACATCCCTGTACTGCATAAAACCACAAGTTGGACATAAAAAATACTAAGTTGAATATTTGTACTGTACCTTTTCACTTACACATTTACATTTACATTTACAGTACATGCAAGACTTCTGTAAAGTGCTGATTCAGATCGTGTTCCTCTGCAGTGAGGAACAAGGGGGCAGGACTCAAACATGCAAATAGGGGGCAATTAAGAGAAGCCAATTACCATGAGCAGCATGTCTTTGGACTGAGGAAGGAGACAGACGCAGGGAACACTCAGACTCCACACAGAAGGTGCCCTAGTGCAGAATCAAACCCAGGACCCAAAAGATCAGAGGCAACAGTGCAAAATATAATGCCACTCTTAAATATATATATAACTTGACTAATTCTAATAATGTGTGTATCAGATACCAAGATTAACTCTTCCGAGAGACAAAGACATAACCAACTTATACATTTTCCATTTGATGTTCATAAAACCATACTAATTCTTTGCATTTATATAGCATTTATAATCTCAAACTTCTTCACATATTGAGGGGACCAACAACATCCATCCCTGAAGTGCAGCACCTACTTGGGTGATGCTCGAAAGCCATTTTGCACCAGCAGCTCCTCTACACAGCAGATCAGGCAGAGCAGAGAGAAAATAAATTAAAATGGAACTTGAGGAAGGCCTGACTGTATGAACTTATTAAGTTAGTTAATGCTTCTACTCATGAAAGGAGCCACAGGATCTTTAATGACCAAGTAGACCTTGGTTTAATGGCACAATAATGTTAATTCACTCTGTTTGGATATCGGTGGCTCTGTGGCTAAGGATCTGAGGCTGTGGCTGGAAGGTTGCCGGTACGTATCCAACGGCCAGCAGAGGAATCTTGAGCAAGGCCCTTAACCCCAACTGCTCCAGGGGCGCCGTATAAATGGCTGACCCTGTGCTCTGACCCCAAGCTTCTCTCCCTGTCTGTGTGTCTCATGGAGAGCAAGTTTGGGTATGCGAAAAGACAAATTCCTAATACAAGAAGTATAAGGCCAATAAAGTGATCTTAAAAAAAAGTCTGGTACACAGAGGTCCACAATGCATCCAAAACACGATCATAAAAAGACCGTAAAAGATCATGTGTTGGTTTGTAGATATCTATAGTGTATTATTATTGCCAAATTTCATACAGCAACTTTAATTCATTCACAACCAGCAGAGACTGAAGGGCATGTCCCAGGATATCAACACTATGCATGACAAGCACAGAGATTTGAAAACTTAATCTTTTAGGTAAAATTTTGAAAAGGGCAGCGAATTCCATTAAACAAATCAGAAGGAATTAGGAAATCAAGCTTAAGGAAATGTAAGTTTCCTTGTAAATGCAAAGAGGTTCCACAAACTAAGACGCAAAATTATTTTGTTGAGTCAATTAACTGGTATGCTATGAAACATGTTCTGAGATTCATAAAAGGGTTTGACAAGGTATTAATATTAATCACATCTAGTTACTTTCAATGAAGGGTACTGTAAATTGTTTATAAGTAAATTCAGCTACACCTAATATTTTAAAACTATGTAAAACTGCACAAAAATGCAATATGCCATATTGTCAACAGTTCAGCAACAAGCCTGGGAATAAAGAGAAGTTAAATAAACTCTGAGTGATTATCACAGTGACCCACGTAACCACTGTTCAAATAAACTTTTAAAAGGTAAAAGTTCAAACAGGATTTCCTTCGTGAAAATACTGCACTGCAAAGAGTGCCAGAATCCATTGCTCAACAGAAGTCAGAGTCACTCCCACCTGAAAACAGTAAATCCAAGTAGCGTCTACATCACTACCTAAGGATTATCACACAAAGAAGGAGGATTTCTAGCAGGTCTGTATTTACTCAGTTCAGACTGGTGACAATTAACTGCGAAGAGCATCTGTGAACTAGGCCAAAGAGAGGAGTTGTGTGCCAGGGCTGTAGGAAACTTAAAATAGCAACAAACATTCAGATGCCTGTCCTCTCCTGTGTCTGTGTCTGACACAAGTCAAAAACCTCTCTGAGGGGGTAGGGGAGTTATCATCCAACCACTGCCCCCTCTAAGCAGAAAACTGGATTTCAGGAACAAGTCGCTAGGAAACACAAGAAGGACTGCACGCCCAATCATGCGAGCGGGAACTCCTTCAGTTCGGGTTGTGTTGTCACAAAGACCCCCGCCTCTGCCTGCTGATCGTCTCTGCTTCTCACCTGCCACACCCAGTGTGTTTCCGTGGCAGTTCAGAGAGAGAGAGCACATCCCTCACTTACTGTAGGAACAAACACTAAAGACACCGTCAAAAATCACCTGTGTAAAATAGAATTCCATCCATCCATATTCCAGCTGCCTCTTCCAATATGGGATCGCTGGGGAGCTGAAGCCTATCCCAGCAAGCAACATGCGCAAGGTGGGATACACCCTGGATGGGACACCAGACCATCACTGGGCAAACACAGACACACACACACACTCCTACAGCAAGACCCCTGGGATAATTTTTCAGATGCCAATTAACCTAAAGCATATCTTTGAACTGTGGGAGGAAACTGGAGCACCCAGAGGAAAACCACACAAACATGTGGAGAACATACAAACTCCACGTAGACAGCAGCCCAGGAATTTGAGCCCAGGGCCCTGGCTCTGCAAAGCAGCGATGCTAACCTCTGTGCCCCCATACTGCATATAACCCAACATACATTTGTTAAATCCAATTTTAAAACACTGACTATATAAGTCAGAAAACTAAATGTGGACCCAAACTTTAAGTTGCCTTCCAGAGTATGATGTTAGGTAATGTACACTTTCCTGTAGAAATCCCTTATGATCTAATATCCATCATGTTAAATCTTGGTTACTACCACAATGCCCCTTCACTGTTAAATCATATTTTAACAGTTTTTCAAAGTGGGGTACACTGAGACTAAGCAAAGTTCAGCTATGGCTTTAGAACAGAAGGTCTACAACAGCAGTTCTCAACCTAAAGTCCTCATACAACACCTCCCAAACATACAGAACCTGGGACAAAAATAATAAAATGGAGAAAAAAAAACTGAGCACAAAAGAGATAAACTGCAGCCAGAATCAAAGGTTCTAATTTCTGTCACGGGAGTTGTAATTGTGTACTGATTTCCTCTGTTTGGATGGATGCAAGCAGGTGGCTAAAGACCGTCAGTGAAGAAGGAGACCAGAAACTCTCAGGGCCTGGAAGTGAAGCAGCGAGAGGCTGCTGGTGACATTTTCTGAAAGACTCCTGTGCAGAAGAGACTGTTTGCATCTCACAGCAATCAAGATCAAACACTGCTCTACCAAGGCTCTCCTGTGTGGCTTGACTGGTAAAAGCACTCGCCCAGGCACAGGCTGAGCTCTTTGATTTTCTATGCCAGCAGACCATACCATGTTACACATACAAAGTGTACAGCAATTGCCTGTAAGAGCCCTGATCACCTAATCCCACCCTACCCACCACCAGTCATTATCAGATAGTAAACAGCAGTGGGCAGAGTAGGATTAGATGAACAGGCCTCTGTGCAACACAGCACCAACAAAAATAATGGGCAAATTATGAAGGGAAAAATTATCTGCAGACAAACTACTGCTTCATTACTGTACTTTGTGTGAGCTATTTGCACATAAGATGGTATTACTTGGCCATTGTGTTCTTGGGATAAATGTGAATTACACATTAGTATACTGCCTCTGGATAATCTCTAAATTACTCTGACAGATGATAAATTCGGTAGTGGGTACAGAACAAGTAAACAACATGACTAACCTCCATTCCTCACCCCTTTTTTAATAAAGAAATGTGGTGCTTTGCAGAAAGAAATTACTCCTTTTACAAATGAATTCTGGAAATGGCTCAAATCACCCACATTCTGTATATGTACATTCACCCCCTGATTTCACAATACTTTTAACCATTGGTGTGGCTTTCCTCTGAACTCTAAAATGAAACAATTCTAAATCAAACTGATTCACACCCTCACGCCAGTCTGTGCATACAGACAGACTGCAGGAGCTGTGGGTATCCTACAGTCCTGGAAAGCTTATGGTTATTGTCCCAAGTCATATGAATAAAAATACTTTACTACTTTACTTGAGAGTAGCAGGCCTCTGAACTCCCCCTTCACCAGCCCAGTGTCCACAGGCTTAACGCTGGACTGAAGATGAGTTTCAGTTTCAAGGTAAAACAGCAGTTTCACAGTTCATATTTCCATGACATCTATTCTACACCACTTCACAAAGTTGTGACAAGCACGTTTGAAATCTACAGTCACACTCCAGCTTATCATCTTAGCAAAAAGAAAAAGATTACCGTGGCTAAAAAAAATAGCAGTGGAAAACCACACACTAGAAATGAGTGGATGAGAAGTTTATATTTTAGGAAAAAAAAGAGACACGATGTTTCAACCAACACATTACCAGTTCATCACACCTGTGTTACCAAGGTGTCTCATAAAATTCCAGTCAACTCTCTCCCTAATGAGGGGAATCAGTGCTTCTGCATCAGTCACAGTCACTTGAGTGTAGCATTGGCAGACATAGATGATCAAGTCCTCAAAACAACCCCAAAACACTTAATCAATATCCATATACTGTGCCATATAGAAAATCTCTACGCCCTTCCAAAAGTAACACATTTTGTGGCTTTACAGCCTGAAACCAAGACACACAAAAGCAGAATTTATTTGACCTTTATTTAAACCTTGTAACACACAACTTCTAAGTGAGAAAAAATGTTCATTCTGGAATGTAATTACAAATGAAAACATAGGAAAACTGGCTACATAGAAATACATGTATGTCTCTTGGTAACATCAACAAATGAGCTCTGGTATAGCCAATTGCCTTCCAAATCACACAACAAGCTAACTAGCCTCCTCTTGTGTTCAAATGAAGTGATTCTGGTGATTTCAATTTAAAATCAGCTGCTCCTGCAGGCATCCTCTGCTGAATGGTACTTTAATACTATTCTAAAAACATGCAGTACATGTAAAAATAGTGAAATTCATATTTTGAATCTCAGTACATAAAAACAATGTGGTGATCAACATTTCCAAATGAAAGGCTGTTTTTTCTGGACTCTAGACACTAATGAAACGCAAAACAACTGCATTTTGCAGCCCATGGCTAATGAGCGATAATGAATCTGAGCAGCGTGAATGTGAGGTGAATGATTTTGAAATAATCAGGGGAACTCGGAGACAAAGGCCAGTTTTTACACTGGAAACAAAAGTAGTATTTGTGAAATTTAGGGGGAAGACAAATCTGAACATAAAAAGAAAGAGGCTGTTGTGTCATCTTAGAAAGCCAACACAGTGGGGCTTCGCTACAAAGACACAAAGACTAATTGTCTTATAAATACTAACCTCATTACTTACAATTCACCAAACTGTAGGACTCTTTTTCCAGACATCTTTGTGCTTAATTGGACACAGTGGTGAAGACATCTTTGTGCTTTATTGGACACAGTGGTGAAGACAAAATTTGGTTATTAGATTGAAAAATATGAAAGGGACTGCTTAGCAATGACCAAAAAAATCCCTCGCTCTACATGTACTAATTAAAAGTGCATTGCCCTCCAGCAAATCAATGCATGCAGTGCAGGAAGAAAACGCTTTGATATGCAGTGAAACTAATCATTATCAGTTTCTTTTATAACATTCAAAGTGCCTGTCGAGAGGTGTATAACACTAAGAGTCCAAAAGAGAAAGTTCTTGTGCCTCCTAATAGGCTCTTCAGGACAAGGTCATTGATTTTCCAGGAATTTTTCTTTGGAATCTAGAGAAGGTTTGATGAATATAATGCATTGCACACATGTGCCAATCTTCTTGTTCAGCTCTAACTTGGCATCATCAAAATTGCACCTTTCATCTGAAATCTGCTTCCTGACCCAGGACACCCCTGTTTAGAGAAATGTTGCAGGTCTGGTTGCATGTACGTTGATTTGGCATGACATGCTCCTGGCATGTGAGGCACCAATTGATGGATATGACACATTGCACACATGTGCTGATCTGTTATGTATTAAATTGTGTACTGAGAAACAGTTAACTCTTCTTTTTGAGGGAAGATGTACGATGGCAATTGATAACAAAGCCCACCTGATTCAAATGGCCTCAAACTCTGTTTCCTTCGCAATCTGCATATTATTTTCCAGAAGATCCCTCGCTTTTGCCTTTACCCAACATAATAAACCTACTCATAACAAGAAGTCACACACTGGACCTTGTCATTACCTGTGGTGTGGCCAGCACATCCTTGAACTGGGCATTTCAAATCATCTACCTACAAGACAAAGTGTATGACCATATTTTGAAACATCAGTTTGATTCATTCAGATTTGCTTTCCCAGTAAATTTTAAATTCTCCTGAAAGTGGCCTGGAGAAAGTCTTTGGGAATCCACCACACTTTAGAGTTCCACCCTAGGTAGTTGTTTATATCTGTTTGCTCCCTTAACAATTCAAGTCATCTAATTTTTTAGTCATTCCCTTTGGTGCAACAACCAACTTCGCTCCAGGAATTGCATGGGAGTCAACTTGAACAGGGAAGAACACAATACCAATGCTATGTTAAGACACTGACTGCCACTAGGTTTGTTTTTTTAGGAAACCAATCAAAGAAGGGAGCCCATCTGTCACACCTGACATCCCTCCCTAGAGGGCGCTCCACTACTCACGTTATTGTCCTTGTGATTAAGCTCTCCAGGTGTACCTTCTTAGATGTATTATTTTAAGACTAGCTCCTCCAGTCCTCAGGGCTCATCATTAGGGTAAGGATGTCGCGAGGCCCGCCTGGCACCAGGAAACCCTACGTCCGTCTCCTGAGGGCATAGGCCTCATCCCCGACCCCTCCCGCTTCCTGAGCCAGGGTCTGTAGGATCTCGCCATGTCACCCTTGGACCTTCATGTTTTGTCTGTCTGTGTTTTCCCCCTTCCCGGGGATTTTAACCTTCTCGCGTCCCAGGATGGATTACTCGCTGATGGACTCTCAGACTGTGCCCTGACTTTTTGACCCGTTTGGATTTGGATGCCATTCTTTGTCCCCCTACATTCACTGTCTCACGGATTGTCACTATTATTTTGTGCACTATTAAACCCCTGTGTGTTTCCTTTTACCACACCTCCTGTTTTCTCCAGCCCTTACCGCATCGGATAGTGTCTACTACAAGACCTGACACAGATCTCAGTCCGTGTTCATGACACCATCTTTCAATATATTTTAAATCAAATAGATAACACTCATCTTAAAGTCATTTCAAATTGGTTTCATATTGACTCATAGCCCCAAAACAGCTCTTATTAGGGTTGTTAATAATCACCAATAACCGCTGTCTCTGGTTCCGATTTGTGCTGCTGGATAACAAGCTGAATCATGTTGAAAACACATCCGTTCAGACCTTATCTAAAGGCAAGAGTTTATGTCAGAATAGTTTTCACAATACTACAGCTCTCCTTTAAAAGGGCTTGAACGGTTTGGCTCCTGACTACATCATTGAACTGTTCACTCCCTTCAGATCCTCCCAGTCCTCGAAGCCTAGGAGACTGTGTTTTTATGATCTGTTCTTCTCTGCCCCAGTGTCATCAATCATTACCTCTTCTCCCCCAGGTGTAGAGCAATTGGTTACATTTTGACACATCCTATCAACAGTATATTACCTTATATAGGAGAATAGGCAGATGCAGGTTCAACAGAAGGAACAGAACAAGCCTGTATGATATGAAAGGCATTACAAACTGTTCTGGATAAGTGTGCTCATTTTCTGTTGCTCTTTGTGTCAGCCCTGTTATTGTTTGTTTTATGACCATACGACCGCTAATCCCGTCTGTGCCTGGGCGGATTACGGAACTGGACACACTCCAGCCACAGATTACTAGACGCACACAGAAAACGGGTCCACCGCACTCAGCCCTGGCTCCGGTCGTCTTAAACACAGTATTTAAAACAATATGTAAGCAAATGTCAAGGTAGGGAACAGGTCAGCGTTCTAAAGCAGATTTGTTTATGAATTCGTCAGCGAACCGCTGACCGCATACAGTGACTACAGTCATACCGCGAAGCACTGAAGTTTAACGACGCAATCACAACTACTGTATCATATGTAAACCTACATGTGAAAATCAATTCACAAGCAGCGCCATTAAGCAAAAATACTACTCTACAAACTGCCTACCTGCGAGTACTGCATTAACTAATTCTATTCCCGTCTCTGCAGGAGGTAAATGCTTTAAAGTATATGTACAGTATACAGCATATGCATTTGAATATAGCACAAAGATAAAGTGTAAAATAGTCCATTGTCAGTAGTATGATACTGTGTTACTTAATGTAGCCCAAGAGAAACTGATTTTGGATCACGAAAAGCCTATTTAGTCTGATGAGTAAACGCGAACAATCATTTCAGCGCTACAGCCTAACACCTGTTGTTCCTCTTGGTTTGCATCTGCCTGAAGCAAACCATGGTTTCCATCGATTTGTTTTACAAAAAGACATTGCAAGTGATGAATTATTCTTAAACCCTGACCCTTGAAAACCTTAAACGCTGTAAAACAGTAAGAATGCATTAAAACGTCTGTTTCCTAGGTGATATTCAATTATCTATAGCTGTCTGTCTGATCGGGTATACGATCTTAGATTTTTATCAAACGACATTCAGGAAACATCTTAATTCATCGGTAAAACTCACTTCATTGTGGCGATTCTACCATGAAATCATACATGAATAAGAAGTTTTTCTTCGCTATTTTTCGGGATGATATACTCAAGACTGTATTGTACAAATCAGACAGGGACCTATGTAACTATCACGTGGACACTAAAAGGAATCCAAACAGTTTCTCAGGAGACTGATGACATTGTCACACTGCCATTAGATTATGCAAATATTGTCGCCTAGTACAAATATATTGGATTTAAAACACACCAGAGATCCTGGACAGTGAATGCCATCGCGCCAGTTAGCACTGTACAGCTGAGGCAACTGGGTTTATTTTATTTCTTTTAAATTCGTTTATCAGATTACAAACAACTCCCCCCCTAACAGTGCACACGCCCGATCTCCATACTGATGCATGTTTTATCTCACCTGATACGCGTCTAAGTGAGCGGAGCAGGGTGTCCTCAACCAGCTACTGCAGCTGCTGATGTTGCGGTTGTTAACCCCTTACCTTCCGGATGCTCCCGGTTGGGCTGACCTCCTCTGCTTGCGGGCAAAGATCCTCGTCCGAGCCTCCAGACATCCCCACCACACCAACGCGCCGGCAGCGATCACAGCATCGCCGCTGATTTGCCAAACCGATCCCTTCAGGTCGCAGACAAGCAGGTGTATTATGACAAAAATACTAATACAGTAGTAATATTAACGGACACCACAGTCTCTGTAGCCCCAGAACTAATCTACATTACACCAGGACCCGAAACGCTGAGGGTGTAAAAGGACGTGCTGCGATATCCTAAGCAGCATGCTGATTTTAAAGCAGCTTCTTTTCCCAGGCCTTTTTTCTTCTGGGTTTTAGTATTTTACTGTAGAACCACAAGCAGTGCGATGTATGCTGGTACCATATCAAGGAGGCTTTCCAGTTTCAATTTAGGTGCTCCTTTTCCTTGCAGTGCTGCGTTTGACCTCCAGTCTCCGCGAGTTGCTGGTTAAAAAAAAAGTTTCAGAAAAAAGTGGAAATTTTATCCCGGAACAATATGGAGCAACAGGGTAAAGCTCATCCACTGCATCTGCCTGCTCTCCAGATCTTCTGTGCTGCACTCGCGCAGCTGACTTTCGCACCACGAGCACCGCTTGCTGCTAGGGGTGAGGGAGGGGATAAAGGTGTCGGACAACCAATCAAAGCTCAGACTCGTATAACTGCCGCGGGTTTGAACAATGAGAAACCCACTGAGCCCTTAACTGACAAGCGGTTTTATCCAATGAAATACCAAAGGGGCGGACACCGCTTTCGGCTCTGTACTGTGGAATTTTTGTTGCCCTTAGCAACACGTAGGCATTAGAGGTTGGGGGCGTAGTTTTCATGGAAATTACAATCCACGAAGACCACCCATCAGGACAAGGGGGTGACGTAATCATGTAACCAAGCCTCGCTTTTGTGAAGATTTGGATAACAAAACCAGGGGAGTCTTTATTCCACTACATTCATCTCAGAGCAAAGCCTGTTCTGGTTTAAACTGCGGTGCAATGGGAGTCATATCCGTTACACACATTGTAATATGGGAAAAGGCAAAATAGACTGAGTCAGTACCACCAGAGTAAAGTCATAATCACGTGGACAATCAAAGCAAGGAAAATACATCTTTTATTATAAAGAACGTAAAGAGCATCTGTTTGTTTGAAAACTTGATACCGTGATCGTTAGCTCAGTTTCTCCCCACACTTTCTCTGTCTGGTTCAATTTAAACACACCTGTATTTAACGCAATACATTAGCTTTGTGGTCACAATAGCAATTAAATATTTTATTTACGTTTTGAAAACATTTTTTTTTTCACGTAGGCAAATTTTTAGAATGGAATCAATATATGTGGGTGTAGGAGGCGAAGTACACAGGAGTCCCTGTGACCCTGCAGAGATCCTGAGTGACACCCACACACCCTGCTGTGATTTGATTATATTTTTGCCGGTGCCTGATGGGCATGCTGACATGAGGAGAACAGCTATTGTTCAGGGACACAGGGCCGAGCCTATAAACCTCTATAAACCCACTACTTTAGAAACCTGCAGTAATATGTATAGGCCAGGTACCTCAAGCCCAATTTCTAGAGGGCATAGTGACTTAGGTTTCTCTTTCAAGCTCTTGGTTACCTCATTGGTTAATTGTTTAATTATCTGCATAATGATAAAACGTCCAACCAGGTTTTGACATGTTTTACTTGTAAATGTTTGTTTTGTGAAGTGAACATTTTCAATCATCAGCTGGAAAAGACCTTTTGAATGTATGTCTAAGAAAATAATTGCATTAATTGTTTAATTGACTTCTCGAGATGGAACACAAAGAGGAGACACTGGCCTAGTGAAATAGACCCTTGTGCCCCCTGAAACAGACCTTATCTATGACATTATGAGGGGGTCTCGAGCTGCAGGAGATGTCTAACCACTCTCTGGCCAGAACAATCCACAGATCTTGATCCTGTGTTACAACAGATGGGACTGGTGGGAGAGGAAGTTCATTGCCAAACACCATTACCCTCATCACAGCCTCAACTGGAGGCCGACCTGCTGGAGGAATGATCTGGACTACAAATATTTCAAAACCTTGCCGAAAACATGCTATATCCTTCGATTCTTACACCTTATATAGTGTGGATCCCAAACTTAATCTCCACCAGTTAGCATTGGAAGGTTATAAAACAAAATATAGACAAACTATAGTAACTAGCCTGTCTGTCCATTTTCTAACAGCGTTATCCAATACAGGGTCATGGGGGAGCTGGAGATTTGTCCCAGCAAGCAACAGACACACAGTAGGAAACAGCCTGGACAGGACGCCAGTCTATCACAGGGAACACAGGGACACAGAGATACATTCACTCCCTCAAGAGGCAGGTTTCCCAGAAATTAATTAAACTAGGTCTTTGTACCATGTGAGAAAACCCACAAGAACATTGGCAGAACACAGTTAGCACCTCAGGAACTGAATTTGAATTTGAATTTCAATTCAAAATTAGCAAAGATTGAAATTATTTAATTACCATGGCGAGGGAAAACACTGTCCCTTAATGGCAAAGTGACTTTAATTGACTCTTTAATTGTATCACAATTTGTTTATCTTTTTTAATCCATTCCTTCTGCAGACAATAGTTTCTTCAGGCAGTATGAGGCTAAGATATCTTTTTATGGAGTGGAAAACTAGAAAAAAGGTACAGTAAGCAGAAATATATTGACAGAACTTCTCAAAATAGAAGGTTAAACTTGGTTAACATCGAAGCATTGAATCATTGGTTAAAGCTTCTTGGATTCAGAAACTTTATGTAAGTAAGAATTGGAACTACAGTATTCACAAATTCTCTTTTAGTCGTTGTATAACATTTCCTCTTCAGAGAGTCCTTCGAGCTCCATTCCATACTCCTCTGGAAACTGCAGGAAAATGTTTTAGTCCAAATGGATTAACGTACCCATTCATTAAGACCCCATTGAGTAATGATTCCTGCAACATGTCTAGACTTCTCATTCATGAATCCTTCATGATAAGCACAACCCTGGTGTAATGAGGTGAAGCAGGAAAAAACACCCAGGAAGTCTAAAATGTCCTGAATCTTTGGAAGTGGGCATCTATCAGGAATTGTCTATTTATTTAATTATTTTAAAATTTATACAAAGGCACAGGCTTCTTTTTTTGTGACCTGCCTTTAGCCAGCAAATCCTGCACATATTCTTTGACTTCCTTCAGCAATAGCTTTGGTATAGACATTCTTCTCTACTGCAAGGTTAATTTTCAGTTTTAAGTCAGGGGTACAACCTATGTCATCTTCAGTCCTTGCAAAGGCATTTTATTTCATTTCACCTCCTCACACTGCATTCTTTTTACTATTTGTCTTGTTCTAACCCAAGATGGATCAGATCCACAGTAGGGATCCATTGCTCTGGTTTCCCATCATGAGGGAGACCGTCTGGCATGTTCACAGGGTTGGGTTTTGTAACCTATGCTACAAGGACCAAGTTTGGCTCAAAAGTTTTGGTGTTCCTATGAGTGAATCCGTACTGAGATAATGATAACATCATTTTAATGCTTTCTAGGCTCCCAAGAGTGGGGTGATTTGATAGTACAATGTTGTGTTTTCTTGAAATCCACATTGGTATTTTAATTAGACAGGAAGAGCCTTTGGGGATTTTTAAACTCCTTACACATTACCTGTAGGTCTAACAGGATGTTAGCTTGGTTCTATTTGTTCAAATAAAGCAATAATGTTATTCTGTAATCCCACATGCTCTTGAAACCTAACATCTGTTGCCTGTTTATTTGGGATACAGATAGGTTTCTTTCTACTTCTCACTATGAAGCTGTCATCATACTGTACAGTATACTGTATATACTGTATTGAACCTTCATGAATTGTATTTACTAATGCCTCAATTTTATTTTTATTAATTTGACAGCCTCACCCAGCAAGTCAGTTAGTGTCTTTTAAGTGTTTTCCACTTGGTCCACATAACTGTTGATGATTTCTTCAAATACTTTTTATCCCGTTATTGGGTGTTCCAGTAATTCTCTGCTCACTAGAAATGGAACTCGAATTGTTTGAAGTCTTTTTCCATCAAGATCTAGGTTGACATCAACTGCCCAACCTGCAAACGGAATGTGTGGTGCCATTTTCTGTAATAATATTGATGCTTTCTTCTATCTAGTCTGATCAGTTCGTCTTAAGGTCTCACTTGTAGCACAGGTCATTTCTTTTTTGCACCTTCTCTCCCTTCTGCTAACATGAGTTCCTGTATCAAGCAGAACTGGACTTGGCACTGAACAAACATGTTCTCCCAAGTTTGACAATGTGTTTAGGACACTTAGGTTTGAGATTGCTTAATTCCTTTGACAGAAAGGATGAGTGTTCTGAATACCAACTGAGTTACATTTCTTATATACAGTACTTTCTTGTTTTTGTTTTGGTTACAATTTACAGCCAGGGACATTGGTGTTCCCTTGGTCACAGAATGTCTCTTTGCTGTGACCACGTCCCGTGTCTCGATGACTGTGGACGACTCAAACAACCTATTGCCTTGTGTTCAGCACTGCTGCACTTAAAGCAGTGCTGACAGATGGAAATCCTTTCTTGTGTGCATTCAGGACAAACCTGATGTGCTGCTCTCAGAGTTGAGCCGATGTGTATTGGTTTTCTCAGCACCACCATTTTTTCAAGGAACTCAGTCAGCATCAGCAGCTGTGAACTCAGTTCCTGTATAACTTCCAGATTAGCCTGAACTTCAACCTGGATGATTGCTCAGTCACTGCCCGTGAAATGTCCTCTTTTTTTGTTTGAACCACAATTTTGTGACAAGGATAGACAAGGTTACCTAAGCAATTCAGTATCTGAGCTTCATCATCTGAGGCTCTTATGATTTCCTCTCACAGAATGTGATCTTTAATTTTTGGATCAGACAAATATGGTTTCATGTCCTCCCTTATGTTCACATATTTATCATCTAGTCCTTGATACATTGAACACAGAATAACTCCCTTTAGTAAATGCACATCCAGCCTCCACTTCAGATGACAGTAAAACCTTTTGTTTAAGTCCCGTCATGAGATAGATAAACTGCTGTGGGCTTTCCTTCTCATGTTGCTTGACATTAATCAACTCCCGAAACAGTTATGTTGCAGCTGTTTCCCACAGATAGACTCTCAAAAAGTTTTTCAGTTCAGTAAGGGTTACATCTTTCTTATTCCAAAGCATTTCTTTAAATATTCCAGGTCTGATAATTCTCCAACCAGCCCTTATTTTCTCTGTTTCACTGTGTTTTCTTTTTACACCTTCATCAATCTGTTAAGTAAAGTTACAAACATTGATATCTGACTTAGTATCTCCAATTTCACCGCCATGAATTGTGAATTCTTTACGTTGCAAGAGAGCTGTCTCTTTTCTCACTGGCAATGTGTTTCAACTTCAAAGACTAGTTGAATCATCAATAACATTACTGGGTGCATTACTTTACATACTTTCTTCTCCAACTATTTCATTTGGAATAGAGGTAATAAGCCTTTGCTGTTCAGTCTACTTAATTAAATGTTCATAGTCCCCTAGTATCGGCTATAATTCACTCTTTCTTGAACTAAATGCATGTAAGCTGCCAGGATCTACAGGTAAGAGTGGACCTCTGGCTTCTGGAGCTTTGGAGTTTTTTCCCTGTTTTCCCTGTTCTTTCCTTTCCATGTTTGTTAAAAATCATTAGATCTATCTGATCCTTTAGGAGCAGCCGTGGACATCTGTTTTTAATAGCTCCATGTTCCTAAACTGTACTCGATTTACTTATACAGTATGTCCCAAATTCATTACAGGCGTTCATTTCAAGAATATTTTCAGTGGATGCCCCCATAAACAAAAGTGCAATTTGGCACTGTCGCTCCTCTTTCAGTTCAACCAAGCACTACTTTTTGTCCCACATAATCTCCTTACGTGAAGACCTAATTTTAGACCGCTGTTTAATTTAAGCCCTTGTAGTTTAATTCCTATCAGCAAGTAATAATGTTTGCGTCCTGACGCTGTTGAGTTGAAGCACACCTGGTTTCGTGTTGCGCCTTGTCGCTTAATTTCAACTCCGTAATAATCTATTGGATCTCAGACAAGCCCCCAATTATCACTGGTCCCAATGAATAGAAGCATTGGATCGCCGTACCTGTAAAGGGGAGACGGTTAGTTTCAGTGCTTTCGCTGTCTTCGTGTATTTTGAACTAAGAGCGCGACATGTAACCGTTCCTCTTACTCTGCTAACTGAAACCTGCCAATCTGTTGCCACAATGTAGAGAATGAAAGGGAGCACTGACACGTTCACCGTTACCATACCATGAGTCAAACGTTGTCTAGCCCTTACTCAAGACAGCACTCCTCTCTGGACAGGACGCACGTATCCCAGGAAACAAAAAAAAAACACAATTTCTATTTGTCTTTTCACAATAAGAAAATTGTGTGGTCATCGTTAAGATAGGAATGCGTTTAATTAATTTGTGTTGTTGTTTACGTAACTGCTCCCGGAGGTGAGCCTATAAATCTGCCAAGTGTGCTGTCGGGGAAAAAAACTCAATAAAGGCCCGGGAACGTTTTCATGGCTGTGTACCGCCCTCTTGTGGCAGCATGAATATAAGATAATCATTGTGGACCGGAAGGAAAAACGATGTCTTGAAATGGTGAGAAATTCGTTTATGAACTTTAAACTGAAGTACACAATGGTTCATTTTGTTGCATTAATTCAAAGAGCCTAAATGAATCCTTAATTAATCTGCCTGACGGTTTTCTAATACGTTTGTGGTCTGAAAATGTTGAACTCATTCAGTTTAAAGGCTAAAAACGATTTCATTATCAAATTATTACATTAATGAGAGGATCACACGGTTATTTAATCAGGTCTTGTTAAAATAACTATTAATTAAGTTAACAGTTTAATTAATCTTGGGCATCATACTGTACCTAGTCCCGTGTAGACCCCAGGGTCGGGCGGTTATTGTAACGACCAAACTGACAGTCACTAAATTGTAAAGGGGATTTGTTTAATTAGACGAGATTAGTGAGCTCCTCGGCCTGTGAAACACGCAGAACCACGACTGAGATGGGCTTCCATGTCCGGGTCCTCGACCCCCACATCTGCAGGTTTACATTTCATCTGAGCTTACTTACCTGAAGCCTTTACTGAACCAACGAGTTGCTTGACTTGAACATTTTGCGAGTTTTTTTACACTTTACGATACTTATGAAATGCAATAGTTAACAGATAACGTCCAACACGGGACCCAGCATAACAGAAGAAAGGGACGTGCAAATATTGCCTGAGCTGAGCTCCTTCTATCAACGTAGATTACTGTAAATCTTTATGGATTGTGATTGGTGGGGGTGATAAAACAGCAATATGTGATCTGTGAACGTGCTGCGTCCTCAGCTATCTGATGCTCTAGCGCTAAACTGCCTCCAGTCTTCGGACTACGTGGTATTTTGGTTTTCACTCCTTTTGAGCATTCAGTTAAGTGATTGGACTACTCAGCGAAAGTGAACCAGTTTTTTTCCTCAAGACGCGATGAACCGTACATGTCAAATACTAGAAATGAGCACACTTTTAAGACCCACGGTTTTTGATTTAGTGCTTCATTCCACAAGCTTTATCTTAAATTTACAGAATACTTATGAAGGAAGTTGGAGTTCCTACGTGAAAACGAAACTAGGTGTATTCCATGATGAAAAGAGAAAAAAAAACAAACACAACGTTTCGGCTGTGGAGCCTTCTTTTCCTCTCTTCTCAGCATGGAATAAACCTTTACTTGTTCCTTTGCAGCCTACGCATGCTGACGCAGCTACAGTACCTACTTGAACTAAAACGAAACTTAATTACTGAGCGTAAATTGAGGACCTTGGAACAGCAGAGGGCGCGATACTTTCGGCGAGGCAGCCATGCAGGAGAAAGCGAAAGCAGAGGGCAGGTCAGCGAGCTGTGCGTTGCTACTTCAGCGCAGTACGCTTGTAAATAGAGGAGGAAGTTTAGAAAAATAGAAAATCAGATGCGAAAAGACAAACGAAAAGAATCCAGATTTAACAACTTCATCACAGTGAGTCAACAGCTTTCACTTGTTCTAATTTAATGTTAAATCAAATACGTTTCTCTCTTTCGAGATTTGCTGCTTTAATAACGTGACACACATACACCTTGAAAGGACAGACAGTTTGGTTAAGTTTTGATATTGCGGTAGCGGAAATAATTATATATCGACAGGATTATATTTATTATGAAATGTGAGTCTGAAAACCCCTTCGGTGTTTCGTTTTCTGGATTTATGTGTCGGTCGGTTTATACAGTGTGTTTGGGTGTTTTGATTGGACATTGAAAGAAAGGGTGCTGGCGATTGTGTTATTAATGATTAAAAGGCTGGCGTGTTCTGACCTGATCGGATTGCTGTCAGGCTTTAGTAGTGAAGAAAGCAAAAATAAACTTGTTTCAGATGATAACTGATATACCCGGAACACAGCCGTCTGACTACAGTGTTGGTCCCCTAAAAGAGTTATAGGGTAGTTCCCGGTAAAGGACACGCAGAATATTTAAGCAATAATGAAGGAGAGGAGTTTCCTACTTTTACAAATATAGGATATTAAACAATAATGATGATCATAAAAGTGATAGAGTGCTTGAGTAATAACTTTAAAGTGCGATAAAGCTAATTATTTACACAATATCTGGACACCTTTGAAAATAAGAACGTAAGAAAGGTTACAAATGCACGGAGGCCATTTGGCGCATCTGACCCGTTTGGTAGTTAGTAGCTTTTTGATCCCTGGTTTCTTGGAAAGATATCGGTTTCTACCACACAGCTGGGTAGTTTGTTTCACACCCCCACACCCCTTTAAGTAAAGATGTGCCTCCTCTTCTGAGTTTTACAGTAAATGCACTTTTACAGTTTTCAATTGTGTCCTGTGGTTTGTCTTCCACTGTTTCACGCAAAATGAGCTTGTTGTTTTAATGTCGGGGGAGATGGCATGTTAAAATAAGCTACTTTGACTTTAATTACAAAGTAGTAACTATTCCTTGCATTTATGAAGTAATTTTCATCCAAAAGAATCTCAAAGCACTTTTACCACTTTACCTATAGATGGAGCAGCCATTATGCCCCAGCACCCAGCAGATCAGGTGGAGAAGCCAGGTTGTTCAAGTTCAGAGTGGGGTTCAGTCGGGATACCCCACTCTTTTGAACAGGGAGATCTTCCCTGGTTGGTGGTGATAGCCGTCAAAGACAGCTGTACTTGCCTTTGACAAAATGGTGTTGTGTAGTTCACTGCTGGAGCAGGGCTGGGGGTTAGAAAGGTGGTTCTTGGGGAAAACCTGTCAGGTTTCTGTCCAGTTCAAGGAGTGTTTTGGAAGAAGAGACAAGTCAATATTTTTGGAGATATGGGCTATCTGGTTATGGATCGTTTCATATGAAATCAGTGTTGACCTCATCCCTTTTGGTGTTTCTATGTGTGCAGCCAGTGGTGGGCGCAACTCAAAAACAGGAGACATTACAAGGGTCTCAACTAGCCCTGAAAAAGCCATGTGATGACAGAGAAAGCCGTCATTATCTTGGCTGCTGTAGTACCTGCAAATAGCAAATTCCTATATGGAAAATACAAAAGTTACAGTGAGGAATCCTTATTCAATAGAGGCAGGTGTGGAAATGTTTTTTCAAGTATTATTTAAAGTAGAAATAATTCTGCAGTTAAGTAAATTACTGGACATTCCCAAGCCTAATGAAACATTTTTCCCAGTTCAAGTGGTGCCTTTAAATAAAGCTCAAGGCCCGTCGGTTTCACATTAGTAGTGGTTCAAGAACATTCTCATCAGGAAATGCATCATTTAAGCTGAAAACTGATTGTGATTCAACATGCATCCAGATTCATTTCCTCTTCTCTGCTGTGTTTTGCCTCTTGGTATATCATGGAAATTCTGAAGTAAAATTGAATATTTTTCCAAATGCGTTATTTGGCATGTGCACCCCAAAGTTAAGACACAACCGGAAGAAACAGCACCCTTAACTCAAAGATGGAGACAGGAGATTGTGCCCAATGTGCCACAAACTCTTGTAGTTCTTTTTCCTACCTTGTCATTAATGTGTTTGTTTCTGGCAGTTTTTTCCCCACTGTTTTTACATGTATTCCTTTTCTATTTGTATGACTGCTATATCCCCTTCTAATGCTCTGGCAGTGCTTATCATGGACAAAATCCAAAATATTTTGGTTTATTGTAAGTGGGCACACAATTTAGTGCCAGCTATAATTGCAGCTGGATCATATTAGAGTGGGCATACATTTTTTGGAAAGAAACACTATGAGTCTTCTTTTAAACCGGTTTGACCCACAGCTCTCTGTGTTGTGGCGGGGCTACCAGTCAAGCTGGCGGTTAATCATTACCGTGACGATGGAAATGCTTTCTGTTCCCTTTCTGTCAGGCGGAAACAGGCCACCACAGCCATGGACTCCAAAGGGAAGTACCTGTACTTCATCTGTGTGGAGAAGACCCATAATTCATTCATCCCGGGCAGCATATGTTACATTGAGGAAAGACGGTATCTGGAAAAGTTTGAGAATGATTCAAACCCAGAGCATCTGCCTGTAATGGCTATGGGAAGCATGGTAAGTTATCATGTGAAGGTGATGGCGCTCCGGCACCTGTCCGAAACAGAAGCAGGGCTGCTCCAGGCAATTGTAGAAGACGCCCAGCGGCTGCGCTACTTCCTGCACAGGGACGAGCTGGACAGTGCGCTGGCCCTCAAGATCGACGCCCCGGTCTCCGTGGAGATCCGGTCGGAATGGTGCCAGGGGATCCTCCGCTACATTGGTAGCATCACATCCATCCCTGCCTTGTACACCTCTCACATGCTGCCAGGGATTTTCTTCGGGATCGAGTTACAGGTGAGTGTTCAGAACATCATACTACAGGTGGCAGGGGCCTTGGCTGAACCTGCTCTTATCGTCCCTCTCTGCCTCCATGTCTGTGAAGTTCAACACTTAAAAGGAGACCTGTTTCCAGCCCCCGGCATGTAAACACACAGGAATGCAAGAAAACAAGTCATTTGGCTCCTCTTATTTTATCATGATTTTGAAATTATTTAAATTAATAATTTTGTGCTATATATCCTAACATTGTTTGTTATTTTATTGCTTCCTCAGTTAAACTCCTGAGTCTTTTTCATTAGCAGTTTCATGTGACTCTGTTTCCTGTTTTGTATTTATAATGTGTGTTTTTGCTACCTGTAATTCTCTGCGCTTGTCTGTGTTAAGTGTCATGTACCAGGTGTTTGGCCAGTCTTGGGAGTTATCTAAAGCTTTCTGGATTTCTTTTATTGCTTCTACAAGTGTTTGCCACTCCTCTTACAGATAAATGGTAAACGTGATTAGTTTACTAACTTAACCAGAAGCTACTAGATCACTGAGTATGAAAACAGTTGTCATAGACTACTAATATTTTATATGCAGCTGCCTATGTCCCTATTGTATTTTCCCAATGTTTGTGAGGAAAATTAAAATCTCCTATGATAGCCACTTTTTCCTTCAATATTGATTCATGGTTTTGTTATAAAGTTGAATCATAAATATTTTGAATATGAATGTTATTCATGAAGCATTAGCCTCCATGCTGGATGTACAGTACCACACTTAATTGGGGACAAAATACACTCTTAAGGACATCAATTCAAAAGGGTTATTGAATTTCCTATAATGAGTGCTGAATCAGTGATTAGTCATTGCTACTGTAAGAATTATTTCCTTTTGTGCTGGTGGTAGTGATCCTGAAGTCCAAGTGAAATTGTTTTGCAGTGCTAGTATCAGTCCTTCCGCAGCGCAGTAACACAAAATAGTTCCCTGTGCTGAAATAAGCCACAGCTGTGACACTAACATTGTGCTTGATGCTTACTATATTTGTAAAAAAAAAATTTAGTTGGAGTGTCAGAACTACTTTCATTAATCGATATCTAACAATATAAATCTACAATATCAATATCCACCAATATTGAAACAAAAAGTTTAAGAAGTTCCAGTTCTGTTCTGATTTATAGGGGAGACTTGATGACACCATTCCCAGCTTTAAGTTCTTTGCTCTTACACTTTGCTGTGTAAAAGTCTCTATATAACATTATGCTATTTGTAGTTAGTTTCTTATTTATGTCAAAACTCAATTCTGTGGTGATATTCTATTGAAAATATAGCAATTCTATGTTAAATTAATAGTTTATCCTGATAGAACTGTATTTCATGATGCAAAATGTAGATTTTTAGCATTATGAATGTAAAGAGAGGACCAAATCATTTTAATAATGCTTAACGCTGACAATGGATTGATTAGATTTGATTGGTAAATGTGATAGATTTGCTGTTACAACACAGCATATATAACTGTTGTTGCTGTGATCTAATTCTTGATTGTGATCAATGTGTATTACAGATTGTTGAGTGATAAGGGTAGTTTTTTTACATCCAAACTAAGCTGTATTAGTTGGTATTAAAGTTCTTATAATGGTAGAAAAAAACTAGTAGAGGCCTTAAAGCAATTAGCCATTGTCCGAAAATACATAATTGTAATTCCTGATTGTGTCTGATACATTTACACAGAAGTGTATTTATAAAGCTAATGGCAAAAAATCACTTTGGCTTCTGGTGTCCATTTCTCTGTGACAGCTTCTTGTCATCCTACACTGCATTCACTTGCTTTCATATGCAGCTCCTTTTGGTGTGTAAGAAAAAAACCAATACATTCATCCAGTTCATGGTCAGGGAGGGACAGAAGCATGTCTTGCAAGCAACAGGCACAAGGCAGGATACACCCTGAATGGGATGCCAGTTTGTCACTGGGTAGACACAAATACACTCACACCATTATGCCATAGTTATACACTAACCACTATGCCACTGTGCAGCCCCTAAAAACAGTACAAAGAATTATTCAAATAAAAGATTCATACAATATGTTTGTATCTGCAGTCACACCACTGTGCTACAGCATCAAGGTATCCTTGGAAATTGGACACAGCATTGCTATGTGTAGCTGCTCGTACATGAGTGGTTTTCCCATCGTGAGACAGCCTGAAGTGTATCATGGCAGTAAGTGTTTTGAAAGGATGGCCCTGTATGCTTGTTTCCCCTCTGCAGGGAAATGACAAAGGAAAGGGCGAGTATGATGGGACATACATGAGCAGAACATTTTTCTGCTGCGAGAAGAACTGTGGCATCTTTGCCCCCTTTAACCGCGTGAGACCTGGTCGCCTCCGAACCAGCTGGCCCCAGCCCCTGACCTCCCGGAAGCCTCCTGCTGCTTCAGCAGAGCCCCTGAACCCCGGTGATAGAGTGCAGGTCTTCCTAGCAGACGACTCATTCCGGCAGGGCGTGGTGATTGCGCTGAAGAAAGAGGAGGCTGGGATGTGTGCCATCATCTCCATGGTGAGTCCCCGTCTTCCCTCTGCCCCACTGTGAGCCAGTCACAGTACAGTAGCTCAGAATACGTTTATAGGATCAAGCAGGCAGTGGTCTGTACATGTGTAATACTTCGTTTTTCTTCACAAAAGAAAGGAGAGGAGGTGTAACATTTTATTTACTGTTCTGGTTTGACATAGAAACCGTCAGAATTCGTATAATAATATAAACAAGTCTGGCTACTGGTTATGTTTTAATGATGCCATGAACTGACATTGACAGTCAATCTCATAGCAGAGCGCTATGTACAAAAAGTCAAGAAGTACTTCCTGTGTGGAACATAACTGACAATACAATGCAAGCTGAGCTGCATTCCAGGTCCCCATTAACCTGGTCGCTTGGCATTGGAGGACATGCACACCCCCTGTATCCTACTTCTTTAACAAAATAAACTTTATTCGCACAATGTATACCAGTCTTACAAAGCGTGCATCTCACATCTCAACATAATGCAAAATCTCTACCAAATTCTGAAAGTTTTTAAGAGGGTGACTGTTCATTCTCAATCAGTTCACTTTGCAAGTGGTTGTTGGGGCTGGATTGGCACAAGAGCTCTCCAAGCTCTTCAGGGTGTTACCATTTGCTGTAGTCATGTCTCTTTAACCTGTCCTCACTGCCTATTTGCTGTTACCTGATTAAAGTCTTCACTAATAAGCAGTAGTGAATTGTGAAAGCGGGCGGCAGTTTCACCAGCCCTGGTGTAACATTCTTCCCACCCAGACCTGAACCATCACCTGCTTTTGCCTCGCTGTGATCCTGACTTGTCAGATCCTCACACACAAAGAGCTGACGTCTGCATACTACAGCTCCTTGTTTTCCTATAAATAAACACATTCAAGTAAGCTCAGAAGGAGACTATTCCCAAAGTGCCTCACTACTTGCTTATGTATAAAGTAAACAAAATTAATAAAGTTTCTCCTGAGCCATATTTAAAATGTTGCTAAATCGCCGTGGAGATGGTTGTGAGTTGACCCTGCAAGAGTGTGGCCACACAGGACTGCCCTCTTGTGAGGGGTTTTGTTGTGCAGACAGGTTTCCTGTCTTCATAGGCTGTCCCTGCACTATTGTTGCCCCTGGGGTGTGATCTGCGAAGGAGCAAGTTACCAAAGCGTGAGAGCACACTGAGTGTATGTGGAAGGGAGAGAAACAGGAGAAACAAGGTGCCAGTGATTAGTTTCACTTAGTGCGTTCTTAGACTGATATCACACGGGTAGAACGGGGCAACAGAAAGGGTCATGGACACACTCCCTGTGTAATACAGCTGATGAACAGTCGGCCCTGTTCCAGGTTTCAGTTGCCAGCGCAGGACAGAGTTTAATGGAGTCTTGCTGTGGCTCAGCGCTGTGTGTCTCTTGTAGGAAGGGGAGAAGCAGGAGAGGCTGACTGTGCCGTTGGAGTGTGCGATGAAGCAGGAGCTGCTGTCTCCACCAGGTGGGTGTAAGAGAGGGGTGTGGGGGGGTGTCCTGTCTTGAGCAGGAGCTGGCTCAATTCAATTCAAGGTGCTTTATTAGCATGACCGATGGGTACAATCAGTGTTGCCAAAGCAAATAAAAAATTATAAAATTAACATGGAACAAAACAAAAAACAGAAGTAAAATAAAATCTACAGACATGTTACAGACATTTACAACAAAGACATATTATAAAATATTGACATATACTGTAGGCGGCTGGAGCATTATTGGGAGACAGACTCACTGTTCCTCAGGCTGTGACAGGAGATCACATACCCCTCTCCCAGTAGGATTGGGACCCGTTGTGATTCTGGCAGGTGTGGGAACTCTGGGATTAGATTTCTGAATTTCGGGAAGAATGTTTCTCTAATCCCAGAGTATCTGTCACAGTGCAGTAGGAAGTGCACCTTTGTCTCTATTTCTCCCCGCTGGCAGTGGGAGCACAGCCTGTCCTCTCTGGGCAGCCAGGTCTGCCTGTGTCGCCCAGTTTCTATGGCCAGGTTGTGGTCACTGAGCCTGTACTTCGTCTGGGTCTGTTTCTGTTTGTTATTTTTTATTTTGGTCAAATATTCAGCTAGTGTGTATTGTCTGTTTAAGGTTCTGTAACATTCCAGTTTATGTTGTGTTTGTGTGTGTGTGTCCCAGTGTGTGAGATATTGCTGTTTGATCTGTGCTGTGATGTGGTTGAGTCTGGGTTGTGGTGCTCTAGCAGTGCTGTCCTGAGGCTGGTTAGTGTCGGCTCTCTTACTCCTGATCAGCAGGATCTCTTGAACTGTTGTAGGGAAGGAGTGACTCTGACTATCCATGTCTCTACTGAGGCAGCAACTGTCAAGAACTTTAAAGCTCTTTTGAAATTCTAAACCTGTTTTGATTGATTATCCACTTGAAGTTGGATAATGTAAACAAACACATTCATTTAAACAAGTTTTATGTTTAACTAATAAGAGACGCATGACTGCACTAGCTAATGAGTAAACAAGGCACATGTTGGATCTTCATTACATTGAACTGTGAAAGTTAACACATTTGTAAATGAATTCTGATAATTTAAAGTGGTATTGTTTTAAATTCACAGTTTGAGTGTGTGTTATGGTATTAAAACACTTCATAAGTACATTTCGCCAACTTCATGGTATTCGAATCAACTGAAGCTACAGCACTGAAAAAAACAGTATGGTACTCCTACTTTGTTTTTGTCATATTAATCCAGAAACAACCCTGAAGTGGCTCACTGATCACAGTATATTTTATTGGAGCATTTTCCCTCAGAGGTATTTTTTGTATCGGATGTATCAATGAAGTAACGTAATTAACATTGTAATTTGAATTGTATCGGTTCCTTTAGTAATCTCCCTTTGACATGCTGTCCATCTCTCGCGTCTGCCTCAGCGTCTCTTCAGTTAGAGGCTGAGATGGACTGGCAGGACTCTGTTAGCTCAGTATGGTCTTTGGACGGCGATGAGAAGCACTTTTCCCTCAGCCTGAACTCGGTGGTGGAAGTCAGCCTGTCTGAGGGGCGGACGGTGTATGGAACAGTGCGCTGGATTGGACGTCTCCCTGACTCGGAAGGAATCAGAGTGGGGCTGGAGCTGGTAACTACGACTGGAGCTACAAGCATTAGTCCTTTCTCTGGGAGGACTTTAATAAGTGATGAAGTGGACATGAAGTTTGAGTACTTTGAGAAACTGTAGGGAACACAGTTACTTTTAACCCAGTTCAGTTCTGGGGTTTACATCAGGAGTTCTCAAATGATGTTCTCAATAACATCAACTGGAGTACTCAAATGGCATTTGCAGATCAGGTGACCATGAAGATCAGATGTAATATTTAGGAATCTTAATGTATGAGCTCTTCCCAATTGATCCTCGAATAGTTCCCCAATTTTGAAGTAATCCAATCAACCTCTCATCACAACTCCCTTCGTATTCTGTCTTTCCTCCTGGACTGCCTCTCCCAGTATCTTCATTGCCTCGATACACTCTTCGCCTCCCCTCATTCTCCTCACCTTCTGGCCTGTGCCGCCTTCTCTCTCCTCCTCCTCTTGCCTTTATTCCCCAGAGGTTTTGCCTGAATGAATGAGGCCCGAAACAGGCAGCCACAGTGTCTCAGTATGTCTGCTGTGTCCCGGCAGGAGGAGGATAAAGGTGTCAGTGACGGGACGTTTAAAGGGCGCCGCCTGTTCCAGTGCCCGCCCAAGAGAGGACTGTTTGTCAGACAGTCGTCCTGTCGTCCAGACTCTCGCTTCCAGCCACCAGGGAAGAGAGATGGCAAAGCCTCAGGGTGGCACACAGGTCAGAATCTCCATTCCTTCCCTTCTCACCTCACTGAGGTCCTTCTGACTCTCAACACCATTAAACCTGTAATGGATCCAAATAGGGTTGCTAACACTTGAGCAGCACATCTCTGACTACGTTTTTCCTCCCTTGAAACAAATGACGCATATTTCAGGATTTTGGAAGAACAATTTCCCAGGCTACAAGCCTACGTCAGGCTTCTGCCTTTTGATGGTACAATCGTTTTCAGTGCCAGTAGCTGTATTTCATGAAGGTCTTCTGGGAGGGGCATAGCTTGGAAGTCAGTCCCCCAGGCTGTTTGGCATCACTGGGCAACACAGTGTTTGGATTAACACAGCTCTAGCACATAGACACAAGCAACACGTCAGCCCTGGTGGAAGTGTCTGTTTCTTTCGTCTTTCTGTGTGTTACTAATAAAATGCAAGCATGCCTCAAGGGAAAAAGTTTTAAAGTAACTTTTTTCTGAATTGTATTATCACTGTAAATGAATTATGTGACCTACAGTCTTCTTAACAGAAGGAGTTTATTTTACCATATGTTCACAATCGTTCATCAAGAGCAAAGCATGCAGTCCTGGTAGTTGTTCCGAGGTATTAGATGGATTTCTCGCAGGCAGAGGATTAAGGACACTGAAACCTGGACTGAAATCGTTTTGATTCTCCCGGTGTGTGCTGATGCTGATGGTACTGAACTGGGGGCGTGGGCCTTATGGGCAGTGTGTGAGCAGGTGCCCTCTGTGTGTTGCAGTGCAGGGGTCTGTGAACAGCCATGCAGTGCCAAGCACTGTTGCCCCTCTGTGGGGAGACCAGGCAGTGCAGGTGCTGGCAGGCCAGATGAAAGGGATCCAGGGGCACTGTAACTCCTGCTACATGGACGCCACTCTTTTCAGGTCAGGAAATTTCTTTAGCTTTATTTTCATAATTCACTTTTCGTACATTACCAACTGCTTCACAGGGAGACCTTGGTAACAGAGGTAAAGTGCAGATGAGTATTTATTGGAGAAATAAACATCATATGTTTAGACTTTGTTTTTAAACCTTTTTACTTTAGATATGCTCAAAAATAAAAATATGGGTGTTTTCTTTTCATCTAAACATTCTTTGTTCAATCCTGTTGTCCCATACGTGTCTTCACAAGTTCTAACAAACATGTTACGTGTATTTCATTCATTAGCCTACCTTTGGCATCAGGCGATCAGGAGTGTTGAAGTGTTTGGGGAACAAGTGTTTTAGTTTTGTGTCGTTAGCAAGGGACACACCTACCATTTGTAAGGCACTGTGAAGGGTGCAGTATATACTGCACGCCTCAGCAACAGGCATGTCAGGAGACTTCTCATTCCCCTTTGTACTGCCAACACGGAGCAGATCAATAAGCCAAATTCCAAACTGACGTGTACAAAATGTCCTAATGATCCCCGGGTTTTAGAAAAACTGTACTACAAAGACATATGACTTACCTGTTTTGTTCAAAACGGAGTGATTTGAGGCATTGCCTTTTTTTAGGAACTTTAAAATGTTTTATTTTTTAAATGTTTATGCTGTTTAAAAATAATCATCAGAAAAGGGCCTGTTCTCTTTCATGATGGATTTAGGCCTTAAAAGATGGGACAATTTACACCTCGTGTCTTGGAGCCTAAGCTAGTTAAACTGATGTCTCAGTTTTTCCTGCTCCAGCTGTTTCAGTAGTAGCCCAGTAACAACCTGTCTCTCTCCCCCAGCCTGTTCTCCTGCTCCTCTGTGCTGGACTCCCTGCTGTTTAAATCTGCCCAGCCGAGTGATGCGCTCATCCAGGCTACACTGCTGAGAGAGATTGTTAACCCACTCCGCACGTGAGTCCCTGTTTTCCAGCCCGCTCCTGCTCCGCTGCAGCTGGCGTGATTAGCACAACGCAGCCATGTCCTGCTGTTTTCCGGCAGTCTGTACTTCACTCTTCTCCTCAAGGTCTCCTTCACAACTGTCCCTTGCTGAATATGCCTGCTATAGGAGCTGTGATTGTCGGCTTCTGTCCTGTGATTGTACCTCTGGTCCCCAGACAGATTTGTAAACACCTGAAAGGATAAATACTTTATGCTAAGAATTTCATACAGATACTTGTGTCAGAGACGAAATAAATAAATACAGAGTTGTCTGATTCCCATGTCACTTGTTGTTGTCACATACTGAAAGGCCCATTATCAGTAATACAGTGCCTTTTGAAAGTCTACACACTTGTACCACATTGTGTGAAATCAAGACACGTGTAATCAGAAATTATTTTACCCGTATGTACACATTGAAATAAATCAGAAATAAATTATCATCTAATGTTCTTGATTTCAGATTGTTATGCCACAAAATGTGTTTAATGTTGTATTGTGTTGTGCAGTGAGGGCTATGTGGAGGCCAGCAGCGTGATGAAACTCCGGAAGCAGCTGATGGAAGGCGGGCACTGTGCCAGCTTCACCACTGACGAGAAAGGTATCCCTGACCTTGTTTGGCCATAATATGGAGCCATTCACATCTGAGCACATTTGAGCACAATGAGCACATTTTCATGTGGGATAATACAATCTGAATAAGCTATTTTTTCCAATATGAAGCCATATTAAGGTACTCAACATACATTATCAGTGTGATGTGTTATTAGAGTGGAATCTTCCAACTCTTCAAGCAGCGTACAGGAACCACCGGACGGTGGGCGGTGTGAGCTGGGTGACAAACATTTTGCCTTCAGTCTTCTTCAGTGTGGTCAGGAGGGATAAATGGATGTTGATCACTTGTATGAGTGAAGCAGAAGTTGGCATTTGTATCATAAATGACGACGGTGACTCTGGAGAATCAGTGTGCAGGGTGAGATTGCAGGTTCAGGCATAACCATTGAGCTATGTAAATGTGCACGTTAGCTAACTGGTAGATTACATCCTGGTTATCAGCCTTCCCGGGGTAGGTTCTGTGCCACCATGACCCTGAATTGGATGAGCAGTTATTGAAGTGATGGGATGATGAAAATAAAATTATAGCTATTTTGCTGAATCAAGACAACTTATAGAAGATAGATAGATACTTTATTGATCCTGTGAGGGAAATTGCAGAAGGGCAACATAAAACCAGTAAGGGGTAAAACTACTCCACAGTGGGATCTGTTTCTCTGATCTATATCCGTATGTCCTGCACCTCTGCCATGTCCCACAGCTCTTATGGACCCAGTCTCCTCCTGGAACCCTGTGGTAGTAAAATACATTATACATTATACATTATATTATCATACCCGGACATGTTACTGTGCCATTTTACACCCTTCTGTCTGGCTGCAGATCCTGAGGAGTTCCTGAACCTCGTCATGCACCACATCCTGGCCCTGGACCCCCTGCTCAAGCTGAAGTAAGACCAGCACCTGCCACCCCCACCCTCGAGCCATAAGAGCACCAACAGGAAGGCTTTCTAAGCTCTTCGCTGTTGTAGACAATCTCAGGACCAGCAAATTTGCAATTTTTTCCTCATTTCTTTGCAGTCTCTCCCTAGATCTGCATCTTCCAAATGGAAGGAACTATAATTTTACTGAATTATATTTTACCATGCTGTGAGCCAACTTTACAATGGGTTACCCTTAGAAACATGTTCTGGGCCCAAGACTGCTTGCAATAAACACCTCACTAATTTTAATACACAGAGTATTTATTTTTAATACCTTTCCTTAAGTACTGTATTAAAGTGTATTTAAGTGATTTTTATGCAACACTTTAATACTCAAGTGGTACGGCGGTGTAATGCTGATTGCTGCCTCACAACGCTGGGGTCCTGGGTTCAAATCCGGAACAGAGGTACTACCTGTGTGACGTTTGTGTGTTCTCCTCATGTGTGCTCCACATCCTCTGGTTTCCTTCTGCAGTCCAAAGACATACTGGTTGGTTAATTGGCTTCTGTGTAGACGGCCCTGGTGTGAGTGAGTGTGTGTCTGTGTCCGTGTGTGCTCTGTGATGGACTGGTGCCTCATCCAGGATGTCTCCTGCCTTGCGCCTCTTGCTTGCTGGGATAGGCTCCAGCTCCCCTGCGAATTGGAAGAAGCGGTTATAAAAAGGATACTCAATTAACACATAAGGAGTGAACTAAGGTAGAATTTACTCCATACAGCTGTCCACTGTCCTGAGCGGAGGCACAGTTGTCGTTTCTGCAGACTGTCTGAAAGAACAGTCCAGGTCTCTAGTTCTCGGTCTTTGGGTGTGAAGAGGTTAAAGTCTCAAGAGAGGTCCTGCATGTGTTCATATCAATGAAGTGTTATTGCTTTTCTCTATGTGTTGCATTCAAAATGATGGTATTATCACAGAGTTGTGCAGAAAAGAAAACATGGTAAGTTTATAGTGAAACACAGTTCATAGTGGAATACAGAAAGCATTTTGAACACCGGGTAAATGCAATTAAGATATGGTGTAATTACAGTGCAAGCTTATACGGTGATGATTTTAAGGGTAGCGAGATTCTAGGAGCTGTTTGGCATGTGCACAAAACATAACACAGAACAAGCTAGGTGCTCTTCAACATTTTTTTTTGTTTTTCTTCTTTGATAGGACTGGAGAGCAGAAAGTGCAGGATGGGTACTGCTACCAAATCTTCATTGACCAGAACAACAGCCTGGCACTGCCCACAGTCCAGCAGCTGCTGGAGCACTCCTTCCACAGTGCCCTACTGAGACTGGCAGAGGTGAGGGGCCTGGACAGACGTGGGCAAGGGCAAGGGCAAGGGCCAGGGCCTACTGGCCTGCCTCTCTGGGGAAAAAAAACAAGTTCACTTCAACTAGCAAAGCAAACGTCTGGTGCAGTTTTTTCAAAGCTCATGTGGAATGGAAAGGGCAAGATAGTGCAGCTGTCCAGGGGGCAAGACATCAAACTCCACTGCTGGTGTGTAAGCTGTCCAACACCATGGATAGGACATCAGTCCATTGCAGGGCACACACATTAACACAGGCATGTGGGAGGCAGCATAGGGATGTCTGCTAACCTGGAAAGCACGTCTTGGATGGCTGTTGGAGAAGAGAGGAGTGCCAAGAGAAAAACCCAAGCAAACTCCACAAAGTTAGATTGGATAAAGATCTTCTACTGTGTTCAGAGCTGTATTTCAGGGGAAGTACACTTAGCAGCAGATTATTTGTGGATCATAAAAAGCAGTGTTTATATACAGTAGACGTGTTCTATAGATGTCCTCTAGAGGGCAAAGTACAGTTACTTGACAGTGCTCTTTTATCTACCCTTGACACCTTTGCTCCTTTAAAAACTCGAACCATCTCCTTCTCTCGCCCTGCCCCCCTGGTACAACGACCATCTGTGATCTATGAAGGCAGCCTCCCACAAACTTGAGCGTAGGTGGCGTCTTTCTGGTCTAAATGTACATTATCAGGCCTGGAGAGATTACTTGTCTGAATTTAAGGTTACAATAGAGTCTGCTAGATCCACCTACCTCTCTCACATCATTGAAAATCACCATAACAACCCCAGACATCTTTTCTCCACCATCTACAGCTTACTAAAGCCAAACTGCCCCACCACGTTAACTGCCTCATCACAACTTTCTTAGATTCAGCAACACATTCTTAGATTTCTTTAGCTCCAAGATCACACATCTATTTTAGATCCCATTCCCAACACTTTATTTCAGTCCTGTTTCTCTTCTCTCTGTCCCATTGTCCTCAATATTATAAATAAATCCTTACCAATGGTCCTCAAAACTGCTGCCATTACCCCATGCCAAAAAAGGCTAACATGGATCTCAACAATCTTAAGAATTTTCGCCCCATCTCCAACTTACCCTTTCTTGCAAAAATTCTAGAACGTGCTGTCACATTCCAGTTACATAACCACCTCATGACAAATGACCTTTTCGAACCCCTCCAGTCTGGCTTCCTTCAACTTCACAGCACAGAAACTGCCCTGATCAAAGTCACTAAGGATCTTCTAATAGCTTCTGATTATGGTTCTCTTTCTGTACTCCTCTTTCTTGATCTCAGTGCTGTTGACACTGATGACCATGACATCTTACTTTCTCGTCTTGAGGCTATGTTTGGAGTTTCTGACACTGCTCTGAAATGGTTCAAGTCTTACCTCACTGATCGCTGTCACTTTGTCTCTCTTAATGGGTATAGGTCTGAAATTGGTCTGGTGTTCCTTAGGGCTCAATACTGGGCCCCTTGCTCTTCAGCATTTACATGTTTCCACTTGGTCAGCTTTTAAGATCACATGGCCTCAGCTATTATTTCTACGCTGATGATACTCAAATATACATCCGTTCTGTATTTGAGCTTCAGTCTAAATTGAAAGACCTACATGTGCAGCAGATTTTGTCAAAACATGTTTTTTTCACCTCAGAAATGTCGCTAGACTGCACCCTATGCTATCCACTAACTGTGGCTGAAAAGGTGATCAACACATTTGTGTTCTCTGAAATGGACTACTGTAATGCTCTGCTTGCTGGGGTATCTACAGTGCCTTGCGAAAGTATTCGGCCCCCTTGAACTTTTCAACCTTTTGCCACATTTCAGGCTTCAAACATAAAGATATAAATTTATTTTATGTGAAGAATCACCAACAAGTGGGACACAATTGTGAAGTGGAACGAAATCTATTGGCTTTTTGAAACTTTTTTAACTAATAAAAAAATGAAAAGTGGGGCGTGCAAAATTATTCGGCCCCCTTGCGTTAATACTTTGTAGAGCCACCTTTTGCTGCGATTACAGCTGCAAGTCGCTTGGGGTATGTCTCTATCAGTTTTGCACATCGAGAGACTGAAATTCTTGCCCATTCTTCCTTGCAAAACAGCTCGAGCTCAGTGAGGTTGGATGGAGAGCGTTTGTGAACAGCAGTTTTCAGCTCTTTCCACAGATTCTCGATTGGATTCAGGTCTGGACTTTGACTTGGCCATTCAAACACCTGGATACGTTTATTTGTGAACCATTCCTTTGTAGATTTTGCTGTATGTTTGGGATCATTGTCTTGTTGGAAGATAAATCTCCGTCCCAGTTTCAGGTCTTTTGCAGACTCCAACAGGTTTTCATCCAGAATGGTCCTGTATTTGGCTGCATCCATCTTCCCCTCAATTTTAACCATCTTCCCTGTCCCTGCTGAAGAAAAGCAGGCCCAAACCATGATGCTGCCACCACCATGTTTGACAGTGGGGATGGTGTGTTGAGGGTGATGAGCTGTGTTGCTTTTACGCCAAACATATCGTTTTGCATTGTGGCCAAAAAGTTCGATTTTGGTTTCATCTGACCAGAGCACCTTCTTCCACATGTTTGGGGTGTCTCCCAGGTGGCTTGTGGCAAACTTTAGACGAGACTTTTTATGGATATCTTTGAGAAATGGCTTTCTTCTTGCCACTCTTCCATAAAGGCCAGATTTGTGCAGTGTAAGACTGATTGTTGTCCTATGGACAGACTCTCCCACCTCAGCTGTAGTTCTCTGCAGTTCATCCAGAGTGATCATGGGCCTCTTGGCTGCATCTCTGATCAGTCTTCTCCTTGTCTGAGCTGAAAGTTTAGAGGGACGGCCAGGTCTTGGTAGATTTGCAGTGGTCTGATACTCCTTCCATTTCAAGATGATCGCTTGCACAGTGCTCCTTGGGATGTTTGAAGCTTGGGAAATCTTTTTGTATCCAAATCCGGCTTTAAACTTCTCCACAACAGTATTACGGACCTGCCTGGTGTGTTCCTTGGTCTTCACGATGCTCTCTGCGCTTTCAATAGAACCTTGAGACTATCACAGAACAGGTGCATTTATACAGAGACTTGATTACACACAGGTGGATTCTATTTATCACCATCAGTCATTTAGGACAACATTGGATCATTCAGAGATCCTCGCTGAACTTCTGGAGTGAGTTT
The DNA here is from genome assembly GCF_040954835.1 of Lepisosteus oculatus. NCBI lineage: Eukaryota > Metazoa > Chordata > Actinopteri > Semionotiformes > Lepisosteidae > Lepisosteus > Lepisosteus oculatus. The sequence goes on along the minus strand of NC_090701.1, from coordinate 27,460,440 downwards.
GCTGCACTGAAAGTAAAGGGGCCGAATAATTTTGCACGCCCCACTTTTCATTTTTTTATTAGTTAAAAAAGTTTCAAAAATCCAATAGATTTCGTTCCACTTCTCAATTGTGTCCGTCTTGTTGGTGATTCTTCACATAAAATAAAAAAATTATATCTTTATGTTTGAAGCCTGAAATGTGGCAAAAGGTTGAAAAGTTCAAGGGGGCCGAATACTTTCGCAAGGCGCTGTAAATCTACTTTGAACAAACTGCAGTATGTCCAAAATTCAGCAGCCAGAATCCTGACCAGGTCTAGTGCAAGTGATCACATTACTCCTATCCTGGAGTCCTTGCACTGGCTTCCTATCAAATGTTATGTGGACTTTAAAATCCTCATGCTCACCTATAAGGCTGTGCATGGCTTGGCACCTCACCTTGCAACCTTCCCTCTTCTAATTCTGGTCTCCTTACTGTCCTCCAAGCCCGTCTACATTCTATGGGTGACAGGGCCTTCTCCTATTATGCCCCCAAGCTCTGGAACTCTCTGCCCAAGGACATCAGAGAGTCACCTTCTCTAAACTTCTTCAAATCCAGACTCAAAACCTTCTTCTTTAGAAGAGCCTTTACTTAACTGGTTCCATTCTTCACCCCTCTGCTTTTCCTAGTACCACCATCCACAGTCTCCTCTCTGTATTGTAATTGTGTTTTATTTTGTGTATTCTTTTTATTTATTGTTGTTCTCATTCTGTAAAGCACTTTGAGAAGCCACCTTTAAAGGCGCTATATAAAATAGTTTTTTATTCTTATTATTACGTTAACACTTGAGGTTAGTAGCTACATGTACATGACCCGAAAATTTTAAAAATAAAAATATATACAGTATTACGATTTCTGTCATGTGCTGCCTGAATTGAAAAGGTTGAAGTTGCTAGGATTTAGCTCCAGACCTGATATTAAGCCAAGTCACAGCATTGTGTGGTGTGCTGAGTCAGTGTGTGTAGTATTATCATTGATACTATTTATCTTTGTCCTCTCCCCAGGTACCTTCCTGTCTGATTCTCCAGATGCCAAGATTTGGGAAGAAGTTCAAACTGTTTGACAAGATAATCCCGTCCCTTGAGCTGGATATCACTGACCTTTTGTCTGACAGTGAGTGTAAGACAGTACAGTGTTTGCACACTGACAGATAAAGCACAGTTCTGATATCAGAGTGGTGATCAGAGTCTTCAGTCCTCTAGTGCAGCACGCCGGTAGTATTGACACATTCCTTTCTATTAGCAGCTCAACAAGACCTACAGGTTTCCTTATCCAAATATTTTTATAAATAAAGCCTGAAGTGAAATGCATATCAAAAGATCATATGGCGCAGTTATAGAGTTTAAGAAAGGCCCAGCTTCCACACCTTCTCTGTAATCTGTTTTCTGGTTCTTCTTGCTAGTATTATGGGTACATTACAATGTACTCTTGTGTGTGTTAAAGTGCTACTTTGTCACAGTACTGATGTACAGTAAGCATGTGTGTCGCTGTTCTGTGCTGTGTCGCAGTGCAGATGTATGCATGTGTGTCGCTGTTCTGTGCTCTGTGTGTGTCGCAGTGCTGATGTATGCGTGCGTGTCGCTGTTCTGTGCTCTGTGTGTGTCGCAGTGCTGATGTATGTGTGCGTGTCGCTGTTCTGTGCTCTGTGTGTGTCGCAGTGCTGATGTATGCGTGCGTGTCGCTGTTCTGTGCTCTGTGTGTGTCGCAGTGCTGATGTATGCGTGCGTGTCACTGTTCTGTGCTCTGTGTGTGTCGCAGTGCTGATGTATGCGTGCGTGTCGCTGTTCTGTGCTCTGTGTGTGTCGCAGTGCTGATGTATGCGTGCGTGTCGCTGTTCTGTGCTCTGTGTGTGTCGCAGTGCTGATGTATGTGTGCGTGTCGCTGTTCTGTGCTCTGTGTGTGTCGCAGTGCTGATGTATGCGTGCGTGTCGCTGTTCTGTGCTCTGTGTGTGTCGCAGTGCTGATGTATGTGTGCGTGTCGCTGTTCTGTGCTCTGTGTGTGTCGCAGTGCTGATGTATGCGTGCGTGTCGCTGTTCTGTGCTCTGTGTGTGTCGCAGTGCTGATGTATGTGTGCGTGTCGCTGTTCTGTGCTCTGTGTGTAATGACAGTGCTGTCTGTTGCAGGCCCACAGGAGTGCGTGCTGTGTGGGGAGCTGGCCACAATGGAGTGTGCAGAGTGCTTCAGAGATGCCACCTTCAGCAACACGGGGTTCAAGCAGTTCTGCTACACCTGCTCTAAGCAGGTACACTGGGTCATTACTGTATCTAGTCAGTGGCCATTACAGCTCTGTGACCTTGAACAGCATTGTGCCTTCTGAAGTGAACTTAAGGTTCTTAACTCGGATGTGTCCCTTTAACTGTGTAATGTCAGGAGTTTAGATTGGGTTTGTTCATATTTTTGTTAAGTATATACATATAGGTTCTTGGATTCCTCAGTTCTGAGAAGGTGGGTATTCAAAAGTAGAATGTGAAAGTAAGTGACTAGGGACTGGTTGTATCTTGATAAAAACTCACCTCAGTTTCTCCCTGCTCCCCTTCTCACCAGGTCCACTCTCTGCCTCGGCGACAGAAGCACGTACCCTCTCCTCTGCTGCTCCCCGAGGGGTACCCCACAGGAAAGTACCTGCGCCCCCCCAGGGAACAGCTGGAGCTGTTTGCTGTGCTCTGTATAGAGACAAGCCATTACGTCTCCTTCGTCAAGTATGGGCCCAGCAGCCAGGACTGGATCTTCTTTGACAGCATGGCAGACCGATATGGTGAGGAGGGTGGGGGCAAGTGAGGGAGGGTTATTTTATTGTTGTGTTTTTAATTCTCTCCTTGAATCTGAATCGGTTGGATTTCACAGAAGGTTCTAAAGAAGATCTCAGCCTGTGTCTAATAAAACACCTAAAGCAGGTCCTCATATGCTTATTTGGAGAAGTCTGTAGAAGAAGAAAGCACACTTAGCATAAAGTTGCCCCATACTTTACAGGCATTCACCCCAGGATATATTGTACAGCAGTAGAAGCGGAGTTCTTCAAATAGATCACAATCCGAAACCCTCTTTCTTAGCACGGAGCTCATACTGTAACTCAGTGAGCCACTAGTGATCATTGCTGTGATTCCAAGTTGGCACGTTCCCAAACTTTAGTCCACCGATCCCTGGTGATCAGCAAAAGCTACAGGGGTCTGCAGGAAAGACAAATGTGGAATCAGATTTAAGGCTGAAACCGTCATCAATTCAATGTGACAATCTGTCTTTGAAGTCAGCAGAGCAGCACCAGTCTCCTTATTAATTGACTCCCCATTCACAAGGCACTGCACTGCTTCAAAATCCATTTGTCAAGGTGATGAATAAGAGTTTAACCTCATGTTAAAGTTGGTCTAATAAAGTGTTTGAGTTCAGCTTATATGTAATTATGTTAGATTTCCCCACCTAGAGGAATGTAAAAACAGGAGGGTGTGATGGTTTGAGAAATTGAAAGGACTTCCCACACTTGAAAAGACTGGTAACCGCTGAGATAGACCAAAGACATGGAATGGAAGAGCTCAAGTTACCCGAGAGAACCTTTGTGGTGTTTATCTTTATTTTGAGGCACTGTCAAATTTCTACATTATCAGCTTTTTGGCAGGTTATCACACCTGCAGTTGCCACACTGTCCTGCCGTGGACCTGTAGTATTCCACAGTCGATCGCTCACTGTTTGCTGTTTCTTTCTGTCCTTGTTGTGTGCGTCTCTCCTGCATGTGTCCACTGATCCTCAGGGGATGAAGACGGGTACAATATCCCAGCAGTGCAGCTGTGCCCGGAGGTGGGGCAGTACCTGGAGATGCCACTGGGGGAGCTGGCAGCGGTGTGCCCCCGTGACATGGAGGGCGTTGCCAAGCGCCTCTTCTGCGACGCTTACATGTACCTTTACCAGAGTCCCAGCATGGCCCTGTACCGCTGAGGGGAACTGTGCCTCTCACAGGAACAGACACATGGCTCCCTCATTAACAGGGTGACACATACCGCCTACCAGTCACAGTACTGGGAGACCCATCAGACAAAGATGAGGCACCGACACCCCTGCTGCTGGCCGGCTGGGGGTGTCACACATACTCTCTATGGAGGAAACAACGCCTCCCAGGCAGGATATAATGCAAGCCAGGATGGGCAATACAGTTCACTGCCCCAACCTGGACAGCAGTGCTGCTCTGCTGGCAGTCTTTGGAATGTCTGCCACGGTGCCCAGGAACTGCTACACAGCTGGTACTCACTGGCACAGCCTGGAATAGGACACACAGCCCATATAGGCATACTGATGCAAAAATACGGTGATTGTTAAACTAAGTTAATTTTTCTTGAAAAGAAAACTAGATGACCGATCATTTTTGTTTTCAAATATATTTTTCATGCTGAACGGACCTCCAATTTGATTCTTGTGCCAAGTTGTGGTACTAAAAAGTACAACCAGTCAGTCAGTTCTACAGTCACAGAAGATCTGTCCCTGCTCTCGCTCTCTCGGTGTCAGCGTTGGAAAAACAAAGTGAGCAAATTCAGTTTTCAGTGTCCATTACATCCAGAATTCACACAAGATTTTCTAAAAATTCCTCATGCTGAAAGTTAATTAGTATACATTACCCTATTGATTCTATTATATTACTGAAATGTACTGAAACATTACAATGAAAAGCTGTCATAATGAAACCTGAATCTGGAATGTAATGTGCAGCAGTTTGATGAGTAGATCACAAGTATTTCTTTTTCTTTGTGACTGGAGTCACTAATCACAAATCCACTTAAGGGTCTTTTCCATTTAAATGTATAAATGTGCAAATTTATGCACTTAAAGAGGTTATATTTTTCTATAATACATTTCATGACACCATCAGGTTTTTCCATAAATGGATTGGCGGGTTTTATGTGCAGATTGACTCGGCAGAATGGGACAGCCTCTCAGTGAAAAGCCCCTGGGGCAGGTGTTTCAGTGCGGGGTGAGGCAGGTGAGAAAGAGGGTATGGAGGACAGCAGGTTTGCTGTGAGAAACTGCCTTCAGGAGCTTGGAAGGCGGTGATGAAGCCATCACCTGGAGCTGGGAGGAGCCACCGTCTCTGAAGTTTGACTGGCTGGTGGTCCGCCTGTCGGAGGGTAGCACAGGTGTCTTCAGGCGAGTTCAAGGAGAACAGAAACCTCCTGTGGAGCAGAAGGGCTTAAGCTGGCTTGATCTTGATTTTCAGTATGAACACAGACAACTGAAAGCAAGGGCCTCACCAGCTTTCTGTCTGTTTAGGGTTTTAAGCAGGACTGGCTTGTGGCAGCCAAGCATTCAAAGTGATCATATCACAATCAAAATTCGTCTGTCAAAGGAAATAGACAAGGCAGTCTGGATATCAGAGATAAAATCCCATTTTATATTATAATAAATTGTACCCACTTAATTTTAGAACCATTTTTTAAAACTCGGCTTTGTAGCAACAGCTCCTGTAGTGCCTGGAAGACGAGCTGCAAACTCCACAGGAGGGGTCCAGTCTCTGAGGTGCTGTTCCCAGGAATGCTGAGGCAGCTCTAGCTGACTAATTCCCCATCTTCTGCAAAGTTTGCCCCACTACTTTGGGAATCTTGGTCGATGGCCAAGGCTAGATAGAGTAACGTAATTCCTCAAGCTCAATTTGCTCTTCAGAAAAGTTCCTTTTCTAGAAAAGCTAGCCAGGTGCCCAGTTTTGAAACCGTTTAGTCCTGGGTTTTTTCTTCAGTGACATCTGGGTGGAGGGAGAAAAAAATTGCAAGGATATAGTGCTGCCAGTGTCCTTTGACATTCTGTGTGCTGCTTTGCCCGTTTGCTGTATGTTGCAGCTGGTGAATATGAAGTCTGTCCCTCACCTGTGTGTGCCATAGGGAATAGCACAAGAATGTATCAATTAATGGACATGAAAATAAGCGGAGAAATCAGGTCTGTGTGATTCATTAAAAAAAACATAGAAAAGGTTGAGATTCAGAGGGAAAGTACAAATGGGAGGTCCAACTAGCTCCCCTCTCCAGCTTAGTAACTTGGTCTCTGTAACTCAGGGCTGTGTCGTTACAGGACATGAACACAATCAGTTTTTTATTATTTAAAATGTATTCTGACCCCTCATTTAAAAAAAAACCTTAGCTGGGTGTTCTCATTTTTTTGAACTCTGCTATATTAGCACACTGTTCATGTTTTTAATTATTTCCATAAATATAAACAGGTCCATCTGAACCTTTCTTAAGAAGGAATGAAAACCTGGCCCGTTGCGCCAGCCAGAGTGACCGGATACTGTACTGTACATTCTGGAGCATAAGGGAATGTCCTGCACGGACAGGCTGCAGACCTGAACTGAACCTTTGTAAAGAGTGAAGATTATGGGGGATCTGAATCAAGTATTCAAAAGCGTCAAAAACCTTAATAAAGTCAACCCCTTGAACTTGTTCAGAATCAGCAGTTAAAGGAAAAACTAACCACAGGTGGAAGCGGTTTCAAAACAGAGAATGAGAGACTAATTTACCCAAAGGGTTGTGGGAGAATGGAGCAGGCTTCCCAGCCATGTTGCTCAAGCCGATATCCTGGCCTCTTTCAAGAAACTGCTGGTCGAGATTCTTAGATCAAATAGTTACTGAACCCCAAAGGAAGCGAATGGCCCTAAAGTCCTCCCTTCGTTGGTTTCCGTGGTCTGTTATTATATGCCCTTATTTCTGTTGTAACCGTCATGTGAATCCATGCAAGTACATTCTGTGTGGGCAAAACCGAACACACTGCTTCAGCACGACACACCATTCTGATGTCTTCAGTGCAAAACGCGCTGGGGAGAAAAGGGACAGAAACACTTTCCTCTCTTTTTTACTTTTTATTAACACTGATACGATGTGGAATGGTCTCTTGGGTGGTACAGCAATAGAAACCCACTGTGGCAGTCCCCTCGACCCCCTCAACCCCTAGATGTTCATGTCTGGTGTCGTCCTGTGCACTGGGACCCTGCTGTGCTGTGAGGCAACTGTCTCTAGCAGCCTCGCCCTTCCTTCAGCTCAAGACTTTGCTGTGTGGACCCAGCTGCTCCTGCTGCTCCTGCTGTTCCTCCTATGGCTCTTGAGTTATTAGCGCAATTTCTTTCATTTGTATGACGCATGAAGCTAAAAGGTGAGGAGTGCAGCCCTAGCAAAAAAGAGCTTTATAAAACAGATGAAACTATCTGCCAGTCTTGTCCTACCATATATAAAATGTTAATCAGCAGCTGGAAGAATGAATCGGAGCCCTTTCGTGGAGTGTCACAGCACTGAGGAAGGTCAATTTGAGCAAAGAGTGGCACAGGAATGAACTACAGTGTATCAGGACCGATGAGACAAGTCTTTTGAGAATCCTTAAGACATCTATTTTAAAAGGGAGTGAATTTTGTTCTTTTTATTTTCAACAGGTACAAAGTCCTATCTACATGGCTGGCCTAGCACTGCTAAAATAAAGCATTAAATATCATGTAGTCCATTTTTTGGTCAATGTGAAACAGCCTTTCCGTATATAAAGTGCAGCCTGACTGCACTGATGCAATTAAAGTCTTTAAAATCAAAGAATCGCACAGGGAGAGCAGGGAGAGTCCAAAACACAGAGGGAATGGACAGTAAAAAGACTAGAATAAACATGCAGATTCAACAACATATTGCCACAAGGGGGCAGAAGAGTCAAATGGGTATGAAACTGATGGCTCGCAAGTTTGTAAGGGCAGAATTTCTTTACTCTCTCCTGGGTGAAGCAAACACTGGTGCTCCCTGTATCCCAGCTCAGAGGAATCATCTAAATAACTACTTTAGCCTCAGTACAGCAATTACCCAGATGAAGTGCAGGTGTTCTTTAGAAATTAATCAGGAAGCACTTTTTTACTTACAACCCCACCTACTTAATTGGATTTAATTAAGCACAAGGATGTTATCTCTGGCACAGGTTAACAATTATGAATGCTGAAAATAAGGACCCTGTGCAGGGCTCAAGTAGGCGTATTTCCCCAAGTAGTAAATAGAGAATCCAAATAGAAAATGCCACCGAAAAGAAACAAGTCCTAATATACTAAATCCAAGGGGCAGGTGATAGTCAAAACCGGGAGGAGACAATACAGCGAGGCAACCAATCCTTTCGCAAAGGCAGAAATGTGGTCAGAATCAAGAATCGAGAGTAAGGAATAGAACAAGCTATACTGTAGAAGGAGGGTATGTGCACTAGGGAGCTCCAGGGAGAATCCGAAATAGTGAGTAATGGTATGGGAAAAAAAGGAGGGCTAAAGTAGTGACAGGAGTGAAAGGCAATAGGAAGATCAGTTGCGGCGTGAGCGTCTGTTTAAGTGGGTGTGCGTCGGAATGTGAGGGCATTTGTGAGAGCATGTGGAATGCGTGACAGTGCGAGTACATGCAGAATGCGTAACACTGATTTCTTGCCAAGTGTATGGAGCTACAGGGCTAGGGTTACAGCCCCCCCTCCCTAATCTAATAAACTGGACTAAACTACTTCACCATGCTGACACCCTGACAGGTTCCCTGACTCCCTTCAGCTTCTGGTCCACAAGTTGCTAAACAAGCAATCAGGGTGACTGTCTGTGGCCCTCCTGATGTTCAGACAGAACGGCGTGTGGGGCAGTAGTGTTTCCGTGGTAATCAGTTCTTGACAGCTGAATTCACTTCCAATCTGTAGTACTAACATCATGAACAGGCTTTGTTGGTTGTCTAAAGCAGCTCATATTTAAACATCTTTACATTTTTAGCTTAAATCCTGGATGGTGTGAAACATACAGACATAATGTAGAGCTTTGCTTTAAACCACCGCAATAACACCATACGAATTTGGTTTTTATCTATGGTTTGAGCTGTATAAAACAGGCCACTGGAGAGTCTGAGCTGCAAACTGGAGGTCAATAAAAGCGAAGACCTGGGAGAGATATGTACCACAGTGGCCCTGTTAGATGACAAAATTAATTTTTGCTCAATGAAGCAAACAAACTGAGCTACAGTACAGAGCCAATCCTTTGCTGCCTCACTCACTGGGACACAGTGACTGGATACAGGGCAATGCTCCACAGTGGATTGTGATGGCAAAAAGGAAAAAAAATAGAAGGCAAAATAAAAAAAGTTCAAGCTTTTTCGGTTTGTGTATTATGTACAAATATTGTGTCACGTCATAGTACGTCAAGTCTCAGCTTTCTGCTACACCCTCTGAGCTTCACATCCAACTGTCCACTTTCTAACCACTTCTTCCAATTTAGGGTCACAGGGGAGTCGTAGCAATGGCAAGCAATGGACACAAAACAGGGTACACCCTGGATGGGACGCCAGTCCATCGCAGGGCAGACACACAGACACACATGCAGACATGTACACACTCACACCAGGGCCAATTTTCCCAGAAGCCAATTAACCAACCCGTTAAGCTTTTGGAATGTGACGGGAAATTGGCTCACCCAGGGGAAACCCACACAAACGCAGGGAGAACTTACATGCACATAGCACCCCAGGAATTGAACCCAGGGACCCAGCGCTGTGAGGCAACAATGCTAACAGCATCCTGGATTTGATTGTCACTTTGATTGCATTCTACTATGTCATCGTGGCTAATCGTGTCTAGAATAAACCCCCAGAGAGAGCTCTAACTTTTGAAACAACTTCACATTCTCTAGTTTTTTCTTAGTTCCCACATTACACAATCAGCCCTGAACTGGCCTCCCAGCGGCTCTTCAGCTCTTTATAAGCCTTTAACATAAACCTTACTAACAACAAAACTAAAATAATAGTAATCGATGGGCTTTTGCTGTTTTGTTTCCTTACAATCAGCTTCTTTTCATTTTTCCATAAATTTTGTGAGTTTGTGATATAGAAGATTTGAGATGGGGGGGGATTAAAGGTTAGGGGTCAGAGGTTAGTCTAGGCCACAGTCTCATAATACTCAGAGTAAAGGTTATATATCATATATATAGTTGAAGGCACAGAAAGCTGCATCGTACTTGAAATTCCTTCAAGACTAGAGGTTTTTTTTTGTCTATTCCAGTTTTCTGTTTCACTTTTTCCCATTTGCTGTCTTTTTTGTCAATTTTGTTGCAGAACTTAGGAGATGCAGAAAGTCCCGGGTTGCGGGGTCCTTGCAGGTGCGTTTCTACGGAAACGGCAGGGCTACCCCGCGGCTTCCCTGCGTTCCTCGAGTCTCCTCTCTCCAGTCCCTCTCTCTGCTGGACAGCTGCTCAACTGCGCTTCGCCACCATCTGCTGCCGCAGCTTCTCCCTCTTCTTCTTTTCCATCAACCTGTGGGAAGACGGGGGGGAGGTGAGAGAGGCACCGGGATGGGGAGAAGGAGGAGTGCGGCGGGTTGATAGGGGACGAGTGCTCAGAGTGCTGTGAGTGCAGTCACGCAGACCTGTGATTGCGGGCCTCGATCAGCTCACTCAGCTGGTCCTGTGCTGCCCGCAGCTCATCCAGGCTCTGCTGGTAAGTGTGGTCTGCCGGCCCTGTCCTCTCCAGCACCGACACCTGATTGGACAGCTCGCTGGTGCGATCTCGAAGCCGCTGGATGGACGAGTACAGATTCTCGTCATCCTCCTCCTGCACACACACAGACAGACAAAATGCTGACATCGCCACACAGGCTTTAAAGCACAAATGGCGGCACCAACCCTGAGGAAGAGTAGTGTTGCAGGGTACGGACTCATGCACACTCACACCAGGTCCAATTTCAGGGAGAACATACAAACCCTGTGTAGCGGCAAGGCTTATTAATAAGGCAGAATTAAGTGTTTCAGAGCTTTCCCAAATTAGGCCTCATCTTTCTGTTCATCTCTGTGGAATAAAGAAACTATTCATGCAGGCTGATTTAAGGTTTCCTTTGATAAAGTTTCCTAGGACAGCTCCCAAAGGGGGATGCACTTAGCTAAGCCTGGCTATCATGATCAATGGTCATCCATTGGCGCCTATCTGTCTAGGGAGTGCCAGATGGACATCTGGACTGCATTCCTAATTGTCAGGAGTAAGTGACTCATATCTCACCTTGATCAACCCATCAGGGACTGGTAGGGCCGAGTAACCCACGTGGGACTCTGATGCCCATGGAACTTTCAGCCAATCAGCGAGCTGAAGTTCCTCCAGGTAAAAACAAGCAACACAGAGAGCCTGAGAGATTCTGTAAGATTCAGGAGAATTCTGTGGACTTTTCTAAAGGGAATTCAAAGGAGAATTCCAGGTCAGGACGGCCCAGGAGCAGAAGGCTCCCAAGGGCAGGACATTCTCGCAGCGCGCCTCCTGACCATCCTGAGACTCAGCCCGGACAACCACGGAACGGCCAGTGTGTCCGAGTGCCAGAACTTTCCTTTGTTCTAAGAGTCGAAAGCGGAGGTTGCCAGAGAGTAACCAGAGGATCCACCCGAGGTTAGCACCAGCAGCAGGCCTCGTGAACAGGTCAGAACTGTGGACAGCTGAATCACTATTCAGAACTACTGTAGCTCTTCATCAGGAACGAACCGGTCCTCTTCCTGACTTGCTGGGACCCACAGTCATCTTTTCTCCTGTGCACAAACTTTGCTAGTTAAAGCCAACAGTGAGCATCAGCAGCGCACCGTCGCAAGCCGCACAGCACAGCCTGGCACCGAGCCAGAGAGCGTGGATTGGACAGCAACAAGCCTGCAACTGTTTCTTTGTGCCCGCAGGAGATCTGAATCCCCAGAGATTGGATGAGTATTCAACTTCAATGCATTACAGCTCGAGAATTCAATTGTTATCCCAACCAGTTGATATCAATTTAATTCCTAAGAGTTATGTACTTGTTTGAGTATCTAATGTAGAAGTTACAACCAAGCTCATTTATGAAACGGTCTAAATGAATGATATACTGAACGTATGTCCTCTTGATATATGTAACTCTTTGTAACTGATTGAATATATATCTTTTGTATTCTGATAACCCTCTCGATAAGATCTGTTAGTTTATATGCATATTCTATGTATTAATAAACGTATCATTGTGTATTAGTACCTGTGTGTGTGCGTTGTTTGAGTTATATCGCATGGTTGGATTCTAAAGCCATCAAAAGAATCAATTTTGTGATTTACTGCTACAATTAATAATTGTCCCAGTAAATGCCCAAACCCTACAGAACTGGTGCCTTCAGAGAGCACACTACATTACATTTTGGCTATGGCAACATTACACCTGCATGCCAGGAACTGAACCCAGGGCTCAGTGTTGCGAGGCAGTTAACCTCTTCACCACTGTGCCACCCCAATGAAGACTCCACACACAGAAATGATAAACATTCATGACAATGTTCTCATGTGACCAGCTGGCTTTCAAACTCTTGCGAGCAGTCCCACACTAGGGTAAAAACCCCAAGAGGAATGGCTGACTGCAGAATCAGGCCAGGAGAAGGGTGTGGTCCTGACCTTGGCGTTGACAATCTCAATGTGCACCAGCAGAGAAGCCAGCTCCAGGTCCTCACTGTAGCTGTTCTTCAGAGGAACGCTCCTGAAGCCTGAAAACACACACACTGCTGAGATAACAAGTTACATTCTAATACTAATGCATTGCAACAGTAATGCACACACTGCTACTGTGATGTATTACATTATAATATACTCACTGTTACTGACACACACTGCTAGTGTGATGTATTACATTATAATACACTCACTGTTACTGACACAAACACACTGCTAGTGTGATGTATTATATTATAATACACTCACTGTTACTGACACACACACACTGCTACTGTGATGTACTATATTATAATACACTCACTGCTACTGACACACACTGCTAGTGTGATGTATTACATTATAATACACTCACTGTTACTGACACAAACACACTGCTAGTGTGATGTATTATATTATAATACACTCACTGTTACTGACACACACACACTGCTACTGTGATGTACTATATTATAATACACTCACTGTTACTGACACACACTGCTAGTGTGATGTATTACATTATAATACACTCACTGTTACTGACACACACACACTGCTACTGATATGTACTATATTATAATACACTCACTGTTACTGACACACACAGTGGTACTGTGATGTATTAAATTTATAATACATTCACTGTTACACACACACTGCTCCTGTGATGTATTACATTAAAAGACACTCACTGTTACTGACACACACACGTTGCTACTGTGATGTATTACACCATAATACACACTGTTAATGTAATATAAACACAACAATGATGTACTACACTATAATAGTGTAGTATAATTCAGTTACTGTATTTTATGACACTATAACACAGTGTTTCTGTAATACACACACTGCTACTACTGTGCTGTATTACACTACAGTACCAGTACACTCACACTGTTACCACAATACACAAACTGCTACTGTGAAGTACTGTATTACTTTTACTGTAATACACACATTGCTGCTGTGATGTACTAAAATGCTGCATATACAGTATACGCACAATATTAATGTTAATTTGATACACATAGTGCTACTGCAACACGCTGTGCTGTACTTTGCAATTTTCTGCCCAGTTTATGTCCCAGCTTTGGGATTATTGTAATCTGCCTACTGTATATTTGGGGATTTCTCGGTGTGCCATACCTGTCTTGAGGCTGCGAATGGGGAAGGTGGCCTGGGCCAGAAAGTTGGGGTCACTGAACATGTCCTCCTCGTACACCACAAAGCGCAGGAAGGAGAAGGAAGGGTTGTGCACATCGAAAACAAACTGCTTCTGTAGCCACACAGGGTTCAGCCCATTGTCCGCTGTGAGGGGGAGAGCGGGGTTCATTAACACCTGGAGCAGCACAGCCACATACAACCAGCCTGTCACACTGTGAGGGCTTTCAAACTGAATGGAATGGCTACAGGCGGAATAGAGCAGATTAATATTGGAGAGTTAGTGCACGAGCAGAGAAAATACTACTACTACTGCTGTAGGAGCCATGTAATGTTTTAATTTGGTTATATACATTTAAAAACAATCCTGTAAATATGTTGATGTTCTACTATTTGAAAACCACATTGTTTTGTTTACAGAAATTGTGCGTATGCCTTTAAGACTGCCAATCGCCGATGTTCATTAATGTAAATTCTAGAAGTTTTAGTTTTCAAAAAACAGAGGAAATTAGAGCATCACGGTTCTGATGTGCTTGCGTGGGTGCGGGTTTAGTTTACTTGAGCTTTGAGGAATAGCTTTTGGTATTGTGGAAAACGTTTTTTTGTTTGTTGACTAAACCAAAGTCAATGTGAATAAAACATGTTTAATTGTTAAACCTGGCGAAGTTTATCCTGGAGACTCCACGGGCATAGTCAGGTCGGCCATAAGCTCGCCTTTCTTACGGCGGTGGAATTCAGATACTTCAACTACTAATGATGAATAATTCCTTACACTTCTATAGCACTTTTCTGGACGCTCCACTCAAAGAGCTATACAAGTAATGGGGACTCCTCTCCACCACCAGCAATGTGCAACCCCACCTGAATGATGCAATGGCAGCTATAGTACACCAGTATGCTCACCACACACCAACTTTCAGTGGGGACTAGAACAGAGTGATGAAGCCAGTTCATAGATGGGGATTATTAGGAGGCTATGATTAGTAAAGGCCAGGGGGAAATTTGGCTAGGATGCTGGGGTTACACCTCTACTCTTTTCGAGAAACACCCTGGATTGCTCAATGACCCCAGAGAGTCAGGTTTTATGTCTCAGCTGAAGGACGGTGCCTTTTTACAGTATAGTGTCCCTGTCACTATACTGGGGCATTAGGACTCACACACACAGCAGGATAAGTGGCCCCCGCTGGCTTCTCTAATACCTTTCCAGCAAAAACCTCAAATTTTTCCAGGAGGTCTCCCATCAATACAGTGAGCACTAATACTTTAGTGGACACAAGAGCTACTATGTAATTCTATACCACTGTATAAGAATGCTTGCTACTTTGCCAATTGCATTTTAAAAAAAAAGTTCTCTCCAGAAAATAGGGAGGTAGGAGAATGTGCATGGTTTTGGAACACTTGAAATCTTGTGAGCACAGGAAAGTGTAATAGGTAACAGACAAATATTTAAGGACTGTTCTAGGTTAATTTGAGAAAAATACACCAAGTGTCTCCGTGTTTCACTTCCATGCGCATTAAATAAAAACGTATTTTAACTTCTGAGACAGACTCCTGAAACGGAAACGGGGAAAAACGCAAGCTTGCGGATTGCTAAAGCAGGTAAGCAGGTAAACCGTTGGCAAAAGAGCTGACGCGTATTATGTGTGGAGAAACAGCTGCTAAACAGCTTTACCTGCTGCCCCCTTCGCTTCAAAAGACACATTAATTCATAGAATTATTAATATGGCAGATGATGTCAAAAGTACACTGAAAAGCGCATTAAGATGAGCAGATGCTTTTCACTGCAATTAGATGCCTTTGATTTTGCCAATTTGCTCGTTTGAGTTTGAGGGTATGTCCCATGAGGACTTTCTGTTCTGTAAGCTGCTACGGTCAAGAACTACAGGAGTATACATATTTCAGAATGAATTTATTGAAGAGAATGGCATCGACTGGATAAAATGCGTTGAAGTTTGTACAGACGGTGCTAGAGCGATGACAAGCTGCCCCAGCGGTGTAGTTGCATGAATTAAAGAGGCTGCTCCAGATATAAAGTGGACGCACTGCAGCATCCACGAGGTCTTTGCCATCAATAAAATGCCTGACGATTTAAAATCTGTTAGACTCTGTTGTGAATTGTATAAAGGCTCGAACAATTAATTCACATCAGCTTTGCTCGACTAAACAGACTCTCTCACTGAAATGGTGCTTTTCTTGTTTATTTTTAATTGTTGTTATTCCTGTTGTCATTCTGTAAAGCGCATCGAGAAGCCACCTTTTAAGGGCTATATCAAATGAAGTTTATTATTATTATTATTATTATTATTATTATTATATGTATATGTGAGTGTGTCCACGCACGCATGCTCATGTTGGTCATTGAGATTTTCTGGGGTTCCTACGAGAAGATGACTTGTAGGTGGTAGTTGGATGCTTTGGTTTGATTAGGGGTGGTACTTGGTCCAAATATTTTGAGAACCCCTCCTGTAACCAAATACTGTAAAGTCAATGACAGAGACATGAACAGTGTGTCGTACCCACGACATCAGTCTTGTTTTTGCTGCAGTCGAAGTCTGCGCCGCATACCTCCACCTCCACAAAGGGACACACAATACTGCGGCCATTCTTGGGCAAGTGACGGGCGCCCAGCACCTGCCAATGTAAAGTACCACATGTTTAACGGCAGCTATCCAACGTCTCAGGTCAATGAGTAGTTTGAGTTGCAGACACCCAGACAGCTAGAATAGAAAATTAAAAATTGAGAACGAAGCACATAATGCATGCGGAGAGAGGTGGAAGCCCATCTTCCCAGACAGAGACTTTCACATCTCCAACATACAAGACGTGCAGAAGGAGAGAGATGTAGTGAAATATGGCTGAACAAGGAAGTCACCATTCTGGCTCAGAACCCAACCCCAGTGGTGGGGCCTTGAGCCACCATGGCCTCCTCTAGAGTAAAACAAAAAGTGCTGAATGTACAGCTGATTTCAGTGAGTGCTGAGCCCTCGGATTGATACAGCTGACGTGAGTGAGTGCTGAGCCCTCGGATTGAGCAGAATTCTTATAGGAGGGAAAGGAAGTCACAACAGACTTCCTATGGAATTAGCCTCTCCACTGAGGATCATTAAGAGCCTTACCAAAGAACCTGGGAAGAAATGTGGGGCTCACTGAGCAGGAATGGCTTATGATGCAACAAATGCCATGTTCTAAGGTGTATCACAAGCACTAGACAGATGGTTTGCTATTTCTTCCATTTTCTTCTCACCACATACTGTATCTGACATCCTGCTGCTAATTTCAGGTGAAGCCCCACTCCAGGTGAGAACACCTCTTCTCAGCTGTACTTGAGCAACCAATTAATATACCTACAGTAGGTAGTGCACTTTTACAGTACACTTTTATCATTGGAGCTGACAAAACTGGATGCCTATGCAAACTGTCTGTCCTAACCACTCTGTGGCCCCCCTTTTCCCTTTCCACCAGGTTCTCTAGACTATGTTGCTGTGTCTTGTTCTGCAGCAATTTTAAACTACCTGGTAGATGTCATGGCTGAAGGGCCTACCATTGGTCATTGTAATAAGTTTATTCCATGCTGAAAAAAAGAAGAGAGAAAACACAACGTTTCGGCCGTGGAGCCTTCTTCAGGTGTGACCAATGACCATTGGACCAATGACCATTGGTCATTGACAGGTTAACAGATAGCAGGACACAGAAACTGAAGAGACAGACACCAAAAGACACAAATACAGTAGGTAGAATTTATAGAGAGGCAGACAAAGAGACACTCAAGGACATCTGTTACCCTGACCTGCAGCTGTATGGTGATGGGCTCAATATTAAGGGTGCTCTTGTCGAAGGGGTCGAAAGACTCCTCTCTCATGATGTCGGGCTGGAGCACATAACCGCTGCCTGCCCCCAGCGTGAACAGAGACTGGTTCAGCTGCATGGGCTTATCTGGATAGAGAAACGCCCCAGTCAGTATCATACTGTCACACAGTGTTCCAGCCACACAAGAGAACCACTCCAATAACACAGATAGACAGTGATCACACCACACAGACAACCAATCCATATCACACTGTCTCATAGTGATCACACCAGAGAACCACCCCAATATCGCACTGTCATAGAGTGATCACACCACACAGACAACCACCCCAATATCTATGGAGTTTATTTAATGAAAGTTCGGGAGGGATGACAACAACCATGCTCAATCATTCCCAGCCGTCAGTGATTAGCAATCACTCCCTTTGGCCATCCTCCACCGAACACTATAAATACCAAATGCAATATCTCCCTCCTTTGCCCCGGCGCCTCCATCTCCTGCCTTCCTACCAGCAGCGCTCATCTCCGGCCAGCTCTCTCAAGATTCAACACCTCACTGAACTCCACATTCTGCAATTATCACCTGCCTCACCACGAATCCAGCTCTCCTTCCTCCGCAGCGAATTCTCCAAGCAGCCCCTGCCTCAAACGTAAACGTTACCACTGCAGTCGCGCATATCCACTCCTCCTCTTCTCCAGTTTCTCCCGCAATTACAGACCTGACACTGCGATCTGAAGGCTTGAGAGTCCAGTTAAAAGAAACGCTTCCAAATTTTCCGGCGCCCTCGGCTGACGCCACCCGCACAGCCATTCTCCAGCCCACGCTAGAAATTGCGCTGCAGTAGCTACAGACTGGATACAGCCAGTCGGTTTCTCATCATTTCCAGGACACTAAACAGCCTAATTAACCCAGTCTTACACGGGTTCCTCAATGAAAGGGTTTGCAGCCTATTAAAAATGACCGCTTTCGCAAAAAAAAAAAGGGAGGAAAGAGAAGAAAGAGCCCCAGGCTCATTCCTCCTGTCTCAGCTGCTGCTGTGGCCATCTCCTTGTCCCCGGGTCTATCCAGAGTCCTACCTGTGGTCCAGTCAACAGTTGTCTCATGTCCACCTGGCGTTCAATTTAGTCCCGGGCCCATTCCTCCCATCTCCACTGCTGCTGCAGGCATCTCCCCAGCCCCGGGTCTGTCCGGCATCCTACCTCCGGCCCAGCCACCAGTTGTCCTGTCTCATGTCCCCGTACCCAGCATTCAATTTAGCCCCGGGTTCCCCCTTCCACTGCTACTGCGGCCACCTCCTCGGCCGTGTCTGCCCGCTGTCCTATCTCTGGCCCAGTCAACAGTTGTCCCACATGAACCGGCAAGGTTGCCGGTTCATATCCCCCGGCTAGCAGAGGAATCCTACTCTGTTGGGCCCCTGAGCAAGGCCCTTAACCCCAACTGCTCCAGGGGTGCTGTACAATGGCTGACCCTGTGCAAGCTGGGGTATGCGAAAAGATGAATTCCTAATGCAAGAAATTGTATGTGGCTAATAAAGCGATCTTCTTCATTTGACTGTCTTACTGCTGCAACAACCCATGCGTCACAGATCACACCTTCTAACCTTCTCCAGGCTCTTCCAAATTCTGCATTGGTGGTTTGAGGTCCTGCTTGGTTCTTTGTGGGGGTCCTGGCCTCCTCGTCCTACGGCCAGGAGGTCGGCCCTCAGCCAAGCGGGTTAAGCCAAACATTCGCTCCACAATAGTTCGTTATGCTTTGATCTTGGGCGTTGTCATTCCTCGTGAAATGGAGTTTATTTAATGAAAGTTCCGGAGGGATGACAACAACCACGCTCAATCATTCCCAGCCGTCAGTGATTAGCAATCACTCCCTTTGTCCTTCCTCCACCTAACGCTATAAATACCGAATGCGATATCTCCCTCCGTCACGTGCAACTTTTGCATCCCACCTCCACCCCAACTCCACCTCTTCAGCTACCCCTTGGTTACCTTGCGTGGGGGTCCTGGGCTCCTCATCCTATGGCCAGGAGGTCGTCCCTCAGCCAAGCGGGTTAAGCCAAACATTTTCTCCACAATAGTTCATTACACTTTGATTTTGGGAGTTGTCATTCCTCGTGAACACAGCTTTATAGTGATCACACCACAAAATGAACACCCCTAATATCAGATTCTCACACCGTGACCACACCATACAGAGGACCACCCCAATATAACACTGTAACACTGCGATCACGCCACATAGAGAACAGCATCAAAGACAATAGCACCCAGTGATCACATTGCACGGAAAACACCCCCAAAATGCAATTTTTACTCAGTCTTGCTAATAGAATAAACCCCATGATACAGATATACCTGCTATCAGCACTCAGTATCAGGATCATCTTTCTTACTAATATAGTTGCGGGGTTAGCAAAACACTTGAAATGTCCAAGAAAAGCACCCCATTTTAAAAAAAGATGATACAATGGGCATTTTTAAAGTATTTGTGTACATTGTCTTTATCTGAAGCAGCCACAGTGGGATAATTTGGGCTAAACTAAACCTCTATGAAATCAGCCATCTTAGATCAGCAATATTTAAGAGTTACCAGATAATTCTGAGTGAGGTCACTAAGTAAGCCTTCACAGGGATACGTCATATATACTGTAGGCCTCAAGTCATGATAAATACGATGCAAAATACAGGAAAGAATTAAAACAAGAGAGAAGGGAGAGATAATTTCAGAAGAGATATCATTGGACCATGGGAGGGATATCTCCTTCATACAGACCAAGATGCCAGAAGTTGTCCAGGTAAACTGAGCACTGGAAGAGTACCCCACACTTAAGAAAATATTTATATTGTTAAAAAAATAGTGATTTCATAATTGAGGAATCCCCAGGCTAAAAGACGTCTATCGTTATTTAGTGATGGACTATTTTGCAGTAGGGAAACAGGTTCTCAGTTTAATTTGTAATAAATAATCTGTTTTATTATGCTTGCCGCCTAATTACTATTGTATTACCAGCTGTTCCAAGAATCTAAGAAAACACATACAGTTATAAGCTTTTTTATTACTTGAATTAACACATTGCAATATAGAATCATGACAATTTTTCAGTATCAAGTGCTTTGGGCAGTGAGCTATCCAAATATTCCAGAGCTCATTCCAAGTATCCAAGAGCAAGATCCCTGGATCCCAGAGAATTATCACTGTATCCCCATATTCTACCTGGAGTCTGGAAGTTGAGTGCGACAAGTTGTGAGCCACACAGCCACATGGGTAGAGGGTCGTAGTTGGAGGAGTCGAGCCGCTGGCCCTTGGGGTAGACACGGGACAGCTGGCGCCGGTTGTACTGCAGGAACTTCCTGCCTTTGGCGCGGTTAGCGTATTTCTCCGCCTTCGTCTCGGGGAATGACGACATGTCTCTGTAACATGCTCGGTCCGTACCAATCTCTGAGGGAAACGGAGGCAGGGGGACACGCGTTTACTGGCGTGACAAAACAGAAAGAGACCTCTCCCAACACTCGCTTAGACTCCCTCGTTCACAATGAACTTCAATAATCATAGCTCCCCTGCCACCCCTGACAGGACTACACTCTAGACAGCTTGGGGAAGAGGTATAAGCAGCACTGTGCACCTGTTAATTGTTAGTGCACTTACAGCTGTCACGATCGTTACTCCTCCTCTTAAGGGCGCCCCAGCCCTTCCTCGTTCTGTCCCATTCCCCACACCTGTTCCTTATTCCAGCCCCTCTTTAGTTCCACCTTTAAAGCCAGATGCAGGCGTTTGCCCAGCGCTTCTCATTGAATCTCGTTTCGTGAGAGCCCGAGGTCCTGCTGCAGTATGGTTTTAGTTTCCTGTTCCTGATTCCCTGTCCCGCCGGTCCCGACCCGGTTCTGGTTTTAATTACTTTGGATGGATCCCCTGGTCTTGGACTCTGCCTCCCATTTTGGATTTATGCTTGGATTGTTTGCCCCGGACTCACTTCCCCTGGACACCTGCTCACCTCGAACACGCCCCCCCGTCTCCTGACCCACTCCTGCATGATATTTTTCCCTACTGTTTCTTCACTTTCCGGATCGTGTCGTTCGCATAGGGCCCAGAAAGAACTGTTCCTGACAATAGCCAGGTTAAAACCGATAACACTGATTCTTAGACACAGGTGATAGTAACATTCATATGAATAAAAGAATGGTTACAAACGATGGTTACATTCAGCCCACTTAGTCTGTTTGATGGCCCGTTTGATAGCTACATGATCTGGGCATCTAGCTGTTTCTTAAAAGAAGCCACGGTATCAACTTTATCAGCTTGGCTTGGTAGCTTGTTCATACTTCTCCTTTGTCTGACACAGTTTATACATCATTTGAGAAACAGACGTGAGAACAAGAGAAGCAATATGAATTTGCCCTTATTGAAGGGTGTGGTCAGGTAGACAGAGGGAGGAGTGAAGAGTGTGACCAGAGAGGGGGAGTGTATACAGTATTTTGAATGTATAACAGTCCTTACTCTCCTCATCAAAAGGCACAGGTCTACAGTACACCACCAGCTCTGACAGCTCCAGCGCAATCTTCTTCCTCCTTTCCATCTGCTTCTCTTCCTGCATCTGTCACCAAAGAAACAGCACAACATCAGGCCCAGACCATCAGCACCTTCTGCCTTCCCTTCCACCACATCTACTGCTCCCTCCACCACACTAAACATTCAGTCTGTTCACTCTCCATATTTATCACTGATGTCTGTTTCTTGCCACTCTTGATATTGTAGACCGTTTCACTGTCCTTACCGACCCTTTCGTCCACCTGCCTGATTGTCTGCTCACACTGACCCATGTGCCTATTGATCTGTCCATTGGTACTGACCCGTGCATCTGCATTCTGTGCAGCCTCACGGATTTTGGACACCCAGCCGTTGAGGTCCTCCAGGGTGTCGGCCGCCACGTCCAGCATCTGGACAGGGGGAGACATCTGCTGGGAGTGTAATGTGAACACAAAGGGCCTGGAGTTCTTCCCATCCTTTTGTATCACTGCGGACAACAAGCACATAGGTACAGTTCATGAACTCACTGGGAGGAAGACAAACCCACACTGACAGACACTGCCACAAGACACTGACACACACTGACACAGGACACTTGCCACAGGACACTGTCATATAATGACACACACTGTCAAAGATCACTGATACCAACTGCCAAAAAACACTGACACACACTGCCACCTGACATTGACACACACTGACACAGGACACTGACATACAATGACACACACTAACACAAGACAGTAACACACAATGACAGACTCTGACACACTGCCACAGGACACTGCCATATAATGACACACACTGTCAAAGATCACCGATTCCAACTGCCAAAGAACACTGACACACACTGCCACATGACATTGACACACACTGACACAGGACACTGACATACAATGACACACACTAACACAAGACAGTAACACACAATGACAGAATCTGACACAGGACACCGACACACAATGACAGACACTGCCACAAGACACTGCCACACACTGAGTAACACTGCCACAGGACACTGATACAGAACACTCACATACAATGACACACACTGTCAAAGAACACTGACACACACTGCCACAGGACACTGACATACAATGACACACACTAACACAGGACAGTAACATACAATGACACACACTAACACAGGACACTGACATACAATGACACATACTAACACAGGACAGTGACACACACTGCCACAAGACAGTGACACAGAACACTGACACACACTGCCACAAGACAGTGACACAGAACACTGACACACAATGACAGATACTGCCACAGGACACTGCCACACGTTGAAACACACTGCCACAGGACACTCACACACAGACACAGGACACTGATACACACTGCCACAAGACACTGCCACAGGACACTGACATGCTGACACATACTGCCACAGGACAATGACACACACTGACACACACTGACACAGGACACTAATACACACTGCCACAAGACACTGACACATGCTGACACTGCCACAGGACACTGCCACAAGACACTGAAACACGCTGACACATACTGCCACCTGACACTGCCACACGTTGACATACACTGCCACGGGACAATGACACAGGACACTGACATACAATGGCAGACACTGCCACAAGACTGACACACACTTAGTTCACTTAGTAAACACAGTGAACAGAATCGTACACAATATTCTGTAAGAGGTCTTATTTGTACATTTTTATCATGACAGCCTTTGATTTGACACTTGGTTTTATACTTTTAACTATATATCCTAATATTTTGTTTGTCTTCTTGTTGTTCCCCTATACTTTCCAGAATATGTAAATGATGGGTCAACATAAGCACCTACGTTTTTTTTTTGGCAAGTGCCCAGGCTGTGCCAGTGAGCAGGATGGGTGGAAACAGAAACACGCACAGATGCAGACAGTAGGACAAATAAATTCACAGACAGCTGGAACACAGACTAAAGACAGCAGGATGAGAGACTCACCCACATGGCAGGTTGGCACATCAATGAAACCCTTGAGGAAGGTACCCAGAGGACTGTTCTCTGCTGACTGAGAGGGGGAGGGAAAAAGGAAGTGGAGAGACGTAGAGAGCGAAATCAGGAGACATCAGGAGTTTAAGACACAACACGGCAGTGATACCACCCCTGTCTCTTGGCCAGTCTGTACTGGGAAATGTAGACTGCTGAAGATGCCAGTGATAATTTGGTGGTTTAATGATAAAGGCAAGGGCATCTAATTATGAGGGGCTTATATTTAGAGCAATGTAATTAATGCCCCCCTGCTTTGTCCTTCACTTGAGTTATAAAGCACTGGTGTGTCTCTGCAGCAGCTATCGCATTTGTTGACATGTACCATGGTCATGCCCAAGCTGCTATAAGACACAACGTACTATGTTATCCTTTCTGTCTTTGTTTTGACGTAAATAGTGTCTGTCAATGTTAATAAATGTTGAACTGTTCAGGCCGTGATTGTGACTCAGTCATGTGTTTGTCTGTCAACATGTCTGCCTGTGAGGATAGCCATGTCTCTTTGCATGTCTGCTTGTCCGTCCGACTCACAGCCTCATCCTGCTCACGCGTGGGAGAGCTGGGGACTTCCTCCACGTAATTGGCAGGAAACCACAGCTGTTTCTTGCCCCCATAGTCACCACGCCACCTGCAGGGCCACATAAGACAGCGTGTTTTCCATTTTGTCTGACTTACACTCTGTCTCTCTCTTTTGCCACAATCCCTCTGTCCTCCTCAGTCCCTCCCCTGTTTCTCTCCAGCCCTCCCCCTGTCCTCTCCCTCTTCCCACTCCCCTCTCTCACCAGCCACCCTCCTGCTTGTCCACGTTAAGGATGAGTGCCTGTTTGGGGAAGCAGAGCTCATCCTCTCGCTGGGCCCTGTAGTCATACAGGGCCTTCACTGTACACTGCAATACAACACAACCCACACAAATCAATAACAAGGCGCAGTACATAACAAAACATAGCATAGCATAGCATGGTGCAACACAGAACATAAGGGTTACAAATGAGAGGATTGTTAATTAGTCGTTAATTGATCTCATCCAGCTGTTTCTTGAAAGATACCTGGGTTCTGTGACAGCCATTACGCACCAGCAGCCCCAGAAGGGAGAGCAATTGCCTCATCAGTTGAATTGAGGGGAAGCTGTAGGGACGCTTGATTTTAATTTTATTTCCTGTCTTTCCAGCAATCACCAATTTCTACCAATCTATCAATTTCTATCAATGTGCTGAAGAGTCATGCACATTCAAAACCCTACTGTACTCTGACTCATCAGTTGTCACTCTTCTTTATTGATTATCTGATTACATGCTGATCAGTCCCCGTGATCAGGGAAAGGTGCAAGGGAAGAGGAGGAGAGGAAATGCTCCCACTCTTCAACAGCAAATCATGGAATTTCATTCCGAAGAGGTGAGAGCCGCGATCCAGACCTGCAGGACTACAGGGTGTTCCAGATGTTAACAACTGTAGAAGTTTCGTTTTCTAGATGTTTCCACCACATCACTGATTTCACAAAACCTTTCCAAGCTTCACAAGGGGCCAAACAAAAAACCTGCTCACTGTTCCAGGGTTTCTGCTGACCAGTCAGGCAAAATGTAATCAGTACTTAAGTGTGAAAAAGTGCTCTTTTTCTTTCTTTCCACCAAAATTGTGAGAATATTCTTTCTTTGCAAGTCCAAAGCTGACTAAAGGTATTTGTGACAAAAATATATTGAAACTTCATAAACATATATACTTGATTTTATCTATACTGTGGTGTCATTGTTTTTTAAACTGCATCCCTTTCACCCTGTCTGAATGTTTAAGGAAACCTAAGCACGCTGCTGGAATGAGGGCCTCCAGGAATGGAAAAGTTCTCTACCCGGCTAAATTATTACTAACATTTTCTGTGCAGATTTACTGAGATTGGTACCAGGTTTATTCCATCTAAAAGCTTTTTTGTTTTTCAAAAAAAGAATCCAGTAGGGCACAAACATGTAACTGGAGGCTGAAATATACCTCCAGGAGCTGGGAGAATTATGCACACAGCAGATCATTAATTGGCCAGCACCACTGGGGGAGGAGGGATCACCAAGTTTTCACCAATTTTCATAAACTCCAGATAATCACATTAAAATTGTTACTGTAACGTTTTCATGCACTTTCTTTTACATAATTGAGTTTTGGGGTATTGAGTAAATGTTATGTGGTGTTTTGAATGTGTTATCTTTTTAAAATGTTCTAAATAAAGCACGGAGTAATTGCTGCAGACACAAATAGACTACATACTCATGTACAGCATTGCAGAAACACAGCGCTGAATATTACTTCAGCTGATAATACCTCTTTAATGAGAAACAAAGTATTGTTTGCGTATACTCTCAGATGGAAAGCACTGTGGCACAATCGTTAGCATTGCTGCCTTCCAGTGTAGGGCCCTAGGTTCAATTCAGGAGGTTCTCCTTGTGTTCATATTGGTTTTCTCTGGGTGCTCTGGATTCGTCCCACAATCCAAGGACATACTGGCAGGTTAACTAGCTTCTGGAGAACCTGTCCATGCTGTGACTCTGTGCATGTTTGTGTCTGTGTGCCCTGTGATGGACTGGCACCCCATCCAGAGTGTATCCTAATTTTGGATGTTGCATGCTGAGATGGGCTCAGGTTCCTTCAGATAAAGTGGTGAGAAAATGGATGGATGGAACAAACACAGGATATACTTTTACCAGATCATCCCATAAGTGCTGGAAAATGTTGGAAGTTGGATTATTGGTTACTAAATAATTGATGATCTACTACATGCATTTCCATTGATGTGATCAGAAAAATAACATGCTTTCATTTTTGTAGGGGCATAGATCTAATTCCAAAGCATCTTGCCCTCCTGTTCTTCAACAATGCGAGTCATTCTGAAAACATCTCAAATCACTGAGAATTAAACAGCTTTAACAACAAGCAGGTTTCTATTGGGCTCTAAGAGCACAGTGGAATCTGGGAGGAAAGAAATAGCCAGAGCAGGCAGAGCAAATCCTCCCGGCCGAGAGGTGGCAGTGTTGAGCTGTGCCAGTCGGCCCAGTCCCTAACAAAGCTGGCTCAGAGATCAGACAGGGAGAGGAGCTTAGTGAGTAAACACTGAGGGTCTGCAAACCTTCCCAGTCCACATTCTAATCTCAAGGCCTCACACAAATCCCACCTCCAACCCTGATACCACATAAGCGCACAGAGCATATTCTCTCCTCTGTATTCAAACTGTCTCATATATTTGATAAAGAAGTCTAACATATCAAGGCCTGTATTACACCAAAATAGGAAATGTATAGTCTAAGAATCAAAGGGGAATATCCTTAAGAAATGCTCCATATTAAGTATTAACCTTAAGCAGAATCTTCTGATTAGTGCTATATTGCTAGCTCACAGGTTCATGATTAGTCTCATTACTTGTTGAGTAGGATAAAATGTCTATTTCTGGAGGATACATATACTGTATGTGATGGTCTGAATGGGATATAAACACAGGAGACTATACTATGCTAAACTGGACAGCACAGTACTAAACTGGGCTGCAATGATCTGGGCTGGAATGTGTTGCAATTAACTGGATGACTCTCAATGGGACTTGTCTGAACTACACTGGTTTTGGCACAGAATGGAAAGTGGAGTGAACCACAGGCCTGACATTGCCCTCTCATCCCACTTAGAGCTCTGTTCCAGACTGCCATCTCCCTAAGCTCTCCCTGCTTCATACTGGAAAGAGCATGCACCTCGCTCAGTCGGCCAGGTCTCCTCTGCGCATTCCTCCTTCGATAGATCTGAACACAGAACACTGTGATTACTGACAGCACAAAGCAGTATAGGGACTGCCGCAGACTGCTCTCTCACCTTGGACATTTACAAACTCAGCCAAGTTTAAATGCACTATCACATAGGATGAATGGATTGCTGGCCCGTTGCAGATTAGCTCACTAATGACAACAGCTGGGGCCAATTTATTGGGGTACAGCATCTTATTACAAGGACACGCCAACCCTCCCTTTTCCCAGACCCCTCCCAAAGGCCATGACCTACCCTGGCTGTGGGCATCTTGTTCGCTTCCACGTAGAAGTGTGGGGTACGAACCTCATACAGTGCCCCATAATCCAGTTCCTGTGGAAAAATCAGGACATCGCTGAACACCTCTGCTTCTCTCTTTCTTGGCCATCACCTTCCCTCCCTCACGTCTCTCCTCAGCTCCCTCACCTTACCCTCCCAACTCTCTCTCGCTTTCTTTTCTATCAGCATCATCCCATCTTGTGCCTCTCACTCCTCTCTCTGAATGATCTTCATGCAATACCCTCCCCCTTCTCTGCCTGTACCGTGGTGCCCATCCTGTCCAGGGTGTCGTCGTTGATGGGGTAGCGCAGTTTCATCTTGCGGTAGAGCGGGTGCTTCTCGTAGTAGCTGACCAGGTCTACCAGGCTCTCAAACTCTGCTGAGCTGCCCAGCATGAACATCCGGCCCTCCTGCTGGATGCGGCAGTGCTTTATCTTCCCCTCCGCCCTGACATGACAAAGAGGGGCCAACAGAGGATTTGACACCAGTGCTGAAGAATGACGGCCTGCTTTCCGGTTTGTTCAAGTAAAAAGTCAGAAAAAGAGCATAAGCAAAAGGCAGGGAAGGCATGGTGGGAAGTAATGGAGGCTTTACCTGAGTGCAGTAGAGTTTAGTGAAAGAGAAGGCCAGACTGGCATGCAGGCCAGACTGTGTGTGATAGACAGGGAGGCGGTGAGAGATGTGGTCTAGCACTCGCTTACCTGAAGGAGATGGCATAGCTGTTGGCCTCGCTGCGTTTTCGCACTAGGAAGGCCCCGTCTCTCGGCACCCTCATCAACATGTGTTCTGCCTGGAGACGGGTAAGACAAGCGTGGAACCACCTGGGAGGAGATGGGGGAGTGGGGGTTACAGAGGGAGAGGCAGAGGAATGGAGTGTAGAGAGAGACAGTGAGAAGTTGACATTAGGAGGGAGGGAAGAGTGTGATAAGAGAAGGGTCAGAATAAGAAAGAGTTGGGTAACGTATTATCCCAGTAAACATCAGCCATATTCTTAACTTCCTACCCTTCTTCAGTCTAACCTACACTGTCCATTACCAATAAATAAATCAATATCCCATCTGTGCAGCTCTTCGTGTCCAATCACCATATGTTTGTCCCTCTTCCTCTCTCCATTTTTCTCTGTTACACTGTCCTGCTGGTCATCCACCTCAATCCTTTCTCTGCTCTCACTTCTCTTCATTCCCCTCCTTAATCAAGACTGCTTCCTTCTGTGCAAATCTATCGTGGACACTGGGCTGGTGTAACATTCTGCACCCCTCCCTCCCTTCAGATACCCTCTCTCTCCCCCTTACTCTCACTCACTGCTCTCAGATTGGGGTATCAGTCTGCATTCCTCTCTTCCTCCTGGGTCCCCCTTACTCTCTAGCCCCCCCTCCCTCCTCTCTCACTCTCAGCTCTCAGGGGCATTTGGCTGGGGTACCTATCTGCCCCCCCCGCCTCTCCCCCTCCCTTGCTCTCACTCTCGGCTCTCGTGGGCGTTGGGCTGGGGAACAGGACTGCCCAGCCTCATCTCAAACTCGTTGCACCGCAGCGGCACCTCTCTGTAGTGGCAGATGAGCTGGTACAGGCTGTCAAACACCAGATTGTCCGTGAGATAAAACCGGGTCGAACCTGCCTCCTGCCTTGAGTGGATGCGACAGTGCTGCACACGTCCAGACCGCCTGGGAAAGAGACAGACAGGGGACGGGGGAGAAGATGTCACGCCCCGCACTCTCCCTCTTAAATGCCATTACATTCCCAAACCCACTGTTTCACTATCTCATTTCTAATTGAACCCATCACATTCTCACAGGCACCAGATTCCACAGATTCTCACTCCTGAACCAATTATCCAACCACATCCCTCTCCCTTCAGTATTTAAAGTTCCCTCAGGGACCAACCCATGCTCACTATTGAGAAGTCTCCTTTAAAGTTTTGTAGTGTGTGCTTTAGTCTTGTTGGATTTCCCAGTTTTTGGGCCTAACTTTTCCCTCTTCGATCTCGTCTCTCGGATTTCACCTTTCAGATTCTCTTCTTGGTTTGTCTTGGCTCTATCTGGTTATCTGATCTATAGCTTCCCCTATCGACCCTGCTTCTGGATTATGATTTTGGATCATTTGCCTCTGCATCCCGCACAATTCACAGCTACGCACAGGATCCTCAGAAAACTACCTGCCGGTTCCCTGACAGAAGAGGGGTGGTTGAAACACTGAATGCTTGATGAGCTGAGCCAAATATACTTTATGTAAGATGCAAGGTGCAATGGAAACATGTATTAATCTGCACTCATTTTTCAATACTCCAGAAAAATTTTTATCATCACATCCAACAAGAAATATTCAATTCCCTAGAAAACTTCAACAGGAGAGATGCAAAGTGACCACCCCATTTATAGATTAAATAAATTTTAAATAAGGTAAAAGTCAATATTTGCAGACAAAATACATTTCCATTTCCAGAAAAAAGTTACATCAATTACAACAGCACCACAATATAGAGATTAATGGAATGAGTATATCAAATATATACAATAGATGTGTACAATGAGTTACAAAAAACAATTAAAACCATCATGCAAACATGTAAATGAAAAGTTTAGATGAGCACTAACAAAAAACCACTTATCCCAAATAAATGTAGAGTATGATGGTTTTAATTATTCTTGAGGAGTTTTGTGAAGGTACAGTTTATACCTTTTTGTCAAAAGGCTGAATGCTAATCTTTAAAATGTTCTCACTACCTGCAATCCCTGCACTTGTCTGCATATTTCTTCAGTGTCTGCTCATCCTTCTAATTAACTGATGTGTTTACTCACCACACCAGTGAGGCACTAGGGCGCTGATGTAAATCAGGAAGAGCCGTGACCCCAGGTCATACTGTGGTGTCTGTCTCCCTCAGTGCCTACAGTACGGCGTACTGACCAGAAAGAGAGGGTGTAGTCCCCGACAAAGGTCTCGCTCTCGCGCACGAGGAAGGTGCCGTCCTTGCCCCCGCCCTCGCCGCAGTACTCCTGCAGCAGCTTCTCGGCCACCTGCCGCCCGTCGCGGCCGCCGCCCAGCTTCCCGTGGAACCAGCGCTCGCTGCAGTGCAGCTCGTTGTGGTTCAGCTCCTGGCGCAGGGGAGGGGCGTCATCACAGGGTACAATGGAGCGGCACCATTCCTGTTATTTCTGCTTTTTAAGTCAATTCAGCTCATGCCCCTGCTCCAACCGATTAACAATCAAAAATGTCAATGCCTACACTGCAAAACGTCACTTGGAAAAAACTAAGGTACAGAAACATGAACACAAGTCTTAGACATCAACAGAATGCAACACGTTGTGCAATAACGGGCAGCAGTTACAGTAATTACAGGTCTCAACCATAAAGGTGCAGTCTTGGCAGTCTTGAGGAGTCATCAGTCAAGAATGGTACAGGCCTGAGGCTTCTAGGCCTCATATTCCACACCAGGGTTCTACTGGAGGAGAAGAAGCAGGTACAACAGGCAGAGAGGGAAGATGAGGAACTGCTAAAACATCAGAAGGGGACAAGTGTACAGCATATGCCAAGAGAAGGACTAGGGCTAAGAGACAGGAAGTGGGCAGGGTGATGAAGAGGATACAACAGAGCTAGGCAGCCAGTACTCAGAGAAGAGCATCTGCATGGGAGATGTAAGGCAGAAGGAGTCGATGTAAACACCAGAAACTTGTACATGTTTGCTGAATTATTATTAAATTGGCATGATGTGTCATTCACAAACAGGGGTGAGTTATTTCAGTATCATAAAGCCTGCTGCTGTCTCTGTCCACTCACCTCCTTATTCTCCTCTTCCTCCTCCTCCTCCGGGCTCTGGTAGCGAGATGTTTCCTCAGAGTAGTAGATCTTGTTGCTGGTCAGGACAAAGTAGTGGGGGGTCCAGGTCTGTGGAAAAGCAGACACAGAGAGTGATCTCCTACCACACACTCACACTGCTGAGCTGCTGCCACTGCCTGTGGCTACCCATCTGTACCCTGAAGCACCGCCTGGCCACCTCTTCACCCATCCTGCCCCACATCTTAAAGGGTTTCCAATCAAATCCCCCCCCTTCACCTCTCCATGCTCCTTCAGACTCAGGGTGCTTTATTGGCGTGACCATTTCCCGCATCACCAACAAAAACAGTTTTTAAACAGTAGATCATTGATTATTTGGTGACTGATAATCTGCCTTCCAACATTTATGGACAGTAATAGGATGATCTGTCTAAAGTACATAATACAATATTTACAATCTTTTATTTCTCATTAAACAGGGACTGTACTAAACATATTGTATTGGACCTTGCATTAAACAAACTGATGTCATACGTACTGTTCAGCACTGTTTCTGCAATACATCACTTTAAACACGAGCGTGTCATCTATTTGTATGTTTTTAAATACACTTTGCTTTACTAAGATCATTTTTAGTTAGTGAAAAAATTCAAAACATGCAACAAAATACAATGCCCAAAAAATACAATGAGATTATTAAACTATTGTAAGACTTTTGATGTGATCATCCAGTTATTGAAAAACTCATTGGTAGTGTGCCAGATAATCAATGATCCACTGTATATAATCTGCAAATGTGGCCGAAAGGAGAGGAGATTAAATTAAATCCAGTTCAGGAATGCACACATGTGGGTCCAGTGGTGTCAGTCTCTGATTCTTGGGCAGACAGGGCAGCTATTAGCTATACCACCTCCTGAAAGAAACACGTCTCTCCTCCTAGAAACGTTCTTATGTTTCTCAGGACTGGGAGGCCAGTGAATTTAGAGTAGTGAATTCTCATCTCCAGCCTCTCCCCTCGCCCCTCCTCGTCCCGACCCCCACTCACATGGTCGATGGGATCCTCCAGGTACAGGATGCCGTTGCGGAGGGAGTTGCTGATGTCGCTCTCCGAGTAGCTCGCCGACGTCACCTCCTCATACAGTGTCCCCTCGGCCAGCTTTTTGTGCTGAGGAAGCCAGAGAGCCAAGGTCAGTCCAGACACACAACATACTCTGCACATACATACACACAGACACACAAATCTCACACGCACCCCTGGAGTGAAAGAACAAGCGAGCAGAGGGACAGAACAAGAGAAGGAAAGAGAGGTGGCCACCTTGATGAGGATCTTCCTGCGCAGCTGGTGGGGGGAGGGCAGCTCCTCGGCGTTGACATCAACTGGTTTGGTCAGCAGCATCTCCCCAAACACCTTCTTGAAGAGGGAGGCCATGTTCCTCTGTTGCACCACACTGCAGTGGTCCTCAATCGACAGGATCACCGGGTACCTGGGCGAGAAGGAGGAGGGCCGGACCTGAGTAGAATGACAATAATCTCTGTCCTCGAGCCAATAACAGCCTCTTATTTACAGTACTTTACTCAGAATATGATCTCCTGTCACAGTGGAAAAGAGCCTCCTCCAATAATAATAATCCATCCCTTTTCTAACCACTTTATCCAATTCAGGGTCTCAGGGGAGCTGAAGGCTATCTCAGCAGGCAATGGGCGCAAGGCAGGGTATGTACACAGACATGTACACATTCACACCAGGGATCAATTTTCCCAGAAGCCATAACCTACCAGTACTGTACGTCTTTGGACTGTGGGGGAAAACTGGAGCACCCAGAGGAAACCCATGTGGAAAAGGGAGAGAACTTTCACAATTCCACAGGGAGGACCCAGGAATTGAACCCAGGGCCCCAGCGTTGCAAGGCATCAGTGCTAACCACTGCAAATGTTGGCAGTACTGTATGTTATTGGTCATGCCAATAAAGCTCTCTGAATTTAGTTTTCAGCACTCACATAGGAAGTCAGACAAGTGACACAAGGCTGCTCTGTGCCATTGGGGGCTGTGTGGAATGAACGCTGGATCTGGATCTGCGGTGTGTCACTTACTCCGAGGTGACGAAGGCATGCTCCTTGATGGTGTGCAGAACGTCCAGGAACTTGATCTTGGAGGTCAGCGTGTGGCCGTGATAGATGATGGGCAGATCATCTGGCCCATCCCAGCAGTCCACTGAAACACCCAGAAGATGTTTCGGTGGTGGTCAGGGTGAGTGCAAGCGGGTGGCAAGTACAACCGAACTTCCTCAGAAACTAGTTTAGTTTAGTTACTTTCTGGAACTGCTTTGTGTAGTTTGTCTTAAGATCTGCAGCACAGGTGCCGTGCCCAGCCACTTGTCAACTGTCAAAAAGCATTTAAACATTTCGGAAAGTGATCAGAACCTTCCCACACATGACCACCATGCTTGTAGCGCTGCCTTCTCCAAAACCAATCTAAAGAGAAAAATGACATGTAGTGAAGAAAACGAATATTGAATGAATTTGATAAACGTACAGGGACAGCAAAGTCAAAATAGTTATTTTGGATTGACAGTCAAGTCATTTGGATTTTTAGACTAATATGAATCCTAAATACAATATACAGATGCAGCCATTCAAAACAAGCAGGCGATACCGCATTAGTTTGCGGTGCGCTTGACGCAGTCAATTCTCACATAGAAGCTTGCCACGCCCGGACTGTTACACCAACGCATTAGCATGTTAAAGCGATTCCATTGAGGAGCCGGGCATGATAATTGGCTGCAGCGAATGTGAATTCTGTCTGGCATTGCCAGATTGTGAAAAAATAAAAGTATTTAAATCAGGATGGGGGGTAAGGGAGTCGTCTCCATGACACTCTCTCTTATAAACAAAACAAAAACTAAAAATAAGATACAATCTACAGACATTCACAACATAGACATATCTTAAAACATTTACATATATTGTTAAATTATTACTTTAAATATATACTTTAAGTTACTGAAACAACCAGTTAATAAAATCGTTGCAATTTTGTTCTCGTTTGGAGGTGGGGATATTCTGACAATTGATTTAAAGACAATCTGTCAAAGTGCAATGCACTCTGCTGTCGGCCACTGGCAAGGGTGTCAACCTGTAAAAGCAGCACCTGTATGGAGACTTTTATAATACAAATTATTATATTATAATAAAGATAAACTTTCTGTTCAACCCATATGTTCATAACTACTGGGATCAATCGACGTTAATTTCAGTGTGTAAAAGTCAGTATTTTGATGCCTATTCATCTTAATAAATAAATGTACGAAGTCTGTGCCCTACTGAGCTCAGCAAACGCGCTATAGAAACATCTAAGATGCTTTGCTGCAGCCACTCTGACATTGTGCTTATTATAGCAGTGTTCTCACTTCTGACTAGTTGTTTTCTCCAGAATGTAAAATGTTGCTCATTTACAAAAATGTCCAAAAATCTAGACTTGGCTGGTCTAAGATTTTCCTCTTTTTTCTTCCAGTGAACTCCTGGGCATTGACTGTACTTTTTCAGTCACTGTCAAGTTGAATGGTGAAGCATGGAAGGATTTTCTTCAACACAAGAAGACAAAAGGCCTCTGTCCAATTCAGAACTCATTCTACTGCTGCTGTTATAAGTTACATCATCAACAAAAGCCAGTAAGCCAGTTCCAGAGGAGGCCATCCATGCCCAGGCTATGACACTACCTCCACCATACTTCACAGATGAGGTGGTGTTCTTTGATGCTTTACCCTTTACATCAGCTTAGTAAAGGTTTATCCTTGTCTCATCTGTCAAAAAACCCTTTTACAAAACCCTCCATGCTCATCTTCTTACTTCTGAGCAAATGCTAATCTGTCTCTCACATTCTTGGTGCTGATGAGAAATTAAACATCTTGCTGTATAGACACTGTTATCATGTTATCTCAGTGTAATGAGAACAGTTGATTGTCAACATCTACAGATCTTTTTCTTTACGAACTGGTCTTGGCTGATTGGTAATTAAGCCCAGAATTTTGGCATGTGCTTTGGTTGTCTGCTTTTCTTTAACAGAAAGTTTTGGTTCTCATTTTGACTTTTGATTATGGACCCAAGCAACTAAGTCAACGCAAGACAGGTTGGTAGCCTAATTACACAACAACACATGACAGACATTAAAACAAAAATAATCTCTAGTTTAAGTGACCCAATAAGGTGAATTGGGTTGATTTAAAAAATGTTATTTTATCACGACAAAATTCTTAGAATTCATGGTGAAACTCCCAGACTTCAACCCCCTTAAATGTTATCCCAATGTTAGCAATATTAATAAGGCTTTTAGGATTTTTAAAAGAAATCCATTTATCATTTATTTAATGTGCAAATAAATAATTGTTGGTATCTTCTGTGCATACTGTAATTCATCCAGGGTACCCAGTTTTTGGGTCCCTGCACTTATTTGCTGTAACCTGAAGAAACACATATCTAGTAAACAGTGAGGGAATGTGAAACCAGGACCAAGGCTGGCCCAACCCTGGTGTAAATTATCCGCCCAACACAAATTTGGTCCATATCTGATCTTACCTCACCTCTAACCCTTAACCAGGAGGAAATGCAGTCTGTGCATTTCACTTCTCACCGTTAATCAAAAAGGAAGGTAAAAGGAAGGATGAGTAAATCTACTTCTCTCTTCTAACAAAAGGGAAATATCACCTAGTTTTCCTGATCAAACCATTACCCTCAGACTGTTCTCACTGCAACTACACCGACTCCTTGATTAAACCTGTGTTCGTTTTCTATTTTTAGTGAAAAGTCTGACTGAACACAGCTGCTGCAGGTCTTACTCTTCCAGTCTTGTGTGAATGTCTGCACTCTTGACCAATATCCCTGACCACACTCTGAGATGCACACCTGCAGGTCAAAATGAAATAGGAATTCACAAAGTTCTGTGAATTCAGAAACTACTGATGGAGCTCCCACAGGGAAAGCATTATGGCTCTAACATGGTGAAACCTCCTGCAAAATGTACAATGGAGAAACAGCTCCTGATGGGGCATATGAACACCTGCCAAAGACTGTAAAGTGGCGATTCATAACCTAGGGCGTATACACCTCTGGGGGTGTGCAAGACACTGGATTTTTTTAGAAGGTAAATCATTGAAAACACAAATTAAGCACAGGCATTTAAGCGCAACTACTGTTTCATCACACCTAGGTATTTTAAGGTAAATATTAAAAAGCATGAAATTAAAGTAAATAGATGATTCTGTCTCTTTCATTGTATAGTTCTGATATTTCTTAGATCTGACCTACTGTACTTAAATGATTTTTGATAAGGTGTGTAAGAACATCTTTTGAAACCAAAAGGGGTGCAGACTACCTGTCTGAAACTATCAGTGTTGTGTTACACACACTTTGAAAGCAATCCAAACAAGTCCTTTGCTGACTAAAACCACATTGTGGACGCAGTCTTCAAAAACTGACGAGATATATTGGTCTGAATAAATGCCAGAGCTGAATTTATTTATTTAAACACAACTGAATAATACTGAGCATCAGAATCAATGATTCATACCTGAATGATTTTAAATAAACATATCTTGAATATTGATTAAATAACTTGGTTTCATTTTGCTTAAGTAATCCTTCATGACCAACTCCAATGTACGTGCTCTAATGTGCATGACCCTCGAATCCAAGAGTGCAGTGCCAGTACTAAATTGCCTCAGCTTTCCTCACAAATTACTGGTCACTGGTGAAAAGGCCATGTAACCTGATGAAAATCAGGTGAAATCCAGAAAAAAAACAGAAGTCCCCTTTATTAAGAGAGCAATGCCTTTATGTCACCAGGATTGCAGGACAGCTTCTCAGGTTCACCCACCAGCAGTGGAGCCAAAACTTACAGTATTTAGTAAAGAAATTCACAGTTTTGTGTGAACCACTTATCTAAAGCAACCTTAGCACCTAAAGGAAACAAAGACCCTAAGACAAGCCCAGGACCCACCTGATTCAAACTTATAGTGTTATAAACTAGCAGCTCACATATTTTGTGAGCATGTGAGCACATGTTTTCATTGCTAGGAGCTAGGAAGCAAACAGAATGGAAGCATCTGTATTTCTCCATGGCACAAAGGCTCAGGCCTGGATGTTCTGTGGGAAATGGCCTTTTTGGTGTGGATGATCAAAAAAGGCAGCTGTGGAGGCCCTACCTTAGCGGCTGTGCTATTCACCTTACAGGGAAAATGTTTTTGTGTGTGTGTGTGAAAAATTTAATACTGTGGCCAGGAAGTGAAAAGCAGGGTCCTCAATTAGTTAATCTGCTTCATACGGCTGACATGAATGACCACCGTAATTTAATCCTCTAGACCACATGGGGAAGATAATATTTTATGTACCTGGGAGTATCTAGAGAATTTAAAGACAACACAGAAAAACTGTGGCCTGATACTGACAGACAGGGGTTCCTGTCTTTAACACTGTCCTTATCAAAGTGAACTGAAATGAGGGAGAGAGGAAAACATGACGGGATGAATCTGTGGTCTTCACTGCTGGTTCTGGAGAACAGCTGTGTCTTTTTTTTTTCTTTTACTCTGGACTCTTAATGACTTGATTGTTCAATTGGTGAGTATTATCACTTTTCCAGGACTTTACTCACTGGGGATTGTAAATTACCTCCTCAGGATTGGGAGTGAATGTCAGCAGGATTAAGGGCTGACAGAAATGATACGTGAACAGATAAGGAGACGCAGAGTGAGCAGAAGGAATGAAGGACCTGTGGCGCAGAGAACGATAGCCCGGCTCCACTCACACTCTATGCAGCGGCAGCCCATCCTGAGGCACCGGGCGTAGGCCTCCAGGGATGACTCGCTAGAGAACTGGTCACCCGTCAGGTAACTGATGGGACAGAGGTAGAGAGAATGAGGAGAAAGAGAGCTTGGACCAAGCACTTATAAATGGTGTTAGAGACATTTTCTTGCACTCACAACCCTTCCCTTAGTCCATCTGCCCACCCACATCTCCCCTCTTCACGTACGTGTTGTGAGATGAGGAAATCCAGTACTGGGACAGTGGTCTCTTCATCTCCTCGGGGCAGACTGGCATGCCGCGTGGCTCCACAATCGAGTTCTCCCTTGAGAAAAGGAATGTCAGGAACTGCCAAAAGACACAGAGAGACTGTAAACAACACTGTGAGAGAGAGGAGCACAAACACAGTGTCACAGGCAGACACACTGAGAGACTGAACAACACTGTCAGAGAGTGGAGCTCAAACACAGTGTCACAGGCAGACACACTGAGAGACTGAACAACACTGTCAGAGAGTGGAGCTCAAACAGTGTCACAGACAGACACAGTGAGAGACTGTGAACAACACTGTCAGAGAGTGGAGCAAAAACACAGTGTCACAGGCAGACACACTGAGAGACTGAACAACACTATCAGAGATGGAGCTCAAATAGTGTCACAGACAGACACACTGAGAGACTGTGAACAACACTGTCAGAGAGTGGAGCTCAAACACAGTGTCACAGGCAGACACACTGAGAGACTGAACAACACTATCAGATAGTGGAGTCTGCAGCTCCTGGTCTCACACTACACGACACAGAAATCAAGTTCCTGCTCTACACAGATGACCTGGTCCTGCTGTTGCCCACAGAACAGGGGCTGCAGCAGAGCCTGGCACTGCTGGAGCAGTACTGTCAGACCTGGGCACTGACAGTCAATCTGGACAAGACCAGAATTATGGTTTTCCAGAAGAAAGCCAGACCTCAGGGAAACAGGTACAAATTCACACTGAACAACAACACATTGGAGCACACATCCAGCAACACATATCTCGGTCTCACCATCAGCTCTTCTGGGAGTTTTGACCTGGCAGCGAAGGCACTGAGAGAGAAGGCACTCAGGGCTTTCTACGCAATAAGAAGGAGGCTCTTCAACATCAACCCACCAACAAGAATCTGGCTCCAAATATTTGAAAGTGTAATCCAACCCATTGCCCTATACGGCAGTGAAGTGTGGGGTCCCCTCACAGACCAGAATTACACTCAATGGGACAAACACCCCACAGAAACTCTGCACATGGAGATCTGTAGAAACATCCTCCGTGTACAGAGAAAAACCCCTAACAACATTCTGTTCAGGGCCGAATTAGGCCAGTACCCACTGTTGATAAACATACAGAAAAGAATATTAAAGTATTGGCTACACCTAAAAAACAGCGACCAAAATTCCTACCACCACAAAGCCCTGCTGAGCCAAGAGCCTAACCCAAAACAGAGCCCCCTGAGCCAGCTGGTCCTGAGGCTCACTGACCTGAGCCACAATGACACTAAACAGCCTCAGGACAGCACTGCTAGAGCACCACAACCCAGACTCAACCACATCACAGCACAGATCAAACAGCAATATCTCACACACTGGGACACATACACACAAACACAACATAAACTGGAATGCTACAGAACCCTAAACAGACAATACACACTAGCTGAATATTTGACCAAAATAAGAAACAACAAACAGAAACAGACCCTGACGAAGTACAGGCTCAGTGACCACAGCCTAGCCATAGAAACTGGGCGACACAGGCAGACCTGGCTGCCCAGAGAGGACAGGCTGTGCTCCCACTGCCAGCGGGGAGAAATAGAGACAGAGGTGCACTTCCTACTGCACTGTGACAGATACTCTGGGATTAGAGAAACATTCTTCCCAAAATTCAGGAATCTAATCCCAGAGTTCCCACACCTGCCAGAATCACAACGGGTCCCAATCCTACTGGGAGAGGGAGGAGGGAACTCAGTTGAACTGGCAGCCCAGTATGTGATCTCCTGTCACAGCCTGAGAACACTGAGTCTGTCTCCCAATAATGCTCCATCCGCCTACAGTATATGTCAATATTTTATAATATGTATTTGTTGTAAATGTCTGTAATATGTCTGTAGATTTTATTTTACTTTTATTTTTTGTTTTGTTTAATGTAAATATCATTACTTTTATTTGCTTTGGCAAAACTGATTGTACCCAACGGTCATGCTAATAAAGCACCTTGAATTGAAATTGAATTGACTGAACAACACTGTCAGAGAGTGGAGCACAAACACAGTGTCACAGGCAGACACACTGAGAGACTGAACAACACTGTCAGAGAGTGGAGCACAAACACAGTGTCACAGGCACACACACTGAGAGACTGAACAACACTGTCAGAGATAGAGCTCAAATAGTCTCACAGGCAGACATACTGAGAGACTGTGAACAACATTGTCAGAGAGTAAAGATCAAACAGTGTCACAGACAGACACACTGAGAGACTGAACAACACTATCAGATAGTGGAGCTCAAACACAGTGTTGCAGTCTGACAAGCACATGGACAAGAGGACCACAGGCAGACAGGTAAATGGCAGGCAGATGGTGACAGAGGTAATGACAGGTGGAGGATGTGTATCTTGGCAGTGAGTGGCAGTGTGCCTATGAGATGTGTGTGTGGCTCTCCAAGGGTCCTCACCTCATCTAATTGCAATGTGGGCTCCATTGTCTGCTGCCTGTCCTTCAGGTAGCCACACAGGAACTCCCGGACTTGACTCAGCTCTGCTGCCCAGATCTCCTGGGAACACAGACGTGGAGTCACACACACAGGAAGGTGTCCAGGCCCCCTAAACTGATCCCATCACTGAGATATGCTAAGAAGCCAAAGCTGTGTTGAGAAGGCATTGTCCTTTTGCATGCCCAACGAATAAGGTCTTGCATTCTAAATTAAGCTCAATTGCAGCATCCTCTTTCCACAAACCCCAGCAACTGAGCTCTGGAAAGCGAAAAGGCACCCAAATTAACAAAGGCACTGAAAACTAACAGCTGAGACATAAGAAATTCTACTCTACCCTTATGTTTTTCATGGTGGAATGCCCTCTGGAGACTGCAGTTTTCTAATAACTGGTGTGATCTCTTCTTAATTTAAAGCAAGTATTCAGACTCCACCCCCACAATTAAGCTTTTTATAAATTCTAGTAAGTCTGTGATAATGATCATAATATCTTTATAATTTTTTTTTATTCTATAGAACTGAAATCCTACTTCTGTTGTGCTGTTGCCTTGCACCATAAAGTCCTGTGAGCGAGCACTCAAACTGTGCTAGATAAAACTGATTGATAGCTTGATCATGGTACCTTCTGATCCAGCTGCAAGAATTTCTGGAAGTCATAGAGTGAGATCTGGCATAGTTCTGGACGGTCTACATTCCTGTTTACACATAAGACACACAGGGACAGTAGAGGCCACATTTACACACTTCCAGATATTGGCAGGGCATCAGTGCATCAAGAGCTAATTCCACCCAGACAAAACAGAGACCAGTAGATAGAGTGACTTCCTCACATTCAGGACACAGAGCAGAAGAGAGTGACACTGTAGAGAGAGAGAGAAGAGCAAAGGACAGAAAAGACAGCTCACAGGAAAAAAGAGGCAGGAAGAGAGCAAAATAAACCCACAGACGGCATGTTGAAGCAAGATGCCAATTTCAGGAAGGAGAGGTCAAGCCAAGTTCTCTCCATATTGCACTTTTTTCCTTGTCTGCAGTGAAGGACACCGAGGTTCTACATTTTCCACTCCAAAAATGGTTTAATCTATCTTTTCCACACCTGCACTATTTTTTTACTACATTTAACAGTTGCAACATTAACAGCAACTTTAAAAAGAGGAGTTTTGCAGGAAATTTCACTTCAATTTCATAATTTGAGGACTTCTGTCACAGCATTTATGTGTAACATTTCAATAATAATAATAGTAATAATCACCATCATCAACATCATCATCATCATCATCTTTATTTTTTAGACTGTGCCTTTAAAACTGGTTTCTCAAAGCACTTTACAGAACAAAAATGCCAACAAAAATGCACTGAGAGGAGACAGTAGATGTTAGTATGGAGTACAGTAGGAAAGCAAAGGGGCACACAGAACCAGTTTAATAACAGTCCTTCTAAAGAAGGAGGGTTTGAGTCTAATTTTGAAGGAGCTGGGGGAAGGTGACTCTGATATCTTTAGGGAAATAGTTACTAAAAGGCAGGGACAACATTATCAGAAACTGAAATTGTGCCATGTGTTCAAGTGCTGTATTTTTTATACTGTAGTTCTAATGCCTGTGCTACGATCACATCAAAGCACCCGTTCGTTTAAAATAACAGAGGGTGACTGCAATTGTATTCAGATGATAAAACTTCCTGCAAAACTGCTTTGATTCAAAGCACCACGGGGGATACACCTTGCTTGTATCTTCTTTGGCAATAAAATAACACTAATTTCAAACCTGGGAGGTAAGGGAGGCCAAGAAAGTGAGAGTCATGTTCCCAATCTTTTTGAATGGTGGTATTTCACAATTATATTCCTGGTACAGGACAGTATGGGTGAAAGATAGGAGGGGAGTGAGAGAGAGAGAGAAAAGATAAAGAGAATGGCAGGGGGTGCTGAGGGACTCACCGCAGGGGGAAGGACAGCTCCAGCTGCTCGATTACCTGGGGGGACAGGAGGAGAGTCACAGCAAGGGACTCAAGCATGTAACACCCCTATACTCACCCACGTTCCCTGTCCCACCTCCCTTCCACTACTCACTGAAATCCCACTATGGCATGTGCTGTATATTTGCCATACAGTGCAAAGTCCTATAAGAGAGTCCTCCCTGGAACTTCAGAACTGAGCAGGTTTTTAAACAGTAACTATCTCTTGTTCCAGTGTTAGTGTATCTCAGGGTATCTCACAGGGTATTCCAGTGTGTCAGTGTATCTCAGGGTATCTCATAGT
This sequence comes from Lepisosteus oculatus, assembly GCF_040954835.1. Classification (NCBI taxonomy): domain Eukaryota; kingdom Metazoa; phylum Chordata; class Actinopteri; order Semionotiformes; family Lepisosteidae; genus Lepisosteus; species Lepisosteus oculatus. The sequence continues at coordinate 27,416,894 of NC_090701.1, read as the reverse complement.
GTATTCCATTGGTCAGTGTATCTCAGGGTATCTCAGGGTGTATTCCAGTGTGTCAGTGTATCTCAGGGTATCTCACAGTGTATTCCAGTGTGTCAGTGTATCTCAGGGTATCGCACAGTGTATTCCAGTGTGTCAGTGTATCTCAGGGTATCTCACAGTGTAGGTTTCAGGCAGTATATTCCAGTGTCTCACTATGTCTCAATGAATCTCAGTGGGTTTCAGGCAGCCTATCAAGGTGTCACTGACTCACACTCTTCTGTGCGTCGAACATGAGGGTCCTGTACAGCTGACAGAAGTGGGGGAAGGATAGGTCACAGCGTGCCTCCACCTCCTGAAAAACACGCATAGTGCAAGGGGTTGCAATTTACGCAAAGTGATTCAAGCACAGCCTCTGGGATTTGCCAGATCTATGAAAAACTGCTATTTACAGAGACTAGCCTTGAGTGAGGAGAAGCACGCCTTGTTCTAGAACCACACAGCACTAGTGAATCTGGGATTCCAAATCATGGGACTGCCTTTTCCCTTATAGAAGGTGTCTGTTCACTTAATCTTCAAAACATACATTTCACTGGTTTTATTGGGGTTGCCTACAGTATGCCAGGTTGTGAGAAGCTACTGTTCAGCAGTGTTCATCACATCACAGCATTTGTTTAAAAAAAATTGAGATAGTAAGTTTATGGTCAGTTTCACTAGTATTTTTTTTAGCACCAGGAATGGCATCAGCACGTATCCTGCAAGTCTGCAGAATGCTCATTTTCATTTCAATTCAATTCAATTCAATTAAACTTTATTGTCATTAAACTAACACAGGTGCATAGTATAATGAAAAGTGTTTCTCATTAGTCACTCAGGTGCAGTATATAAATAGGACAGAAGATAAGACAATAGACAGTAACACAATAGCAATAACAGTAACATGTAATAACATAACATAAATAACATTTCAATGGGTTTTTGCTGTGCTGAACATATTATCTTCTTAATGGGTTGAAAGGCAAAAGCTTTTACCACCCACACAACATTCCAAAACGTTTTTAGTTTTTGAAAATCTTTAGATAGTATGTTTGAAGAGGAATACTCAGAGGATTGCTGACAACACACCAGAAACCTGCCTCTGGCACATATTTACACATGTACTGTAAATCTAGTGCTTAACAGGTACAGTCCTCTGTGTCTCTCCATCTCCCTGTCCTTCACATGACACTAGAGCTCTGCTGTCCAGAATCTAGGGATCACAGTGTGAAACTACAGTAATTAAATGGTTTGATAAGGCACTTAGCTCAAACTGCCTCACTCTGAAAAGGCCATCAATCTCTCTGCACAGTACCTGTAGTTTATCCCTGAGGAAGCGCATATTGGGCACTCTGTAGTTGATCTGAGGCAGCAAGGCCTTCACATCCTTCACTGTGATGCTGGAACACAGAGAAAGACAGACAATGTTGCCCCCAGGGGCAAACCTGGAAACATTTCTCAAAAATACATATTGTTACTATTACTGTTATCATTGTAATTATTATTTCTAGACCGATTGTGCACCACAGAAAACCGCCCACTACTTAATCCCCACAAAATGTTTCAAATGCAGTGCAAAGCAGGGGATGAGCTCGGAGCCCTGTTGTAGGTGAAACCTCTTAGATAGTGAAATAATACAAAGCTCTGAAAACATCTTATTTTTACAGGAGCATTTGGGTTAGTCAGTGTGTGATATATATGTTCAGGTGGGTAGCTGCGTCAGCATGCGTAGGCTGCAAAGGAACAAGTAATAGGTTAATTCCATGCTGAAAAGAGAAAAAAGAAAACACAAGGTTTTGTCCGTGGAGCCTTCTTCTGGTGTAAGACACCTGGCAGTGTGAGACACCAATGGCAGTCCCATGATCTGGAATCCCAGATTCACCAGTGCTGGTTCTAGAACAAGGCGTGCTTCTCCTCACTCAAGGCTAGTCTCTGTAAATAGCAGGTGTCTCACACCTGAAGAAGGCACCACGGCCGAAACGTTGTGTTTTCTTTCTTCTCTTTTCAGCATGGAATAAACCTATTACTTGTTCCTGTGTGATATATATGGCTAAGTTGTCAGACACTGATGAGAGTGTGCTCTCTTTATGTTTGCTCAATGTGAATTGTACAGATCTCTGATGTACTAGTAAAAGTCATCATTGATCTATACAATCCAAGCAAACTTCTTGGTGCTGGTTCACCTACAGAGTCTGTAGATGGAGCTGTCTGGCCCATTGTGGTCCTGGAGGGGCAGTGGGAGTGCTATGCCGTGATTACCCAGACACTCCTCATGCACCCTTTGATTGAGTTTCTATTTATATTTCCAACTCTGAGGACAGGAAGTTGTTCTCTCCCACCCCCACATCACTTCCTGTCCCTCCAGGCTGCCTGTTATCACGTCCTGTCAGACATCCTGTTTGTGTGGACTCAAGTGCACGCCCACTTCCCCCCACAGCGGAAGGTGCCAGGGTGGGTGATGTGGTTGGACACACTGGACTGAGGAACATCCTCAGTGAAACAGTCTTGCATGTTAGTCTCCCACAGCCCCTATCCCCATTCTCTCTATCCCAGTCCCCGATACTCCCGTTGGAGTTCCACTATATCCTGTAAAATTTCTTCTCAGCATTAATCAACAATTAACTCATATATACTATTTAAGAGCTGGGTGTGATACTGTAATGGATTGTACAGTCTGATAGGTGACTGGTCTAAACCCTAGACTTAAACTCCTATACAGTATATGACTTTCCATACATACCAGTAGTTTTGATACTCTGTCTCATTTCCCTAATACTGAGTCCCCTATCAATCTAGACTGCAAAAACTTTATGCTAGTTCTCTGTTCCCTTCAGCCCACTGCCTTGTCGCCATGAGTCTCGCTCCCGGTTCCCCATGTAGATCCAAGTTCCAGGGTTGAAGTTCAGCTGACAGGACCCACCTGCCCTCTTTGTTTCTGTCCATGGCGTCAAACTGTTTCCGCAGCCACCTGCAACAGAGCAAGTGTACAGTCACACAAAACAAGGTGGCTTAAATGTGGCAGCTTTAGCTAACTCCATTTCTATTGGTGCTGTCCTGCCACAGGCCATGTCCTGCCCCTCTGTTAGTGGCCCAATTAAGACTGTCCTCCGTCTGTGGTGAAGTCAGATTCCGCCAAAGCTTCATTACTTTCAGAAGAAGTTTCTTCTTTCTCTATTATTCCTCAGATAGCTTGGCTGTTGATGTCAGAATCTCTCATTAATAAATAATGTTAGCTTTCCAATCAGCTTTGTACTGTATAACTAGAATACCTATTAAAGGTTTCATGATTCTTTCCAGGGACCAGACAGTTTTATTCTAAGCCGCTGGCCAGCAGTTTAACTTGGTCCAGGAGTACTGTGCTCAGGTGTCAAACCTGAAGAAGGCTCCAAAGCCTAAATGTTGTTTCTTTTCTTCTCTTTTCAGTATGGAATAAACATTTACTTGTTCCTTTCCAGCATATTACTACCTATTCCATTCAAAATTTTTTCATCTGGTATACAATAATACACTGCAATACACTGCTTACTGACCCTTCTAAGACCACTGTAAACGTCTATATGTTCAAAACTCACTTGCTAGAATCTTAACTATATCCCAGAACGAACATGGGTATCACTCCTGTTCTAGCCTCCCCGCATTGGCTTCCAATGTTCTTTATGATTGACTTCAAATCCCTCTCTTGACATGATAAAACAGAGAAATCAAGCTCCTGATTTTTTCAGCTACTGTATTATGCTCATATATTTTTTCACTACAAACTCAAAAAGTTATTATTAGGGACATTACAAAATCTTTTTTGTAGCGAGTGCACTGACATTTTATTGAACAACCAAAACTATGGCAAATATTTTTTCGATTAACATTTGTTATCAACAAGATTCATCATAAGGGAGTCAAATGTAAAAGTAATAGGTTATTTCCATGTGTCACCAATGTCACAAGCAATAAAATCTATAATTCTGTGACACATGCTTTTCACCAGGTTTCTGATGCCATCTTGAGGGCTTCTGCCCCATTCATGTTATAGAGCTTAGGCAAGCATGTACCTCTTCACAGGTCTCTGAGTCCTAGACACCACACAGTCCCGTTTCACCCCTCAGATCCTCAGATGTTTAACAGGGATCAGGTCAGGTGAATGGGGCTACCACAGTGTGCATGTCACATTCTTTTCTTGCAAGAAAGCCACTGTTGCACAAGCAGCATGAGAACATGTGTTGTCCTGCTACATACACTGTTGACATGCCAGGATGAGCCCATAGTACAGAAACAAAGTGAGGTCCCAGGCCTGTGCAGTCATTCAGCCATTATGGACTATAAGAGGAGGTCTAAAGGAACCAAATACTCCTGGCCTGACCATCACATTTGAACCTCTCCTTCGATTAGTCTGTTGTACATTACAAATAGCATATTATTCGGTACATCTGAATGTTATGCTACAGAAACCTTGTAGTGAGTCCACCTGAAGTGACTCAGTCCCATCTCCAATGTTCTGACAGCACCAAGGTATTATTATTGTGAATAAGTAGGGCTTATCGGTTCCTTTTTTTATTCTAATTCTTTGTTTTCACCAGTCTTGACATTCAACAGGATAATTGGGTCAAGTGTCACCCCTGTCCCTAATTTTGTGATTTAGTGCAAATACAAAGGTCACAAACACTTGAGTTTCATAACTGTCCGTCACACTTAATCAATTGATCAAAATGATGTCAAAAACATTTAATCAATATCCCAAATCTCTATACTTTTTTTCTGTAAAAAGTATACAAGCATGAATAAAGGCCCTATGTTTCTTTTGATGCTCAGTATACGGTATATACTCTGAATTCCATTCAACTGCAGCTTCAGTTACCTGCTGAGCCAACACCCTTTCCATTTTCCTGATCTGAACTGATCTCCCAATGGTTTTCAACAAACCAGACATAAACGGACAACGTTATGGTGGGTCACTGGTAAACACTGGAGAACGACAACACTATAGTGGCTTTCTTAAGCACTTTGTATTTTCTGTTTTCACACACTTTCCTCTAGTTTTTATTTCTGTCCTCAACTAGCTGGCAAGTCAGTCAGCCATCACCTCTTTTCAACAAAGGCTGACAGTTATGGTGTCATATTAGACCCACAAACCTGGTGTTTTTGTAGTCTGTAGTACTTACTGTTTTCTGAGGAATCCTAAATTTCTCATTGTGACATGGCTTTCTTGGCAGAAACATTTAGAAATTCTAAAACATCAAAAACTCAAAGTAAATGTTATTCATGTTAAAGTTCATACTGAATCTGGGAGAGTATTGTTGAAGTGTGTTAATTTTCATACACAATATACAATGAACAGCTGAATTATTGGGACAGTGAAGCAAAAACAACATTTGCCATTTTTGCACTGTACTGCTGAAATGTGTGTTTCATATCAAAAGATAAATATGAGGCTAAAATACAGAATGACAGCTTTTAATTGAAGATATTTTATACATACTGTATGTTAAACCATATTATGACAAAGAATATACATTCATAGCTTTTTTATGTTTTCACAATTAATGTGGCCTCCTAACAATCCCCCTCTATGAATTGGCTTCATTACTCTGCTCTCCTCCCCACTGATAGCTGATGTGTGGTGAGCGTTCTGGCGCACTATGGCTGCCGTCGCATCATCCAGGTGGATGCTGCACATTGGTGGTGGTGGAGGGGAGTCCCCATTATCTGTAAAGCGCTTTGAGTGGAGTGTCCAGAAAAGCGCTATATAAGTGTAAGCAATTATTATTATTATTATTATTATTATTATTATTATTATTATTATTATTATTATTATTATTATTATTATTATTAATAATAAAGACCTGTCAGCCATTTGTCCCAATACTTATGCTCACCTGGAACAGGGACTGAAAACAACAAAATACATTTTTCTCATATTAATCTTGTGGTCTGACATACACATTTCATTACAAATTTAACTTCACTGTCCCTAAACTTACACTTATCACTGTCTGCTCAGGATCTGTTACTCTGAATTTTGAGAAATTGTTTCCAGCTGCAGGCGAAAGTGTAAAGTGGCCTCCCCAGTTGCTCAGCTGGAAAGGGCACTTGCCCGACCACAGGCTAAGCTGTATGAGTAAGGGTTCAAGTCAGGGTCAAGTCAGCTGACTGTGACTGGGATTCTTTAAACAGTGGGAAGCGTTGGGATGGGATGACATTAGTCATTCAGGGCTCTGTTGGCACTCTGATACACAGGGCTGACGTGCTGTTAGTGAAGGTCATACAGTACCTCTCCTTCAATAAGCACTTAGCCTCCAATAGGCTGTGCAGACTATGACTCTCCAAGGTAGGTGGGGAAGAAGAGTCTCCCTACACTTTCTCTATCTACCCTGTGTGGGGCTTTTAGATACGAGGTGCAACACGAAAACACAAAACTGATAATTCCAATATTTGGCATTAAGAAAATACTTTTGACTGTGAAGAAGAGGATTGAGAATTTGCTGGAACCCCGAGACTGTGGCCTCCTCTGTCCTGTGGGTTCTTTAGCCCTTCTGCTGCTCTGCCAGGGGAGGCAACCCTGACTCTCCCCTCCTTCGCAGTTCCCAGCAATCCTGCGTTTAAGCTCATCCTCAGCAGCTGAGGTCATCTCCAGCAACGGGCCAACTCAGCAATTTAGACGCCTTTCTTTATAAAATCCACTACAAGGTAAAACCAAAATTCACTGAACTGTACAATTTAAATCATTTTCTTCTGTTTAACAGCAGTTCAAGTGTATATGGCTGTATCATCCTTTCTAACTTGGGTGTTTGCTAGAAAACAACTTCTTAACAATGTACAGGGGCTGAATTAAATATTCCATATCATTTATATTACAACAACAACAATTTCTCTGATTTTCAAGATTTGTTTTCTTTAAAATAGCCTAGTTCTAAATAATCCTAACTTAAATTGAAAGGGGTCAGTGAGCTTTTAAATATAACTGTCCGTGAGTGTATAATGGAGTCCAGAGCCCGCTGTGCCATTAATAATTCACACACATTTGGTAGCAGAGCTGGGGGGAGGAGGCGAGTAAGAAGGCAGAGGGAAGGAGAGAGTTTTGATTTTCTCCTTGTAGCTAGTGAGCAGACATACAGTAGCTGTTCTTTTCTCACTGTCCTCACTGGGGCGAAGGGTGGCAGAGGACAGACTGTGAAGGAAGCAGAAGAGGGTCTGAAGAGAACCATACAGCAGAGAAGACAGGGGTCGTAAGGCCTGGGCATCTTACCTCTCGATCTGATAGGGGGCTGAGGCCCTCTGGGTGTCCATCACCAGCCAGTTTAGCCCAGTCAGCCACATATTCACCTCTTCCTCACTGAATGCTGCCAATAGGGAGAGATAGGAAGAGGAACATTCCTATTTAATCTAATATTCACAGAAGGAAGAGCAGTAGAACCAATAATAGTTCTCCTCGGATTTACTTATTTATTCTTTGTTTTTAGGTTCTTATGTCAGTTTTCATAAATAATGCTTCATTTTAATGAATGTGACCTGCCAAGAAAGCATTTATGGAACATGTCTCTGAACGGAAGAGAGAAGAGAGGGACAGATGCACAGACTGACCGGCAAGACTCAACGTCTTCAGGCGGAACTCCAGGCCATACAGCACGACGAAGCAAGTTGAGGGATCCAGCCTGCGCGCTTCCTCGGGATACCGCTCAAAATCCCGGGAACACTTCCCCGGGCGTAGCTCTTTAATCTCCCGGATGTCAACTGAGAGAGAAGGAGAAGGTGACGGAGGAGGTGAAAGGAGGGCAGAGAGAAGGAAAGAAGGGGAGAGGAGAGTATAGCATAGTATTAATCATAATAATTCCTCACGCTTATGTAGCGCTCTTCTGGACTCTCCACTCAAAGTGCTTTACAGGTAATGGGGATTCCCCTCCACCACCACCAATGTGCAGGACCCACCTGGATGATGCAACGGCAGCCATAGTGCACCAGTAAACTCACCACACACCAGCTATCAGTGGGGAAAAGAACAGAGTGATGAAGCTAGTTCAGAGATGGGGATTTGGCCAGGACATCAGGGTTACACCCCTCCTTTTATCAAGAAAGATCCTGGGATTTTTAATGATCACAGAGAGTCAGGACCTCATTTTCCTGTCTCAACCAAAGGATGGAACCTTTTTACAGTACAATTTTTTTTATTTATTTTTTTACCAATTGCACAGTGAGCACCCCCTACTGGCCCCACTAACACCTCTTTCAGCAGCAACTTTAGTTTTTCCCAGGAGGTCTCTCTTCCAGGTACTAACCAGGCTAATATCTGCTTAGTTTCAGTGGGCTACCAGTTGTGAGTTGCAGGGTTATGTGACTGCATTCTAGAAAAACATTTTTTAAAATGGGTTCATAACACTGTTTCTGTAATTTTGCATCCTTTTTGTCCAGTGTACAAGTTAGTGGGTCATCACTAGTTGTATAACGCCATTTTTTCTAGCTTGGTGTTTGTGGGGGACAGCTGTGCTATAGTTTCAGGGAGCCGTGTCTAGGATACGCAGAGATTAGACCTTATTTGCCTCCCCTCATCTCTAAGGAAGCTGTTAGCCCACTTGTTGTGTGTCTATGTGGTAGAGCAAAGTCTTTATTTAGGCCGACCAGGGCACTTAAGGAAATTTGCAATCTGTGTTATATTTTAAAGATATAAAAATATATCGTGCAAAGTATGTTCATTTTCCCCACCCAAGATTTATGGTAAACAGAAATCTGTCTGGGGCAGAATCTAAGGTAAAAATGCTTACTGTATGTTTCAGAGCTGATGTGTGAGAGAATAACCGCATCTCTTTATGCTCAGTTTCTTTATTCCAAATCTGCCCTGAAATAAGACTGTACTATGCCTCCTTGCACTCCTACAGATACTAGACTCATAACTGGAAGGTTACAAGTTCAGATCCAGGGTGGGGCACTGCTCTTGTGTCCTTGAGTAAGGTACTACACTCACATTGTTCTAGTAAAATGTACAGTTTAATGTGGTATAGTATGTGCGGAATAATAGGGAACAAAGGCTTAGAAAGGCTGTGAAGCTTAGAACAAACAGAGAAACTAAGTAAAAACTCAATTTTTCAGCTCCAGAAGCATTTTTCAAGCATTTAGTTTTTGATGTGTACGTGAGAGGCTGAGGTGTAGAATACCAGGGTACTGTCCATACGAAAACTACTATGATTGTAACTGGCACTCTCTTTGGGGGTTATCACACCCCACATGTAGCCTCAGAGGCTCACTCTGAATGCAAACTGCAGTGTGGTGTTCACTCTGCGGAGAGGGGCATTGGCTGTCATCTGCCCTTCATTGACAAGGTTTACAATTCCAGGGTAAAGTAGACGGCAAGCAAGATTGCTGATAACCACTCCCGACCTGGTTACCACCTGTCTCATAAACTTCCCTCAGGAAGATGTTACTGGTCTATTAAAACCAGCACCACCCAGTATCTGAACAGCTTCTTTGCTAGGGCTGTCTTTTTGTTTAATCAGAATTCCTAGTCATACAGTATGTGTCCTGTATTAATGATGTCTATCGTCTTGTTTGTGTATGGTATATGTTTGTGAATGGTACATGTAGAATGGATGATGGATGAGACGTAAAACCGATATCCTGACTCTCTGTGGTCATTAACAAAATCCCAGGGTGTTTCTCGAAAAGAGTAGGGGTGTAACCCTGGTGTCCTGGCCAAGTTTCCCATTGGCCCTTACCAATCAGGGCCTCCTAATAATCTCCATTTATGAATTGGCTTCATTACTCTGCTCTCCTCCCCACTGATTTGTTGTGAGCGTTCTGGTGCACTATGGCTGCCGTCCCATCATCCAGGTGGATGCTGCATATTGGTGGTGGTGGAGGGGATCCCCATTACCTGTAAAGCGCTTTGAGTGGAGTGTCCAGAAAAGCGCTATATAAGTGTAAGCAATTAGTATTAGTATTAGTATTAGTATTTGTATTTGTATTATTATTATTATTATTATTATTATTATTATTATTTTTATTATATTATTATTATTATTATTATTATTATTATTATTATTATTATTATAATAAAATGAGCTGATTCGAGTTGTTACAAGAATCTGATTGACAACTGTCATTAAAAAGCAAAAAGAGAACTCTTCCTACCCTAAAACCCAACCTGAGACGTCAGCCTGTTACAAATCATTTTAAAAGTTAAAAAGTTGTTAAAGATTGGCAGCTAGTTATCTGTCTCTGGTGTTTCATTGTTAAAAATGGAATGATAGCCTTGCTATGCTGTAACGTTGCAAAACCATCATGGTACCTTTACTAAAGAACCAAACTGAAGACACTGTCCACAATCCTGCTAACAGGGAACTTTCTCTTCAGTATTATCATAACTGATGCACATGGGCAAAGCTGAGATACCAAATCCCAAGCAGTGTTAATCAAATTCCCAGTGTGCACAACAAGTATGTCCAATGCAAAACTCACTTCAGGGTAAATTAAATTCTTGAAAGTAACTGACCTCAAATGTTTTTGGAGAATTCCTCTCCAATTTTGTCTTGGATGTCACAACTTGCTTATGTCTCAGATTTAGAGAAATTCAAACTGTTGTCTAGTTAAGTCAACAAAACATGAATGGTCTCTGTATCACAGGCAGTCAAATCCTGACGTTTTCTGCAATTGAAGGGATTCAGTCCTGTTTGCATAGGTCAGGTCTGGACCTTGAGCTAAGACAAGTGTAAGACAACATCAAGTAGAAGACCAAAACAGAATGACATACTTCCATAGATCTTTTGCACGGTGACAAGCATGTGTCTTTGCAGTTAGGTCGTCAACAATCACCACCTGTGGAGTCTGTAGAGACTAGGCACTCTGGCCATCACACCTTATTGACTGAGTTTTTGTGTTCCATCTGCGCTGTGACACACTCATTAACACAATGATGTAGAGATCTATACATCTGTGACACAGCCTCAGGCACAACACAAAAACCTGACGTTGTCAGCCATGCGGAGTCAGAAACAGACACAGCTCTCGGACAGAAGACTAATGGCTGCTGGCCTGATTTACAGTATACTGCCTCTACTCACGAAGGTGGACTTCTTCCCTTTCGGTATTCTGTTTCAGATTAACTACATCATCAGTACCTTTCAGATAATTAAATCAATAAATAGAACCTGACACAGGCCAATGCAGTGTCATTTGTTTAAACACAGCAGATGTATGTCTATTTATTAACTACTCATCTTCAGCACCCGGCCAACTACGTATATTAATCAAGAGGAGTGCCAATCACATTATTAACTTACAGGTAACAATTGCAACAATGATACCAACCTTTAAACAAGTCATAACAGAGGACTTTTCTACTCCAGTACATGACTGTATGGTACAGCAAATGAATGAGCCTTGTATATAGTTTCCCACTGCAATAGCTTTGTTTATTACTTTCTCTGAAAGACTACAGGTTTTTCAGCCTGTTTAGTTTCCAGCATGAACTAAGCAGGATGCAGAGCTATAGCTGAAAGCATTCAGGCAAGTTCTGTTAAGAGATCTATGTAATGGGGTTTCTGAGCATCTCACTGGTAAAGGTACCCCTCTTCCAAGCCCAGGCTAAACCCAGTGACTGCGGGTTTGAGCCTGGGTAACGTCACTAGCCGACTGTGAGGGGATTCCCTAATAATCATCAGTACAGCAACTGGCTGAGTACCACCAAGGGCAGGGTAGGATGTGTCAGCCAGGGTTCTGGCCTTGTGTGAGACTTGCAAGAGATTCATTTTCATCCCAGTTCTAAGGCTTTAGAACAGTTAAGCACATTTGTGTCACATTTTTTACAAGATTTGTCACTTTGTGAAAGCACTATACTGTAAGTTGCCATGTAGTCATAAATTCATATTACCGTTCCCACAAATTGTGACATGATGTGGCCCTTCCTGCTCACTAGTCACTGTAGCTTATGCAATGTGATGTAGGAACAAATAAGCACAGGTTGTGCAGCAGACATTTCACCGCAGAAATGTTCCAATGTGATCTGCATGCAGAGCGAGTAGTATTTATTGTCAAAACTCAAATTCAAGAACAGTATTTTTATTGGATTAAAAGAAATGTATTCACAAGCTTGTTTGATTACAATGGCATAGGGCTGTAACACGTTTCCAGAAATTCTGTTGCCTTGTTCTAAATCACAGAATATGGCTCTGCACATACCTGGAAATTTCATCTATTTTGTGATGTAAATTGGAAGTTTTCTGGAAGTTCCTGTCTACATTTGACTTTTATTGTGGTTTGAAATGCACTCAACAATGTTGATTCTTTCTAACCCTGAAATATAAAAATAGCATTGCAGTTCCCCTTTAAACCAGAACATTCTAATTTTGTGTCTTCTAACCATAAAACAAATGTTTTCAGTATCACTTAAATGGTTTGCTGCAAACCCCATGCAGGATTTGAGATTTTTGTTTGTACTGTAGCAATGGCTTCCTTCTTGCCACTCTGCCATGCAGGTCAGCTTGAACTCATGGCCATTTTCTCCCATCTCAGCCAATTACCTGTGCAGTTTAGTCAGCCTCATGGCAGCCTCAATCACTTTCCTCGTTGCTCAGCTGTTCAGCATGGAGGGCCAGCTTGATCTACAGTAGGCAGTGTGGGGGTATTATTATACACCTTTCACTTCTTAATGATGGACTTCACTGTGCTTGCAAGAATATTCAGTGTCTTTGAATTTGTAGCATATTCACGGCAGAACCTTTTCTAGAATTTCACCACCTGCCCAAAGGACTGAGACAATAATGAGAATTACCATTACTGCACACAGACAAAGGACTCCTAACAAAGTGTCTGGTGTAATAAGTTAATTACGTGCACTAAACTAATTTAGGTTTTGACAGCAAAGGATTTGAAAATTAATGCAATCAGGACTTTTCCATTTTTTGTTGTATTATGTATTTACTTCTTTCTTTTTGTTTTTTGCCCTGCAGGTTTGCGTAAAGAACAAATATTAACTGCTACTTTAAAATATCATGGCTGCAAGCTTTACAGCAAAAAGCTGTGAAAACGGGTCTGAATATGTTTGCACTGCACCGAACAGTAAAACTGTAAATTCTTTGCTTTTTCCCTTCACCTCTGGTCCTGCTGGGGTTGGGTGTGTGACCCCTGACAGAACCCACAGAGCATCTTCAAGACTGAGGCGTATCAGTGGAGCTCCTTTTTTTAAGAAGTGAGCTTCCCTTCATGAGCTGAGTCAGAGCTATAGTGGAGTAAAAATCAGCAAAACTTATACTTTCATGGACTTCAGTTATACATTAACTGTTTTTGCTGAAAAACTGTGCGGTGGCGAACCTGGATATCCCCTCCCTCTCTCGCTAAATTAAAACTGCAATTTGCATGACGAGATTACACAAGTCGGGCCAAGGCATTTACTAGTGCCAGTTCAAATAAAACAGAGCAAAGGGCGAGGGTAAAGCAAAAAAGCTTTAGAAAAAACACTTAATATTTTTATGTAGCACTCTCCCTGCACTCACAAGCACACACACATACACCTACACACTCCCGCACACAGCACACCGAAAGCACAGAGAAGTATTGATTGCAAATACACACAGATTCCCTACTTCCAGGAAGCCATGTGGACAGAGTGGGAGGGGGAGGATGGGAGTGAAAGGAGCAGATAGGACAGTAAGGGTGGTCTGTGCAGTCCAGCTGGAGAGAGGGAGCGGAATTACTCACAGTGTGCTTACAGGGAGGGGAGGTGGTGCTCTTTATACCAGCAGTGGGGGCAGGGGTGCTGTTATCGCGTCCATAATGTAGCAGTATTGATCAGCCTGTGCGATTTATGGATGACACAGGCTGTAAAAGGCGCTCTAGCAAGACTGCATAAAATCCGTCATGGTTAAATGGCCAGTGCAAAATGCAAGAGAGAAATCAGAAGAATTGGAATGAGAGAGCAAGACAGGGGCAGTGTTCATAAACTAATTTATGCACTAGGTTGTTTTTTTTTGTCAAAGGTAAAACAAATGTTACTTTGGTGCACAAGTACAAATTTGTTAGTATGAGTCCAAAAATGGAGAGAATTCTAAAGCATGTTCTGTATATACATATATACGAAAAAAGTTTAATAAGATTGTAATTGTTTCTGTTTTTATTGACTGTGTTGTTGTTTCACACTTTTTAAAATTAGTGAACAAATCTCACCCAATTATGCTACTGTACTTCTTAGATCAAAAACTGAAAAAAGCAGATCCCTGCCAAGAGACTGATGCTAATTGTTTGCAAGATATTACCACATATTACAGAAAGATCAGTTTAGACCACTAATTAGAACACTGATAATGACAGCAAATAGATCACTAAAGATCACTACAGAAAGGTTGCATCTCACTGTGAGATCATGGCAGATCACTACTAAAAGATCACTGTAGATTACTACACTACTCTACTGTTGATCATTTGTGCCGATAGAGCCAGGTCACTACTGATCAGTAGACACAGATCACTTCCAATCACTACAGTCACTGCTGGAAAATTGCTGAAGGTCACTGCTGAAAAACATTGATCTACCAAACGATCACTGGAGATTACTACTAAGAATACCAAGAATTTGCTGCAGTTCCCTACAGACTTCTGTTGATTACCACTAGATCATCCCTAATCATTGCTGATCAACTGCCAAGTGATCACTGCTGCTCACTAAGAAAAAATAGATTATGATTAATACTGAGAGATCATTGTTCATCACTACTGAGAAATCACTACCAAGAGGTCATTCCCTTAAACCCCTATGCTGTGAAAGCAACATGGCTTTGTATTTTAGGTTAATTTTGTAATTGCATTCTGGCATGAAAACCACTATTTTCAGAAACTAACTGTAAAAATGTGTAAAAACTAACTATAAAAAGAAAACAGCCAGCATGGAAAAAATATGAATTTATATTAGATAACTTTATTAGCCATATACAATTTCTTGCATTAGGAATTTTTCTTTTCACATACCCCAGCTTGCTCTCCAGTAGACACACAGAAGCTTGGGGTCAGAGCACAGGGTCAGCAATTTTACAGCTCCCTTGGAGCAACTGCAGTTAAGGGCCTTGCTCAGGGGCCAAACAGAGTAGGATTCCTCTGTGGGCTGAAGGACAAACCACCAACCTTCAACCCACAGGTGCAGATCCTTAGCCACAGTGCCACTGCTCCGCCTTACCCAAACACTGGGGAAATTTAGTACCCAGCAACAGCAAGGTGCTGTTTTCTTCATGTGGAGAATTGAAACCGGTCAGTAATTTTCCTGTAACTTTCAATTTAAAACACCCTTAACTTAGGTTACTGCACTAGTAGAAATCTTATTCCCATTTTAAAACTTCTAATTTACATTTTGTTTCATAAAAACAAATGAGAGATCACAAAGGAGAGGAGGCCATTCAGAATATCCATTTGGTAGTTAGTTAATTGATCCAATGATCTCATCCAGCAGTTTCCTGAATGAGGCCAGGGTATCAGTTTCGACAACATGGCTGGGTATCTTGGTTGAGCTTTTTTGAGTGATTTGGTTGAGCCAAATCACTTACTTGAATTAAATACCTAATTAGCAGATTAATAGGGAAAGTGCCCTGGTTTAGAGGGTTGATTGTTAAGGGTAATCTATAAAACATGTGGGACTTTGCTCTCCTGGAGCAGGGCCAGCAATGTTTGTGGTGTTGGACATGTAGGTAAAAGATGACGGTAAATAAGCCAGTGACAACTCATGATAAAACTCCACAAGGCACGTGATGCCAGTGACATGTAGCTGACCTGAACAGAAGTGAACAGAAGTATTGCACTTGAAGTGCCAGAAAAGCAAGCAATTCCTTAATCCTC
Organism: Lepisosteus oculatus; assembly: GCF_040954835.1. Taxonomy (NCBI): domain Eukaryota; kingdom Metazoa; phylum Chordata; class Actinopteri; order Semionotiformes; family Lepisosteidae; genus Lepisosteus; species Lepisosteus oculatus. The sequence goes on along the minus strand of NC_090701.1, from coordinate 27,401,087 downwards.
GCAGAACTTGTTTAAAATTGCGCAATGCACAAGGAAGGCCTCATTTGGAATACTGTGTAGAATTTGTGTTGCCAAGGTACAAAAAAGACACTGCTACAGCTGTTCTGGAATCCAGTCAAAGAAGAGCAACCAGGTTAAATCCTGGCTTTAAGGATGCCAAACACAGATAGATTAAAGTAAGCTAATCTCTTTAGTTTGCAATAGTGAAGGCTGCAAGGGGGACTTGAGTAAGTTATTCCATATCCTGCGATGCACTGATAATGTTAACCCATTGTCTTTTTCAGGTTCAGCAGCAGAACATGGGCAATGGGATAAAAGTGGAAATTTAGAGGTTTAAAGCTGGAAAACAGCAGCCATGTTTGCATGCAAAGGATTGTTAGGAATGGACAATATAGAACAAGCTAACAAACCATGTTGTTAAATCCTTGGAGGTTCCTCTCCCCCAAGAAAAGACTGAATTAAAGTCCTGGATCTAAAGCTATTGACAGAAAAATGAGCTAGATGGGTCTCTTCTCATTTGTCCTGGAGGCCCAATGCATCTTCTGACTTTTCAGTCCAGCGGAAATCTCAATTGCATCATTTTTTAATTAATCTCATTATGCATTTGATTGGACTTACTTAGTTCCTCTCAGCTCTTGCAACATTTCAAACAGTTTTCCAGTTAAGGGTTAATTAGGACAGTGACAGCTCAGAATGAAACTAGTGGGTCTCTGAAGCCTTGATGAAGACTCCCTGGTGTTCAGTCAGTGTGGCAAAATGCCACTGCAGTTTAAGGTTAGGAGCTTTGCTGATGCACTGTGCTTTGTACTATAGTTACACCAAAGTGGAGTGGTTTGACATAGCATCATGTACAACTGATATCTGTTAAGAGTGGGTCCATCATACACCGTTCGTCCACAATAACATCCACAGCTTCACAACAGCATCAAAAGCTACAGCCTGACAACTCCAAAAGCAAGAACAGCAAAACCTCCCAACAAAAACAACAGCAGCATCAACAGCTGCAGTCTCACAACAAGAGCAACAAGACAAATGAGGACCAATCTGTCATGTTATTTTTACTTGACCGCGAACATCTCAGGCACAAAGCTGCCAAAACGCTCTCCTCAGAAATTCTCCTCACTGCGTGATGAGCAATGCTTCTTAATTCTCTACACACAATTACATTCAGCCCATCTAATCTGAGCTTCAGCTCTGCTTCTTGAAATGAACATCTGATGCAAGGCTGTTGGGTTTCCTTCAGTACATCAAGTCCTATTTTACACATTCCTCTTGACACACACTAGTTCAGATGCCCAAACGCCACGTCCTGGACAGTGATCATGACTTGTAGAAATGACTTGCTCTGCTTGAGGTCTTACACTTGTCTGCCATAGGGTTTGTCACTGAGTTAACTGACAACCCTCCTCTGCATACTAGACAAAAGAAACTGGTTTAAATTGATCTACAGATTTCCCACTGGAAAAACACACTCTTTAGAATTTACTGCAGGTCTCTGCATCATTCTAGAATTTAAGATGTAGTTCCTTTACACTGAACTTACATAAAGCATCTACCAATGAGTCATCCATCCATCCATTTTCTAAGTGCCTCTTCCGATTCAGGGTCACAAGGAAACCGAAGCCTATCCCAGCATCCAAAGGGCGCAAGGCAAGGTACACCCTGGACAGGACCCTGTCCATCACAGGGCATGCTGGGCTCAAGTCATTTCAATTTGCAGCTGACAATGAATGAACTAATCTGCAGAGTGAGCACACAACTGAGGAGGTTTGTAGTTGTATGATTACAACTTTTTTTTTGCCTGATGCCTTCTATTGTGAATCTTGGTATGTGATTTATGTTAAATTGCTTTTCTCACTGCTGTGTCTCCTGTGGGACACTGGTTTAAGTCTCTTGGTCCGCTCATTGTTGTAAATGGGAAAACTATTCTCACCTGACTTACCTGGTTAAATCAAGGATACGACAATATTTATTATCACTGTTGTTAAAACTAACACTGTGATTTCATGTGGCATAAGGCATAGCATAACCATAAGGTTGGTAACGTCTAAATTTCTCACTTCCGTCCGATGTTATGAGCTAACATCGAGTTATGAGAAATTTACACAGACCTTGTTAAGAATTCATGTGTGTTGTATTTATTTTTTAATTACTGGCGCACTGTGGGACTCACAAATGACCTCTGCTGATCAGCACTGATGTCATATTCCCTTCTAATGGCCTTGAAGTCAGGCCTAGTGTTATGTCGCGCACAGCATCCATTTGGGGTTTACAACACTGCTGCACTTTGGGTTTGGGAGTTACCGTTTTACGGTACTTAGGTGCCTTGGCGGGTTTTTGCCATTCTGTGTCAGTTATGAGTTATGCACAATAAAGAGCAGACGTCTGTAAAACCTGTCCGCCTCAGTCCCTGGTTTTCCGCAGTGTAACACCTAGTTCACAAGCAGCCTGACTCTTAGGTTTCCTCGGAAGGGTGCCCTTACAATGTGTACAACCTATCCCAGGTCACAACACAATTTCTTAATGTTAAAAATCTAACCACCCCTCGGAAATTGTTCTGACTGCTTCCTCCTTGCTCTCCACAACCAGATTTTTTCATACTGCCCTCATCCCATACAGAACTCCAGAAATGGGACTGCTGCACCTAGACTAATGATCTTGCAGGAGATATAGTCCTTAGTCCTTTATGATTAATTCCCATTTCCCTTCTGTCAAACAGCTGGGACCACCAGTCTATCACTCCCTTTGTTCTTCCACACACATCTCTCAGATGCCTCTCCAAACCTCTGCGTCCTGAAACAGAACACAGCTACTAAGTTTCATTACACGCTGGCCTTTTTTTTTACACTAAAAAAAATTGTGGAATGAAAGGAAAAGAGATCGTAGGAAGGAAGTAGAAGTGATGGGAGAGGATGGCAGATGAAAGAAGAAGGGAAGAGAGGGGAAATGAGAGGAGGGGAATGGAGAGAAAGAGAGAGGATGCAGTCCAGTTTAGAGAATGAAGACATGTGGACACTGAAGGCTTTACTGAACCCTGCTGCACTAACGCTCTGCACGAAAGCAGCCATGTGGCAATGGCCAGCGCTCACAGACTTAAACCTTTTATTGAGAGAGGCAGCGAGCGAGAGCAGGAAGGGGGGAGGAAGGGAGGCCTGTCTGGTAATGCTCTCTCTCTCTCCAGGCCCAGTGCACTTGCTGCCAACGCCCTGAGAGCACACAGACAGCAACACAGCCACCCAGGAGAGGCCGAACGAGGCAGAACCATGCCTAAATTAATAAATGCAACCATGCCTCAATATACAGCACACACTTTCACTGGATATCACAAGCTTGTCCTAGAAAAGCTCCTTAATTTTACTGATATATATCCCATGATGTACTGTGGCACTTTGAAAGCCCAACCCCAGATGCAAAATTCTAACATTATAACAGACATAAAACGCATTTAACTTTCTTTTACATTTTGACTATGGCATTCAACAGCAAGTTCAAAAGTGAGTGTTAGAGTGTTAGAGGCTCACATGGCCCTGTTTACTCAGGTCACACGACACAGAAGGCTGACAGACACATTGCACACAGCAGTGATGCTCCTCCAGGAGATCTGCACCACAACTGTGAGCACTTCCTCCAGTAAATCTGCACAGCAATTTAACTTTATGTTGTGTAACCTTTTAAGAAAAAAAGTAATGCAAAAAGTTAACATGGCAGTTGAATTCACAATAATAATGCCTTACACTTATATACTGTAGCTCTTTTCTGGACACTCCACTCAAAGCACTTTACAGGTAATGGGAACTCCCCTCCATCACCTCCAAATTGCAGTCCTCACCTGGATGATGCAATGGCAGCCACAGTGCAGCAGTATGCTCATCACACACCAACTATCAGTGGGGAGGATTCATAGATGGGGATTATTAGGAGGCCATGATTGGTTAAGTCCAGGAAATTTAATTTGGGGGATAGTTTAGCAAAACTATCAATATTGAAAGAATTTGTATCATATTTATACTTTGCTTTTCATCTCTAAGGATCCCAAAGAGCTTCGCTTATAGGAGGGTTCATTGAGGAATTTTAGGAAGCCCTGGTTTTACAATCTCAGAGGAGAATTTAGCCAAGACACCCCTATCCTAACATACAGTGCCATGGGATCTTTAATTAAGAAAAGATCAGGCAATCAGTCAGGACTTCAGTTACAAATCTCATCCAAATGGATGGCCCCACATTAAAACTTCCAACAACAACCTGCTTTCTTCTTTAGAGGTCTCCCATTGTAGAGCTGACCAGGCCCAGCACTGCTGAGCTTTTGAGATCTGTCAAGATCGGGTGAGAAGGTGGTAGCACTGATGCCAAATCGTAGCAACAGGCAAGATGGGAACAACTGTTTCCACTTCCTTGCTCCCTTCCTTGCTCCAATTATTGCATGATTGCACTGGGAGAGACTTCCTGTTTTTCCAGCATCCCACAGGAGCTGTCACATGACAGCACAGGAGCTCCAGCTTGTGTCAGTACGTACCAGGGGTACAGCATATACTGGATGTACAATACAGTACATAGGCCACAACGTTCCTCAGTATTTCTAGTGAGTGGAAAGAATGCAGAATGTACACCAAGTAAAACTGTATGTAGTGTAATGGATATATTCTGTTCATATCAAACATACGGCACGTATATTCCAGGGGTACAGTATACAGTATACAACAGAAGTACTGTATATACATTAGAGAAGTGAAAAAAGAGAATTCAAAGATTTTGCAAAATATTTAGTTATACATAATTTGCACACCAAAACAGTCTATATACTGGAGTAGAACAGTACACAATGTCCCTATCAGGCATCTGCCCTGGACAGACTGCGGTTATTACAGATGTGCAGAGTGTGACCTCTGTCTGGCAGCCAATGAGGTTATCACAGCAAGAGTATTTAACTTACAAACCCTACTATATGTAGTTCATATCTTAATTGACTTGTCCAAATACCAGCCCTCCAGTCAGTGAAGTCACAAGAGCTGTGGTCTGTAGCCCATCCCTGAACAATAAGCCCACCAATTCACCAATAAAGTCCGCAAACTACTGTACATACTGTATGCATGCCTCAATGACCATGTGTTTTTGTGCAAACACAATGGATATGATTGCAAATTTTAAAGTAGCATGCTCTCTTAAGGATAATTCTAAAAATGCTAAGAACGTCTTCTTAAAGTCCTAAACATTTGTTATTTGTTATACATTGTACAAAAATAAAGTTAATAAAGTCAAGCGAATAAGATGTCCAGTGACAGAGGGTGATCCCTCACACACACTTACTCTCGCCTTCCAGTTTGTCCGGGTTGCGGCTCCACACTATCTGCCGGGTATCTTGTTTGATCTGGAAAGTTCTCCTCTCCGGTCGCTGGGATTTTTTCTGGTAGAAGACGGTCATCACAGTCCCGATCGCAAGGCTCCGCAGAATCCGCGACCCGACCTCGGCCCAGTCTAGCAACCTGGGCGAACTTGCGGGCCCGGGTCCGTTTGAGTGTTCCTCCAGACAGCCATTGAGGCTCCCGCCGAACCGAGCCGCGCACATCGTCAGTGCATGGCAGCTGGGTACAGAACTGAGCTCAAATACCTTCAGAGGACTGAAGTCAAGGTACTTGTGTGTTGAAAATATTTAACTTGTAATGGCTGTTACAAAACTAGAGGATGGATTAATAAATCAATAAATATGTGAAAAATGAATACTTCATATAAAATAAAATAACGTTTAAATGATAGTAGCTATATTGAAACGGAAAAACGGGTTATGTCGCCTATAATACTACATTTAAATTATAAAATGATTAAACCTCTGCTACTAACTTTTTTTGATGATTACCTTCATGAAGAACAGTCAAGGTTTCGAACTTCATTCGAAGTACGACTTTCCTAAATGATTAAAAAAAAGTTTAAAATAGTGGTCTCTTATTAGTCTTGTAATATTAATAGAAACACTAATAATAAAATACGTATGGACCCGAACGTAAGGAGGAAAAGTTACAAAAGTATAAAGGGAGGAATCCGGATTTTGGCTTCTTCCTCTCCACAAAAAATGAGTGTAGTTTTTGTTTTTGCTGTAGGTCCTAGTCTTCTTTTTTCACAGACTGACAGTACCTGAAGATCCCTTCAAAAAGTGCAGGGTGCCGTGTCACACTGCTCCTTGCGCTGCCGAGGAGCTGGGACTGGCTAGTGGTGAGACGGTGCACCCATCAAACGCACGCACTGCACAGAGTGTGCCAAGAGCCTCCAGCCACAGAACAAGACACGCGACTGTCACACCTCTGATTACCAGGAAAGGGAAAACAAAAACAAAAATATGTTCTTTCCGGAGATGAAACGGAGAGCACGAAATAAACACGTACACGGCAAAAAAAATACTATAATTGCTGCAATTCTCTCACCACTAATCCTGCTGATGTGGCTGTGGAGGAAAGGAAAGCAGCGAGGAAAAGGGGAGAGACAAGTGACAGGGATTGGGAGTCGAGTCTCAGACAGCCGAGACGGACAGAGCGTGGTACAGAAACTCCAGCGGTGGTCGCTCAGCCTGCTCCATCCCACCGCGCGTCCCTCTCTCTCACACCGGGCTGCCTCCCTCCTCAGACGGCGACATTCCTGTGAAGGCCCCGCTGCCTGCCTGCCAACGCAGCTCTGGTGTACATGTTCCTGGTACGGTATTTTCCCAGACCGACTAGCGTATGGTATTATCTGCACCACCTCAGCCTTTTTTATTCCAAGTCCTCTCTCTCTTTCAGAGAATGGAAGGCGCCTGTAGAGGAAACGGGCGCAGTAGGCCGGAAAGAGATCAGCTGGATTTTTTTTTAAATATTACGGTCAAGATGCAGAGAGAGAGAAGAAAAATACACAGAGTAAGGAGAAAGAGAAATACTCTGGAGGTAAAGGATAGATTAGAAACATCGACATCTTCAGGCACAAACCTGTAACAACAACTGTAATCTGTGTGACAGTTGACCGCATCCATGCCTCAGGAATGGGGAAACTCATCTTCATACTGTACCTTGATGATTAACGCTTCAAATTTAAGTTAAAGTTTTCAGGCTCAGCTGCAGGAAAAAAGTAACATACCATAATGATCCACAACAGCAGTTATTTATTGCACATTTTTTTCTGATGTTAATATTCATCAGGCCTTGCCAACTTCTGCACTCTGGAGTTTCCATTTAGAAACATATTGTATTTTTAATGCTGTAAGATCTACAATTTTCATTTATGACTATGTTTAACTTATTAAGATAAGATTGAAGGAGAAGTCAGCTTTACAAAAGTCATTTCGATCCACTATGGCACTCGTCCCACTATTTAAAGAATGATTTTAGCGTGGGATTTCATAAACTGCAGACTCTTCCATTACTTCAAGTTAAAAAATGGTTTCTGATGAAGCACAAACATTTGAACCTTATCTCACAAAACTGGAAGAAAAAGACGTAAAAAGTGCTTTAAGAGGATATCGCTAAAAAACAGGAAACAAAGAGAGACACAGAGTTCACAGGTTTGTCGTTCACGAAACGGAGCTAAAATAACTTTTTTAGCTTTGTACTGGAGTAGACTTAACTAACTGAGGATTTTATCCTGCTATTCAAAATCCCGGGCACACCTTAACCCAATGTATGTAATGCCCATGTATAAAGTAAAAAGAGAAATGAGCTCAAGACAAACCAATTTATAAGCTGAGACCCTGTTTGGGTCTGTTTGTATTTTCTTTGTATGTATTGTATTTTGGGGCCATTTGGGACCTTTCCTGCTTTCCTGCTTTTACTTATGCAGTTCCTGTCTTACTAATGTAACAATAAATCACCACAGGAGAGAGCATCTTTGCAGAGACATCAAGGACAGCCTCAAGACCTCAGTCCTTCCTGCATCTTACTCTTCAGTTATTGCGCAGATGTCACCTTTTGCTAAATTTCCACATTCATCCATCCATTTTCTAACTTCTTCACACAATCCAAGGTCGCAGAGGAACTGGAGCTTATCTCAGTAAGCAACGGGCTCAGCGTATGATACACCCTATGTGGGGCACCAGTCCATCACAGGATCACACACAGAGATGTACTGCACAGACTTACACCAGGGAAAATTTTCCCAGAAGCCAGTTCACCTATCATGATGTCTTTGGACTGTGGGAGCACACAGGTCTGGAATGGAACCCAGGGCCCCAGTGCTATGAGGCAGCTAGGCCACCACGCCACGCCACCACTGCTGTGCCACCACGCCACTCTAAATTCCCCCAAATTAGTATTGTAATTTTTTTTCCTCCCAGCAACAATTCAAAGACATGTCTAGCATATTTTAACTTGCTAGACAAAACTCACAGAAAGATTGTTAAAATTTGATTGGCAAAGCTATTTCGCACTTCTCCATCACTTCTGATGTGCAGTGCACTATGGCTTGTGCTACTTAATGGTTGCTGTGTGTCACCCATGCAACTGTTTGCTTCACTTTGATGGTGGATAAAGTGGATCCCCTCCTGTGTGTAAGGTGCTTTGGGATGAAAACCACAATATAAATGCAACTATTATTAATATTAGAAGACAGTGAAAAGTCTACCAGATATTAATTTTGAACCAAAGTAAAGCAAAAATTAAAGTGGTGAAAAAAGACACAATGAGTCTTATACCAATATAAAATATGGTCAAATGGACAAAAATAAGGAAAATTAACGATTTGAAAAAGTGTAAATGTGTTTCAAACTAAATCAATTTACAATGAATTTACTCAGACTGATATGCTGGTGCTGTTTGTGATCAGGTTTAATGTGGGGACAGTATTTGATAAAGGTTCCATTTTGATGTTAAGTTTGGGTTTTGTTTTTTCCAAAATGCACTAAAATGATTTATTTTCTTGCCTGTTTCCTTCCCCTGGGGAAACCTAAACTCACCTGCAATTCAAGTGAGTGTGAAGGTCAGGCTGTGAACGTCTGCAGGGGGGGTGACATCACTGTATCGCAATGCCTGATCAGTTCCAGATGTACACACTGGGCGTGAGAGAGAACCTCCAGCCACTGGCTTGCTGCCATCCAATCATGGCGCACAGACAGCAAACCCTCCATCTCTGTGCGCAGGCCTTTGGCTTGCAGGCTGTGTTGTTTGCCCAGACTACACATCCCTCGTGTGTATGTCTCTGTTCCTGCACCATTCCTCCCTGCGTACCTCTCTTTGCATATACTCAGTGCGTGACTGAGCCCATTTCATAACATACAACTCAGCAGAGCAAATGAGTTGGCAGTTCGCCTGGCTGAAAAGGATCCAAGCTTGTCAACATGACATCCACGGATCTCTGCTTTGTCTTTGTAATATTTCAAGAGAAACTATTGTATGTTCATCTCCAGCTTTTTTTTTTTGCAAATAGGCTTTCATGGAAGGTTGGGATTTTGAAATGTCAGCATTGAACAGAACAGCTCATCAAATCACTTGTATTTAAATTGTTTTCTATAAGCTTTTTAAATAGTTGAATTATTCCACCTGTATCTTTTTGATATACAGCACATAAAATATATATAATGAACTTTCATACTAATGATCTGTGATTATTAATGAGAAGAGAAGATTCTCTTTTTCTTAATAGTTCAGTGTTTCAGCTGGCTTAAATGTTTTAATTAGCAAGCTAGGAGTACAATCACAACAAGCCTTGCAAAAGATCTTGTGATCCAGCTGCTGGTCAACCAGATGTATGTTTCAGTCTGTACTACAAACTATAGTACTTTGTCAACAGAAACAGATACAAAAACACCTGTATTGCTTGTGTGTCTAAAACACACGCAATACAATTCAAACAGAAATGTAAGGTCAAAGTGAACCTTTAGATTTTTTACAGTGTTACTGTCTGTGGGACTTTGTGACACATCTCACAGGCACTCTGAACATTAGCATTTAGATACTTTTTGCATATCCAGTTTGGAACTGACGCAAGAACTCAAAGAATCTTAAATTCCATCCTGCAACCCCGAGCAAACAATTGTATTCTATGGCAGTGTTCTTCAACACACGGGGCAGCAGGTTATACAGGTCTCTCTAAATCTTGTTGTATTATGTACCCCCTAGTGTGAAATCGTCTGTCCCGCAATTCCTTGAGTCCAGGGCAAAGTGCCCTCAGTGAGGTCTTCACACTCATAGCGCAAACATGCTTGACAGTGCAGATCGTTGATCCGGCAGAAAGAAAAGAATGCAGAAGGAAGGGACCAGTAAAACAGGAGGCTGAGGATAAAGCAAGGGGGTGAAGAAAGAGAATAACAACAAGGAGAAAGGGGTGGTGAAGAAAGGAGGGCATTTAACATGTATACTGTACATGTTGTGTCAAATTCCCACTTCAGGTAGAGTGGCTCAGGGAATCTGGGCACAAAACACTCGGAACACAACCACTTAATCATGCTGATGAGATCATTTTAAGGCTTTTAACATTAATAAACCACATTTTTAAATAAAATTAAGAATCCTATTTACTATTGAAACCCTGACTACTTCCCAACCACCAATATCGTTGTGATGTCCTACCCCCACCCTTGTTTTACATAATAACACCCATGTGGGAATGTGCATTCCAAAGCATTGCTCAATAATACAATAAGTGATGAGCATCCACCAGGCGAAACAGTGAGGGAGGAACAGTGAGGGGGTGAGGGAGGAGGATGAGGGTATGAGGGAGGAGAAATGAGAGGATGAGGGAGGAGCAGTAAGAGCATGAGGGAGGTGTTATCAAATAGTAGTGAGGACCTTATTCAGAAAACCAGGGCAATCTCAGAAGGTGTAGTCGAAAGTACAATCCGAGGTTCAAAAGCCGAAGATAAACCGGTGCAAAAGTACAAAAACCAGAAGCGGAGCCGTAAGCTGTGAGGAAGCCGAGAGTCAAAACCAGAACGAGAACTAAAGTACCAAAACCAAAACCAGGAGACATAGAAGGAGAACAAACCAGTCAGGAAGCCAAAAACCAAGTAGTAAGACCAATGAGAATCGGAGTAGCTCTAGGCAGAAAAACCCTACTACTGAGCACAGGGGAGAGTGTGAAGCAGCATTAAATATGCTGGGATAAATGGGCTAATTGGGAACTGTGCTGGAATGCGAGGTAGAATGACAAGTCCTCTGTGGACGTGGCGTAACAGGAGGAGGATGAGGAAGGAGCAGTGAGGGGGTGAGGGGAGGAGCAGTGAGAGGGTGAGGGAGGAGCAATCAGGGGTGAGGAAGGAGCAGTGGAATCTTTTTTGTGAAACAGGACCTGTTTCATCTGAAGGATGGTACCTCCTGCAATACAGTGGTGCTGGTCACCATTCTGGAGCTGCAGTTTAGAGACCTACTTATAACGGCGATGTAAGAAGCTGTTACTGGACTAAAGCAGTTGTTTGGTTGTACAAGGACAATTTTCAAGAAAATGAAGCTCTTTCTGCCGGCTGAGATAGTTTGTAGGGGGCTGTGACAGGTCATGTGACATTTTTGACAAAGGGAAAAGGGAGAGCAGGGGGAGATGGAGGAAAAGTAGGGGGAAGAAGCAGTGGCAGGAAAGGAAGAGAGGAAGGGAGAAGAGCTCATTAAGAACCAACACATTTTTACAACGTTATGTAATTTGACAACAGGTACTATACAGTATGTGTAAGTGATTTATGAATATTTCCACTGCTGTGCTTTTGAGACTTCAGAGAAATGTTTCACTGACAAAATATTGCTGTCTAGTGTTTGAGTCCTTTTTGTCATTCCCCACTCTCCCTCAATTTCCTCTTTCTGAGGACAGTTTCCGTTGTGCCATATTTCTACATTTTTTAATAATCAACTTCACTGTGTTTTGGGCAATACGTAATTGGAAATTTTCTTATACCCTTCCCCTGACTGGTGCTTTTCAAAAACTTGATCCCAGAATTACTTTGAAAAGTGCCTGTCTTCATGATGTAGTTTTTGTGGGGAGCTGTACTAATCAACTGTGGGACCTCACACTGATACTGTAGGTGTATTTTGCTTGAACTCATGTGAAATATCCTAATTCACACAGGTGGACATTCAACAACCCCCTCAGTTCAGTTTTCTCTCAAGCTTTCTTCCATTTTTTATGTTGGAGGAGAACTTTGGGATGAAAAGTTATTTTATTAAACAATCTATTATATTGTACTTATTGGACACTGCAGGCCCTGAAAGATGCCTCACACTTCCAGACTGTGGCAGGGATCCCCGCTCAGCAGATGGGCTCTCACCGGCTGCTCCAGCAGCTCAGAGAGGGCCAGTGCAAGTAGGTGGAGGAGAGAAGAGAATTGGAAAATTGGAAAGAGGATTACGTATAGAGGAAGGTCAGGGAACAGGAATGTATTAAGAGTCCAAATTCTTTACATGGTGAATCTGCCTCTATTGGCATGAAGACCACCATGTGGTCTTTGCACACTGTAGTCCTGTAGTCCAGGAGGCTGTTAAGACCAGCACTTCCACAGGACTGAAGGGCAGCCACAGCTCGCCCTCTCTCACCTGTCTCAGGCCCAGCCCCAGCAGGGCACACAGACACCCGCGTCAGGCTAGGCACAGGGTCACCAAGGAGCTGCGAAGGGCCCCAGCCTGCGAGGAAAGCAGGGTCTGTTCGGCACACAGAGATGCACAAAGGCAGTGGAGTATCTGAAACTTTCAATCATAAGCTGAAGAGGATGGTGCTAAAACATGGGAAGAGAAGTGCTGCTAGTACTACATGTGTCAAGGTGCAAAAGTGCTACAGTAGATTAATATACAATTACACAGATCAGGCTATTGCTGGGGGAAAAGGCAGAATGACTAACAAAGGCAAAGAGAAGATTCTCTATTCTCCACCTCACGTACTGTGTAGTGGGGCTGCTGGTGCAGAACGGTTCCTGAGCATTTCCCTGGTATGTGCCTCACATTAAGGAAGTGGGTGCCCTTTTGTGCGTGAAGCTATCTGGGATCCTCCAACATGAAAATCATGATAGAACTTCTTACATTTATTAATTTTTATGACAAATCTGCATTTATAACTTTCCACTTGTATTTTGGTAATCTGCATGATGGACCTAGTGTGAAAGTAATTGGATCATATCTTCAGTAAAATGCCAGTGAGCTTTTTCCAGAGGATTAATCCCAGAACCAATATCCTATCTTTGAAGAAGCCCTAATACTTTGAGACCAGCCTCCCCACCCTCCCAGCCCAAGCAACCCAGTCGGACACAGTGGGTGTGCACAGAGCTCCGCTCTTTATTGAAAACCGTCAGAAAAACAGCACCAACAGTCCAGGTCTTTCTCAGATCTTGTTGAAAGCAGCAACGTCAACACTCTGGACCTGGAAAAGACGGGAGAGAAAAATTGAGGAAAAATTACTTCAAAGCACTTCATGGCAGAAAGACATTCTAGAGGACAGAAGTGCATATTTATTATTGCATATCCAAGTCCCAAAAACAACACATTTAAGAAGTACACAGCTATTATGAATCAAGGTTCACTTCAAATATACCATATTTCTATCTTGTGCTAGCTCTGTCCAGCTTGCAATCTGTAATACTCTGTATTATGTAATCCTTTATATGCAGAGTGTTATTACTAATAAAAAAAATGAAAGGTCTGCTGAAATACGACTGGTTATTCCGACTTCTCAAAAACAAATGCAGGTGCTAAATGCAGATGGTTTAAAGGGTGTAATGTGTGTTCTATGTCCCTATCTCATGCATGTGAGTATATGCTCTTCCTACAGTAGATTCTTACATAGTCCTCAAATTTGGTGATTTCCTCCTCCAGCATGTCAGTTCCCACTTTGTCATCTTCCACCACACATTGGATCTGCAGCTTCCGGATCCCATAGCCAACAGGCACCAGTTTGGAGGACCCCCAGACCAGTCCGTCTGCCTGTACTGACCGCACACACTCCTCCAGCTTGGCCATGTCCGTCTCATCGTCCCACTGTGGAGAGAGAGGGAGGGGGAATGTGAGGGAAGCAGAGGAGAGAGTGGAGACCAAAGGCCCATGCAGCTCTAACTTGGCCATTTCCGTCTCATCGTCCCACTGTGGAGAGATATTGACAAAAGAGTATAAGAAAGCGTGACAGAAAAGTGAGTGTAAGAATGACTGATGGAGCCATACCGGCTTGACATCCAATAGAATGGAGGACTTGGCGATGATGGCAGGCTTCTTGGCCTTCCTCTCGGCATACTCTTTCAGCCGCTGCTCCCGCACTCGCACGGTCTCCTCATCCTCCTCTTCATCACTGCCGAACAGATCCAGGTCGTCATCGTCGTCATTGTTCTCTGCTGGTGCTGCGGAGTTCAACTGCTGCACTGGAGCCTCCTGAGAGAGAGTTGTTGAGGATCAACGAGTCTGTATCATCCGTGCTCTGTGTTTGGTAAAGGATGTAACAGTACAGCAGCTCTCGGAACTGCAACCATTTCTTCGTACCATGGATACCAAGTTCTTGGGTTACCACAGTGCAAAAATAGCTCAAGAGAACTGGCATCTACTGCTTCTCTATCAGTGTGACTTCTGCAGTGTATTCAGTGCAGTTAAGAGCTGGGATAACAGTAAGGAAGCAAAATAAACAATGTATAGTAAACAACGAGACACAAAAAATGACCCCTTTCCGTGGCATTATAAAACATTCCACTAGATCATGAATTTTAAACCTTGGTCCTAGAGGGTGCCCATCAAGCAGGTACAGTAGGTCATTTAATCACTAATTTCTAAAGATCTGAGACTAAAGTACGCCTCTGCCCTCAAGGACAAGAGGGCTCTTAATTGAACACATTACTTGCTTGATTCATCAATATCTCTCATGTGTTGCCTATCTGTAAAAAACAAACTGGACTGGGGCTCTCTAGGACTATTAGAGAACCCTGCAGTGGGGTTCAGGGGGATGGAAAACCAGCGACAGAAAACACAGGATTTCAGTAGTAGCTGAATAGTGGGGACACTCCCTGCCTCTTCATGTATGAAGGTATTACCTATTTCTCTGTAATGTAGGTCAGGTACTTAAGTATTAACACTAACATCCAGAATAAAATCAATTGCAACATAATATGAATTTTTATTGAAGTAAATTTAATATCACTGCAGCAATAAGGCAGCTCTAAAGTTCAGTTTAAGCATTTCAGTATGATTATACACAAATAAAGGACATGATACTAAAGGAGCTTTGTCATTTATTAAAGATATGGTTACAAAATCAAAATTAAACAAATATCACAAGTCAACACAAAATGTCTTAAAACACATTTTAATTCTCTTATTTTACTATTTTGTGTCTAGCTGTCTTTTTGTTTATGTACCATAAAAGGCACCATATAAAATAAAGATGATGTACCCCATGCCCCTTACCTGACCCCGATTCTAAAATAAATCTGGGATGAAGGATGAGCTATGATCTCACCACCCCGAGACCTACTTCCTCATCTTCCGACCAGCTTCCCACTCACCTTGGCTGGGACTCCAGGGACAGCTGCTGGCACGCCCCCTGCTGGTGACTTCTCTAGTACTGAAATTCGGGACTCCAGCTTGAATAATGCCAGCCGGAGGTCTTCCACAACTGAGAGAGAATGAGAAAACCTTATTTTTTGGACATCTGGAATTCACTGCCCAATTCCGACACCTGTTTATCATTGCAGTTTCTGCAATAAACCTTATGGGAAAGAGACAGGCTAGATGAATATAGTCATCCATGACATTCTCTTCAAACTACACGGTCTAGAACTCGAGCATCAGATGTTGTTTGGTTGTAGCTCACACTGACAACGCTGCAAGCTCAAAGCCACAAACATCACTGTTGTACAGAAAGCTAAAAAAAATAATAATTTCAATCCCAGTCATTGACTTTTGGCCAAACACATGGGGAACCCTAATTACAGCCCAGTTTTAAAAAAGCAATCTCTAATCCTCAAGCAGGGACTTTTACGGCTAAACCTTAATTTACAAGGCCAATTTGTGCACTCTCAAGGACAAACACGATCAGTGTCACTTCTCCCCTTCAGCCTTCTGGAATATGGATGCTGTATTTGTGATGGTAGGTACAAGCAGCTTGGTGGCCCAAGGTACGACAGACAGACCTTTGTGCAGACTCTGGTTCTCCAGCTCTAGGCTTCTCATCCGAGAGAGCAGTTCACTCTGATCTCCAGCAGGACACACCGCGCTCTGCAAAAAATGTTACATACAGCACACAGTCAACAGCATGCCTGTGGCTTTGTCTTTGCTCTTTTGTTTCTGATGAGGTCTGTTAAAGAAAGTCTGCTTGTTAAAGAGGCTTATTTTAAGGAGGCAGGGCTCTCCACATATACCTACGCGATGATGCCTTTAAAAGTCTGGAGCCAACTCAACCCACAACTCACAGAGAACTGAGAAAAGGCAGCAAAAGAAGGAAGGAACTGGTGGGAGAGAGGGATGTGGAGGAGAGACAGACAGAGTGCCAAGGCAGGGGAGAGAGGACATGGAAGCGCAGAGGTGTCTCCAAATCACCCCTATCTCCTTTCAGCAGGGGCCTGCACTGCCTATATTCCCGGCTGCAGGGAGTTACAGGTGGAACGTGAAGGACTCTTCTAAATACAAGTGGGAACTTTATTACAGCTCTTCCCCCCAACTGCGAGGAAGGTAGAAGCACTATCAGCGGCCTTTGGTGATCATCCACATTTGTGGAATGGTAACTGTGCTTTTCAGGCTTTGGAGATCTGGACGGGGCAGCAGAAATCATTAGACTAGACCGTATAAAAACGGGACGCTAGGAGTCATTGGTGTGCAGCAGGTGGCGCCACCCTCTCTTGGCAGTGAAGTGGGAGGAGGAAGCACAGGGCACTTACAGGCTGGGCAGGGCAGCGCAGAGGGGCATGCGGGGGCCCAGAGGGGTGCAGAGTCGTCCTCATCTGGAAAGGTCAAGGGTAGGATAGCAGAGAGGGGGCAAGGGAGGAGAAAGTTGCATGAAGCTTTGACAGGAAAGAGACGAGAGAGTGTATTTGTATTCACTAATCGTCACCAGAACCAACTAATTTACTGAAGCTACCTGTTAGCTCTCCTAATGAGCAAGAACGACGTGGTGTAAATAAAATAACACAGGCACTACAAGTTCAAACTGTTTAGTAACCTTGTTAAACAATTTCAATCAAGTTAATTTTTAAGTATAAAAGCTTTAATAAAGGAACGATGCTTTCAAACATCTGTGTGCATGTGACGTCAGGGAGTGAATTCAAGCACAGAGTGGAGCGCAGCACAGCACAGAAAACATGCAGGGGAGGAGGAAATCAGACAGGCACATGCAGGCTGAGAGCCGGCAGCCGAGCCCCCCCCAAATTTCAGACTTTTCACTGTGTCTCTTCACACACGCCAGAGACCTGCGGTTTGTTAAATTAGTGTCACCATACTGACTGGATTGTACAAGCTCAACGGGACTGGATCAGGTGAGTGGTTCACCAAAGCTTTAAACTGGTTATTGTTTAACCTGACCCTTAAAACCAGCAGCAGAACCTATAAAAATGAGATGACTAAACCATTTGTCATTAACATTCAGGCCCTCATTTCCTGTTTTTTTTTTTCCCCCCGATTTCAATACTTAGAGAAACAAACTGCGAATGTTTTAAAACACTTCTGAAACAATTAATGTGCAACATAAAATCCTCACAACAATGATGCCTCAAAAAGCAATACAGAGCAAAATTCATCTTTTTATTTCCAGCCTCCATTGCCTCCGTTTATCTCTCTGCAAACGTTGCAAAGAGACCTGGACGAGGGACGGAGCTTCATCTTTAAACAGGAGCACACATATACACAATCACACTGACAACCCTGGAGAAACACATATGCAGAAACACACGTAAATAGCCACCCAAGCAGGATTGCTGCAGAGCTGGTGTGGAAATGGACTCCAGTGTTAAGGCCAGCTGGGAGCTTCACACTGGGGACGATCTGCACTGGTCCTGGAGAGCCCCAGGCCAGCAGGTTTAAGGCTGTTAACAAGGTGTACAAGGTTTGTTTTTTTAATGATGGAAGTCAACAGTCATTCTGACCAATTAAGTCCGCAAGGGCTCAGGATGGAAAGAAAACCCCAAAGCTCCCTGGCTTTCCAGCACTGGCTCTGGCCTTCACAGCTCCAGTCAGGGGTGAAAATCCCACTCCCTCTGCACAGCAGTCCATTTCAGGTTTCGAGGGGGGCAACTGACATTGGATTCATAAAAGCAGAAAGATTTAATACGAATTTATCTCCATGTACATAATGTCTTTTGAAATTTACTCAAATTTAACCATGAAACTGAAAACGCTGCGGTGCAACAGATGCTGGATCTTCATCCTGTGCTGCTTCCTAAACCGGAAAAACAAGTGCAGAAACCCAAGTGATGCCCACAAGGGCAGAAACAGCTTCTGAATCTTGCTGACAAGAGAAGCGCATCAAGTGACAGTTTAATCACTAACCCAGAGACCACCCCTGTTCCTGGAGAACTACAATCCTGCAGGTTTTACAGGTCTTTCGAAAACTCCAATCACTAAAATAACTGAAACCAATGGAGCCATGTAAACCCAGCCATTTAGAAAATAAGTGTATCCCGGGATCAGGGACAAAATGAAACCAAAACTGAAAGAACACCCAAAACAGCCTCCCTGAATTTGTCATTTTAGGTTCTCAACACTCAAGTAATCGATAATCTGAGACACTAACTTCTCAAGCTACAGTATCTCCAGGCTGCAAGGGCCAGTTTTACAACAGCATCCTGAGCACTTTAACTTACAAAAGCACCAAACCACAAAACTGAAAGGTGGATTTTCACAGAAATTCTCCTATTAAAACAAGCTTTTCCTAGATCACTTTAATCAACAATATAAAAGTGAGTTTAACAGGCCAACTAGGATTGCTGATGTGAAACTGTCCCCTTTCCCAGCATAGTGCAGAACCGCCAGAGGACTTCCCCATGAAGAATCACTGCAGCCTAAACCTGGCCAAATAGCCAAGCTGTTTCAACTGCAGGGAGTCAAATTTCCATAGAGCAAACGTGTCCATACCTGGAGCCCTGACAGTTAAAATGAATGCCCCCAGACAAAGCCCCAGGCAGAGCAGTTCAGCTTTCCCAAAACATTCCCATGACTATGAATTAGAGCAGCAACATGTGCTCAAGGTTTACATACACAAATGTTTGTATCTGCTCCACATTGTGCTTGGGGTTTTGTGCAAAGTATGTTTATGGCAGGGTTGCTATTTTATTACGAAATAGCATACTAACACATTTCCTTTTGGCATGCTTTGGTGTAGGACGTGTCAGCAGCTGGAATGCGTTTTGTTTTTTGGATGGATCTCCGAAATGCTTCCCCAGAAAACAAAGATGCATTTCTGAACAACTGAGACTTTGGACTTCAAGATGAAGAATGGACACCCCTCCAGACTAACTCCAAACTTCCTTAAACGAAGAGGCACACTTCTAAATTTTAACAGTTTTTAGAAAATTACAAACGAAACTAAAAATAAAACGGGGAAGCCGAAATTACTTTCATTTCAAGCCCAATGGTGCACATGAAATTGGTCGTTGCTGTCAGGTATGCATTCAGGGACCGGGGAAAGACAATGACATAGCGCAGAGGGACTTAGCTATATTCTACACTCACTACAGTGGAGGCGTCCTTAATTACGCAACTCATTGACAAGGGCAATAAGCTTAGGTGAAAGTCCTGCAATGGAGTGGTTTAAAGGACCATGCATTTGATTAACCCTGTTCCACACAGATGGCATGCATGGAGGGAGTTTTTAAGAGAGACTGAGCGCTTGTGTAAATATAATTCTTCTGCCCATATGCAACATGAGAGAGGGATTAGCCTGCTTTATCATTGCATGCCTCTGCACGTTGCAGTCTGAAGAGGCCGAGGGCAGCTTGTTCTCTTGTGACCTGTAATGGGAATGATGGAGATGTAAGTGTCCCATAATCATCATTTAGCCACCCTCCATTTTTTCTCCTTTTAATATTTATGAGATGTGAGTCTTTCTGGCAGCAATATCCCCGAAATAAAAAAAATAATAATTTCAAAAAGTCTTCCGCACGTACCGCTGGAGCAGCACGTGTATTTAGTCAAGGAGGTCAAGCTAGGTTCCAAAATTGTGAACTGTGACGTCAATATCATTCCTGTCATTTTTGTTCATTACTCCCTTTTATTAAAACAAGTTTCAGACTTCGGCTGTGCTGTGAACATTTCTCAAAATCAGACGACCACGACGGAGTCTGAGGAAACTGCTTTGAGTGGCAACTCTGCCACTTTAAAAAAGAAAGCCAGAAAAGACATCAAACTGTCTAAAAAGGCAGCATGTCTCTCATTTTGTAGGCCTTTAGAACACTATTTGCAGGAAATATACTGTATATTGACTTGTACTTGATTTGGAAAGTAAAAACGCAATCAAGTTTCAAAAGCTCCCATGGACACAAGAGAGCCATTCTGTGACAGCGGGCGGGCAAGCAATTACAACGAGCGCCCGCACGAGTCTGGGTGGAGCAGGGCAGCTTGAAGAGGTCATGGGATGAGCCGAGAATGAATGGTGTCCACAGGACATGAGGGCAAGGAATAGAGGGTGTGTGTTAATTATTAATCACAACAAGAGGGAGGGAGGGCAAGAGGCCAGCTGGGTGAGAGAGTGCAGTACTCACTCCGGCTAGGGATTTCTGGATATTCTCACGGGCTCTTGCAATGTCCTGCAGGATGGTATTTGCTCCAGTCTCCTGCAGAACAGGGGCAGAAAGAAGCAGGTCAAACACAAGCCAGCACACAGACACACTACACTCCGACCTCACACACTGACACTTGCAACACAGCTCTGATTGTACTTGCAGAATTGGGCTGCAAGACACGCATAGTGCAGATTACATCTACAGATGTACCGCAGCTCCGACTGCGTACACACACAGCACGGTTCTGACTACACCCACAGACTGACCACAACTCCGACTGCGCAGACACACAGTACGGTTCTGACTATATCCACAGACTGACCGCAGCTCCAACTGCGCAGACACACAGTACCATTCTGACTACATCAACAGACGTACCGCAACTCTGACTGCGCAGACACAGCGCGGTTCTGATTACAACCACAGATGTACTGCAACTCAGAATGTGCAGACACAGAGCGCAGTTCTGACTACAACCACAGACGTACAGTACCACAACTCCGACTGTGCAGACACACAGCGAGGTTCTGACTACAACCACAGACGTACCACATCTCCGACTGTGCAGACACAGAGTGCGGTTCTGATTACATCCACACACTGACCACAACTCTGACTGCGCAGACACACGGCTCGGTTCTGACTACAACCACAGACGTACCGCAACTCCGACTGCGCAGACACACAGTACATTTCCACAGACGTACCACAAATCCAACTGCAGACACATGGTACGGTTCTGACAACATCCACAGACCGACCGCAGCTCCAACAACACAGACACACAGTACCATTCTGACTACATCCACAGACGTACCGCAACTCCTACTACGTAGAGACACGGCACGTTTCTGACTACATCCACAGACTGACCACAACTCCGACTGCGCAGACACACGGCGTGGTCCTGACTACATCCACAGACTGACCACAACTCCGACTGCGCAGACACACGGCGTGGTCCTGACTACATCCACAGACTGACCACAACTCCAACTGCAGATACAAAGTATAGTTCTGTCTTATATGTAGATGGACTGCAGTGCCAATGCACAGAGGCGCACAGAGCATTTCTGACGACACAGAAACACACTGCATAAGCAGGAACATTTCAACTCTGACTGTGCACACCAAAAATCAATATATTGCTGTATCATAAATATATAATGACATTGGTCAATTAGGGCCATCACCCATCTAATAAAGTGTACAAAGCACTATGCAAGCAAGTTATTTCTCTTTTTCCGTGCATCAGTTGTATAAGAATCACAATAGCATTACAGTAAGTACAGTACAGAGTACAGTAACACTTTCGCCTAATAGCAGTCTTTTCTTCAGAGCAAATTCTGTCTTCAAAAACAGTCAGACATTCAGAAACAGCGAGTTGAGAAAATCACGTAAAAAAATCAACATATCCCTAATTTTTTTTTACTTTGTTTTTTACATTGCTTAATATGCCTCTTAATATGCATTTTCACATGTCTCACATTTCCCATCAGTTTTGCTGAGCTACTGTGTTCCACCTTGTCTTATTTTAAGGCACTGAAAATTAAACCAACACATTTCTTTAAGGCTAGATTAAATTCATTTATCCTGAGAAATAACTTTAAACTATTTAATATGCAAAAAAACACATTTTCACCCCCAGAGGCTTGATATTTGGAAGGTTTACTGCATTTGTGCTACCCATGTGTTGCTGAATAGTGTTTTTTTCTGCTGTTGAAGCACAATCTGTTTTTAAGCCAGGCTTAAAGGTCATAATACTATAACATTTTGTGAATCTGCTCACCCTTGAGCAATGACATGGGCCAGGGCTGGTCAACCTTTTTAATTTAAGGGTTTAAGAGTTACCCTTAAATCACAGCTTTCTAAACACTTGAAACAATGTTGTTTTGAGCACTTAAACTGGCAATTTGTACAATTAATAGTTTAGATATCACCTGAAAAGAAAACATAATCACCCTCTGCAGGTTGCTCGCACATGCTGCAGTTGGCCACGTCTGAACCAATTAATTGAACCAATTAATAAATACTTACTGAATTGATTAAAAGTAATGCAAGTCTCTATTAATTGATGATTTAAGGCAGACCTTAAGAACCCGCTCCAGTGCTCCAGGACCAAGACTGCTCACTCTCGAAGCCATGAGCTACCTGACCAAACACTTTTGTTCCCTAATTAATGTAATGGGTAAAACATACACCATTTTGCTCGAGATAAGGACAATGCTGCTTCTGAAGGTTCCTCCTCAGCACTTGCTCATTTTTCATGTTCCGGAGGGGGAAGGGTTCACATTAGAGAGGTGATCAGCTGCCTGCCAGTTATTTGAGGGAGAAGGCACAAAAACAGCAAGAAAACATTATTTGGCTCCAACTGCAGCTGTTTTAGTCACAGTCTTGCTGCACATGTAATGAAGTTGAACATATTCAGAAGCTGTTACTTCCTGTTTAAAAGAACTCGTTGCACCTTTTGTGACTAAAGATTTGATTCAGTGGTGTTAAAGTCAGAATTTCATCCTGCTCTCTGCATGTTTTCTTTAAAAAATTTTCAGCTGGTTAGCGGAATACGGGAGCAAATGTAAACAGGACAAGACACTGGCACTGTCTTCTCACATTCACCACATTTTATTTTTGTAAACCTTTATTTACAACTTTATTTTTAAATTCTCTGGTTAGAAAATAAACATTTGCAATTTACTTCAGCTGCAGGGCGTTTTCAGGATTATTTGGAGGGAAGAGTCACTCACAGGCACAAAAACAGGATCCCCACCTGGGAATTGAACCCACAACCCTGTGCTCTGGAGTCCTGAGTCCTAACCTCTACACCACACTGGTGCCATGTGTGCTCAGGACAACTGAAACACACAATCACATTAAAACTGGTGATCTTTCTGTGTATTTTAGAATCACAAAACAGCCTTTTTAAAACTCTACATCATCAATTCTAGCCCTCACAGCTGTAAACCCTGTTATTTAACAGGGTTTACAGGCTGGAAAACATGATTCTGTATCAAATGTTGACAAAAAAAGGCACAATTCTGATGGATTATTTGTGGTTTTTAGTTTAAATAGTAGGAGAGATGGCCATTAAGATATTCTGGGAAGCTTTTATAAAGTGGTCCTGCTTCCAGTGATCAGACAGTGTAGGCAATAACACAACGCTGTCCTGTTTGTGACTCTGGGGTAAGTGAACATCAAAGCTAAAGGATAAACTCAGGGATATGTTTCCGCACTGAAAAGACTCACGCACAGCAGATAAAGCTCAGATACTCCATTCAGCACGTCACCGATCTTTCATCATGCACTCGTAGCCAAGCACAGCAGACACACCCCCTTTCAGAACACACCAGGACACACACGCAGAAAGGAACCAGCCCAGGTTCCAACCCCTGCGACTCTGGCCCACCTTATCCACACGGAGGAGAAACACCTTCCCCTCTACACCTGCAGCTTCAATCTCTACATCCTCACCGCTGGCCAGTATGTTACCCCAGCACCCTAGACCTAGCACCCGCACCCCCGCCACTTTATTGCAAACATTCATTTACTGCAGCTTGTATACCTGGTATACCTGAAACCTGACATGGATCAAATCCCCCTGCAGTGGGAGTCTTACTGCAATCTCTTCCAAGAACAGCTCAGATTGCAAAGCACACCCACAACCAGCACAAGATGAACACAAATGAACAGTATTCCTCTCTTCCCCACCCCACTTCATGATTGCCCCTTATTCATCACAACCTTCTCTTTACTTCAATACACTTTTTTTATGGCCAAAGGCAACAGTTTTTCAACAAAGGTCATCAAAACGTAGCCTGTCGTATTCTTCTTTCAGTTCACATTCACACATTATGTCTCGGTTTTCCCATGTGAACTTCAGGGCCTTTTCTCCCCACCTCTTCCCCTGATCTTTAGGCCCACGCTGCACGTCTCACAAAGACCGCAAACTTGACAGGTGCTTCACAGACAGGAGGGACCCCCCAGCCTCTCACAGGAAGGTGCAATACCTGAGCTGTGTGTGTGGGGGCGCTGGAGGATGAGGAGGCCGAGACCGGGCCGTTCATCCTTTCGTAGTACTGCCGCTCAGCTTCGTCATACCGGTGCTTATCAAACCAGATCTTCTCCTGGGCCAGGTACTCCGCACTCATGATGCTGTGAGGAGAGACAAGGGCAGGGGGGACAGGAGTCCACGTCAGATAGGAGCAGTAGACCACGAGCTGCGACATTCTTACTCAGCACGACTGGTCACGTTGCGGTGCTGTGCCAGAAGGTTGGAATATGTACAACGTAAACACAGAAATTAACCTCCAACTCTGACACACACTTGATTTTTCCTAATAAGAAAACAAAACAATTATGTTAATTCAAGTGCCTATACACTCTGGGCAGTTTCATTGCTTCTATTGGGTTTTTTTAAATTGGTGACTTGGTTTTGCTTTAACAAATATCCTCCAAAAGCTCACAAGACCACAACACGAGTCTCACTTGCTTCACCGTTAAAAACAAATCTCCTCCCTCTTTCTAAAGCCACAATGCTGAAACTAACAGACAGAACAAATGCTGGTTGGACAAGCCTCCTGCTTAAAAACTCTAGTTTAAGGTTCTGAGTTAGGTTAGCTTTTCCGCTGTTTTTAGCATTAAGCCATGTGCAATTTATCACAAAATCTGACACCTACGACAAAAAAGAAAACTGTTAAAAACAACCTCCATCCCACACAGGAATGAGGACTGTCAGAACTCAGTAAAAGCACCGGTCGTGAGCCTGACATCGGAGTCAAAATAAAACAGCCCCTGGAGATGCAAACACCCCTCAGAAAGGGCCATACTTGTAATGCCGAGGAGAAGAGCGAGGACTGGTGGAGGCTGCTGAAGGCCGATTTAACCCTCCTGAGCCTCTTTGCTTAGCCAAAGCAGCCGCCTCGTAGAACCGCCGTTCAGCTGCCTCGAAACGAGGTCTGTCAAGCCAGATGCGCTCGCCATCCTGGTGCAACATGAACCTGAGGGAATGGCCCGGGTCCAGGTGGCCACCTGCTGCCCTTTTGTCCTGGACGGCACTGTCCCGCTTGGCTTTCTGGGATTCCGGACGGTAACGTCCAGTTTCAGTTGGAGAGCCTCCAGCTTCCAAGCAAACTGGCCTAGATACTGCCTCCTCCTGCTCCTGGCTGCCTCTGTGGTGGCTCCTGCCTCGCCGGCTGCCTCCGGAAGTGCTGGAGACCGGGGGCCCGTCGTGGAGGCTCTGGTAGAAGCAGGCCTCAGCGTGGTCATAAAGCGGCTTCTCCAGCCAGACCTCTTGCAGGAGCCCGCGCAGCGCCGACGAGTAGTGGGGCATACCATTGACCGACTGCTGGAGGCGGCCGGGGCAAGGTGAAGGGGTGGCGGGGGTGGGTGTAAGAGTCAGGTACCCTTCATCCGGAGTCCTCTGTGAGGTCTCTTCATGGGGCAGCGGGAGGGCGAGGGAGCGGGGCGCGGTGGAGACGGACGCAGACGTGGGCCGCAGCATGAATCGGGACTCAGCGGAGTCGAAGGCCAGCTTGTTCACCCACACGGCTTGCACCACGTGGTGGCAGGCGACAAGGTCACCGTGGCTACAGGCCACGGCAGCCGGGTCATCATAGCTGGAGCCCACAGAGGCAGCCGTCTCCGGATTAGCAGGGCCGCAGTCAGGACGTGACGCAATCACGGCTTCATTTGTTTGGGCGACGCTTCCGTAGAGTGCCTCCACCAGCTTCCTATGGTACGCACCCTCTGCCTCCTCGAACATGTGCCGATCGAACCACACGGATTCGGCCTGTAGGCCAAGCAGGGAATAGACAGGACTGGTGGCCTGGCTCTTGACGCGAGGAGAGCGTTTGCGTCTCCTCTGTCTCTTCCCGGGTCGCTTGGCGTCACCGTTGAGGCTGCCGCTCTCCGGAGAGGATGAAGCCTGGCCCCCGCTGCCCTCACCCGGCTCGGCCCTTCGTACCGCAGCCAACAGGCCGGCACAATCGGCCTGGCCCGGCCCCCCAGTTTCCTCTGGCCCAGGGTGGTCCGCTGGGCAACCGGGATCTCTGCGATTCTTCATCTGGCTCCCAGAGCAGCAGTGAAAGAGGAAAGAAAAGGAAGGGCAACAAGGACAGGCTGCTGGGTTAGTAACAGACAAGGAAACAGGGAAGCTGAGGGAGACTGATCCAGAAACACAAGAGGACACCGCAGGAGACAGCTGGGTTAGGGAGTGCAAGAGCTGAAAGAAAATGGCAACCTAAGCTGACATTTTGATTTCGGTGCCTCAAATGCTTAAATTGTCTAAAAAAAGTGATGTCGAAATGAAGCTCAGAATTGTTTTGCATTCCGCCTGAATTTCAATTTGCTGCACTTACAAAGAGACTATTTTTAAGCCTCGTTGTTCAGATCCTCATTCAAGGGCAGTGGTTTTAGCAAACCCTCCCCCCATTCCCCAAACGACTGGGTGTGGGAACTGTGTACAGTTTCAACCTGGCAGCCACACAGATCATTCAAACAGCTGCCTTTGTTCCCCAACTCCTGTGCCTCTCTTCACGCAAAAGGTTGAGTCATTAAAACACTTTGGGATACAAGTCCAAATCAGGTCCGAATTTTAACTAAAATATTACCAACTTCTATACATTGTTAAGAGCAATTTTTCTACCAACGGCAGTAAGGCTACACTAAGGAATAAATCAAATGCACTAAGAGTGCCACCGTTCTCATTAAAGATACCTACAATTTAAGATCAATGGATAAAGGCACTTCTACTTTGTGTGGGATGAGATCTGACCTGCCAATGCAATACAGCATTGCCTCGACTTTCCGAATGCATCTGCCAGGAATTTCAGAAGATCTGCCCCATGTTGTGCTGGAATTGCCAAAAGGGCTGCTGTGTAAATGAGCAAACCCTCGCTGCACTGGGTGGAGAGTTAAGGGATGTTGGGGTCGCTTTAGGAGAAATCTCTGAAATCAAGGATGATAGAAGGATGCCAGTAGGTCAGGCTGTGTTCTTACAAAACAAGTGCTACTGCTCAAGGCGAGGAAAAGGTACTTGCTTCTGGACCAGTCCCACATGCCACTTATAGACACAATGCATAATTGTACAGAAAGACTCACAATGGACAAAATAATTAGAATGCAAAAAAACTAAGATGAAACTCTGCTAGTAAATTTATGGGGGTGACTGTGTAACCCCCTGTTCCCCAGCTCCTGGGACTGACCCCCACAGGACAGTCAAGATGTGGAAACTACTGAAATAAGCTCAGAGGAATCCTGTCCTCTCAAATGCTGACCGTTACTCTTCAAGATCTAACTGTTAGAACAAACAGGTAGAAGACTAAGGAAGAACACTGCTAGACCCTGGGAGGGACGGTTTTCAGGGTGACAAAAATATTCCAATCCAAAACCCTGAAGAATGAATATCTTGCACAGGGTGTTTACTAAGGAGCTAACAGAGCTTCATCCCAGGAAACAAAAAAAAAGAAAGGGCATGGCAACAAAAAAACAAACAAACAAGTGGATAACAAATTAAGGAACCATTTTTTAATATGGAATGAGGTACAGAACCGAATGGAAAAGTTAAAGAAAATACAGAATACAAATAAAATGAGCTACGTTACTCCAAGGATTATTGCACAAGAAGTGAAAAGTGAACACTTGGACAACAGTGGAGAAACAGTGGAATGACTCACTACCCATAGAAATGATGCTGGTGGTAATCAGACAGCATTCTGGCAACAAACAGTGCCACCTGCTGGCCTGGAGGCCTATCAGTACATGTGGCACACACTGACAAGATCTTACCACCATCATCTTAAGCCTACAGCACAATTAGAGACAGAACAGTGAGGTCTCCACCTTTCAGGCAACCTTTGCTCTTCCATCCCACCCTACTGCTGATCTTCAGACACTTCTAAAAATATCTGCTGCTTCGCTGCTGAACGCACAATGTGGTTCAGTGGGTAAGGGGTCCCTGCAATGAAGGAATGGAAGCGAAGGCTGCCTGCTCCCTCACCTGGAGGGAACCTGCACAGGGAGAGAAATCCACTGCAAGAGCCGGGAGGTGGGAGTCATGAAATGCAGACAAACCACCGGCTTTTGGTCATCAATCAACAAAAGACATTCACAAAAAGCTTGTGAGAACTCCCCTGTTTCTCCATCTAAATTGGACTAATGTTGATGAAATGCATGCAGTGCCGGACAGGACAATCGTGATGAGATGAAATGAGAGGTTGGTCTTGAGCGCGTGCCCACATTCAGCACAGAGGTCCTGGAGCCCCACTGCAGGATATCCTGCACAGCCCCGTGTTTATCCTGCAAAGCGAGGTTCTCAGCTAGTTTGCGTCCCTGTATTCAACAGTCAATTAAGATTCCCATTTCTTTTCTGCTTTCAACTTTAGGTTATGCAACTACTGAGGATCAAATCAAGGCCCAAAGAACTTCAGTTTGTTGGAATTCAGCAACACTCCTATTTCTGGAGATAATTAATAATTCTATTATATAATTTAAAGCCCACAATGTCTTTCCATCAATATGTAGATCAATGAGCTCACTGAAGTTGCCCATGAATTCATACAGATTTATTCCCACTGACTGTTTACAGGCATCTGCAAAACCTGCACAGGAACGAGGCTCTCCAGGACCAGGCTGGGTTGTCAATGTCCTAACCAGTGACAGGCAGCCTGGGTTCCTATGGTCCAGCCAGCAGTTTAACAACTGGTCTGTCCTTGGATGTTCACTTACACCATTAAGGAACCCACCACAGCAAAGGGTTGCTGCTGAATATAATGGAAAAGCCCAACAGCAGCAGGACTGGTAATGTTTTACTTATTCTTTGTCTTTCTGACAGGAAAAGATCCTTAATTATGAAATCCAGAAAAGATTAAAGGAGTTTGAGTGGGGAGCTTCAACAGCATGTACTGGCTAAAAAGGTACAAAATAAAGGTTAAATCAAAACTGAAATGTTGAAAAAAGAAAATGTTTTGTTGTTTCAGATTAAATGTCATGTTCTGTCACGTCTTTCTGGTTTTCAGCCTGGAATTAATCTTTATTTGTTACTTTAATTAATGCGTGGAGGGATATAAACATCACAGTTATAAACTCACACCCACTGGGCTGTGGGTTTGCACAGATCAGGGATGGGTGGAGCACCTACAATGATCAGAAATGTGGAATCTAAGAGCCAGGCAGCTGTTCAGCACATTCCTATTTCTACAGCCTGAACACCTGTGCCTCCAGTGGGTTCAGGCACCAAAAGCAAAAGTGGATGCAATTCACCCCTGGGTTTTAAAAAGCGAAACGAGCTAATCTACTTCAGGATTAGCCTCCTGCAGACTCTAGTACAAATTATATACATGAAGCAGAAAATCCTTATTTTCTCACCACTCGTCTATGTAAGCCTACTAACAGTGACAATAAAACATCCTGCAGGGGGTGTGGACTCATACAATGACTCATAAAGCCCGCAATAGCTACGCAGTGAGTCCTGCAGCATCTGCTTCCCTGCGCAATATCGCCCTCTCCTGGCAACTCCAATAGCACTTCAGTGTATATCTCCCGACAGTCTACCTACCTTTAAATCTCTATTACATTTATACTTTCCATTAACGCATTCATCCAAAGCTGGGCATATTACTGTAGCTATCTGAGTGACTCACCATGAGCAAAGGTACAACAGCTTCCCATCTAGTATTTGAACTACCCCTCCCCACTGCTGCCTACTGAGAGCTGACCCAGCTGGGTGTATTGATGTAAAGATAGCATGTGAAGGTAAGAAGGAGATGGAGTGTTTTTGCTACATAGGTTCAATAGGATTTGCCTTGCCACAATCATTTGAAAAAAAAATCTACTTTGCAATTCCCATTTTACTTTGCAAAATGGATGCTGAAAGCACAATCTTGCTCACAACAAGCATAACTCCCATGCCGATGCCTGAACTGTACATACTATCAAAGCCCTGAACACACAGGGAGATAAAACATTGAGTAAAACATTCAATATTTTATAATATGTCTTTGTTGTAAATGTCTGTAACATGTCTGTAGATTTTATTTTACTTCTATTTTTTGTTTTGTTCCATGTTAATTTTATTATTTTTATTTGCTTTGGCAACACTGATTGTACCCATCGGTCATGCTAATAAAGCACCCTGAATTGAATTGAAACTGATAAAACATTGAAGTATTAGAGTTTTAAAAAACAAATCAATCACAACCATCTCCAAGGTTCTCTGAAGAGGGGAAAAGAAAGCCATGGGAGTTTATAGCCATGAGTGGGCTCCCTGTCACGTGGAATGTAAATTTATCAGCTTGCTGGAGCTGTGAGTCCAGCCCCTCCTGCAGCAACATGGCTACTCCTCTAGGACTGGTTGGGACAGAGATCTCTCTCCCCCTGCACTGCAGCTTCAGGCTTGTGGTGCACTGTACTCAAGAAGCACATAATGTAAAAACTGCATACCAGAATTGGTTAGAGAAGATATAAAGCTCTGGCTTATATATAAAAGGCCCAAGGACCTAAAGCCTACAAAGAATGAAACCATTACACCATGGGAGCACCATAACCCAGCACTGCTACAGCCTGCTGCAGAATTAAAGCAGCAATATTTATCCAATGAGGATGCATTTTCCCTAATCAGCCAATCACATCTGACAGAGACCAGGCCAGCATGTGACGCGGGAGACGAGCGAAAAGGGAAAGGAATGTCAAATTCGACAGCACTGACCGGCTTTTAGAGGTAACATGGGGCACGCACCGCCCAGGAGACAACCAGAAAGAGCATAGGGGGTTAACAGAGGAATCCCCACCATGTGACCACAGACCAGGGAGAACACTGGCTGTTCTGATTATTTTCCACTGCAGAAGTGCTCTCTGCAAAACACTGAAAGCCACCCGCTGCTCGAGATTGCAAGTACACTGAGCGTGGGCTTATCTGGTATCCCACACTTCCCAATTAAGGCAGGATAGAGCAAGAACCACTTCAGTTCTGTGGATAACCAGGAAAAGCAAAGAGACTAATTACAAAAAGAGGACAGGATTCATTGCTTGCTTGCTTTGTGGCAGTATACTTTTAGTGAAACACTGACACCCATAAGCCCCCCTTTATTCAGGTCATGTACGTGCAAATGCTTCTTTACATTGTCAGGGACAATATTCTCATTCAACATGGATAAGGTGGTGGTGGTAGTGGCAATTCCTCTACCCTGGCAATGGTATGTCAGTGTCATGACATGGAGTGGAGCTCTGGAGAACATGGGAACTTCAGACAGACAGAGACCGAGGCAAAGTTAGACTGTGAAATACTCACTGTTTCCAATCCTGAGCCGCAGCGAAGAAAGAGAGAAGAGCAACAGGTTAGTATTGCGTAACTGGAGGGAAACCACACAGCAGCAGAGCAGAACATACAGAAAAAAAAAATCAGCAAGGATTTGTATACAAGGCACAGAACAGCTCAATAATATATGTAGATCTGGGTTATAAATCCTTAGGCCTGGATGGTTTCAACACCTGTGAGCTACTGATGCATCACAGGTGGAATTTATCAAGCAACTTGATGAATTAAGAGAACACTGCTCCTTGATGACTGAACAGTTTTTAGATTTTAGTCCTAATGGCTTTGTGGTGGCGCCATGGCTCAGGATCTGCGCCAATGGCTGGTAGGTTGCCAGTTCATATCCCACGGCCGGCAGAGGAATCCTACCCCTTTGGACCCCTGATCAAGGTCCTTAACCCCAACTGCTCCAGGGGCGCCATATAAATGGCTGACCCTTCAACCTGACCAAGCTTCTCTCCCTGTCTGTGTGTCTCATGGAGAGCAAGTTGGGGTATGTGAAAAGACAAATTCCTAATACAAGAAATTGTATATGGCCAATAAAGTGATCTCATCTTATCTTAATGATCTCCAAATTACTTAATAAATCACTTGTTTAATTGATCACAATGGAATTGTTCAATAACTATAGAAATTGATAATTTAGCAATGATTTAACCTGTAATTTAACTTACGGATTGGTGTTCTGCAGGAGCAGGTTTGGAGATATTGAGTCATTTACACAGAAAATATATAGAACTGCTCAACTCACACTCTTACACCAGAGCGTATGTTCTGTGGAATTCATACCACTTCAATTACATGCTCCATTTCTGATTAAACTTAATATGTCTAAACTTTTACCAGTTTTACACATTTGCACACTTGAAGGCATCTGGAAAGGTAGCAAACCTTCCCGGGTCTACATCTGTTAATAATCCGACTTTATTTAGGGGCACTCTTTAACAAAAACAGCACTGCACAACAACTGTACAGCAGAAGCAAAATCAAAAAAAGAAGTTAAGGTAAAAAGCAAAGCGAGTTCCTAGAACCATGAGTTATTCTAAATTCTACATTAAAACTAGTTCAATTATTTCTGACTGAGACAGTCACAGAGTCCCTGATGTGTTGCACAGACACGAGGGCTTCATCGGCCACTGAGTGGAGTCTGGTCTTTCTCTGTAGAAGGCCAGAATCAGATCCACAAAAACATAACCTCAACGTAACCTGGAGCTCTGTGGACAGGAGAACCTTCATTTCCACTCTGAACTTCCCAGCAGCCACTGCTTTGGTTTTAACCAGGGGGTGTCAGAAAAGTTACCAGAGGGATAACTGGCTTGTGGCGGCCAGGGGTTCACAGCAACGCCACTTTTTGATCCTTGGAGGTCGGCTCTTCCTCGTGCTGTGAAGCAGATTTCAACAGTTGTTTGTTCCCAACTAATAGGGAACGTGAGGTTAGTTTTACCCCACTGGTGTTCTGCTGTTGCAGTAATCCAGTTCAGTAATCCTGCTTGATACAGGAGGAACTCCAGGTTCAGACACTGGATGTCTGTGCTAGGCTGAGGAGCTGATGGTGTGAAGCCGTCATCTGCTAAGATTATGACTGACGCCTCTAAACACAAGACACCCTGGGAATTAAGCCAACAAAGTTGTCGAATCTTGTTGAAATAAAGGCACATACCAATATTTCAGACAGCATCAACTGAGCAATGTTCCACACAGATGGCAGATGTTCTTGTAATGCTGCTAACATTCACGAGAAGGCCCTGGGTTAAAAGTAACACAACGGATTCCAACATCCATCAAAGACTTGATTTCAGGACCATTAAGAATGAAGTCAGCAACCTGGAGCCCCTGAGCACTCGTCGCAGTTTAGCTGAAGTTCTGCTGCAGCTATGTCTTCATATTAGACAGGCATCTGTCAAGTATTGAAACTGCTGAGTGGGTTCTGATTTGGTCTGCACACAGATCTCAAGGTCTATAGCATTGCAGGGAAACTCACAGGGTAACATTCAAATACTAAACAGTAAGGTTCCAATATAGAGCCATATGGATCACCATCAGTGTTAAAACAGCTAAGAATCATGAATGGGCTCCTGGCCATTAAATAGGAGCCCAACCAATGAAAAGCTCCCTAAATGCATCCCAGTGCGATCAGGAGGGAAGCCATAATTGACAAGAGGCACTTAAGTAATGGAAAGAAACGGATGTTAAGTGACTGAAACAAGGACTGCTTCAGCTATTGTGATGAAGCTAGCACCACCAATTCCATCAGTAGCTGCTAAATATTTGAGACTCCTGACCAGATTTTAATTAATTCCTCTACCACAGTACACCCCACCCTACTACCAATTCCTGAGGTTTGGGAAACACGTTTCAGGTGCACACGTAAAGATGCAAACCTCTATTTCAGCTTAATCCAGAGAAGACACTAATGTAAAACAGTCGAATTGGACTGTGTACGAAACACATTAAATCTAGCATAAAAGCAGTGTACTAAATTCACATTCTCTGCACTCCACGCATGCACAATTTTATAAACTTTAGATTTACACATACTTCACACACTACACACATATAGGGCTTACTGTATTTAAAGTAATAATACATTTTTACATACCCACCACAGACATTACTGATAAATAAAACTCTACATTAACTATGTTTTAAAATTACCAGCTATCAACCCGCTCGTGAAGAACGAGGCAAACTTGATTCGTCATGATCTCAAATCCGACAAGGTGACAAGGGAGAAACTTTTATTTGTTTTTTAAATCTACACTTAAAAACTTTATAATACTCATCTCAGTTTGTAGACTCTGCATTACTCACATTTACCTGGAGCAAATTCACAAATTCCCGTTCGGAAGATTACAAATGAAAAGGTACTGTACGTTTACTCAACCTCTCCACACTTTCTGATGATCCCTAACGAATTGGAGGTTAGCGTTGAGATCATCAGCTTTCAGGCAAACCGATTTACCGATTTCACAAGCAGGGAGAACACATCACCTCAATACCACCAACCCGAGTTGAAAATCTAATAACTAACTCCAAATTACCAGCAGCGTGATGAGTATCTCTTGCAGTGCGCGTTTCCAGGCTGAGACGTGTTTTGCAGACACTCCCTGCCACCGCGCTGGCAGTATGAAGCCCTGTCAAGTCTCCGATTCCGTTGAAAATGACCGAGAACAATCACCACAGCAATGAAATAACTCCCCAGATTGAAAGACCAACTCCTATTAAAAACCCCGACGCTCAGACAGCACTGTCTATACTCACTTTCCGATGTTTGGGTGGTTTTCTGAACCAGATGTACGCAGCGTGTCCCTCCTGTAGGAACAGAGGAATAGAAAGAGAGAAAGCAGGGCCAACACTTCACTTTCTTCACACGGATGAGGGGGGAAGGTTGGATCCAGATAGCTGATTCAAACTATTTCTTACAAGCTCTTGAGCTAAACGTGGAAATAATTTGACAAATATTATTTATTTATTTATTTATTTATTTTATGTGCACCTTAAAAAATAAAATAGCTGGGTTTGATTTTTTTCCTCTGACAATCTGGAAGTTGGTACATTCCTAATATTGAGTGAAGTGCGCAGTCGCCGGTCACACTTAACTCGAGATAACAGTTTAACAAAAAAAGGAATGATACAATTGTGAAGCGAGGGGGCGCTCTGTGCTCTTTTACACCACAGACTGATAAATTCTATGGCATACAGAATGTAATTTAGATATTTTCAACCAACATATTAACATATTATTTTATTGGATTAAAAATTAAGAAGTACTATTGACTAAAGATGCTCTAATTTCTTGCACCTATAGTGTTGCAAAAATCAAAAACACTGGTCTGATGGATTTAATCTAATATTTAATTCATACGCATTGCACAAAATCACAGAACATGAGAAGAAAAACACAGATCAAAGAAATAACTTTCCAGTATGAAACATGGCAAAATGTGAAAACATTATGAAGTTGGCATTGGGTTTGACCTCTCCGAGCATTAGAAGAGCTGGCAGTGACCCTGTCAGCCTCTGGACAGACTGCTTTGGTATGATCTACCTCTCTTCCTGTGCTGCTACAGCCAGCCAGCAAAGGTTGACCAGTTGTGTCAGTCTCCTGTTAGCCTAGTCATGTTGGGTCCACAGATGTTCAGCTGGAATCAGATCAGAAGGAAAACTAGACCATGGCAAAAATTCAATATTGTTTTCCTTAAATTGTTCCATTGTAATCCTGGAACAGTGTGGTCTTGTCTTGTTGAACAATAGATACTTCCAGACAGACATGGAGGAACAGAAAAACTGTTAGTTTAAGGACTTCGGCAGTGCATCATAGAGTAGTGAGGTTGTATTCAATATGTACCAAAGGAGGTATTAAGAAGATGCCTCCGGACATCCCACGTCCACTGAAAGTACTGGTCTAGATTGGTGACACTGTGCATTGCAGGAAACAGTGCTTTCCTGGATTCTATGTACTAGATCAGATTGTTGAAGCAGAACACATAATTCTCTGGGAAAAGTCTCTCACATACAGGTCACCTTCAATCATTCCAATACAGTAGGAACCAGGCAATCGAGAAATTACTCAAGAGGGAGATGGTTAATCTTTTGCTGTTTATTAAAATCATTACCAAGACAATTTAATGCATTTTTATACAGATTCTTAATCACTTTTAACAATTCAAACATCAAATAATGAGTGCCTGGAGTTTTTATTGAATCACGTGATTTCATATTGTGCTATCCCAAGAGACAATACTACAGATAGTGAGATTATCTGTTCTCTGTTTGAAATTAAAATAGCATTAGTGCCTAATGAGTTATTGATGTAAGACTTGCATATTCATTTTGCATTCAGATATTAACTAATAAAGTAAAGTGACAAACTGACCAACAGAAATGATAACTGTATGGTGCACCAGCCCTCTTGTCTGTTCTCTATACATGTTTGACTGTTTGACAGGGACTACACAGATATACCCCCAGTGCATCAAACTGATCAACATTAAACTAGATTTACACTTGTTGCTCCAAATCAAAACTATTACAAATTCTACATATCTTTTGTAGGAAAAAATTATCTTGCAATTCCATTATACAGAATTGTATTCCATTATATAATGCAGTTTTGCAGAGTTTGATTTTTGTTTTGTGCCAGTATTCCCTTTGTGCTTTTAGCACATTTGAGTTGGTCCTTTCTCAATTAAATCATTCTTTTGGAGTCCCTGGGCTACAGCACAGTAATCTGCCTGCTGACTAGGAGAAGCAAAACTGAGTTAGGATTGGCTACAGCCAACATCATTGCATCCTACAGCAAATTGGGCATAAATACAAAAACATTAAGATATATTTAAAATATAGTTTTACATCAATAATTAATGATAATAATAGTTCCTAACACTTATATAGCGCTTATTTGGACATTCCACACAAAGCATTTTACAGGTAATGGGGACTCCCCTCCACCACCGATGTGCAGCCCCACCTGGATGATGCAACAGCAGCCATAGTGCGCCAGAACGCTCACCACACATCAGCTATCAGTGGGGAGCAGAACAAAGTGATGAAGCCAGTTCAGAGATGGGGATTATTAGGAGGCCATAATTGGTAAAGGCCAAATAAACGCACAAACAACAGAGGAAAAGGCAAAACTAAAAAAATAACTGGGATTGAAAAGCAGTTTTGTGGAGAACTTGGATGAATGCACTGGGATGCTTGGATCAAATGTACACCTGTGCTTCGTTTCAGTTCCAGGACTGTAAGATTTCAGGGTCTGAAGATATGTTTTACATTTATTTGAAGGTCAAACACGTAATCTTGGCTTTCAGATGCTTTTATCTGGTTATTAGCCAATTAAAATGCAGGCAATTGTTATTTCATTCATGAATTTAAATCTCTGTCACTGCAGCTGGGGGAATGTGACTGCACTGGCAGGCCATCTCTCTTGGTTCCAGTTTGTTGCTGTACCAGACATTCAGAAACCCTTTGTTTGGTTGTCTTTCAATCACAGAAACATTTAAACATTATGAAATTCATTTAAATTATATTCATATTCATTTACGGCCAGCAGCCATATCACCCTGCAACTCACAACCGGCAACCCACTGAAGCTAAGCAGGTGTGAGCCTGGTCAGTACCTGTATGAAAGACCTCCTGGGAAAAACTAAGGTTGCTGCTGGAAGAGGTGTTAGTGGAGCCAGCAGAGGGTGGTCCATGTGGGTCCTAATGTCCCAGTATAGTGACAGGAACACTATACTGTAAACAGGCGCCGTCCTTCGGATGAGACGTAAAACCGAGGTCCTGACTCTCTTTGGTCATTAAGAAAAATCCCAGGGTGTTTCTCAAAAAGAGTAGGGGTGTAATCCTGGCCAAATTTCCCATTGGCCCTTACCAATCATGGCCTCCTAATAATCCCCACTAAAAGCTGATGTGTGGGGAGCGTTCTGGCACACTATGGCTGCTGTCGCATCATCCAGGTGGATGCTGCACATTGGTGGTGGTGGAGGGGAGTCCCCATTACCTGTAAAGCACTTTGAGTGGAGAGTCCAGAAAGCGCTATAGAAGTGTAAGCAATTATTATTATTATTATTATTATTATTAAATACATTCTGTTCCTTCTTTCGTGTGGCCAGTTCAGACTATTCTTATGGTCAAGACATCAGTCCATGAGGTCCACTTGCCTCTACTTCCGCCCCAGCTCGCGGGCTCTCTCAGTCGCAGCTTCCACAGCACCCATGGCTGCTGCCCGCATGCCCCCCTGTTCCAGCACATGAAGCCCAAAGATAGTGGTGCCCCCGGGTGTACAAACTTCGGAGCGCAGCTGAGCAGGGTGTTTCCCAGAGTCCCGCAGCAACCTCCCTGCACCCTGTAACACACAAAGATCACAGAGGGAGATGCAGTGTCACATACGGCACCCAAACACTGCAATACACCCAGCACAGGGACTCTAAAACAACACCTAAGCAATTCACTACTTGGCATGTCCTGCCTTAACTACTGCTTCTCAGTCTGAAATCTCCCTGTCGAAATGCACTGAAAGTGTCCTGGTGTTATATACCTATACATGCAGTATATGTCATAGTATACCTCACATTAAGACAATTAAGGCACAATCAAATTCATAAAGAAGCTAGTGGCTGCATATAAGGCATTCACTAATGATGTACAACAGATTGCCTGATTATAGGTAAAGCTCAGATACAACAGAAATACTTTTAATATTACAGAAACACAACAGACACACAGATTTACTGCTTCCATGGCCGTCACTCACCAGCACAGTCTGTGCTGCTATCCGATTAGCCAGAGCACTGGGCATGCCCATTTTGACTCCACCTTCCGCCAGGGCCTCAGCAAACAGATAGACCTGCCAAACCAACCAGACAGGAGTGCTGACGTAAGACAAGCAGAGGATATGTGGCACAAGGCTCTTATCTGCTTACTTAATTCCATCTGTCCATTTATTCATTGGTAAAGCAGGCCAGAATCTATCCCATAAGGAGAGAACAAGCTCAGACCTACATCCACCCTGTATGCCCCCAGTATTATGGGTTGTGTCTCTCACCCCCTCCACTGCGTGTTCACATTTCTCCTGTCTGGGAGACACCCCTGTGTCCCCAGGTGTAATCTTTCATCCCCACTGCCATATTTCTTTCAAGCAATGTACAGTATCTTGTCCCTTGTAATACTGTTTCACTGACTTCTCTGTTGGTAGAATCAGATGGCAGTCCATCACAGAGCCAAGGAGAAAGGACAATTCAGAACCACCAATCAAGTCTGTGTGTCTGGCTTGCGAGAGCAAACTGGATTACCTGCAGAAAACCCACACAGACATGTGGAGAACGTGCTAATTCCACCTGGAAAAACATGTCTCAGTCCCCCGCCACACAACAAGGACCAATCCAAAAAAAGGCACCGAGGCACACAGGCACTGTGACACACACACGTCTCCCAGACCTGGTGACCCAAAAACTGGTTAACCGTGCAGTTTGTGTGCTTTCTCTTCACTTCAGCCACCTTAGTCGTATTATCAGCCTTCTGATGGAGTATCTGCACCAGGTCCTGCCAGATACAAATAGGACCAAGCTACCAGGCACCACAGCGTTGGTGCTACTGTGTGCTTGGTGCCGTGTTGCACACATTATAACATTGTGTGGCAGGACTTTGCACATGAGCAAACCTTTTTGTGGGGATTTACTGTACAAAGACAAAGCAAAGAGAGACAGTGAAATAATGAGAGACTGAAGGGGTGAAAGAATAGAAATTGCAGGGGGAACAGTAAAGGGCTTGACACAGGGAAAGAGAGCGAGAGCGAGGAGATTTGAGTTTTGACAGTGAGGGCCTGTACTCACAAAGGCCACACCGCTGCCGCTGAGTCCTGTGTGGGCATCGATCCAGCTTTCTGGTCCCTCCTCCACCAGGCCGCAGGGGGCCAGCAGGGCCTTTAGGAGCTCACTCTCCTCCCCCCCAGCCATCGAACCCCGTGAGAACAGCAGCGCCCCCTCCTGAACCACGCAGGGTAGGTTAGGCATCAGGCGCAGAACTGTGGTGCTAGATGGAAGCAGCTTGAGAGGAAAGGGACGGAGAAGATTGGGAGGACAAGAAAGAAATTGAAGCACATATTCAATTTCAGTTCACTTACAATTAGGTGAACAACACTTAACAACACTTAAGCCAAATCATTCATAACTTTACGTTTTCTGTCAGGCGTGCCTCAATGCAGGTGAGTGTGCGACTGTGAATATTTCTGATGTCATGTGACAGTAGCTCAGTACTGACACCCAAGTGTGTCTCCCAGCTTGGCACTGACCTGCTCCAGGGTCGCTATGGTAACACCTGCCGCCACAGAGACAACGGTGTGCCGCAGAGTGACAGCAGGGGAGATCTCCTGTAGCACGATGGGAATGAGGTGTGGCTTCACTGCCAAAAAGACCAGCCGAGAGCTGTGTACTACATCTGCGTTACAGTGAGACACCACCATTCCTCTTTCCTACAGCACAAAGGGAGAGACTGAAGTTGTGAGATGCCCAGGAACACAGACCCTAACTGAGACACTAAGAAGTGTTGAGTTTTAGATATGTAATTAGAGAGTTTCAGACTTTACTGAGTACTCTCCAATTACACATTCTACAAAATGACAAAGAGACTAAAACAGAAAAACCCTATTATGAGAGTACTGGACACTTCTTAGTCAGTGCAAGGGGCTGAGCAACGCTATGTAAAAAGTGGGAGTAACTGTACAGTACAGAAGTACAATAATACCCAAGTAATAACGCAGTGCTGATCTAAGCCACTCAGTTTGTAACAATAGATCAGAGGCACTCTAGCTGCTGTATTTTTAACAGTAGATATATGAACTCACTTGTTCCAAAGACAGATAAAAGAAATGGAAGATCCCCACACAGATGAACATTGCACTTTTGTCTTTCTCTTTCTTAAAATTATATTAAATTATATTAAAATTATAGTAATATTAAAATTTGGTTATAAATATTTCTCATAAATATTTATAACAATCTTAAGAAAGGAAGGTAAGTAGATCCACAATATTACAGTAAGCCTATGAACGATGCACAAAGGCCCACACATTTTATGCACATTATTTATGAATTGGTGAAATTATATCTCACCACAGCAAATTGGCAGAATACGGCAATAAAAAGTACAGGCAATGCCGCTGACTAAAGCCTACCTGGAATCTGCCCAGGTTGTTGTCCGAGGGTGCACTCACCATCACATTTGCGGGCTGCACTTTACCTGCAGGAAAACAAGGGATGAATGGAGCACATTGATGGCATATGTGTTGCATTATCTTGCAGAGCACAGAATAGACATGCTATCATCTAAAAAAAATGCTAAATATGCTCTAAGGATCCAGACGCATATTATTTGAAGCAGGAACATAATCTCTTCAGTCTCAACTAACAATAGCTACATTTAAACAACACCCTCTCAGCCTAACCTTAAGTCAGACCCTAATTATTGTAGGGCTGCAATATATCCAATGTGCTTTGGGCTTCTAACATCAGGAAAAAATCTAAACAAGCTGTTAATCTTCTTTTATACAGCAAATATATTTTGAGATGCAGTTTGATTTCGTTCAGGGCACAGGTATGTTACTGCAGCCTTGAAAGTTGTAAGGATATGACAAAGGTTCTCACTCAAGTCACTCAAGTTCACACTTTCAATATCATTCAGTCTTATAAATGCTGTCTAGTACCGCTTTTGATATGAAATCCTCTGCTTGGTTTCAGAAGTTCCTTACTGGGCCTCCCAAGTGGCTCACTGGTAAAGAGGCTCTCCTGACCACTGGTCATGTCACTAGCTGGCTGTCACCAGGACCGGGTTGGTAGTAAGGTATAGTTGGCCAGGGCTCTCTCAGCTCCCAAGCACACAGTGACCCCTGTGGCTCCTGGGTGCCAGCTAGCCCACAATGTGGGGCGTGAGAGACGCACCTCTCCTCCCATCGGCACTGTAGCCACGACAAGAGGTCTATACTGAATGTGAGGTGTTAAAAGACTAGCGACACAAAGGCAGGTGGGCTAGAGGAATCTGTCTAGCCTTCCTCTTTCTCCCCAGTGTACAGTCAGGGGGCTTGGATCTCCCAGGAAAAATGTCAAACAACATAAAATTAACTTTCCAAATTGGGTGGGTATAAGAAAAATAATTTAATAATAAATTAGCTTAAATTAGGTCAATTCAGTACACAAAAGTGTATGTAAAATACACATACAGTGTGTAAAACATGTTAGATTTGTTGCACAACCTCTGTCAGGTACTAAGGGAGTCACAAAAGATACTATCCTGGGCCCTACATTTTTCCCATCCATATTAAAAATATCACACAGGCATTAGTCAGCTCTTGTGTCCACATCTATCTTATTCCCAGCCCGACTGACCCCATCATCAGTAATGACCAATTTATAGCTCGGTCTCATTAGTAACAGTTCAGCCCATAATTCTGTTGAAGTGCAATATGGCCCGATCAAAAGAGATTTCAGAGGACCTCAGAAGAAGAGTTGTTGAAACTCATAAGAAAGGGCTACAAAAGGATTTCTAAAGACTTGGCCCTCCATCAGTACACAGTCATGCAGATAGTTTACAAATGGAAGAAATTCAGCACCGCTGCTATGACAAAGGGTTCACAAACTTTTTCACCACTGTATATAGACTTTTCTGCACACATGCCTTGTTTTTTTTTAAAAGAGAGTCATTATTTCCAACAACGCCAACACAGAGAGCTTTCTACAGCATCATTGGCTCCCTTAGTTTTTGACTAAGCAGCTCTTAATAGGTGATGGGAATGACACTATCAGATACTCACACTGTGTCAGCGTTTTTCTTTCTGCCAGTTGGTTAGATTTCAGCAGGCACACCTGAATGAGGGACTTTATGAAACCCATTAATTAGCTTTGGGTTTATACCAAATACGAATCTTAGCTTTTTAAAAATGAAATCAATTTTAAAATAAAGACTGAATCAGAGAATTGTAATAAAAATCCAGATGATGATGCCTCCACTTATGAGAGTTATATTATTTATAACCGGGAAGGCAAATCTACCAAAAAAAGGAAATTTAAAGGAACGTCTCACGACAAACTTTAAGCCCCGAAAATGCGGGATTTAGCATACAGTCATCTATTGCAGGCAGAAACTCTACCAAGATGCCTTGCGACACTGAGGAAAGAGGTCTCACCTGACATCAGAAGCCCCTGAGCTATTCCAAAGGCCATGTTCCCGGCTCCAATGAAGCCAATTTTAAGATCTGACAAATCTGGCTCCATCTCCAAATCTGAAAAGAAAATTAAAATCAATGTTACAACTGATTTTTTTCTATAAAATCACGCTAGTTCCCTCCTGTGTAAAAATTACTCGAAAACTGGTGAAACACCAAGTAACTCAGCGAGAAACCTGCGATCTGCTACAACTTGTATTATTTATAAAACTGCTTTAGGAAACTGTAGCATTTACACATGAAAATAACCGTCTGGTCCATAACTTTAAGACATTACCCGCAACTGTCAATGTTTTGCAGACGTTTACCGCGGTGATATTAATGCATTTTAACGTCAACGCCTCAGTAGTCAAATTAAAATTAAATCATGGAATTCCATACATCGGCAATAAAGTGGATCTAGTATAAACTGGATGCAAAATCTGTAATAAAAATGTGGTATTATTCTTATCCAAG
Organism: Lepisosteus oculatus; assembly: GCF_040954835.1. Taxonomy (NCBI): domain Eukaryota; kingdom Metazoa; phylum Chordata; class Actinopteri; order Semionotiformes; family Lepisosteidae; genus Lepisosteus; species Lepisosteus oculatus. Next base: position 27,357,002 of record NC_090701.1, on the reverse strand, counting down.
CATGGATACCTCAGTCTAGTAAATCGTTCAATATATTTGCAGTGATACCTTACCCCCACAGATAAGTTATCAGTTAACTATTTATTTTTAATAACCGAGGGGAAAGAAATAAGAATCGAGTGTACAATAATCACGCAAAATCGAGTCAGCTCTTTACGAACCAGGAATAAATATATACATACTATACACGTGTCTTTCAGCTAGACAACCATGATATAACCTCGAGTTCTGGTCGGAGATAAGTAGAGGAGCAAAAATGTATGGCCGACCATGTACTTTCTCCTTGTTTACTTTCAGATTAATCGATTTATTATTAAAAGTTGACGTCTTTTATTAAGCCATTTATTAATAGCGATTTACTTTATAGAATCAAGACCTCGGCTTAATTTAAAATAAAAGGATAGTTACACTATAAGAAAGACGTAGATGAAAATAAAACAACATCAAATGTGTAGCCGCATCACTAGATAAGCGACTCTTCGCAACACACAGCACCTGACAAAATGCATAGTTCCTCCACCAAAATGACCATCTTTTAAAGGAAGTATTTATTTCGGTGTCAGTGTTCACACTGAATCCTAAACGAATCAAACAGCATTTTGTTGGAAAAATAATTATCTAAACGAGTCCACAAATTAATATGCTTTTAATGGATGCTATTTTCTGTTTCCGCTACATGACGCCAGGGGTCGCGCCATTCAGCATTTCAATTTTCCTGTTTTCACATTACGGATTTGATTGGCTGATCCGTGGTTATTTAAATATTTTCCCGGGAAGTGATAAATGCTTCCAGCTGGAATACGATTTTTTCTACAGGTCTATTCAGTAGAACAGAAAGGGCGTATCTCTTGTGTGGATCAGTTGTCGCCTACAAGGTACAACATATCTTGCCACTGGAGGTAAGCGTTGTGTTATAATCGTTTAACGCGTTTTTTCGAATTATTACCTCTAGGATGAGCCAGGTAGTAACTATTATAAGTAATTGAGGGGAAAAAACAACGCAAGCATCATACAGAAAATTATATGTACATATTTTGAAATAATGTGAAAACATGGCGTTGTTAACATTCTGATACCAGATGTTAATACTAAATGGTTACTACTCAGTCATAAGAACAGAACTTGGTGTAACGCACGTCGTTTGTGAGTATTGCGCAGTTACAAGATCTCAAATCTGATTATTATAATTCATAACCAAATTATATTAGCGAAAGTTGGTAAAAAAAATCTACAGGTGTTCTATTTTCTTTGTTAAATTTGTCTCGCGGTTGACAATGGCCATTCTCAAACACAGAGCTGGTTGAACATTGAACAGTGAAGTACGACTAATGTTTTTCGTGTTTTATGAATCTTAAATCAATAAACTAACTCAAAATATGTCAAATGCGTTTTGGTGTTAAAGCTTTTTGAATTAAATGCATGTCCTGACTAGAAAAAAAGTAAAAACATCATAAAGGGAGAGAAGACCGTTTGGTTGCTGATACAGTAGATGAGATCCTGGATCAACTATCCGTTTCTTGACAGAAGCAGGGTATCGTCTTGAACAATATGATAGCTTGTTCCTTTATTTTGAGACGGCATTTTAATATTGTGGTTCTTAGTCAAAAGTTAAGATGTAAAATCATCACAAGGTATCACAAAACTGAGGGTCATAGTTTTGTGGAGTGGACAGTGGATTCTGTGTAGTGGAGTGGGATTGTGTTTCATCCCAGGACTATTTAATCTGTAACACTTATTTTGCTGTCTGCTATGTTACACTGAGAACATCTTGAGCTCTCTTTTAGTTTTTTCTTGTTGGAAAGCGCTAGAACTAGCCTCTGTAGTGTGATGCTTCTTGTTCTTCACACTTACATTTAGAAAATATTCAAAAAGGTCTGGGAAACAGGATTTCACAAAGGAGACAAAGTAGGAAACATACCTGAAACAGGAGCAATATCTCATGAAGACTTCAAGAGGGCAGAGTAGCATTTCCTTAATTGCTCCAAAAGTTTAGAGACATTAATATAATCATCATGCGTTCTGATCCATGCTCACCACCCTGAAAACTGGTCTCTTGTAATGAAACAAGAGGGACTTCAAAACCTGGGGCTGCAGAGCCGACTTCTTTATGTCAAGATAAAGAATAGTTAATACATTCAAGAAGAGAGAAGAATGTGGAAACCCTATTCCCCCCCAACATGGAACCACAATTTCAGAAAATGAACTTGAGATTTAGCTGGAAATGGAAATAGATTTACAAGGGACCTTCTCTCTCTCACTGCCCAGATGATGCTCATGGCTGCTGGCCTACGCTTAATGTCTGCGCTGTTTCTCTGGGGGCTCTGCACCCACGTCAGGCCTGCAAGGGCTTTTTTTGGATGGATGACAAAGAAGGCAGCCCCTAGCCCAGCCCCCCCTCCACCTTCCTTCTCAGAGGCAGAAGGAGGGGCGCCTCCCCCCTTCGAGATGAGTGTCGCCGATGAGCATTTCCTGGCCGAGGCCAAACAGCTGGAGTTGAGCCCCTTGGACACCTGCCATTATCGGGTAACCGGCTGAGTCTGTGCCCCTTGCAGAGTCTTTCTGAGCATGGATCCATCTTCAAAGGGTCCCGATTTTGTGTCTGTATACTAGTTACCTGTCTGTCTGAATCTTTAGGAATATAGAAATGCAAACCTTCATATGATTCCATTAGCATTTTACACATCTATATTCCACAAGCAGAAATGGCACCAATTTTTCTGGCTGCTTATAGTTCAAAGTTATAGTTTAACAATTAATGTAGCTTTTTGACATGATGATTGGTTGTCTCAGGTCATGTTGTCTGAGGTGCAGATAGCAGCTGAGTTGTAAAAGTCTGGTTTCCGTGTGCAAGGAGCTGGATCTGAGTGCTGTCAGTCTGTTGATTCACTGGAGAAGAGGAGGACTTCTCGAACGTTTCCCAGTGTAGTTCCAGAACATTATCAATGTGATCATTAGAAGATGGTGCTGAGTATGCCGTTCTTTCTCTTAGGTGATTGCCAAGATCAAGACAACATGCAGCAGCCTGTCAGAGGAGGAGTTGGCCAAGCTAGGCGTGGTCTTATTCAACTGCCAAGCAGAGGTAGAAGGGCGCAGAACCTTCCCCTGCACTGAAGAAATGGTACGGTCCTGAAGGGACGGGTTTGGAAAGTTCGTGAATAGGAGCATGGATTTAAGAGTTCCATATATTATATATTATATATTTGCAGTGTTCAGTTATTTAAGCATTTTAATCACTTGTACTGTTTAGTTTCCAGTGTACCCATTTATTAAGTCTCAAACCTAAAACCACCTCTTTTTATGATCTATTTTCCTAGTGAGGCAATATTTACCGTCACCTCCTCCAGTTTCATTTCCTTCTTTTCTCACCCCCTTGCTCTGGTGACAGTATTAACCTCAATATCTCCTTCCTCTTCTCCCATTCAGACTATCAAAGAGTGCACGGCGGAGATGGACTCAGACACCTGGAATGCATATCACATCGTGAGTAACCGGGCACGCTCGGTCTGCTACGCCACGCGCCAGCAGCACTTCCGCAGGAAGGCGGAGTTAACCGTCAACTCTCTCATCTCCTCGGCAGCCAATCAGCTGGAGGCCATGAAGACCCTCAAGGTAAGAACGGCCTATACCCTACTCTCACCCACTGGTGATTCCTGCATCCCCTGTACCTTGACTGTCTAAAATGGCTTGCTGTGCCTTCTACTGCCTGCGACTCATGTTCTTAATGCAAAACTAACTACAATAAAGTCATCTTTTTCTGTCTTTTTACATCTTCCTCTCTGTGTCATTACTTCATCTCCCTTACTCTCACTTATGGATGACATGGACAAGGTTATTCCCCTCTTTGGTCATCAGGGAGGTGGAGACTGTCAGGCTCAGTCTCCCTGCCTGTTTAATTTCCCCTGTGCATCAAGTATCGTTTTCTTCCCTGTTTTCCAGGAGGGTCAACTGGAGCTGAAGGAGGTTACAGCCTCTTCGGTGGAGAAGCTGTTGCTAAGTCATGGGGCCCTTCTAGAGCAGCAGGGGGCTCTACAGAATGGGCAGCAGCAACTGGACTCGGCCATTAACTCAAACCTTGAGCGACTTACCCAGGAGAAGGAGCTGATCAGTTCTGGGCAGGAACTGGTGGCACAGCTCATCCAGCGCATCACGCAGCGCATGGGTAGGACATGAACACGCATTGACTGCAAAACCAGACACATGACTTTATGAGGGAGGGGGAAATCAAATTCCTCATCATGTCAAATCATAATCACTTTATTTACCAAGTACAGTATGTTGCACATATAAGAAATTTGATCTGGTGTCTTGGTGCTAAAACCTAGATGGAAACGATCAATAATTTGTGTACACCTCGCAGAAACTGTTAAGGTGGTGGGCAGATTTAGTTCTGATCGACTGGTAGCATCTCCCCGAGGCCGATTTATTAGGAGATCACAGGAGAAAGGAGTCATTCACAGTCTTTTCTGCTCACTGTTTACATTAAGTTTGTAAAGGGTTTCAGTAGATGGCAAAGGACAACCCGTGGATGTCTGCACAGTGGACAGTGTGTTGCAGTTTGCCTCTGGAGTGGACAGACGCATTGTCAAACCAAACAGTTCTATTCAGTTCTAATAGTGGCTCTATAAAATTGAAAGAGAACTGATGCAGGAAATACAATCTCTGGTGCACTTTCTTTGTGATGCTAATTACATTTGCATCACATTTGAGGGTCATGAGATGGTTATTGCTATAATCTTGAAATACACTCCCATACTCATACCCCTTGTCAATGTCTAGGGGGATTAGTTTTGGAGGGGTCTTCCGAAAGATATTTAACAATTCCACTGCTTTGAAACTGGTGTTTACTGGAGGTAGAGGGCGAACAACAATAGGATACATGACAACTTACATACTTATTATATATTAAGAACCATCATCCACACCAAGAGGTGGGTATTTCAAACCTGCTACCTTTTTTGGTTAATATTTGTACAGACGGACTCTTGGAGTTAATGTTGAATGTATTCTTGCCTTTATCCCACTTCTGTCATGTTTCTGCTCTCTCTGTCTTTAGAAAATGTTAGCGAGCACTTGAAAGGTCAAGGATTGGAGCTTCAAGATGGACACAGGGCTATCCTTGCTGACCTGGCAGAGGTCAGGGGTCAGGCAAAAGACATCTACAAGAAAATAGGTACGTTGTATAAGTTTATTATGAAGATTATATTTGTATAATACCATTTTATCAGGTCTTAACCAGAGTCAGTAAAAAAAAAATCACTGTGAACTCTGACATCTGCAGCAAATTTGACCTTTGACCTTTCTGCCTCAGTTTCACTCCTGCTCTTGCCCTCTCACTCACAGAGCAGAACCTGTCTGGTTTCCTGCTCTATCAGAACCGCACGGCCCACTTCTATGACGACCTTATGGGGAAGCTTCAGCGAATGAACAGCACTCTGGGACTGCTGGTCCACTACCTGGACGTCATGCAGGGGCGACTGGAGGACAGGCTGCATTCAATTCAAGGATACCTGGGATGGGCAGGTAACCAACTCCTTCAGCAATCCCTCTCATTTCCTGGGACCTGTGTGGAACACCTGTCACTTCTGTGAACACCAGACTTGCTTCAATTTGATTTCGTGGTCCTTCAAATGAACATTCCTGCCACGTATGTTTCTAGCACTGATCAACATGACCACGCAACGTTCCTTAAAGCTGTCTTCAGATGAATCTGGACAAGTTCTTTTCTTTTCCTCAAGTCATGTTGGGAGAAGTAGTTCATCGTCCACACCATGCTGTTGTGCTTCACTGTCAGATTCAAATAGAGTTGCTTTGCAGTGTTGCACTTCAGAAATGAAACGAAGTATCCATCCAGGTACAACACATTCATTTAGGGTTTAAGTAAATTTACAAAGAATAATGGTTTGTGTTTCTGTGGTTCACCACAGTGCGACCATTTTTTGTTAGAATGTTTTTTTTTTTAAATAAGGTACATGCGCTTGGCCTTGCTCACACTGACTGCTGGCCATTTAGTCAATATGCAGTCAGTTTACCCAACAATGTATTATTAACATTACTGCTAATAATAATAAAAACAGCAATTACAATGGAACAGGTCAATTAAAGATTTATAATGCATTTTGCATTACAGCAGCGGACCATTGACTTATGATATTAAACCTTTGTCTGCATGTGATGCATTTTAGATGGCAGTTTTTAAAGGTCTTGTGGTTATCCACAGAATATTGTGTGCATCTGTTTATATCTGTAAAAAGTGTTGTAAAGTGCATTCTTCAATTGTGTACAAGTATAGAAACCACTGTTTCCTAACATTACTTAGCATATTTTCTACGGTAGGTGGTGTTATTAGACCTTTGTCTGTCCTTCAACAAGGGAGGACCGTTAAGCTGCACTAATGTCTGTTTTATGGTCCCTCTAGGTTGCAGTCTGGCGGCTGTATCCACGTGTGTCCTCCATGGGGGTTATTTCCTGTTGTCTGCAGTGCTGATGTCTTTCCTGCACACCCCGGGGTTTTCTCGCGTCGCCCTGCTGGTGATGGTGCTGTTCAATGCCGTGGCCGAGATAAACCAGCAGCCAGCGCTCGACTTCACCAGCCTCAGCCTGCTGCTGCTCCTCGTCTCAGTGGGTAAGGCCGGGATTAGCGAAAGCCAGAATCGCCCTTAAGCTTCTTACACAGGAGAGCAGTCAAGAATTGGGCCAGGAAAATTGCAAGTGTCAGTGTTGAAAGTGTTTAATTTTAATAATGCCTACTATGGACCACCTTGGGGATCTCTAGCCCTGGTCCTGGAGAGGTGAAGTCCTGCAGATATTGTATTTCACCATTAAATTGCCCATTTCGTATGATAGGGAGCAATTCCATTGTAATCCATTAAAAGGGTAATGTGTTCAATTAGCTAATTTTGGACTAACATCTAAGTACTCTTCAGCCCTTGAGGACCAGAGTTCTGTAAATTGAACAGATTTCTTGATTCATCAGTAGCTCACAGGAGTTGTCAGTCTTTCTACTAGGTTGGTGTTCTCCAGGACCATGGCTGAAGACCTCTACTTGCTAAAGTCAAGACTGCAGTGATCCAGAATACTGGCTTGGAGCTGGTGGCTGATCACTGTGCTGCATGGGTGTGGGGTTTAGTTGGAATTGTTCTGTTCAAAACCACTCTGGAAAGAGACAGACCAGGTGTTTGAAGCTGCTGTTACGTGGTTATAGACTGATAAAAAAGGAGCAAGACCAGTAACTCTGTAATTGTTTCAAGTTGGAGAGCACAATCATTGCTGTTTCAAAGTGGCATTTTAGCCTGTGTGTTTCTATTGAACACCTGTGACAAACTCATTAAGCAGTTCCCCTTTAATGCAAATGCATAGGTTTTGTTCATTCTGCCATTTGGTAATGAGCACTTGTTCTCAACAAAAAAGTTTCTTAATGTTTTGCCAGTTAGTTGTAACTAAGGACTGAGTTTTGATCACCTGTTTTCAGTTTAAGTTCTGCTTCTGTTCCAGACTAGAGCAGGATTGAGAGTGGTAGAGTTCCAGAGTTCTGTTTTGTGAGCAAGGAATTAGCCAGCTAATAATTTATGTGGCTGATGCTTTTGTTCAAAGCAACATTTGCACTCATTTATACAGCTGGGGATTTTAACTGGAAGGTTTTCGGGTGAAGTACTTTGCTCAAGAGTGCAACTAGAGGGTCTTGCTTGGGAATTTATCCTGCAACCTCCCGCTAATGAGTCCAGAAACCTAACCACTCGAGTAGAGTACCCATTCATGGCGTTAACCTGAACACGCTACTATGCAGTTCTCATAGTCTCGTTTCCTGCCTTCTGTTCATGTTGATGGTGATGTTCATTCCAGGTCACTGGTTCCTGCTCCAGCTGTTCCGGGGCTGTGTGACGCTCCATCGCCGGAGAAGTGCCTCCCCACCTATGCTATGTCCAGGGAATACAGCCTCGGAGACAGAGATCCTCAAGTTTGGTTGCCTGACCTCATCTACCCCCGACAGGTCAATCACAATACCTTCCTCCTACTTTGTTTTTCATTACAGCTAGGAAAGCCAGTCTAGGAACGGAAAGACAATGGTCCATAGTGGGATTTTACAGAGAACAGCCATCTTGTACTGTGTACCCCAAAACGGATACCAAGATCTCGATCAGGGATTTATAGTTGAAAGAACTGAAGAAGTGGTATCGCATCTAACCTGACTCTCTGGTTTTCACTACTTGGACATATCATAAAAGCCTTAGAGGAGAGTCATGGGGAGGGCATCTTAAGATCATCAATGCCACAGCTGGGCAGGAGATGTCTGCAGTGTGTTTTATAGCTGTTAAATATTTGGAGAGCTCTTTTAAGCTTGTAGATATGACTGACAGGAGTATTGCAAAGCTCAAAGTCCGGCTGAAACCTGGCCGATCTGGAGCAGTCTTGTCTTCCTTTGACACTCTCTTGATGCATCTCCATCTGCAGAGATCCAGGAGAGGCTGGTGTAAAGCTGGAGCAGGACAGTTACATCTTCGGTGAGTGAAAGGCGCAGTGCTCGGTTGTCAAATAACTTTTTATTTTTCCTCCACGCATCCACTCTCCTATAACAATGAGAAAAAGAGGAGAAAGGAGCTGTGAAAGTCACTTCTCGGTCTCTCCTTCCTCCTCTGTCAGACGAGCCCAGCATGGCCGGTGTGTCTCGCCCCCCTCAGACGACCCCCAGCCACTCCACTCCGCTGTTCAAGAGCCGGCGCAGCCTGCCGGGGGTAAGAGCTAGTCCACAGAGTCTGTCACCTGTAGGAAATCCGTTCACTTCTGTGCTGAAACATGGTGCTACAGTCTTCCTGAATGGTTGGCACAAACGCCACACTGACCTCTAGGTCTCCTGAGGAAGTTGAGAAACATTACTTACCTTAATCTATAATTGAACTTGTTGATTATCTATGTTTTTCTAATTTTGTGTTGATATTGGAGTACTGATGATTCACGATGCAGGTAGCGCTAGAGGGCATACGGCAGAGGAATCTGGTCACCCTGCTGGATGCTGTGAGTGACTCCCGTAGCTCCAGCCCTAACGTTTCCACAGCGAGCATTGGGTGAGTGGGAGCCTGCCCCTCCCTGTGTCACTCCTACAGTGGTTGAGATTGGTTTACTGCAAGCAGGCCCTACCCTTGTGCACAAACTAAGATACGCCTGACTTTCTCCGTTTCCATACTGTACTTTTGCCCTCCCTTCCAATCCCATCTCCCTTTTAGCTTTTTGTTCTGACTTTCTATTGTGCCTTGCAAGAGTATTACCCCTTTCCAATGAGGTCTCATTTTCTTGAATTACTTAGGATGTGCACACTTTTTAAAGTAAATATTTTTATATCAAATCTTGAGTCTCTAACTTTTCAGTTTTAGAGATGAAAAGTTAAATAAAAACTCCAAAGGTATTCTCATTTTCTTGGCCATCAGTCTTTCCTATGGCAATCCTGAACTAGTTCAAATCCACAAAATTTCCACAATTAGTTGAATGGATTCTGTGTGCAGTAATAGTGGTTCACATGATTTCACTATAAATATGCATCTGTGTAGGGACCCTCATTTAGAATTGAATTTTGAGCAAAGACTCGTCCAATAAAGACCAAAGAGTTCTCAAAAAAACTTGGTAATGTTATAGAACAGTACAAATCAGGAGAAGGGTATTAAGAACTTCAGCTACACAGAATCTGATTATTCTGAAATGGAAGGGGTGGATAAAAAATATTCACTTTAACAACTGTCCTCAAATGCATCATTTGTAATATAGCAAAAATGGACATAATTGAATTTGACAAGATACTGCATAGACTGTACCTCCATTTTACTTTCTATTCCCATGTTTAACGTGTCTGAAACAGTTCCTGGAGGACCTGGTGTGTCTTCTTGTTATTGTTCCACATGAGTCCTTGGAGACCTAGTTGGTCTAATTTAACAATTCTTCTGTGGTGATTGCAGACTACTCTACCTTCAGTGAAGTCAATCTTTTGTGTAATTAAATGTAAGGGATGTTAAGAAAACACCTCTTTAGGCTGATTACCTAACTGCTTAGGTACAGTAGGAGTGAAAACCAGAGGAGCACTCTAGGAAACAAGCATGAGGCCTTAGCTATACTTGTATTTGCTCCAAACCTTCAACGATTTTTAGCCATGCATTCAAATTTAATTTGCCTTTTATAACTCTCACCCCTCATATAACGTAATCATAAAGCACAAATACTCCTGGATGAGCCGTTATCAATCTACAGTTCTATATACTGTGCATTCTGTATACTGAGATCCTGTGAGTAATGTGCTTAAATGTCTTTTAAAGAATGTGAAGGGGTCATTTAGTGATCTGAAACTCGTGGTTCCTGCCTTTTGGTGCATGGTCTTTCCCGGGTTGTGCATGAAATTACCACTCATCCTTCTCTCTTCTGCTCACTCCGTACTCTATCCATCTCCCAGCTATGTAAACTTTTTTTCCTTCTCTCCGCGGGCAGCTCCATGTCCGGCAGACAGCTGTGCAATGGCGTCACAAAGATGGGACAAGTGTGTAAGAAGAGGGCGGTGCTGGGTCAGGACTACTGCAGATTGCACGAGGGTGGCCACACGTCCTACACCCCCCCCCTCTGATGGCCCACCCCACACCACTCCACCACCAGTCCTGCTGTCTCCAGGAGACAATTGACCTCGCTCCACCCGAGGTTTCGATATCTTAATGCGTCAATACTTTCTCTGGACCTCAGTGTTGAGATCAAGTGCATCTTATTAGCTATAAAATTATTTTAGAAAACATTGTCCAATGAAGCCAGTGATTGAATTGGTACAGGGGTCTGAGGGACTAGTCTCACACCTGTTCTCTAGTCCGGTGTTTCCTGATTCTAGTCCTCTGCACTTTGACACCTGCTGGTTTTTGTTCCAAAAGAGATCTCTGGTTTCTTTTAACTAAAAACCTGTTAATGATTTTAATATATTTGGAACTTTGATATTTATGTAAAAGATAAAAGGGAACCTCCAATATGCACAGGAGGAAAAACACAAATGAATGATTTTAGAGCTTGGTAACCCCTACTCTAGACCTTTTTGTAACCTTTCTTCAACTCCCAGTCAGTCCATTCCAGTTCCTTGAGTGTCTTTATCCCACATGGGTCAGATTGTAGTAACTGCTGACCTCCAAATCCGATCCCCAAAGGCTACACTCTGGTGGGTTAAAGCCCATGATGTTTCTTACTGTGGTGAGTCTTTTGAAGAGCCTGATGTAGCTGGGTTAGTTTGGTACTGGGATACAAGTGTGGAGGGTTCTTACACTTACATATGAATAAATCAGTACCAGTCATCTTTATGTGGACGTGGATACACTGTGTGTGCTTAGAATGGTTGGGGGGGAAAAATTATGCAAGATTTATACTGGCCAAGTGAAAAGATTAAAAATTTTCCAAGTTGAGGTTATAGGTCTTTGCTTAGTGGTATGTTCTCTCTCAATTATGTGGCCTTGTATGTGTCTGTTATTTATATTGTAATTTTTATTTTTTCACTTAAAATAAATAAGTTTTTCCTGTCTTATTTCAATGTACTGTGTGTGTGTGTGGGGGGGGATGGGGTAGCACTACAGGAAAACTGTGATTGTCAAAAGCAGTGACCACAGTCTCTTCTTTGTAGTTGTACTAAAAAGTAATTCAAGAGGAATAACACCACCCCAGAATTAAATGCATTGAAAATGTTTGAGTATTTTAGTCACCGTAAGTTTGGCTTTACTTGCAATGTTGCGGGCCAAGCTCCTGGACATACTGTAGATCTAGGAGGCTGAGACCCCAATAGAGAGAGGAGAGACCAAGAACAGCTACAAAGGTGGAGAGGCAGAGGAGGAATACAAAAGATGAATTAAGGAGAGAAGGGGCCTTTGTATAGTATTAGTGTCTAACACAAGGAAAGGACATTGGGAATGATTAAGATTGTTGGACAGCTGAGGCTAAACTTAGCTTGTTATCCTGCTCAAATGTTTATTTTAAACTCTGTTCTTGTAGAAGATAAACAGGATCCTATTTCTGGATTGGTTTTAAATTAGGTGGAAGCTTGAATTGGGAGAAAATGCTGAACGGAAGACCCGTTTTGAAGACTGGAGTTCTGAGAACTATTCTGAAATCTTCAAAATGAAAACCTTTTCTTTACCATCTTTTGATTTAAAAGTGGTCTACACCACTAGCTGATGGTAGCAATTCCCCATGCATTGTACAATTAACGGGGAGCTGTAAAAAAGTCAGGACCACCTTCTCTTTTCCTACATTGGGCATGCCAGTGATCCCCGCAGTTCAGCAGACAGACACAGACTTGCAGTGATATCGAAGAGGCATGTCTTTCCTTTACCCAGTGTGAGCTTTACTGTTGGATCAGATGGTACTGGTTGAAACCTGGAATCGACAATTGTTTCTTCACCGTGTATAAAACGAAAGATTAAAAAAACTTTTCAGGCCATGCTGCACAAAATGGCTGAAGGCACTTTCTGTTAGCTGAAAGGATCAGGCTATGTGGATTGAACACTTGGCCTTGACTCTCAGAAGCTAAACCCAGTAACAATGAAAAAAGTTACTGAGAGGAAAGGAGGAACAAATAAGGGGGACCTTAGGAGGCAGAGCACAGGGTGAGTCTGACTGGATCCTTAAGATAGCCCAGGGAACAGTAAAAACAACTGTTAGAATGAACAGCCTCTTGTAAAATGAATAAACTTTGTGATATAAAAATGGTGGACATAAACAGCTGAATCTGCTTTTCTAGCCAGCAGCCATATTACTCCACAACTCGCAACTGGCAACCCATTGAAGCTAAGCAGGTGTGAGCCTGGTCAGTACCTGGATGGCAGACTAATGTTGCTGCTGGAAGAGGTAGTAGTGGGGCCAGCAGGGGGCGCTCACGATGCAGCCCATGTGGGTCCTAATGCCCCAGTCCCCATTACCTGTAAAACGCTTTGAGTGGAGTGTCCAGAAAAGTGCTACATAAGTGTAAGCAATTATTATTTTTGATAATTCCTGCTGTAACTGGGAATATGGTCACAGAGATTCTCCCTCTCCAGAAAGCGAAAAAACCTGGATCGCTGGAATTCTCTCTTGCAAGTCTCTGATTCCTGGTTTAGATTCTAACATACTGAAGACATGGAAAAACTTGATTTCCTTTTAACTCACATAGGAATAAAAATAGGTTTTGATTCTATTTTTTTTAATGAGCAGCTATGTGCAGCCAAATCAGTTAAATTAATGAAGAAACTGTATTAAACTCTTGCTCTATGTAACCCTAAAAAGAGTTTAATTTCGATATACAAAACAAATGTTTTAATGTATCTGTTATTAAAGCATATAAAAACTTCCCAGCTTCTGAGTTCAATGTCACACAATTTATTCAACGTAACATCAACTGATGTACTTGACTCATCTGCTGAGAGTTGCACTCGATTTTTCTGAGCACAGCTTTTGGATTGCATTACACATGAGCCACACTCTCTTTTACGTTTGGAGATGAGATGTCACTTACTTAAATTAACTACTTAATTCTTTTATGCAAAGCTTTCGGATTCTAAAGGTTTGAAAACATTAAAAAAGGCAAATTTGGGAAATTCCATTCAAGTAATGGACATCTGAGCTAGAAGACATTAGGCCCTAAGCAGCCCTGAACCAGAGGGCACAACACCCCGCTGTGTATGAATGGAGATACCTCAGTATACCTCAAACTGTGACAGAACTCCAAAACGGCCTTTTTTAAAATTTTCCAGCACTTCCTGAGCAGCAACACCTAACAAGTACAGCACTGTACATTACAAACCCTATACCAAATCACCTCAGGAACAAATGGTCATTTCTAATTATTATACACTAGTTAAATCATTCATTAATCCTTTTGATTTTAAGAGGTTGTGCTCTAGTTAGCAGTTGTAGTTGATGCATCCTATTTCCTCCATTAGCTGGTCCCTCAGTATGAAAAAATAAAAATGAGAAAAGAAATGTGTGAGAGCAAAGGTGATGTCTGCACACAAAAAAAGCACATAGCGTCACAGATAGGGATTATAGGTTTAGGGTAGGTGGCAGGATGTCCACCACATGAATGCACTAGAGCAGTGAATCTCATGTTCCCGAAGAGCCACAAAGCCTTCCGATTCTCATCTCAGTTTGATCTCCTAATGACTTAGCTGAATCAATAATTGACTCAATTGATTACAGCAGCCCTTTTATTCATTGATAGTGTTGAGCTCCCGATAAAGCTGTAATCTTCTAGGCCCAGGCGTGAGCTGGGGATAGCAGGATCTGCCCTCTGGGACCTCCAGGTGTGCTGCTAACTGAAGAACAGGCGATCAACCCTGATTCTGTTGAGTACACCTAGCGACCCAAAGTCAAGAAAGTGAAATTAGAGAGACAACTACAGCTGTTAACACCAAAGAGAATCATGGAAGACCCACAAACCAAATATAGCCACCAACCAGAAAACCACTGGACCACACCACATGAACTTTCAGGGTCAGAAACATGTTCAGAATTGATTAAATTATGTCCAGCAAAAAAACTGTGTCCTTTCTAACTGTTACTGTTTCTTCCAATCTGAATTCATGTTTCTCAACTGTTTCAGTCTGTCAAGGCTACAATTATGAATATGAGTATTTACAGCTGATTTATTTCCCTAACTGTCCCAAAACAGGGGTCAAAGACTCAATTCCTAGGGGTCTAGTGACTGTCTCTTCTGGTATTTCTTCAGTCCTTGTTCTCAGTTACAAAAATGGCCTAATAAACTAACTGCATAATTTTAATATTCATAACCAGGTTCCAGAATGCTACATAGATAACAGTACCTTTAATGAAGAGAAGGTTCAAAGTAAGACACCTTAAGTGTGTTAAGGTTTGTCTAATAATTAGATGAACAAATTTACTACTACTCAGTTTTTAGACAAAAACTGAAGACCCCAGGAACAGAGTCTGAGAATCCATGTCCCAGAACGATCTGTGTTTTCTTGAGGTAGCTGAAACTGACGAACAGCTGCTCCTCCAGTAAGGCAAAAGAGGCATCATTTCCGGGCTGTGTCATAGTTGGCCACGAACCAGTCGCAGGTCTCCTTCACAGCTGAAAGAGGAAAAGGAGAATAAGATATTGGCTTCCATGGTGCTGCTTACAGTGTGCTATTATACTCTGTTCTGGAAACTGCAGGTGTATGATCCTAAAATTCAATCCTCAGTACAGTGTAGAATTAAATTGGTACATTACATTACAGGTAATCAAGGCAGCAAAGTGGGCCTCACTCAAACACTGCAGCTTCATTCCTAGAAACCCTTAAAAAACATTTTATACAGGAAATATTTGGTAATGTAAGAACTGGGTCTCATGTTCCTAGTCAACCTTTCTTTCCATACATGAAGGCCTAAAATAATAGGGGCTTAAAACACTATCTGCTTCAAAGCAGAATAACAGCTGTAATTTTGTCTCTGAAGTGGTCACTTTCCTAGTCTCCTTAGCTTTACAATCCAAGGATCACCTCCCTGTTGAGCATTCCGGCTGATGAGGTAAAAAAACCCTAGCTGTGGCTGCACAGAGAGTCAGCAGGCAAAGAGCGTTCTAGTAATTCATGGATAGTAATTCACGAGCAGTAACAGAAACAACGATAAGAAAATAATCATCTTGAAGTTCAGTGTGATGGATACAGTGAAGCGCGATGCAGCAAAGATCAGCCAGCTTGCCCTAACCTTGTCGGAAGGGGGTGAACTTGAACTCAGAGAGGTACTGCCTCAGCTTCTTGTTGCTGGCTGTCTTCTTGAACTGGCCGTCTGCTTTGGAGGTGTCAAACTGGTGTCAGGTCAAGGAGGAAGAAACAGCAAACGGCAGTGTAAAAAGATGACAATGTACTGAATAAAAACTGACATGGGGAGGTGGTGTGTTATTTGTACAGACACTGCAATGTAGTTTTGGCTCAATGAAGGATACTACCACTTGACCTTTGAACCCAAGAGACTCCACAATACACTCTGCTGCGTCTTTAATAGACACCTCCTCCTCCTCACCCACTGAAACAACACAAAACACACAAACAGTACAGGGTTACTGCAACTGTATAGAATACTAACATGGGTCAGAATTACAAAGGGGTGTATACTGACCAGGTATGTCAAGAAAATTCAACCTTTTGGAATGTGACAGAAATCTAGTGTCATCCACGTTTAGTAGGGCAGCTAGATCTTTAATTCCCTGGAGATCATTGCCAACTTAGATACAATGCAAAGTTTAATTTAATAGGACATACCCATTTGTCACTGAGAAGCTATTGTGTCTATAAGAGAGGGCAAACAATACCTTCACTAAAGATTTGACATTTGAAGTTAGTCTTGAAGTTTAGAAGAATGTTCTGAAAATTGACACTGTCAAGACTCTTTCTGAAAAGATTTTGAGAAAAATGTATTTGTTTTGTTTATTCCTTGTTGTCAAGTAGTTTCAACATCCGACCTTTTAAATAAGCGTGAGTACTACTAAAATTGGGGGAAAAATAAGTTAAATATTTATTTTGGAAAGGATTTTAAATACTCCAGACAGCACTGCATTTTTTTCTGACTAAAGCATCATGACATTTGAATTTCATTTTTTTTTTAATTCTTTTACATTTTTATTTAGAAAATAATGCTAAAAGAGCATCTGCACATCTGTCCCGACCTCAGTTGATGAGTAGAGTGCATATGTGAATATACAGTGCTCATGTGTCAGTGCAATGTGATGGCAAGTATTGCTAAAGTAACATTCTCACCTGACAGGATTATCGGATCTACTTCCTTATACTCTCTGAGTACCCAGAGAAACAGACGAGCCAAATCCTGGAAAATCACAACACAACAATCAATCAGAAGTAACTGTGCCAGCAGCTGTTATTGTGTCCCCTATACTAATTCACATATTTTGCCAATAAGGCTCTTTGAATTTGAAATGTATATTTGTACAGTTGTTTAGACATTCAGACTATCACTACTGACAAGACAATTCACAGAGGTACTGTGAATTAAATTTGGACATTTTAATCCCCTGACACATGAAACAATATTTTCTGTTTATGTCCCAAATGAGCAGCTAAAAGTGTGTCTATTCTCTGCAGGAATGACAATAAAAAACACATACCAGAGAGTAAATAAACTGCCTTCGTGGCGTTCCTGATCCCCACACCGTCAGACTTGAGCCCTCTTCTGGACAGGAAGAAAAAAAAGAGAAGGACTTGAAGGAGGGAGACTCACTGGGTCCACTGAATGTAATGTCAGTGAGACACGAGAAACAGCAGGAGCGGGGATGTTGTATGTGTGATAAGAGAAAGTACTCTATGTAGGTGAGCTTCACCTAGTGAACAGCAGCGAACTCACTGTTGTGTGAGGCAGGGCTTTAGAAGAGAGGAAGAGAGAGGACACACAAACAGCGTGGCTCACTTTGTGCGAGGTATGTCTTGTGGATTAGTCCCGGCAGCACGTGGCCATCCTGAATGTTGAAGTTGTCATGCGGGCCGAACACGTTGGTGGGGATCACTGCGGTGAAGAGGTCCCTGTGCTGCTGGAAATACGCCCTGCAGACAGACCCCCAAAGAATCATACAGAGAAAAAAAACAGACACATACAAAGACGAAAAGGGCATTGTATACAACATAAACTAACCAAGTAGCACAACGCGGTTTTCTTACAGTTTCATACAGTGTATATAATTTTGTTTTCCTTTTTGTCAGCACTTTCCATTCACACTGAAAGTGATAGTAGATATACACTAGTACCATCTCTATTAATTATCTTAGTGCCAACACTGCCAGGCCAAGTAACTTCCTCAGCAAAAGGTCATTACAGACAGACAAGGATAGTACCTGTTCTGCACGTCGATCATCCTCTTAGCATACGAGTAACCAAAGTTGGAGCTGTGGGGTGGCCCGTTGTGGATCTGTGGTGGGGAGGGGCATATAGGACACTGACTTATCTCGATAGGGAAAAAAAGACCCTCAACTTGTGTCTCTGTTCCCTTATTCCCGTCACATAGCAGAAAGCAGCATTGGCCCTGCTTTTTATGCCCAGTAGAGAACAGAATAATCACCACTCCTCCTTCCCAAACTGCACAACTTCCCACCCCCACCTGGGAATGAATGGAACTGCTGTACGGTCTCCATTCCCATTCCTGCTGGACTATTTTATCTCAACGACATGACAGCTCCACATCCCTCCCAGTCTCATGTCTATGATCTCTCCTCAGCAGGTCAGATTCTGGCCCATTCTCCATTCACCCCAATTCTGAAATTCCCCCCTGCTCCTTTTCCTTTGTGCTGCAGTCCCTCCATCTCTCACCATGGTCTCATCGATGGGATAGGTGGTCTTGTCAGGGAAGATGCAGGTGGACAAACAGGACACAACCTTGCAGACCCCTAGCTCATGGGCAGTCTGGAGGACATTGTCATTCATGCGGATGTTGTTCCTCTGTAGGAATAAGAAACAATGAACACAGTCCAAAACACATTCAACACCAACCCTCCATTGCTCCTTCAGCTGCAAAAGAAGCATCTGCCTCCTTAACATAATCTTTTCCTGTATTTGTATTGGTGTTCATAACCAAGATAAAGAATTAAAAAAAACATCAAATGGGGATTTCTTTAAGTGCACTACTATTCCAAAAAAAGACAAATGTAACATGGGGAGACACAGGCAGCAGTCCGAGATTGATTGAGTGGTTCTTATGCTACGTGATTAATGCTGTCATATTACAGCAGCCTTACTCGCTTAGTGACATTCTGTGCAAGATAAAAATAACTCAAGTCAGAAAAGGTGTTGGGCTCTGGCTCAGTACTCCAGGCTGGCTTTCATTCCACCTCTGATCTTAACTGAGATGAGGAAATATTCAGCGTCACTGGACCATTTTCAGACATATTTACAGTCTCCAGCTACTGATGTTCGAAAGTGAGCAGGAAATCTGTTGGATTCTGGGCCCTGAGTTACACACATGTGGTTTTCCTGGATCAAATAAGCCTCACTCTGCTCTTTCTATGCGCTGCGCCACTCTACATCTGAGGCAAAACTTTAAAGCCAGAGACCTGCAAGTTTTAAACTCCTAATCCTCTTATTGACAAGAACTGGAACAAGCAGGAGGTGTCGATTATGTCTGAAGCAAATCAGAAGTGATCAATATATGAACATATTTCAGAATGAAAATAATAATTCCTTACACTTATGTAGTACTTTTCTGGACACTCCACTCAAAGCACTTTACAATGGGGAATCCCACCACCACCAATGTGTAGCATCCACCTGGATGGCACGAAGGCAAACAAAGCGCATCAGTACGCTCACCACACACCAGTTAACAGTGTGGAGGAGAACAGAGTGGTGAAGCCAAAGCTTCCTGATTTTCTAAAAATTCAAATGAATAATCATCTGAAACTGTCAAAATATCCCATGTCTTAAGAAAGTGCCCTATGAAACCTGTTGGATTGTGGTAAAACCATGATTTACAGCAGTACAACCTCCTAAAATGTAGCTCACCCAGAAATCCAGGTTGTGGCTCATGTTCCTGAACAGCCCCCCCACCATTGCAGCCAGATGGATGACATGGGTGGGTCGGTGCTTCTCAAACACAGCCCGCGTCTCTGTGGCGCTCCTAACACACACAGGGTGACAGTAACCTCATACACTGCATGCATCAACTCTGCAACTACACAGTGCATGAACAGTGCCCCAGTGGAAAGAAGAAACGCATGACGTGAGCCTTGCAGACAGTTTTTTCTGTTCTACCACAGCGCCTTTCCAGGTTAAGCAATAAAATAATAATAATAATAATAATAATAATAATAATAATAATTGCTTACACGTATATAGCGCTTTTCTGGACACTCCACTCAAAGCGCTTTACAGGTAATGGGGACTCTCCTACACCACCACCAATGTGCAGCATCCACCTGGATGATACGACGGTGGTCATAGTGCGCCGGAACGCTCACCACACATCAGCTATCAGTGGGGAGGAGAGCAGAGTAATGAAGCCAATTCATAGATAGGGATTATTAGGAGACCATGATTGGTAAGGGCCAATGGGAAATTTGGCCAGGACGTCGGGGTTACACCCCTACTCTTTTAGAAGAATGCCCTGGGATTTGTAATGACCACAGAGGTCATTACAGGACCTCGGTTTTAAGTCTCATCCGAAGGACGTTGCCTATCCCAAGACACAAGTACACAATCACTGGGTGCAGAGCAAATCACTAAACACTCAACAGCTTCAGTGATTGTGTGAAGCTGAAACTAAAACATTCACACTAAAAAGCTTCAGCGATTTTGTGAAGAGGATTTCTAATTCTGAATACTTACTGAATACTAATTAACAGCTCAACGAATATAGCAATTACACTGCATACAAGTTCAAATTTAGGAGAAAAAGGGGAGAGAAAGATGGGAAGTAAAGACACTGGATATAATGTAAGTCTCCCAGACAAAGAGAGGCGGCTTGTATGATATCTATTTCTGATTTGCTCCTACAGCTGTTCCAGGCAGTTAGTGTTGCCAATGGGATAATGTTACAATCAAGAGAGGAGACTCACGTCAGGTCAGCGTCTCTGGACGACAGGAAGATCCACTCCTCATCGTCATGGCCCTCACCCTCTCTCACCACCCTCTCGATCGCCCGGCCCACCAGCCCTGTGCCCCCTGTCACTAGTATACGCCAGGGCCTGGCACCCTGCTCTGCCATCTGGAGAGAGAAAGATCTGAATGAAGCGGGTGAGGGAGGAACAGGGAAAGCACAGCGCCAGTTCTGTTTCCACACACCCATGTCCTAATGGAATGAGCTGCCTTGCCACACGTATGAGATTTTCAAGCTAGTCTTACAGTCACTTTTGAGAACAAACTCTCTGGAGTGTAATCCAATTTACTCTGACATTCCCTGAGTATACAAATTGGAAGGAAAGTCATCTGTGGTGAAGACACAGTACACGGTTACAGAACTGATGGCAATACTTTAGATAACTAGCAAGACAAATGTTGTGACTATCTATAAAAAAGTCCAACAGAGACTCTTCTTTCTTAGAAAACTCAGCTACTTTAAGGTACATAAAACTATTCTTACACTTTCCTACAAATCATTCATTGAAAGTGTGTTAACATACTGTTTCACTTGTTGGTTTGGCAACATAAGTACCGGTAATTGTAATAGGCTGGGTAAATTAGTGAACATAAGTGGCAAAATAATCAGGAATAATCAAATCAACTTAAGCAACCTTTACAAACAGAGGGTGACTAAGAAAGCCAAAAGCATCATGGATTGAATTCACACTTTTCCCATCTGAGATGCCTCTGTGCCCCCAGGTGTAAAACCAACAGACTCAGGAAATCTTTCAATCTTCCAATTACAATCTTAAACAATGCAAAGTACTGTAACTACCTTTTCTCTTGTTTCTTTTCTCCTGTAACACTGCTGTATTCTTTTCCCTTTTGATGATGTTTATTTGTCATTGTGTTGTGTTTGACTGTGCCGTAAAACACTAAAACCTGAATTGAAATTGAATAAGAGGTTGAAATTACAGGGAAGTGTGTAAAACTAAGAAGAGGCACTTCTTGATGCAAAGGGCTGTGGGAGTGTACTACTAGAAAACAAACAGGCTTGAATGGCTGAAAAGCCTATCGTTTGTAATCTTTCTAACACTGAGCACAACACCTGGGACAGAATCAAAGCCTATCAGGCAGCTTGGCCTTTTGTGTCCTGCAGGGACTGATGCAGATGCTCATATACAAGGTGGAGACATATGTATACCACAAGAAGTTCATGCAGGGAGCTGCGTCAGCACGTGTAGGCTGCAAAGAAACGGTAAAAGTTTACTCCATGGTGATAGGAAAAGAGAAAAAAGTTTCATCCTTGGAAAACGTTGTGTCTCATTTCTTTTCCTTTCAGTGTGGACTAAACCTTTATCTGCTCCATTTATATCACAACTACAGTGTTGCGGTGGGAAACAATACTGTATATGTGTGGGAAGGGTTTGTTTCCTCTATTAAAGCAGAGATCGGCAATTTAATTACCACCGCAGTTACTAGTCTCGACTAATTACATTCAATTTGACGGCGTTAGGACATCGCGAACTCTGCGGAACAGGCTGCGAGCCACCCTCGCTCCTTATAATTGTGAAATGTGTCTTTTTCCCTTACATAGTGCGTATAATGTACTAAAATGCGTATACAAAGTACACTGTGTACAGTATACAGCGCAATATACTGTAAGAAACTGTATTTGTGAGTTTTTAATTTCATGGCATTGAAGGAATGAAATAAAAAGAAGGAAACTACATACTGCCTTGGGCGCAAATATTATTATTATTATTAATAAAACCAATAACATCAATAATAATAGTTATTACTTAGAAAGCGCTTTAGCAGCTTTTCAAGAAAGGATTTGTTAAATTAAAAATATATTTGACAGCACTACACAGACCTCCTGTCGCGAATAAACCAAAAAGAGATGACTGCTCTGGTGTACTGGACTGTCAGTCACTGAAGGACTCGATTACTAGAGGAATTCTGAAGGAATAGACTGATGGAAACTGATGTTTGCTCCGGAGGTTTCAGACTGCAGAAGGGACGCAGGGGCGATCAGGAAGTATATTCGCTGGGTGCTGTCGGTTTTCAGCACTTCGTACAGCAATGTGTTATTCGGTGATGTTCATAGACACGTTTCTCTATATGGGACACTCTAATTTCTGATGAAAGCTAATATACTGTAAACTGGAAATACACTAAGCAGTCTGAACTCATTGAATGGGAGGCTGAGCCTTTCCACCTGTTGGTAAGACAGTGACCTATCGTTGCACTCACAGGTAATTTCCAATTCAACACTCTTTCATTCGTAACACCTAATATTAGTTAGCAATTTTTACTAAAATATAACACTCTAGAAAGAATGGATGATCGGCCTAACCAATCTCATTCAGAGAACAAATGATTTTATCGCTCTTCCTGTCTAATTTAAGAGCTAACGCGTAATCCGTTTAATCTGCTTTTTTAAATCATTATTCAGATTTCGCAACTACGTCATAAATAAACACTGAAAATATTTTACTTAATGTATACTTACTCTCTAGTATTTTCAAGCCACACTGCTTACGTGGTTCGTTTGATCCTGTTGAACCAGCTTACTCTCGCTAGCGAATGTCCTTCTGGGAAAGAAAAGCAGAGCTTCATGGGAAATGTATTTTTTGACCTGGTATTCATGGCGAGACATTGAAGCACATTCATAAGAACACAAAAAACCGAAACGTTGTTACCAGATTCTTATGGTTTTCAGTTATCAATTCTACGTTTGGTAGTTAAATGATCCTTGTAAGAAGCCAGGCTTGATATTATAGATGGGTAGCTATTTCCAGACACCCACATCACTTTGTTTAAAGTAGCACTTACAGTTAATAATAATAATAATAATAATAATAATAATAATAATAATAATAATAATAATAATAATTCTTATTATTATTATTATTATTATTAGTAGTAGTAGTAGTAGTAGTAGTAGTAGTAGTAGTAGTATTTCTTACATTTACTGTATATAGCACTTTTCTGGACATTCCGCTTTACAGGTAATGGGAACTACCCTACACCACCAATGTGCAGCACCA
Organism: Lepisosteus oculatus; assembly: GCF_040954835.1. NCBI lineage: Eukaryota > Metazoa > Chordata > Actinopteri > Semionotiformes > Lepisosteidae > Lepisosteus > Lepisosteus oculatus. Next base: position 27,333,420 of record NC_090701.1, on the reverse strand, counting down.
CCTGGATGATGTAACGGCAGTCATAGTGCACCAGTACACTCACCACACATCAGCTATCAGTGGGGAGGAGCACAGAAGCTAATTCATATATGGGGATTATTAGGGGGCCATGATTGGTAAAGGCCAATGGGAAATTTGGTCAGGACACTTGGGTGCACCCTTACTCTTTTCGAGAAACACTCTGGGATTTTTAATGACCACAGAGAGTCAGCATCTCATTTTTATGTCTCATCCAAAGGATGGTGTCTTTTTAGTGTCCCTGTTATTATATTGGGGCATTAGGACCCACACAGACCACAGGGTGAGCGCCCCCTGCTTGTCCCACTAACACCTCTTCCAGCATCAACCTTAGTTTTTCCCAGGATGTCTCCCATACAGGTACTGACCTGGCTCTCACCTCCTGAGCTTCAGTGGGTTGCTAGTTGTGAGTTGCAAGGTGAACTGGCTGTTGGCAGTCGGTTTGCATTTGTGTCCTTAGGTTTGTTTTTCATTGTTTATTCTGAAGATGTCCATAAGGTAGATTTTGACATTACTTTTGATAATTTTGAATACTTGCATCAGGGACCCCCATTGTCTGCCCTGCCCTCAAGACTAACGAGGTTGAATTCCTCGTAGAACATTCCATCCTGAAGCCCAGTAATGTATCTGCTCTCCTCCGGATTGATTTCAGTAACTCATTGTCAAGCATCATAAAATTAAAAATAACACACCTTAATTTCAAGTTTACATTTTAAACAAATTTATACTAACATTCTGTTGCTTTTTAAATTGCTTCCTCATTTTGTTTAGAGAATATTAAAATTGTGTCAGTGTATACACCTTTTTCACTTGCTTGTCCTCTGGTTTCCTCCCACAGTCCAAAGACATACCGATAGGTTTATTGGTTTCTGGGACTGGTTTTAGGTGTGTGTGTGTGTAGCTGTATCTGTGTCTGTGCTTGCCCTGTACTGATGGACTGGCGCCCCATCCAGGGTGTATTCTTCCTTGCACCTGTTGCTCCAGCTTCCCCTGTGACCCTGTACTGGAAAAGAGGATTAGAAAATGGATGGTTCAAGGGTTATAATGATTTTCAATTCAATCCGATATCCTACAACACCATCTTGTAGGATTATCCCATCAGATTTGAGAAGCTGCTGCTTGTCCTGCTTCTGCTGTCATTGGTATTTGAAGATAAAGATTAGTACTGACACCTGCCGCTGACCCAGTTAGAAGCTCACATTTGTTTTCAGCATTAGTAGTACCTGTGTAAGTGTGGCAGTTTTTTTGTAGGTATTCTGAAAATTTAAAATTGTGAATAATTTCAATTTACAGCTAGATCTAGATTTTTTTTTCTTTTAAGTTCAATTTAAATTAGATTTTAAAATAGCCACATTCACCTCTAGACTATTGTGTCTTTGGACCTCAGCGGTCATATGACTTCGCTGGGCAGGTCATGTGACCTCGGAATGGCAGCGCCCATGGATGGTGGCGTAAAAGCGGAGTTCCCGTGGAGTAGGCAGCGGGTATTGGATCTGATCCGGCTGTATGAGGCGGAGGAGGTGTTGTGGAATGGCCGGTGCCGGGACTACCACAACAAGGCCATGCGACAGGCTGCGCTCGATCGCCTCAGCGCCAAACTGGCTGTGCCCGGTGAGTTAGGCCGGCCGGGGAAGCCGCCACAACAAACACTGGAACGAAGAGTGGAGGACAAGAGGGCTTGTTTGGAGATGGGAAGCGGGGGTCGTCTGCAGCTGTTAACCTTTAATCTGCGCTCGTATGGCACTGTCTGGGTCTCTTTCATTGCATTGGTAAATGTGTGTTTTGCGATTTGTTGTATTACAGAAAAAAGCACGCCAACTATTGTTAAAAGCATAACGGGAACAGGAGCTCTCGTTCAGCCCTTTAGGTGCCCGGTTTTTGTCAGGCAGCTCATGTCTTCCAGGAATGCAGTAATTATTCCTAAATGGTATTTATATGGGCTACAGTCCGGAGTATAATGTTGCTTCTACAATAGTAATGCACTTCGCTCTCATCAAGCCGTTTTTACACGTTTTTTTCTGTCCTTCAAATCGTTTCGTTTTAGGATTTCTGCCTACTTCAAGCATTAGAGACGAGAGTCTATATGCAATTTGTTTGCATTCTAATCCAGTTTTTTTGTAATCTGAATTGGAATGACAAAACGTTATGAATCTCCGTCAAGCCTTTTAATGCAAAGACTAGTCGCAGCGGGGTTGTACGATGCAGTTGAGCTAAAGCAAATAAGGTGACGCAGCTTCTGCTCCCCTCTAGTGAACGAGGTGAACAAGAAGCTGATGAACCTGCGGACTTACTACAGCAAGGAGCTGGCGAAGGTCAAGCGGTCTCGGGTGCGCCCGGGGGCGGGAGGGCAGGTGTACCGCTCACAGTGGCCCTTTTTTCATCACATGGACCTCTTCCTCAGCTCGCAGGTCGTCCCTCGTAAGACCGCCGTGCAGGTAAGCGTGCAGAGAGCTGAGTATCCGCGCTCAATACAGAATATATCCAGAGAGTCCCATAACGACCTGTGTGGGAAGTAGAAACAGCGTTAGTAAATTAAATTAAAATAATTGCTATTTGATAAAACATGTCCAGTGCCAGAACAGCAGTTCTGTTATGCTATGTGATTGTGATCCACTACCTGTAGCAACTCTTCATATGTGCTTCCTTTTTTCATTAAATGTATTTAACAAGATAAGTCAACTGACGGCAAGTTATCGTTTACAATGGAGGATTATCAACAGGACTTTTGTCAGCACCCACATCACCCTGCAACTCACAACTAACAACCCACTGAAGCTCAGCAGGCGTGAGCCTGGTCAGTACCTGGATGAGAGACCTCTTGGGAAAAACTAGGGTTGCTGCTGGAAGAGGTGTTAGTGGGGCCAGTAGGAGGCGCTCACCCTGTGGTCTGTGTGGGTACTAATGCCCCAGTATAGTGATGGGGACACTATACTGTAAAAAGGCACTGTCCTTTAGATGAGACATAAAGCTGAGGTCCTGACTCTCTGTGGTTATTAAAAAATCCCTGGGTGTTTCTCGAAAAGAGTAGGGGTATTAGATACCCCAGTGTCCTGGCCAAATTTCCCATTGGCTTTTACCGGTCATGGCCTCGTGATAATCCCATCTGTGTATTGGCTTCATCACTCTGCTCTCCTCCCCACTTATAGCTGATGGGTGGTGAGCGTACTGGTGCACTATTGCTGCCTTCGCATCATCCAGGTGGGAGCTGTACATTGGTGGTGGTGGAGTGTAAAGTATACCTGTAAAGTACTAGTGTAAGGAATTAATTATTATTTAAATTCACCTGTCCAGGATTTGAACCCGTGGCCCTCCAGTTTAGACTGGAAGACTAAAACAACTATGTACTTAATCCTTCCTTCCTAGCCTACATCCCTGTTCTCTAGGGTGAGTTGAAACAGATGTGGAAAACGTGGTGTGGCTGAGGTAGATCCCAGCTGGCCTCATGCCCTGTAGTCTGGTGCGCGGTAATGGATCCCAGTTTCTCAGAGAGCGTCTTTGCTTGCTGCTGTCCTCCAGGAGCCGTGTGAGGAGAATGGGGGAGCAGAAGGGAACCTCGAAGGAGGAGAAGTGCGCCTCAGCAGTGAAGACCTTGACCCCACAGTCGCAGGGGGCACCTCCAGTCTAGGGGCAGGGGCAGCGCCACGCCGCAGGGCGCCCGAGACCCTGCACCGCGCACACAGCAAGCGCAACAGAGAGGACCTGCTGCTGCAGGAGGCCGCGCGGGCCTACAGGACCGCGGCCGCTGGTGGCCTGCCGCCCGCCCCGCTGCCCCCACGCCCCGACGACGAGGACGATATCTTCGGCAAGCACGTGGCCAATGAGCTGCGACTGGTGGGCAACCTGCGGGCCAAGCAGTTCGCCAAGCTGCAGATCCAGAACATTCTGTTCGAGGCCCAGTTCGGCCTGTCCCAGCCACCCCACTTCGGACACGGGTTCGAGTCGCAGGCCCCTGCCCCTGCTGCTGCCTCCCTGTCGTCCCCTGAGGGCCTCTCTGATTCCGACTGCCATCTTGACCACCCCCATCAGTCCCCTCACAGAGACAGGACCCCTTTCTCTCGCAAGGCTGGCGCTTACTACAAGAGTGAGCCCTCAGAGTGAGAGACCACCCCCTTCCAAGACTTTTGCCAAAGGAAGGGTTGTAGACCACTGAACAGACCACCAGCCAGACAGACCTACCTCATGAGCTTGCTGATATACTGACTGACTGGCTGCTGAAGCAATAGTGGGCTTTCTACCTTTAGGCCACAGTCAGCTGTCTGGACACATTCCTCAGGCCTGTTCTTTTTTCTGATACTTCTTATTTTTTTTATTCTTGTGACTGATTCAAGGATCTTTGTGGGTAAGGTTCTTACTAGTGGTCCTGTTGTGCTAACAGGATCCTATCCAGATCAGCTTATGTAGAGATCCAGACCTGTGCAGATCATTAGATGGTATTAAAAGGATGTTGAGGTGCCCTCAGTGTGCTCAGCCCTGCCTCAAATTCCAGTCCCTTTTTCAGCCAGGATCACAGTGTAATCCATCTTTTTTCAGAATTGTGAGACCTTCAGTGTCATATGGTCTCAAATGAAAACAAATACTATATGAAATTAGGCTGCAGAATGCTGGTTTAAAACGTACAGACAACACGATCAACTGCCAATAACTCCAGTAAAATAAATTGGAGATGGACTTGTTCTTAGTGGGCCCAGCACAGCCATGTCTAGGGCACCCTTTTTAAAATTATTTAATAGAATGTTTAGATTTTCTTATAAGGATATTTTCCTGCAGAGGTGATTGATTTAGAGCAAATGTCTGTGAGTGTTGTTAAATCATACATTTAAATTCTTAAGGCTTATCTGTTACATTGAAATGCAAGTATGAAAGTCTGTTATTGAAAAGGGAGAAGGAACTTAATGTCTGATGACAAACCTTGACATTCAGGGCCTGTAAGTCTACTGACTTTCAGAAGTGTGGGATCACTGTCGTGTCTGTACAATAATCTTTTCCATTTTGATGTTCTTCACTGTATTCTCTGTGAAAAAGAGCTGAAAGAAATTCAGCCACATCTGAAAAACTCATCAACCTTTGTCAAAGAGTCTGTTTGCTTATTTTTCACCTAAATGTACCTCTCACCTCGCACAGTTTGTGCTGCTAACAGCATCATTATACAATAATGAGCTTTTGAGTTTTGGTCTTCTAAAGTCCACCTTTCAGAGTATCTTTCTGAAACTTGTCTAGTTGGTACAGTGTTTTTGTCTGCAAAAATGTTGTATTATATATATATAATAATACACATGCATATTAGATCATATGGATTGTTATTATTTACCAATATAATAATAATCAGATCTATTACCAGAAGTTAGAAAACTTTTGGTAATATATTCGTTCCCACCTTCCTTTTACCGGATCCAATAGTTTGCTCTTTAAACCTTCAGATCTGTTCCTATCCCTGATGACATATGAATACACATGTAAGGATAGTATAATGGGATAAAAATTGAAATGGCATGCTGTAATTGTAATTGTAATAGCATTGCACAAAAGTTATATTTATCATATTGAAGTTGTTCAGAAAACATGCTTTGTAAGTCCTCTTGTGGCAGGGATTACTCTGAACAGACTCTTCCCATGGTGTGTTCTGAGGTTCTGGCACATCTGAAGGGAGTTTAATGTCCATTACTGCAGCTAAAACGGGGGTGATCTACTGGAGTCGGGTTACAATTCAGGCTCGTCAATTATCTGAGAATTTTTTGCCTTAACTAGGTAAAATTAAGATCCTTGAAGGATTTGCACTCTTTTGAATTTGGGTTGGTCGCCACTGGCTTATTGTTTCACTGTGGATAAGTTATACATATGGAATGTAAATGTTTTTATTGGTTATTTGGCAAGATTTTATTTTGAAGAATGTAGTTATACCCATAATCCCAGGCCCAATTTGAAGCAGAAACCAGATGAGATCTACTCTGTAACCAAGCAAACTAGTCCTGGTTCCTGTGACTTATCTCTTCTGGTTTTTCAACCAATTCATTTTTTAATTGAACTTCAAATTTGTCAAGTCAGATATGTGTAACTTTTTTATGCTTATGATTTTTATTTTAGATGTGAGGACGTTGTGGGTTTATTGAGTTTGCACAAGACTGGCAGTTCTTTGATAGAGCACATTGCTATGGGTCCTGTCCTGATGGCCCTACAGACTGCCCTGTTATTTTACTCAAATTAACTATATTTTGAATTGAACCAATTAAACTTTTTTGAGGACTTATGCTGTTGTTGATGATGTTGATAAGGTATATAACGTCCAATAACCATTTCAGTTCAATGTTGAGAGGCACCAGAGCTTCTCTTCTGCAGCTCAGGTGATAAAGCGGGTGCGTAGATCCCTTTCTTACTGGGACCAGACAGGCACTGAACTCTGTGCCCTGGTAGAATCAGCACCATGCTCAAACCAGCTGGGACAAATTAATAATGGAGGGGTTAGTGTGACAGGCTCTTGCAGTGTGGACAGTAGACCCAGGCCTGCTCCCCAGGTGTCAGGCCCTGACTCTTAGACAGCAGGTCTGAGCTCCTCTTATTTCCACATCTCTGGCACTGTGAAATACACCTGGGCAGTGGGAAATCTCCATCACAAACCCAGTACCGGCTACTTGCTGATGAACCTGCTGATTCCAGGTTTGCCAGGGTACGCGGTTCCCTGATGCCTGGCCTGTGCCCTGATGGCTCCTGTCTGCTGTCCGGCAGGGGAGCACCACAGCCTGGTTCATGCAGCAGGTGGTGAGTTTGGGCTGCGAGGGTCTGCTAGTTGAACCACTACAGTCTGCTTTCTGTTGCTCCCTGGTCTGTCTTCGTGACCCTCAACTCAAAGTTTTGGCCCTGGTCACTCGAGCTCCTCTGGACCCAAAGTGAAGCATCACCCTTTGCAGGGGCCATGTCTGCAACCCTGGGGGCACAGAGGTCAGGGGTCACTGGGTAAAACAGTCCTTGGCCATGTGGACAAGTCTTTTCCCAGGCTCTGGATAGGGCTGTGGGATGTGCTCCAGGGGTTCCCTGTTACTGCTGCAGGGAATCCTGTGAGTGGCCACCAGGTCACATCCACAGTTTTAGAATAATAAAGGTCCAAAACACTAATTGATTATTAGTGGCCTTCTGGGTTAAACTTTAGTGGCTTTGAGTTCTGGTTTCTCTGCCAAGGCGAACGTATTCCAATAGGGTTGACTTCAGAATTTTGAATCAAATGTTTTCACAATATGCTGCTGTGTGCACCGCTGGAAAGATTGTTCCTTAGTCTGCATAACATGACTTTCAGAACTCCATTACCAAGTAAAGCTGCTCCGTACTTACCACAATTAGAATCCTTGATGCAAGACCAGACCAGACCAGACTACCTTTTTCTAATTCCATTTCTTATCTTTTACTGAAGACAAAATAGTTTGCTCCTCAATGATGGTGTCATTACTGATAACCATATGGGTGAAGATGGAAAACGCACACACCAAGACGAGAGAAGTAGCCAAGCTTAACGCCATAAAAATGTTGTCTTCTGTTGCAGTGCCATCTAGTGGCCGATGAGAGGTATATAATTTGTAGAAGCCACAGAAGCATTTTCTTGTCACATCAGATCATCCTCAATAACTGCTTACCCAATTCTGAGTCACAGTGGACCAGTGACTACTCCAGGAAGCCTTGGGGTTAAGACAGGATTCACCCTAGGCAGGACACCAGACCGTAGCAGGCCAGCAACACACTTGCACTAGGTTCAATTTTCCTAGAAACCATTTAACCTACTAGTATCTCTTTGAACTGAGGGAGGAAACTAAAGCACCTAAATTAAGCCTATGTAAACTTGGGGAGAACATACAAACTCCACACAGATAGCAACCCAGGAAATGAACCTAGAGGCCCAGCGCTGTGAGTCAGCAATGCTTACTACTATGCTACCATGTTGCCTGTGTTCTCATATTTCATGTATTAAGCTTCTTATTTAAAGCTGTTCACTCACAAAACAGTGTTATTCCAGTGGAAATTAAGGCCTACCTGTAGGCCCTTTCCCAAGAGGGTTTAGGGTCCAGCATTATGCAAGTGTGTAAAGTGTCCTGCTGGAAGTTTTGTAATAATATTTCTGGACAAATGTTCTGATACAATTATGTCTATGGTGGCATCTGTCATTAGACATGCTGTTTCTCTGTCTTTAACTGACAGTAAACAAATGCTTTTATTAATTCTGTCTTTGGTGCTTGCCACATGTATCCCTTGAAATACCCTAGTTGCACTTCCCCAGTTATGATCAGATTTCAGTGTGCATGTTCCTTCACGCCCCTTGTTTAATAATTTCCAGTTACCCCCATCAGAATACAGGTACTGACTCTCCAACACCAAAACCAACAGAGTTAAGTTCTCATTCATACCTGTAGCCATATCCTTACTTAACTCTTGGCCTTCAATGTGTATATATTCATTCATGTCTTTTTTACACTGTTTGAACAACAACACTCCCCCCCCACCACGGGGATAATAAAGACTCTCTCTCACTCTCGTTCTCCTACAGCAGTATAGACTGCATACTCAGCAGTGTGCAAGCACATATGTAAGATTACCAAATTGTGTTTGTGTAGCATCATTGAAGAAGGAATGTGTTGTTGTTGGAAGGTGACAGAGTGCAACAAGGGTCTTCGTGGAGAGTCACTGAGTCACGTATGCTGACAGGCAGGAGCACTATCCTGTACATTTTAAAAGTATTTTTAACATGATAATAAAACCATTTGAAAAAGTTACAATCAAATCCATCTTGCTCAATTGTGTGGCTTGGCTCTTTTGGTTTCTGAACTTCAATCGTGGCCCTTTTAGAAGGATCTTGGAGAAATCAGCTCACACTCTGCATGTGAAGCCAGGTATCTCATTTTCAGGCTGGGTTAACTTGTTGAGTTTATGACAGCTATGACAATTGAGAATCAACCTCCTCTTCCTGGAGAAGGAAACTACAATTCTCTGCTTAGAGCAGCCTGCCTAGAGTGCTGAATATGGAAAATATATTTATAAGAAAAATCTTCATGGAATTATCAAATGTTTCATGCCTGCCAAGTTATAAATAGGTCGTTAGTCTTTTTCTTACTCCCACTCCATTATTTTATCATCTTTACTTTGGAGTGAATAAATATTTCATCTGATATTCCTACAGTATGTTCTTGAGAAGATGAAGGGCTTTTTTATATTTCTCATGGTGCTATAGCAGTTCGTAGCCTGGTCCCGATTCACTCACTGTCTGAAATCTGTCTTAAGACTGCCAAACGTCTGACCTCAGAGTATTGGAAAATGTCTGAAGTCCAATGACTTTAAACTGGTAGGTTAACTGGCTTCTGAGAAAATTGGCCCTGGTATGAGTGTAGGAGCATTAAAATAGTCAAGTACAAGATGAGCTCGGAAGAAGTGTGGAATCTAGGGCTCAAACCCCAGTAATCAGACACGTTGTGATTGGGATAGGATCCTACAAAACAGCATCTGCAAAATGATGCAGATCTGTAGCTTTATTGTCTTCAGTGTTGGACAAGTGCACTACTAAGCTGTGGCTTTCACAGTGGAGCTTCTGTTGATCTTGTTAGTCTTGTTAGTGATACATTTTAATCAACATCATTAATGTCCCTATGTCTGCTTTACAAGATGCCAGTGCACATGCTACAAAAATGATTTTGCCACTTTCCTGAAAGCTTTTTGAACTTCTTTCCTTCAGAAAAATGACAATCATGTCTTGAGTGATTAATTCCATCTGAAGATGTAAAGATTTATTTTCAGGAAAATTCAGTACTTCACACTTGTGTCTGCAAATGTAAGCTGCAATGGCCACTTGTTGCATGTATTTATACAAAAAATCCCAGAGGGCATTATTTATGGAAAAAGACAGGAGCCATAAATGGATTAATAAATCAAAGAGTGAGTTCTCAATACCTTAACTGACTCAGCAGGTTTAAATACAGCCTTTTAATTAAATTAGGAAACATGAGAGGAGGTGGCCCATCATGCATCAAAAAACTCACCACAATTACTAGCCCTTTCAGGATTTAATTAATAAAGACTGCTGCCTTATAAGCCCCCCATTGCAATTTAAAGAACAGTGATAAGCTGTTAAGGCTTTATTGTATGTAGGGATTTTAAGTTGACATTTCATACTTTACTAACAGACATCTTTATTTCTTTGAATCAAAAAAGCTCACTGCTGTAGATGTTCAGTCACTAAGAAACTACAAGACAAGTCTTGCTGGGCTTCTGAAGTCATTAAGCTCCCTCCTAGCAATTAGGTGAGTTAATTTGGACAAACAGCCTCCATCTGTACCCCATTACAGATCTTGATTAAAAGTCCTGCTCTCTTTCACAAGGAATTCACAAATATCTCTGCAAACCGCTTCAAGGGTGAAGTCTGGAGATGATTGAAAGAAGCTATAAACATATCTTTCTTTGTACTTCTGACCTGCAAGGGTTACATTTCAATACCATAGATACTGTACACCCCCACCTTAAAAAGAATAAAAGAAGAGGGGAAAATACATATATAACCAGTGTCTTTTATAACTTAGGAGCAAACCGCTCACCAGTACCATTTCCAAACCAGACCCGCAGAATGAGAACAAAGGGATTCTGTTACTTTCAGTTGGTTCCCACACCGAGGGTATGAAAATCACCAGTTCAGTTTGTGCAACAGCATACAACACTCTGTTAGGGGCCCATCCAAAATGGGAGTAGAAATGTGGCCTGCCAGAAACAGATTCCTGATTCTTCACCTTTGGGTAGTGTCTTAGGTTAAGCCTGGAGCATGCTGGGGTTCTACTGTCGTTCATAATGAAAATTTGAGAAAAGGCAACAAAGAGCACAGACAGCTGATCACATTTCAATAATTTATTTAAACAATGTCCTGTCCCCCCTGTACGATTTCTTACAGGGTGTGTGACACTTCTCCTTGAAACAGAAACCTGGGGTTGGGGGGATTAGGGGAGCAGAGGATAGAGTCTTTGCAGTTGCTCCTCCGTCTCCAATCAATAGTAATTATAATAATAATAGTAACTATATGGACATCAACTGTCAGAAGAACATCAACAGCAGTAATAAATTAAAAAATAAAAAAACACAAACAAAAAATATCTCTTTTAAAAGTTTTTTTAAAACAGAATGTAGTTCAAATGTAAATGTAAGGTTTTTTTTTAATTATTATTATGTTTCTGAAAGAGTAAACAAACCTAGGAGTCTCTCAGATTCTCTTACCCACTCCCACCTGGATGCTGAATAGTAAACCCACTGAGATCTGATTGGCTGTTTGATCACATGACACATGCAGGAAAGAATCGGTAGCTATGGTGATCTTCATGGCAGCACCCCCAGTACAACCCTGTGACTTTCTTTCTCCCAGACCCTCCCCTCTTGTCCCAGGACAGATGGACATCTACAACCCTGTCAGAAGAACTTAGTCCTCACCTGAGCAGGTTAAATTTCACTTGTCACTGATGTCGGGGAAGGGATTCCTTTCCTATTACCTAGATCTGAGGGATCTACTCTTCTGCTGACATTTGCTCTACTTTTAAGAGTGTAGTTTTGGAAATTAGAAAATAAATTATATATATATTATTGAATGCATCTAAGACAAAGCCCTGCCATATTAGAGTAAGCACTCCCAAACATGGTGTACTTGTCCAGTTCTACCCATAACCTATCCCACAACTGATGTAAAAACCCAGCCTTTTACACAACCGTCTGCATCAGGCCCTGCGTGATGCACAGGATGAAAGGGTAGCCAGACATGGCATTGTTTTGTGCATGTTTCATTTTGAACTCACTGTACAGTATATTTCTTCTCTAATCTGCTTGTTTTTAAATAGCAGGTCATACAGTATGTACATGGTACAATATCTCACAGCAGTGTCTTACCAGACAGTGATCAGAATTAAAATCTGTGTGATGATTTTAAGTCTGCGCAGTCTTTCTACCTCCGAGGCCACAGTTATCCGCCCGAAAGGTCAAACCCTGGCCCGTATAAACCTCAACGGGAGTCAGTCTCATTCCTCTAGGGCACAACCTTTTGTCTGAAATACAAACTGCCTCTATTCATATAAAAACAACTTGCTCTGTCAGGACTATGTCCATTGCAATTTTCATTATTCTATTTAGATTTCTATTTTACATGTTTGTTTTGTACACGTGGCTGTATATACATGTTGGTCCTGCCAGTTTCAGTGGTCAAAGATGTGGGATGACTGAGAGATTCCTTCTACCATTGACTGCAGCACCAGCTTACTCAAGAGGTTCAGAACCAGGAGAAAACATGACAATGGTAGCTTTCCTTTCCTCATTCATCTATTACTCTATTACCCTGCCTCACACTCACACACACAGGTCCTGGAGATGATAAAGATGGAAATGAAGGCAGCACAAATCTTCCTCCTCCTGATGATTTTCACACCATCATGCTTCAGAAGGGTGTCCCAAGAGAGATGGGGAACCTTTCTGTTAATAATTCACACTTAATAGAAGACTTCACCTTTTCTAAAGCAACCACACAGTGCCCCACCTCCACCCAAAAAAGTCAATTATAAATCCTTAATATTGCAAGAGTTGTGCAAATAAGTAAAACCCATAAGATGGGGATTCAATTAAAACAGATGTAAGACATTCGAGTAGGAAGTTGTGTCAGCATGCATGGGCTGCATAAGGAACCATTGAAGATTCATTCCATGCTGAAAGTAAGAAAAGAAATACAACGTTTTGACTTGATCAACTTAAAAAGGTTCTACAGCTGAATCATTGGGTTTTTTTTATCTTCCAGCATGGAATGAATCTTTATCTGCTCCCTGAAACAGATTTAGCTTTCCATGTTCAGCCAATTCATGTTGGGTGAAAGCAGTTCTAACCTTGAGAAGGACTATGCCTCTTTGGTTTGTCTTGAAAGTCTGTGAAGGAATATATATTCCTGACTGGTCTTTGCAACTGAGATGTCCTTGAGAGGCTTCTGTAGAAAGCAGCCATTTTGACTGAGCCACTCTTATTTTGGAGATGAGCCAAAATGTTTGCCTTCTACAGAAGCCTACCAGGGACACCTCAGGTGCAAAGACTAGTCAGAAATATAGATTGCCTCACAAAGGCATTTTAAATTGATGTGGACCTGTAAATTAGATCTTGCTGTTCTGGAAGTGGGAACTATTGGCACATCACCATTACCTAGTCCCCTAACACAACATTCGCTGGCTCTCTGGCATTCATTTAAGTGTGTCTTGAATCACTTTGGTTTTATGAACTTATTATAACTGCAATGTGAGATCTGCAATTTCCAATGTTTAAGCATAAAAGAGGCTGTTACGTTTCCTAATGAGTGTAACGCATCACACACTCAAGAACAAGGGTTTACCCCAGCATTAACACACTGAAGCGATATAGCTTTGCACTTGCTCTTACAAGATCCTCTGCAGATATTGTTAAAACTTTCCGTCTGATATTTGGGAATATGGGCAAGGTTAAATAAAGGCTGTTCCTTTTTCTAAAGCCTGTTGTAAACATTACTATGGTGCATGCTTTATGAATCATAGCACCCAAGAAGCACTCACACACAGACAATAGACATAATGCCCCAGCACAAAGTTACTGGCACTCCAACACACATGCTACTGTATAAAGAAGGCTTCAATTCACACTCACAGACACACTTCAGTAACAATCTGAATAGTAAAACAAACCATCAATAAGAAGACTGAAATAAAACAATCTAAAAACATTTTAGCAGCGAAATTGCAGTGGCATGTGGCCTAATGGAGCAAAGGGATATTTTTGTCCTTGGGTCTTTTTTCTACTGAAACTGCCTTCCTTTAACTCACACAGCACAGACAATTATTATGTAAAACAGATCCCAAATTTGCATTTATGCATGTATCAGGATATTTCAAATAGTCTGATGCTTTTACTAACATCTGTTTCTCTATTACCACAGTCTGCCACAGTTAACGCTGGCAAAGTCTCTCACAGGCTGGTAGGGATCACTTTCACCGATGGACAGTTTGTCCACAGACAAACCCCTGAGAGCCTTGCAATGAATTAGATTACTGGAAAGTGTTCTGAACTAACCCACTGTCTGAATTTGTTTTCCGGTTGGTACGAATACCATCTGTGCTTTGTTCTGAATGAATGTGTTAAAACTGCAAAGAGGCCAACACACATATATATGCACAGAAATATGCCACACTGTCTCTATCACTGCTCCAAGAGGCATTCACAAAAGCAACTAAAATATATTTCTAAATGCATTACATAACACGACTAAAAAAGACTAATGGAAGCCATATTAAGCCAAAGCAGACAATAAACAGAAGACCTCAAAATAATAGCAATCAACAAATATCAAACACTGTTACAGTACATGCAGCCCACACACATACTCACAGTGATGCCCTCACACAGCCAAACACACAGATAGATGAACCGAGACACTGACCGAGGTGAATGAAGGGCAAGATCTCTCATTGGCATTTGAAAATCTTTCACCACCATGCTGCTTTTCAGCATGTTACATTCTTTAACAAGAAAAAAATCCTAAGAAGCTACACAAAATACTTAGTATGCTAAGTTAAGAATCATTGTCAGCAGTGTTTCTTTTTTGGTTCTCCACTTTCTAAAAGGTGTGGCACATGACACATGGAGGAAAATGCTCAATACTTAGTTTAGGACCTGCTGTGGCTTCAGAGAATGAGTTTAGTTTCCCCTCTGTCACCTCAGCTGCAGAGTCAGAACCATCTTATCCTATAGCAGCAGTGCAGTGACAGGACCATCCCAGGCCAGGCCAGGCCAGCCTTTCCACTGTCCACCAAGTATTAGGATTAGGAGTGATGGTGGCAAATCAAACAAAGTCACAAATCTGCTTTATAAAAGCAACAAGACACAAAAGGCAACATGCTGTGTGCTGCCAGGACTTGCTGCTTTTGTCTAGTAGGAAAAGAGGCCTGTGGTTAATCCAGAAGTGACAATGGTACGGCCCATTCCCTCTGGCATGTTACGAGTGCTGACCCAGAGCTCTGGCTGGCACACTAAGATTGTGCACACATTCTCTAGAACGGAAGGGCCTCCTTGGTAATACATGAAAAATGTCTTCCAAAAAGCTGTTCTGTAACCCCAAGGATTGTGGGGGCATGGAATAAATTACACAGCCATAGTGGTGAAGCTGATAACCTGGATACCTTTTCAACAAAACAGATGGATGAAGTTCTTGGATTAATTAGCATCTAACTACAGTACCTAATGGGCTAGATGGGCCAAATGGCTCATTTGTAACAGTTCTTAAGTTAAATGTGCCTAAGGTCTAATTTACATATGTAGCCTCCTGTCCCTTCTAAAACTCTTGCCCCCTTGCAGGATGTTAAGCATCCTCTCAAGAGCCAGGAGGACCTCTTGAGCCTCTGCCACACAGACGGTGCAGTCCTGGATGCTGTCTCTATGAGGTCACTTCATGTGCCTAATCTGTCTGTATCTGGAGATAATTTCACATTATTTCTAAGTGGCAAATGAATTTGAAAACCAATTCAGAGCTCACAGTGACTTAATTGCACCCTCAATTGATCAAATAATTGCTCTATACATATATATGCCTCTTAAATTGCTTGCATCAATTTAAGTATACACATACATGAGCAACTTGAAACCTACAGCTTAAGGAGAGTTGATAGCAATATAAAAATTCTAGTTAAGCACATTACTAGTTCAATTAAGGATGTAATGAATTACACAAACTCCTCATCATACAAACATTTAATTAATGAGTTTTCACTTCAATGTTTTTGAAAATGGAATAGCCCATTTTCCCATATGAGTAATTGGTTTTTGCTGCAAAGATAGCTGTGTTTATGTGGACAGCCCTGCACTTGCAGTCACCATCTTTGTACTATATTGTTTGTTGTTTATCTTGTAATCCATCTAGATTTTCAAACTTGTCAACATCACTAGCGCTACAGGCTAGAAGACTAGTCTGCCTACAAATCTGGACAGAAAACTAGACAGCACACAGCCTCCATCTTGTTGGCTAAAATAGTGCCATTTCATTTTCTGTTTTCATTTGTGTTCCCTTACACTGTTTGTTTTCTTTAGTACTGTCTATTCCAGATTAATTGCTGTTTCTTATACAAAATGAATATAGTATATATATTTGTAATATTTATTACATTTCCTTTCGATAGTTTATAAATATTTATATAATCTCTAATTGTTGCTTTTAAATTAATGGGACATTTCATACTTGCTTAACTTTTTGCTTATATTACTGATTTCCATGCAATGCAAACCTTTTTGTAAAATGAGGAGTTAGTGCAATTGAGCCCTCACTTGGAATGGAGATGTGAATTGATTGGGTACTACTGGGGTACAGAGGACTGTTCACTCCCTGTGGCCCCAGTTTGCCAGTGATGGACACAGAGGGGATCACAGGACCTCCGCTGTCAGGCACCCCAGTCACGACTCCCAGCTCCTGAGCAGTGTGGACCTCAAAGCCGAACACCAGGTCTTCCATTAAACAGTGCTGCAGGAGTTTGGCACAACCAGCTCTTTAATCATTTCATTGTTTAATAGTCAATTCTATTATGTAACAAAGTAGCGACTCTCTCATATAATTATGTTATTGTTCCAAATGATTGCAAATGTGTCAGAAAAGCCACTATTCACCAACTGTCAAATGCTTATCATCAGTCATGCCAATAAAGTTCTATGAACTTGAATTTGAGTTAGCTGGTACGTCCAAAAATATTACTGAAATACGTTGGCAGGGCTGGTATTTGATTATCCCTACTGTTCTCTAACCAGAGGGAGCCGCAAGTCACTGGGAATATTTAGAATAATTAGAAATTCAATTTGAGTTTGTTTTTGGAGTCTGAAGGAGTTATTTGTTGGTAAACTCATGTGGCATGTGTCTGCATGTAACAGTCAAGTTCCTGGAGGGAGGCTGGGCTTGTGCTCTGTTCTCTTCTACAAGGGCTAGAAGGCAGACAGATCTCAGCAACAATCTCTGAAGTACAACGCAGCATTGTTAATAAGCACTGTGATGGAAGCGGTGCAGAAGACAGAGCTCAGGTGTGTGTTACCCTTCATAGCAGGCCACAGCCCAGTGTGAGGACAAAATAATGTAAAATATACTTATATACAGAGCCCCGTCACAAAAATTCTGCTGCACATGGTTAACTTTATGCACAATGTGTTCACGCACAAGGAATGATTATGATGCACAAGGCCAAGCTTACAGATATGAACGTTTCAATCTTCTGTCTTGGCAGAATGAACCAGCATCTGCAATCCCTGCCTACTCAGGTTAACATTACAGGGCTATGTACATATGTATACTAGTATATATAATATTTATATAGTACTTATACATACACATACTGTATATAAGCATCCTCTCACAGTGTCTGGAGGGTACCATAAGCTCTTTAGGTAACGATGAAGAGGCTAGATGGTGTATACACCCAGTCCATTTGGCAGGCCCTGATACAGCCTCACAGGCAGTGTAGAAGTATGGCAACTGGCAAAGACACTGACTCTATGATCTTGGTTCTGACCCAGACTGAAGTGGAGAACCTGGGCTGGAGGAAGCATCATCAGTGCCTGTCTGCAGGAGCTGTTTGCAGCTGGATAGTCTGTTAGCAACATTGCAAGCTCCTCTCATTCTCTGTTAATGTTAGTGCTTGTACTTGTGTCCAGTTCTGTCTGGGTGTGTCCAGTTCTCTGTGTTTGTGTGTCTGTCAGTGTCTCCAATATGTGTCCGTCTGTGTGTGTCAGTATCTACACGGGAATGACCCAGTATGTCCGTGCTGATATGTGTTGTACGGGACCCTGTATTCCAATGTCATTGTGTGTCTCTCTATCTGCATATCCACATACTGTAAGGACCCTGTCTCTCTGTGTGAGTGTGAGTGTGAGTGTTGCGTGGAGCAGTCCTCTCCTCCAGCTATAGCACCCCTTCCATGAGGCTGGTGTCGAGCCCCTGGATGAGAATGCGGATGAAGGACATCTCCTTGCGTGTGTTCTCGAAAATGATGCGCGGATCATCGGACTGGCAGCGCAGGCAGTTGGGCGCCATCACCATGGCCAGGTTGTTCACGTCCATCTTGGTGACAGACACATTGGCAGGCTGAGCAAACACCTGCAGTAACAACAGCAAATGTTATGGCCCTGGGGGGCATGTTGGCACAGAGCAGAGATCACAGGTGAGCAGTTCAAATGAGGAGCCTCACTCTCTTCTAGGGTGGACTTTGTGCTAGGACACTTGTCTTCCCACCTAGGACAATTACCCATTTAAAATGACATAAAAATGACAGCTATCTTTTATCTAACAGATTTTTCCAGTACAGGGTCTCATGGGAGCCAGAGCCTATCCAGTCAAAGGAATCTGAGAGATAGGGTACACCTGGATGGGACACCAATCCATTAGCAGACAGACACAAATACCAGAGGCAATTTTCCCAGAAATCAATTAACCTAACAGTATATTTTTTGGACTGAGAGGCAACCCTGAGAACATGGGGAGAACATACAAACTTCATGCAGATAGTGCCACAGGAATTGAACTCAGGGCCCCAGTACTGTGAGGTAGCAATGTAACAACTGTGTGCCAAGAAAATTACAGATTTTTAACATTTCTGCTAATCAGAAAAACGTGTTTGTTGTTTAACTTTGGCAGTTCTATAATGGATCAATCATGACCATAGAGCCCCTTGAATTGAAGTGGATTGGCTGGCTAATGGTTTATTCACATAAAATGCAATTAAAACAATTCAGTTGATAAAATAAATGAGTGCAAATCAGGCTAGTAATAGTGATAGGCTTGCAAGCCTCAATGCAGCCTTAATGTATTTGAAAATTTTCTTTCAAGAGTTTGCATGGGAGAAGGGAGGAAGAGAGTGAGGAGGATCCAAGGGAGGAGAAAAGAGAGGAGACTGGATGGCGTGAGGGACAGGGAGGAGGAGGGAGACAAGCAGGAGACTGACCTGCAGGAAGCGGATGAGGTAGCACAGCACCAGTTTGTTGATGTTTGGCAGTGTGTGCACCACACGCACAGCGGCTTCAGGGTTGTCGTAGTTAGTGATGCACTCCTCGTAATACTCATGAGGGATCAAGGGCTCCTCCAGCTCCCGGTACCACAGCTTCAACAGGGATGCTGAGGGGGCAGAGACACCATATTGTTATTAGACTTGAGTAAATAGCCTATGAGCTGCACAGAATCATACTTCACTTCCTGTAGGTGGGTGGGAGGAGCTAGGTCTGTCTGTGGCAGTTTATAGCATTAACAGGACAGTTTCTTGCTAGTACATGAAATTGCACTAATTCTAAGAGCTGCTCTTTCACTGCCTCACATCCTTGAAGGATGACTTAGGAACAACCTTGACTCCACCTATTTTTAAAGAAGAGTTACTGTATAGCAGGCAGTTTAGCCTTCACACTCCACAGCACTGTCACATTGTACCGTAACAGACTGGAAGAAAGTGGGAAATTGTATTTCTGTGTAACTCTGATCACAATGCAGGTCAGTGCCAGTCGGAAGGTCTGCACTTAACCTGGATTCAATACTTCCTGGGTCCTAATGGCATCTCTTTCTCCACACGCAGCAATTTGTCAAGCTGTATCTCCGTCGACCTTTAGGCAGCAGCCAGCCAAACTGGAAAGAGCTGTGATTTATTTCTGCATGCTCGCGACAGCAATGAACAAAAATAGAGCCTCCAAACCAACCCAGCACTATTTATTACCCTGACACCACAGCTGAAACATAAAAGGGGAGTCTTTCGTACCCAAATACTGAGTGAGATACAGACAAATCTAAAACAATTCTGTGAGCCTGCAGATTCTACACAATTCGGCACTGAAAGCTCAGGAGTTTTGTGAGCTCACAGAAATTTAGCTCTCCTGCACAGATCTCACCTGATCTGCTCAGATCACCTCTGCCTGTTCAGTACTGGAATAGGAGAAATGAAATAAAAATCAGGTTGCTTTAGTAAGGGATGTGCTTTGCATAGACCTGTAGGGGTCACTATCTCTCTTGCCTTTGACTCAGAAACTAAGCTGGGGTGGTCTAAGCAGCAGCAGTGCCCCTGACTAGTTCTATAGGAGGTGCTGTTTCTTGACTAAAACATGAATGTTCCCTTTTTCATTACACAAGATCCCTCAGCAGTTTTCACAAGAATGAAAAGGGGTGTTAAACCCTATTATATCAGCAGTTGATGTGAAAATAGGTTATAAAATGTGACCATTTTGCTAGCTAATTCCACCCCAAATCCCCTAAAGTGTTTCCACACACTGGCTATATAGATGGTTGTTAAAGCCACTGTACTGCATACTTGGTCCTCTTTTTTGCTTTCATTTTCAGATGAGCTACTAGATATTTTAACAAATGGTGAACCAAA
The DNA here is from genome assembly GCF_040954835.1 of Lepisosteus oculatus. Classification (NCBI taxonomy): domain Eukaryota; kingdom Metazoa; phylum Chordata; class Actinopteri; order Semionotiformes; family Lepisosteidae; genus Lepisosteus; species Lepisosteus oculatus. Next base: position 27,313,024 of record NC_090701.1, on the reverse strand, counting down.
AAGGTTTTCTATCACTTATCTTGAAAATATGATCTAACTGCAGGTGCTTTTGTTGTCTAACTATGTTCCAGTTCACCTGGTTTAAGTAATTTATGTTTAACTTAATCTTAAAGACAGAATATTTTTCAAAAGTGGCACTACACAAAGACTTATGTAAAAAGGGCAGTTTGGACAAAGGAAGTCCAGTTAGGTACTGTAGTGAAATAGTCCATTCTCCGTGAGTGCTCATATCATGTTGTACAACTACATCAAACACAATGCACCCTTCTGTGTCCTTTCTACCAGACCCAAGCCAGTAAAAACAGAATGCATATGGTACCCAACACTCATTGTGCAATTCTGATAAACCCTAAGGAAATCTGTTGCTGCATTTTATAAATAATTTGCTATGACTGTGTGAGGATTGTGTCAGGGCTCTGTGTGTCTGATGCCAGTCTAAATATCATGACCCCTCCACAGGTGTCATGTTGCAAACCAATAATCATCCAAACTGATTAATGCCCTCCCAGTGCAGGTCCACAGCTTTCGGATGGACTGTGAAGATGCCTGACGTGTGTGAGGTAGTGAAGCCTGGAGCCTGTACTAAGTGTTTCTATTTTTACACTTTTATTCTGAAAAAATTAGAGCAGCTCATGCTTCCTGAAGGAGCTAAAAGAAACTCCCTTTTCTCTTATAGCCCACCCGCTGTAAGAGTTAGTGAAGAAAATTAAGGAAGTGGCCTGGAACTCAATCTGAAAGTCTCCTCTCTCCAGAGTGTCTCTTGTGTTCTGGACCGCCTGCTGTGTGAAGGTGGGGTTTTATTTGTTTTTCCTTCAGGGCACAATGAAATTTTCTGAAAATGATTGGTAACATGGAAAGGCAACAATATGCACATGATAGCTCATCACATGTTTTCTATTCGTGTCTCACTAACTGAAAACAAGAGGGAAATATATTAGAAAGGCCCCACTGTGGATCTGGTAGTTGTCTTGTAAATGCCAGGGTTGAATTTTTGCTCCAATCTGTCACTGGCAGTGTTAAACTGTAGTTAAAATTAATGAAGCTGTGAGCCTTTTTATGCATGCATGCCATACACTTTCACAGTGCCTCACCTCAAGTGTGTTGCCAGGTCTAGTTTTTATGAGCTATGTGGAGTGTCTGGTCAGAGGTAGAAACCAGATGTCAAATACCTTATAGGAAGTAATTAACACAACTTGCAGTTGTTAAAATTTTCTTTTAAACCTCACATATTTTCTAAATAAAAGTTAATGAATCTCGGTAACAAAATACATTTATTGACAGTATAGAAAAAAGTACAAATTTTGAATTAAGCACAAAATTGTGAACTTTGTGAAAGTACTGGTAGTAGCCATGTTGTTGCAAACTTGCAATCAAGTGTTCACAAATTGTGCATAATGTGGCTCTTTCTGCTCACTAGTCACCGTAATGACTGATGTAATGCGATAAATACAGACTGTGCAGCAGATACTTCACTGCAGAAATGTTCCAACGTGATCTGCATGCAAAGTTAATGAGTAAGACGTATTTGTCATCTCAAAATCGAAAGCAATATTTTTATTGGATTAAAAGATATGTATTCACAAGCGTGCTTGTTTACAATGTTATAGAGACGAAACACATCATCGGAAGTTTTGTTGCCTTATTCTGAATCTCAGAACATAGCGCTGTGCTGGAAATGTAGTTTATTTTGTGATGTAAAGTGGAGGTTTACTGTGTTACAAGTTACTGTGTAAATTTTACTGTTATTGCAGTTTGAAATGCACTCATAAATTGCTGATTCTTACTATCCCCAAAATAAACTGTAAATGCATTGCAGTTCTACTTTAACACAAACTACCCAGCTATGTGGTTGAAAACAAATCCCGTTGTATTTCAGGAAACAACTGGATGACATCTGTAGATCAATTAATTACTAACCACCAAACTGGATAGAAAGGCCTAATGACTTCATGTTTGTAATTGTTCTCCTCTTCTGACAAAGTGGACCATAACCCTCTGAACAGAGAACATCAGAGTCAGACTGACAGCACTCCTGCATATTAAAGATGTTATAATCCTGCTAATCTCATTTCAAGTGCAGCAACCACTTCCTATTTAATTTCTTAAGCAAAGACATTTCATTTACAAAGAAGGAAATCTGACGTTCAGTTAATTTCCATCTTCATACAGAGGTCAAAGCTTGTTCATAAGGAGCCAGTGGGATGTGCAAGTTAGTGTGATTTTGTGTCAAGCGCTACTTTAATATTAAAAGACCACCAGCAGCAAATTGTTTGCTTCACACTTATTTACTTCTTAGCTGAAAGCAGCACCACAGCCTTCTGGCTACAACCAGAGAATAAAACAGGAACACTCAGCGAGCTACACAACAGGAGTGACAGAGCAAGACTAAGGCAAATTTACTTACCTGCATGGAAATTTAAATGTTAGCAGTGATTTTCTACTAGTCTATTTTGTTTGAACACAAAATTGTCTGAGTGGAAATTCGGAAATAGAACCGGAAGTTTTGATTTCTCTGATAGCCAGTGCTGCGTACCAGTGGAGAAGAGGGTGTCTTACCTGGGATGTGGGGGTCCTCCAGCCCAGTGGGCACCTTCCACTGGTCCACCTGTAGTTTCAGTGCATTGACTTCATCAATGTCACCTGGCACCCTGCAATGACCGCACACTGTCAACACACCTGATGCACACACTCACGATATCAACAGAAACTGTGTTCTGTCTGCAACCCCCAGGAAAGCCTGAAAAATCTCCTTTTTCCAAAACTCTCCCCTCAGCCCCCAGCCCCCATAGAAACTGCCTCTCAGCCCCGAACTGTCCCAATCTTCCCTTTTTCTCTCAGTCACCCATCTTTTTCAGCATCACCCCACTCAACACAAACTGCCCGTCTCCACACTGTCCCTCTATCCTTTTCTTCCTCGGCCCTTCCTCTCTCTCAGTACATCTCTTCCCTTCCCCCTGGGAATTGTCCTTGGTATTCCTGCTTCCCAAAGTGCATGAACCTGAATTGCCTTACTTCCCTTTCTCTCTCACAATGACAGCCTTCACTCTTGATAGAGGCTCCCCCCATTGTGTACCCAGTGCTCCTTATGATGACCCCCTCAGTAATAACCCTATTCCACATTATGAGCCCTCTCCCAATCTTATTGCTTCAAGGGAATGATTATTTGAATATTTCCTCAGTATTGCCCCACTCTGCAATAGTACCCCACTGTACCTGAAGATGCCCTCGGTCTGGTCCCCGTTGAGCCCCAGCACCTCCTCTGAGAGCCGCGTCTGCACCCAGGGTAGCTGTCTCTCGGGGTACCTGTCCTTCTGCAATGCCATCACTTCCTCCAGCGAGCTGCCGAACATCGAGGGGCTGAAGATAGCGTTCCGCGCATGCTTGATTTCCTCTAGGTTGGGTTTCTGCAAACCCTGGATAGGACACAGATAAACACATAAGAACTTCAGAAGGGCTTCAAGTGTACTGACCCCAATCCTCTTTATCTGAGTTTTCAGTTGCACTCAGCCCAATCCTCTATATCTGAGTTCTCACGTTTACCAGTTGCACCCAAGATTTTCCTGAAGGATGTTCAGAAACTGAACTGTTCCAGCTCTGCACATCCAGCATTAAAAAGACATTTGTAATCTACGATTAGTAACAAAAACAAGCATGAGAAAGCGCAGCAATAAATTCAAGTAAGAGAACTGAAGGAGATAGCCAACATAAGCAGTGTTTATTAATTCCTGCCCAGTCGCAAATAAGAATTTATTACAGTACAAATATGAAACTGTGTATTACTATATAGTCATATACTGTATCTGTATTACTGATAGCCTATGCTATCAGTTCCCACGAAGTGGCATTAGTAACCTATCCAAGAGTTGCAGCACAGTGTTTTAAAAGATCTGTAATAATTGCTTCCTGCTTTCACAGTTAATACACTGATTTTGGTTCTATAACCATGGTTATAATTGTGACATTGACATGATCATATTCCTATATACAGTAGCAAAGAGAGACAGAATAGTCAGCCACATGTTCCGACTGCTGTCATTTAATTGAGCAGAGGCTGCTTAATCTGACAATTCCCCAGATTACAAAAGAAAAAGCTTTTATAGCGCTGCTCTACTGCACCTCCAATGAGCCAGGTTTCTGATCCTGTCAGCACCAAATTATTTATTTTAAAAGGTGTATTGTTATAGATTTCATATAAAACACTGTCTTTGGAGATACTGCAGAATTGAATTTTTCTAGTTGCTAAAAGATGTATAACATTTAAATGAAGTCATGAAGACTCCATTACCTACTGCATCTCAGTGGATACATTCAATGCCAGCAATGTCCCTTGAAAAGAAAACCAAAAACTTTAGAGTCAGTCCACATCTAACCTGGTTACGATGTCTTTACTGTTGTGATGATGTTCTCTTAATATCTAAAACACAGGCACCTGGTGTTGAAATTTACATTGTTTAATAATTCTTTTGTTTGTGTCTCTTCCTCCTATGGAAAGCCAATGTAAATCGAAGCTTTGTTATTCTACTGGAAAAGCAAGTAAAAAGATTTTTAAAATTTTAATGGGAGTATTAGTATGTACTATACAATGTGCAACAAGGGTTTTAAAATAAATTATTAGTCGAGAGCTGGATCAGTTTAGACCACATGTAGACCTGAGAGCTGCAGATGACTAACTTTGCTCTATTAACACAGGAGTCCCAGTAGTCCAGTTAGGTAGGTAGTCAGAGGGTTAAAGATCTCCAGAGTGTCTAGATACACTTTAAAGAAACACACAGGACACTGGATTGGGCACTGAGCCCAGTACGTCTGGCAGAGGACTGAAGAGGGATAAATGATTCTCCCTGACAGTCCCAGCTCCTGTGAAAGGAGGTCAGCTCTCGGCGCAGAGAACATGGCGAGCGACAAACAGCCCTAATTACTGATGCCGTGTCCTGCTGCTGGCTTGCTGGGCTCCTGGCAGGACTGCGCTGGAAATAGAAGCAGGTTCTGATGCTGTGTGAACAGAGCTGGAGGCACAGGCTGCCGCTCCACAAGTCTGTCACACTCACCTCCCCACTCATACCAACTCTTAGTTATGTGCTCACCCTCTCACTTCTTCACAAACTCACTCAGCCACTCACAGCGCCCTCTTCAGTTATAAACTCTGTCACTGACACAACTCCGCACACTGGATTTGTGAAGATGTGCTGTGTCTTTCCTTATTCTGCAGGCAGACTGTAGGCTATTGAGGGCACAAATGAGGTGCAATATCTCTGCCCTGCAATATCTATGATCTGCCAGTTCTGCAAGACATTTTAAAGAAATGTTCGATATAGACACTTTTGCATTTTGGGCAACCCTACCCTCATAATTCTACCACCTCACCACCCCACAACTACCGTCATGAAGTGCATGAGCGAAATGAACTATGAAACCAATGTGACATATGTAATACAATGGAAAAGCAGATATAAGAAGTTTAATCTTCCTTCTAGTGTCAGTTGAAGTAGGAATCTGAACATTGAGGATTATTCCAGCCACTATTCCTTACTGCTTGGTTGGCTTCATCACTTGTCTTTACGCAGCAAAATTCTAGATTAACAGTATCCTTAATGAAGGACAGTGATCTAGGCTGGTAACAGGGTTAGAAGGAACTGTCTGGAACTTTATTCACTAACACCTCTTCCAGCAGCAGCTGGAAGGTCTCCCAGGAGGTCCCCATCCAGGTACTGACCAGGCTCACACCTGCTTAGCTTCAGTGGGCTGCCAGTTGTGAGTTGCAGGGTGATATGGCTGCTGACATTAGCGGTGTGTATTGAAATTGTCTATTTAAACTATCAAGACAGAGTGAGGCAAACAGGTAAGAGAACCACCAGATTGTAGTTTGTACACAGAAACTGTAAAGGTTTAAATCAAAAGTTTGCAAAGGAAAGCCATTTATATAGGAATGTAAGCTGAAGACAAGAAGTGGAGGAAAATAGAACAAGAAAGATATGTTCAATAGAGATAAAGGTATTGAGCTTGAAGCACAGGACACATCAACAAGTATCCAAACCAAGGCAGTGAATATGAGGAGAAAGAAATTACTTCAAAAGCACTCAAAAAGAGCAAGATTCAATTAAGGAAAAAGCGTATTATGAGCTACAAGTACAGGTTTAGACATTTCTGGAGTACTACAGGGATCTGTATGAGGATGACTGAACACATGCGAATATAAAGATGCACTAGCAGCTAATATTCAATATTTAGAATATTGTGCATAGTTTTGTTTCAGTTACAAAAAATAATAATTCCGCACTGGAGGCAATGCAGAGAAGTGTGACCAGATACAAGGTTTAAGGGAACGTCCTATGCTGACAGAATGAAAGCAACTCAACTTTTTAAAAAGTTAATTCAGTGGACCTTGAATCAACAGTGAAACATGAACCAGGGGACACAAGAAAACCCTGCAGAAGAATTTAAATCTCAGAACAGGTATTAAACAAGTTATCCAAAGCTGAATATCCTGGCTTCCTTTCTTAAACAGCTGGATACGTTCCTTTGTTCAGTAACATACAGAAAAAACAAACAAGCTGCATAGGTCAAATGACCACCTCTTCTCTATAGCAGTTTCTATGTTATAGTGAGGATGATAGAGAGAGCAGAATATAGAGTAGGCGGGTGAATGAGCTCATTCTTTCAGGCTAGATTATCTCAGATAATCTCCATATATACTGTACATCCAATCCAGTTTACACCTTCCTCATCTCAGGACTCTCCCTGTCTGAAGCAACACCACTGCACTGCACTCAAGCACTCAAAGAACAAGTAAACTTGATCTAGTCTTCAGCCCCTTCAGGAAATGAATAAAGTACTATGGTACAGCTCAGCAGGATATCTGCTCTGGTCAAATCACAAGAGATCAGTGGACTATAGGCCTGATCACTATGGGATGATGATACCTCTTAGGAAAATCAGGATGCTGCAGGGAATTATGCAGTACTGGTGAACCAGTAGGTGGCTCCCTGGTGACAGTCAACCAGTCTGAACCACAGTTTCCAAGCCAGAAAGTGCAGTCTTCAGTAAGTGCCACCTCTACACCTGAGAAATTTTACTGATATCCTGTCTGCACTGTTGACACTCAGATCCCACAGATTTTTTCAGAAAAAAAATTATAGAGGCCAAATCCACAGCATTTTACATTTTACATTACATTGGAGGATTTATGTTTTCTGACTCATTTTCACGCTGAGTTATTCAGTCAGTGATCTTATTCTGAATAGGTAAAAAGATTCTGTAGAGCACTCCAGAATTTGTTGCTTTATGTCACTCAGTATGGACTGTCTGCAGCCCTGCCTTCAGTGGTCTCTGGCTTTCCCTACATACCAGGGTGCCTAGCAGTGTTAGAATTATTCTAACACTTTATCTGCTTCCCAAAAGCTGTCCCCATAGCCTGAAAAACAATTAACAGCACCAAGGAAATTAATTAATCTGCCCACAGAGTATCAACCTAATTACACCCTCAGCTCTGAATCATCCTCCCCTCTCTGTCAGCTCACACTCTTGACTTAACACAAACTCATTCACTCATTCCAAAATAAATGTTGCTGCGTTAGGAGACCTGTGCTCTATCTGTGTCTGTGTGTTTATGCATTTTCCTATATATCTGGCACAGATAATTAAAAATATCCTTTCTGACTATCATCTTTTAGAGCAGCGTGAACATTTCTGTTCCAAAGTGCCGTATTTCTAAATAAATCCAAGAGTTTATTTTCACTTTTCACTCTGTAGTTTATTTTTTGTACTTGTTATGTGTATTTGCTATCTGATTTATTTGAAAAGAGATTAAGATATTTGAGGACAGTTAAAGAAAACTGGAACACTCATACATTCCCTGCCTATGGCTTTTATAAGAGAAAGAAATACCATTTCCCTTTTGCACAGGCTGGTACAGTGTGGAGAAATCCAATCACACCAAAAAAAAAGCTGTGTCATTGCCTGGGATATACTGATACAAAACATGTTAAACCTATCCTGTTTGTAAATTCTTAATTTTAAACACATAGGATGACAAATGGGTCCGTAACCCACATCTATTTATCATGTCCCTAGTCCTATTATCCCCGGTCGGAACAGACTAGTCTTCAATGTGTCAATATTGCACAGAAAACAGTTTCTTTAAAGAAGATGAAAAGGTCAAAGGTCAACAGTTTGTAAGCAGGGTTTTTTCAGATGCAACCATAAAAGATCGGAAAGTTTTCATAATTCAGTATGGACAATTACGTTTGGACATTAATATCTTACAGATTCAAGAACCTCATTAAGATGTTTTCTCAACGATCCCATATCCCATGAATCCAAATCACGATTAGCAGTCTGTACTCAGTGAAGTTCAGTGAAGGACAGTAATAGTTTCAGGCTTGACTTATTAGTACTTAACTCTCATGTCCCCTAGATGATGTAACAAGAGAAACAAAGACAACAGAGCATTATAATTTGTGTGAAGCACAACAGTAACAGTGACGGAGATAGTTGAGATCTACTAGGTGCTTCCTGCTCTCTGGATAGTATCTGGGAACTTGAGGACAATCACCACCTGAGCTAGTCAGAAAACTGTCACACACAATGTGGTCCAACAATAGTGGACAGTGGGGAGTGGGGAGTAAGAGAATAGTAGACACTTCTTTTTACACAAGTGGTTGTGAGAGTTTGGAACACATTAGCCTGCCATGTTGTTGAAGCATATAACCTGGCCTCTTCCAAGGCACAACTGGATGAGATCAATTAGCTACCCTTAACAGGCTAGATGATCTGAGTGGCCACCTAACACTTGTAACCCGTCTTATGGTCTTATGTGAGATGAGGTTGAGTTGACGCAGTATCTGTGTGTCTCATGTCTTATTCCTATAGTTCTGCTTCTGTGTGAGGAGTGTGAACAGTGAACGGCAATAATAATCGAAGACTGAAAATGACAAAATGTAAGTTTAGAAGGGAAGTAAAGAAACTCAAAAAACAAAAAAAAAGATTTTTAACAGTGACAAAACATGGAGAGTCCTGTGCTTGTTCACTGTACTCAAGTCAGAGAACCCTGGTATAACAGTGACACAGCATGGAAAACCCTGTGCGTGTTCACTGTGGCTCCATCTGACCCGGTTTTGTAATTCTGATGCAACTAACTCTGTAATGACTTGTTTAATCTGGGCTGTTCTGGGATTTATTGCACACAGTTTATCTTTAAAAGATTCTCTCTGAAGCTTTGCTCAATTGCACCCAAAGCTCAGAATTCAAAATGTGCCCCAGAACTGCTATGGACCTCATAAACAGTTTATGCCCACATATCTGTAATACAAGATTAAAATCCTACCGCCACAGATCCCAAGCTCATGACCTAACTCCTTTTTTAATACAAAATCAATTTTCATCACTTTTCTCTGGAATGCACTGAAGAAATAACTCTGGCAGAAGATTTAACTTTCAGATCAATTGTTTTACATTGTTCAAAAACATTTGTTGCCACTTTGTGAAAGTAGAGCACATTCACCCTGGAGCAAAACCCTACTTCAGCCATCACACAGCACTCTCCGACTGCAGTCAGGGTTTCACAGTGAGAACAGAACAAATACCACTGAGGCCATGTTCAAAGCACTCTTCTTTTGCATTTTAAAGCAATAACTGCAGGATTTTTTTTCTTTTACCTCTGGTAAAAAATCCTGAAGCTGAACTATGCCTGGTATTCCTGCTTGCATTGGTGACAACTGCAAAACAACACCTTAAATTCAAAAACAGAAGCTTGACAAAAACAAGTACTTCAAACGAAGCCAAGACCAGGACCAGAGAGATGAGGGAGTGGGAGGAATTCATGAAAAATTAGGAGGGTTGAGATGTACAAAATGGCCTTCCTCTCAGCTCCAGTGTTGTAGACAAGTACTGTTTTTTGCTGTACTGCTCACGAACATAAAAATATTTTTATCTTCACATGGATAAATTATCCATACTAATTATACATACTTATGTATTACTAACCTTAGAAAAAAAGGTCTGCCATGTCCCTCGGAACAGACTAACAAACAGTTTAGCTCCTCTTGGGTGGGTGAGACTGGGTCACTGTTGTGAACCAGAACTGGCTGATGAATGAACACTGGACTCAGGCGCTTATCTGGCACAGCCCTGTAGCATGTTTATCCAACACTGTGTCCATGAGGACACCAGAAAGGTTACACATCACAGGGATCTCCTCCTACTATATTCTTCATCTAGCTGCTTGCAAGGCCAGTGATCCCACGACCTCATCAGAGGATCCCAAAGGAACCAGCTTTCACAGAATGGCTAGGTATCTTCTTGCAGACCTCCATGAGTCCTTGAATTTCAATGATACTCTGTGGTAGGTGATAAATCTTAATTATCGTGCTTCACTTTTAATACAGTCCGTTTTGCTGCAATGTGTAAAATGGGTATCATGAAAAGGCATCAATAAAATGAACTGGTTGGGACCTTTGCAGTGAGATACACTTACACTAGAAGTTCTCAAAACTGACATGCACAACAGCCACAATGCATCCTGCTAAGGTATAGGAGCTATTGACACAGCCATGTGAATCCACAATGTTTTTCAAACATTCAGAGTGTGGGACTACACTCAATTGTTTTTATTTGTTCTGCATAGATAACAAAAAACACAGCAAGGATAGCATTTATGTTTTATCAGTGTGTCGCAATCATGTATATGTGTCTGCACAGAACCTAACACAAAGCATCTGCAAAAATGAAGAGGATAGGTCGCTAACAGGACAGACAACAGGCTTTTATTTGTACCCTATAAAATCCTGTAGAAATAGAAACCCCAAGCCCACTTTCCACAGCCTCCCTGTCCCCCTGCAGCTCTCTCTCAGGACTGTGATGGATAGTCATAAAGTATGCAGAGACACTGCTGGAGACTTTACCCACAGTAATCCATCAGAATTGTCTTCTTCCTGAGAAAAAGAGCATGCACAACCCCCCTCCCCACTCCCCTACACAGTCACAGCATCTCCATTACCCAGTCACACAAATCACACGTTCCCATCCCCAGATTTCCCCCTTAACTACCTCTCAGCCTCTCATTATGTCTACCTCACTACTATCCTTACCCCCTCCCACTCCCACTCCAGGCTTTGCATTGGTTATTTTTTTTCTAAATAGTAGCGAACACAGACTGGCTCATGTTGATGAAGCATTTTGTTTCATTCATTCCAGCCCAGCTCTTAATGACCCAGTTCAAGTTTTAATTTATTATGGCTTAATTGGAGCAGCTTAACAGCTTTTGCTTGCTCTAAAAGGTGCTGCTAATTTAAAAAAAAGATCAAGAAGACCAACCCTATGTTCTGAGCCCATCTTCACTTGACTGTGTGATTAAAATCCTGCTGACGAATCAGACACAGTATCAACACAGATCAAACACATTAAATCTTGGATGATGGCGAGTTAACAATTGACATTTCATGTTTGCTGTGTTATATAATTGCAGACAATCAAGATGTAAGGTTGAGGCACAGAACTGGATGACAATCTTGTAGTTAACATTTTTGAAGGGACAACGAAAATCTTTCTGCATAATTAGAAAGACATTTTCAACAGCACATAGAAACTCCTGAAAGGCATCCTGAAAGCTTGAAAGTAAAGCAACCTTTACATACTGTATCACTTGTGCAGTTTTACTATTCGGAGAGGCAAATCAAGGTAATGTGATATGTAGAATAGGTAAATGTTTTAGAATAATGTGGCATGTGCCTGGCTTTTATCATGTGTGTGGATTAATACCCCTAGGGTGCACATTAGCAGTATTTAGAAGCGACTAATTTCATGTACTGTCACAATTAAAACAGGCCTTATGAAGCAATTAAAATGTTAATAGCAAAATGACAGCCATGCTGAAGTACTTGATCCAAAAAAGTAAATAGAAAACTATCTACCTTCAATAACAAATCTGATTTTGGAAGTCCTATATTGTATTTCAAATTTCAATTAAAGCAAAAATATTTGTAATACTTTTACAGTGGCAGTACCATATCAACAAATAGGCTATATTAACAGCATGACTCGTTTAGTACATAGGCATCGATTCCCAGAGGCAAGGGATTGTAATAGAAATAAATTACTCTTTAATTGTTAATTACCTCTGAAATGAACTGCTTTCACCAAGCGTGAACATGACAGCGATTAGTATATATTGCTAGCAAAAATCTTTAGCAAACAAATTTGACATCTAAGGTTACAAAAAGGTACTACTGAGCTTTACAGGCAGCACAAAGTGAAGCTTGATGCAGTTAAAAGCTTCCTACCTTTTTGGCGCCAGTCAGAGCTGCCTTCTGCAGTTTGCGGTAACAGTACTTGGCATAGGTGCTGATGGCCACACCTGCAGAAAAGAGCAGACACACACTGATCAATACCAGGCTCACACAATGGTGCAATGTAATGTGCTGCTTCATGCATTTTTTCAGAGAAAGACCTTTATGGACAGATTGAGCAAGTGTCTCTCAGAATTAAATAAAATAAAAGAAATAATTAAATAAAAGAAAAATAAAAGCAACTAATATAAGACAGCTTTTTTTTTTAAATTCGGGTTTGAAGAACTCAGTCCCACTCAATAAATCTGCACTCAAACTACATTCTCAATCCAGCTGTAAAAAAAAAATGCATATATTGCTTTAAATATTGCATCCACATAATCCATATTTGTGTCTTGCCTTTGAAACAGGAAATATAGTTTTAATTACACATGAGAGCACAAGACAATTCACGATACCCCAGTACTGCTAGGATAGGGTTGTCTTGAATAGGTCTACAAAAAAAAGAAAAGAAAGCACACCTATAGGAAAGCTATGGAGGTAGTATCCAACAAAAAAACATCAAAACAATAAAAGGAACAAGAAGCACAGCCTCTACTTTTGTAACGAACAGTTCTTTCCGGACCCTATGCGGACGACACAGTCCGACGGAGTGGGGAAACACTAGGGAAACGTCATGCAGGAAAACGGGGCTGAAGACAGGGGGGGCGTGTCCAAGGTGCGCTGGTGCACGGGGGAGGTGTGGCTGAGGCGAACAATCCGAGAGTAGTCTTTAGGGAAAATCCAAAACGCAAGGGTAAGTCCAAAACCAGGAGATCCATCAGAGCAAGAATTAAAAAAACACGAAGGTCGGGTCGGAACCGGCGGACGGGTAACGGGAACGGGAACGGGAACGGGGATTAAAACCTTAACGGGACCAGGCGCTTCCAAGTCCCGGACTCGCACGATATGGAAATCAGATCCAGAGCCTGGATGAGCGTCAGCGCCTGGCTTTTAAGGTGGGCTGGGAATAGGGAACAGGTGCAGAGAATAAAGTCTAGTGAAAGGGCTGGAGCACCCTTAAGGAGGGGGAACTAATATCGTGACAAGTTTACTATATGCTAGCCTTAATCAGATCCTGGACAGGCACATCTGGCACGTCACCTAACATTAATCAGTTGCAAAACTTACTACATAAAAAGATGCCTAGTTTCCCCAATTATGAAGTTAAGCAATTGAGTTATAACTGTATGATGTTATGACATCATTGAGCCAAAGGTGCATGTCCTCCTGAAGGCTTTTTACACTGTTATGGAGCAGAGTGTGTCCTCTGGCTAGCTGTGTGAAAAAAGAGAAGACAGTGCTTGCTGGCCCTCAACACCTCAACCCCCCTCCTCACCCCAACATTATACCAGCACCAGCCTGACCAATGGCTGGAAGGTACAAAATAGGGCGAGGACATACAAGGCAAAACAAATATGCAAAGACAAGAGTAAGCCATTTATTTCAGGGTTATAATGGGAGTCCATGTCAATCCAAACTGTTTGGCATGGGCTTGCCACAGCACTGCCATCTATCACATCATTGTAAAATGTGGTTTAAAGCACCAAATGTGAAGAAAGAAGACAGGGCAACATTGTTTAATTCCTTCCAACAATTGTCATTTGTCAATTTTTCAATTTTATCAACAAGTCTTTTATTACTGAAGTGATTTCCAGTAGTAACAATAGAAGGTCAACTTACTTATAATGGTCTGGCAGTGGTTTGGGTTAGAGGTTTGGGTTATTCATTTAGAATATTGTGCACAATTTCGATCATCAGGTTTCCAATAAAAAATATTGCTGCTGGAATCATACCAATACATTCTCTATATTGAGGGATTGTCCTATAGTGACAGGCAGAAGAAAGTGTACATTTTTAGTCTTGAAGCATCTCACCGCTGTTCCCTCAGTTGGTAAAAATATCATGGTGTGTTTTTGCTGGTTTTGAATTAACAAAATGAGTTGGGCATGGTGCCACATCAAAATGGATAACCAAAATGATACGTGGTTCATTTCATTTCTTGAAAGAAAATATTGCAAAGTGTTTTTTTAATAGAAAAAGTTGACAAAACACAAAAAAGAAACATCTAAAACCGAGGGTGAAAATAAGGTGGGGACAAATATCATAGATCCATGTAATCAGAAGCTTCTTCTACAACCTAAACACAACACTGCATAGGAGGATTTTTGTGCAGTCTATGGAAGAGACATACTGTACAGTAGTACATTACTGGAAGCACATCAACCCTTCAGGAAGTCTGTCTGGATAAGATTAGTTATCACATGTACTGAATGTTTCCAAGAACCTTTACACACACCATTATGTCTATGTATAATGGAGATAATGGCCTATAGCTACAGCATCCTAATAGGTTCTTGTCTGTTATAAGTAGAAACAAAATTAGAGCTCAGGTTTGATCTCTGTGAAAAAAGTATTGTTTTTTGTTATTGTTTCTAAAGGCAAAAAAAGTGTTTTGTTATTCTTTCTAACGGCAAAATTTTAGTTTCTGTGAAATTCACTTTTTGGTTTTATTTTTTATTCAAATGGATAGCGAAAGCACTATGATTAGTCCTAGCTAATCTCCCCCAACGAATGATGATTCGTTTTATGCTTTCATTATTTTAAATCTCTACAAAATCTGTTAAACACTCATTCTGAAGTAAAAAGTTTAAATGCTAATATTTAGCACAGGTGATACCTGCAGCCTGATGAGTATAAGGACTGGAACTAAATTTGTAGAGCAAAGAGGGATAAAGAAAATCATAGTCAATGAGACTATATATTTTGTGATTTAATTAAGGAAAATCTAAAATCTTTAAAAAATAATAATTTCTTTACAACAGCCAAGCACAACTTATTTAAATCTTGAGTATGCGAAGAGGTTTGGAAGTATTTAAAAGAGAGACATACTTGGCACTGGATTAAAAATCAAATTAAAGCCAAATTAAAACAGTTGTCTGTATTTTTCTTAAATCAGTCTTATATAAAACACTGTACCAACAATTTACATGTTCTGTAATATTACTTTAATATTTAACTTAGGCATCTTGTATTTTTGTTGGTTTAAAAACAATAAAATACTTGTAAAAACTAGTACTGTATGTTCTCTGGAAATCTGGAGATTCAATGTTACTTATTCAAAATCAGAATTGATCTTCAGTGTCAGGGCTGGAACCCCTTTATCTCTTCATTAACCACTACAAGACCCTTCTTTGTTTTGTATCACTGCAGAAGAAACTTTATGGAGTTTATTCTGAAAGATGTGGACAGCAGTGGAGTTGAGAGACATCTCATGAACTAAAGTGATTTGGTCCTGTATGTTGTATAGAAAGATCTACAGTAAACATTTAATTTTTGTGATGACTGAATTCAAGACACATGTCCCAGCAAAGCAGTAAAGCTCCCCCTGTGGGAGTTGGATATATGTAACACGTCAATAACAAGCAGAGGAGAACGGAGGAGTGCTCATGCTGAAAACAAAAGCTCAGATTGTGCAGCACAGCAATTCAACAGTGAACTCTCAAATACTTAAACATTCAGTACAACTTCAATCTAGAAATCAGAACAAAGACAAAATTATTCTCACTAAGCTGTGAGAGAAATGGCAGCTCGCACCTCAGCCGTGACCCTCACTGCCAGACCCAAGACACAAGGACATCAGCTTCAGTGCCTCTGAACCAAGATTGAAATTCACCCCCACAAGTACACAAGAACACTCATTCTCGGGCAGGGGGTCCTGTGCAGCTGTCTCAGGATGTACAAAACAATACCTCCCTCTCTCCACATTACCAGAACAACTTGCAGAGTCACACTCTACTCTGAGAAGAAATCCAGGAGTGCACTCCCATAGCAGGCTTATATGCAAAAGAAATAACAGACAGACATAATAAAACACAGCTCTGTCTGAGAGTAAAGCAACAAGTCCAGCTCTGTATCCATCCAACTGTGATACAAATTCATGTTTCTTGTTGAACACACTGAGAACTTCACATTCTAACAAACTTTCCACATGACTGCAGAACATTTTTGTGTGCTGTGGAGCCAGATAATCCAGAAGACCAGGAGTGCTCCTCTGTAATACCAAGGAACTGCTTCTAATCTTCTGGATGCCTAGACACCTGAAGGCTGTCTCTAATAGAACTAAAGTAGCCTGATAACCTCAGAGTGTTTGAAAAAGAGAGGGCAGACATTTTCATAGAAGTCTCCCCTGGTACCTTCGAGCAGGTTGACAAGAATATATGACTGATCGGTAGCCTCAGTCCTCCAATTCAGTCAGAAGGTCTTAAAGGGAGATATCTTTCTCAGATTTTCTGATGCCATTGTTGTTCTGTCTCTGGGCAGCCTGGGTAATATCGAGGTAATCTGCTACTCTACTTCTTTATTAGCAGAGGAGAGCATGCAGCACTCTTCTCCTTGAACAAATGAACGCAGCACTGAATGGTTCCATGAGACCCATGAGCCTTCACATGAAAATGAAGGTGCTTCCTGGCCTTCTAACCTCTTGTTCTGTGGGAAGGCTGACCAGCTCCATGGTCAACACCCCCTACTGTTTATGCAATGTTCATGACGAGGGTATAGTCACATAAAACACTCTAAGCAGTTAACATTTGTATTTAAGGAAAACCAGCATGCTCATGGAGCGGGGAGGGTGTTTCAAGAGTGCTGGTGCTCCTGATGGGCTCTGTTTGGGTCAGCTTTGGTGCTGACTGGCTCACTAATGGGCTTCCAGCAGGAGGGGTTTAATAGAGTAACGCACAGTGTTGCGGAAACCCACCTGCTGTTTAAGCCAATTAGCTGGGAAAGACTGCAGATGAAAGACAACACGGAGCAAAGCTCTTACTACAAAGGCACACAATCCACTGCTGCCAAACCAAGACTGCATACTATGCATTTTCCATAGTCCACTATTCACTTTCCTGACAATCTCCAAAAGAGAGCTTACTGTGGCCAATTTGTTATTCGTGTTTTTTTTTTCATAATATTTGAAAGTACAAATCTGCAAGAATGAAACACGTAAAGAACCTTGAACAGTCCAGATTTCATTAGCCAGGTGACCTACAATCTCTATCAGAGCTGCCACCATTTTGAAGAAACAGCTATATTTAATAGTGTTCAATATTAACTACCATCTTTCTAAGGCAGTGCTACTGTGCTGTTGCCGCTTCCTGTTAGTGTTACAATGCCAATCTCATATGTCCGTGTACAAAACCTAACTAATATGTATTTGTACAATACCAATCTAATATGTCCTTATACACCTCAACTGACTGAGCAGAATCTGCAAGAGAGACAGAAGAGCCACAGCAATGAGTGCGAGAAGCAGTCAGAGATTTGGACAGTTCAGTTGGGCCTCCTGGTCTGTGCAGACAGTACTGAGTCAGAGCTGGTTCACACACAGAATGCAGGAAGACTGGAAGAAAGGGGGATATCAGGGGGAAACACATAGTAAACAATTCAGAGTGAGGAAAGGGTGGTGTGAAGCAAGTGTGAGAAAGAGACTGAAGCCAAGCTTGGAGACAAGTGAATGTAAAGGTGAAAAGAATAATTCATAATTTCAAGAAAAATCATACACAGACATGGTAGACACATTCTCTTTGGACATTAAAAGAGGAGATGGCAAGGGATCTCTGAACAATAAATTAGTGAAAATAAAAACAAGAGGTACAGTACTTCTTGTACAAACGGTTATATGTGTGAGGTCAGCCAGAAGCAGGATCCTCCTAGAAACAATTAGATGCTACAAGTAACCAAGTGTGATCTCAAATCCGATCCAAGCGATCAAAGTCCTGCAGTGGAATAGACGAGAAGTGCAGAAATTGCCTGCCACTGGTCTAGTAGAGCAATTCCAGTCCTGTTCAAGGACAGTTCCAGTCCTGTAGTAACATAGACTAGAAGAGCTAAGGCTGTCTTCCTCTGGTCTGGAAATGTGATGGAGAGCCCTGATTCAGGACAGCACCTTTCCTGTAGTAAGACAGACTAGAAGAGCTAAGGCTGTCTGCCTCTGGTCTAGAAATGTGATGGAGAGCCCTGATTCAGGACAGCACCTTTCCTGTAGTAAGACAGCCTAGAAGGGCTAAGGCTGTCTGCCTCTGGTCTAGAAGAGTAACAGCTATTCCTATTCCATGACTGCAGCAGTGCTGCAGGTTTGATAATGTTAATCAAATGTTTGTACACACTCTTAGCATTTAATAAAAAAGTTTCCATCCTATTGCTTAACAATCAAGAAGGAAATGTAGATACTGTATGTATATAAAATCCCTCTCCCCATCTGTTTTTTCAGTTTCTGAAATGTAAGCTTTTTTTATAAACAGGAATCATCATCAGTGAGGCTGTAGAATTAAATAAGATGGTGGTTTTGATCAATTAAGTCACAAATTGAGTTAATTAAGGGAAAGCATAGCTCAGGTGAAGTGAAACTAAAAGCAGTGATTGTCCTTTAGATGTTGAGAAGAATTCCTGCAGTTTCCTTGCTTTATTTCCTTTCAGCACCTAAGCCTGTGAACATCACACCAGTCTGCTGCTTTGGACGGGACCTCTTACAGCTCCTATGTGTCTTTCATAATGTAGAGCCCAGAACTGAAGACAGTACTCTGTACAATGTGAAGAAAGGCTCCACACAAAGTTACTTCATTACCTGTACATTTGACAACTCAGATCTGGTCTATTTAACATATGTGCTAGTGACATATTTCTATACAGTCCCGGAGTGTATCTTTCCACTGTTGCTGACAGGTGTCGCACTGGTGGAGGAATATTGAGGGCTATGTGTTGAGGGCTCAGAAGCACTTTTACACCTGTCACAGGGTCCAAAAGTCAGTGACATACTGTAAAACACTTACACAAAGAGTTGTGGGAGTAGGGACTGAGCATATTCTTGAAACTGACATCATGGTTTATTTTTGAGAAATGGATGAATGAGATCATGGGTCATTTAGCTACTAGCAACCCAAACAATGTTCCTGAGCTCTTTCACAGGGACCAACAAATCATTATATTTTTATGTGGTCATGTTGTTTTGTTGTAATCACTGTAAATAATAAGAATTGTTATCATGGATGTTATTGGATATAATCTGTGTTGTAAAAATGGGTTTTAAGCTAAAACCTTCTACCCTCAAACACTGATAACAATAAATACGGTGTCAAGGACAGACACAGACTGAACACACATAGTTGTGGTGTAGTCTAGTCCCTATGGATTATGGACACATGGAGATATTCTGACAAAAATAAACCAGGATGACTCATGGAATGACATACCTGAGAGAGAAAGTCTCAGACCAAACCCAAAAACTAAGAGAAAAAAAGACACACACTGACAGTCACACAAATAATCAGACAGACTCACAAATATGGACATACTGTCATAGACAGAGACCTCAACTAAATTACAAATGCAAAGACAGATACTGATGGTACTGCTGACACAGTGAGACAAACAGAATGATCTATATAGACAGACCAGCACAGACAAGCAGACAATCAGACAGCTTCACAGATATACAGAAAAACTGTTAGCTACAAGAATTATGAGAGACAAGTACTAAAGCTAGACTGAGAGAGACAGTTACATATTCATCCGTCCAGGCAGATTTACACTCAACCATATTTAGGCATCACCGCACAGACACAGAAAACAGGTAAATATTCATGAAAAGGCTAGCAGACTGGCCAACAGACACACAAACAGACATACCAACAGAACAAGAAAATAGAGAGACTAAGAGCCACATAGAGACAGACTCTCAGAAACACAAACACACAGACAGACAAGAAAACAGAAAGACAGAAACTGACAAAGAAGGTAGAGGTGTCAAAGGCCTACAGACAGAGGAACAGACTGATAGTTGGAGATAGAGGCTAATAACAAGGCAGAAAACAAGAAAACACACGGGGATAGGCAGAAAGATCAGACAGGATTTGTTGATCAGGACAAATGTGACAGAGAAAGACAGAGATGCTATACAGGAAAGGCAGCAGACAGATGTAGAGACTAGCAGACAGACTGGAATACAGGGTGAATAACACAGTACTGCACACAGACAGAAAGAGGCTGTACTGAGGGACAGAGTGTGTGGAGAGGCAGCTGCCCCACACAGGAGGTGGGAAGAGCCGTACCCAGGGTGTGTGGGTCAGGGGGCCTGGCTCGGCGCCGCAGTTTGGGCCTCCTCTTGTCCCGGGCCTCCAGCAGCTCTCTAATGTGCTGCGACACTGAGAAACAGACCACACCGTCACCCAGTGCACCAAAGTGATAAAAGTGGAGCCACACACACACAGCTCCTAACAGAACCAACAGACCATACAGCACAGAGTATGAATGCAAATATAGTCTTTTCATACTATGCAAACATAAAACAGTCTCAACATAAAATGTGACGATGGTAAGGAACTCCACCTGGATTTCACACTCACTTTAACAATGAGCTGGGCCATGAAACAGCAAAGACACAAATACACATTCCACCCTCTGACAGCGCACTGAACAAGGCCAGAATTGGCACAATTCACCATAGGCCCTTTCTATAGTACAACATGCACTCAGTTTTTTTTATTTATTAATTATTCAAAATTGCCCTCATACACAGCGCCCAAGCAAGATGAGATAGGTACACGTACATGGAAACTCAGACGGTCTGAATTGAAAACGTTTCTATTTTTGAAGTGGATTGGGGTTTTCGATAAGACGTTCAGTTAATTCTCATGGTCTAAACATACAAATACACCTTACCAGTCCTGCTAAGAACAAAACAAATCCATACATCTATCCACTTTCTAAGCAATTTATCCAATACAAGGTTGTGGGGAATCTGCAGCCTATCCCAGCAAGCAATGGGTGCATGGCAGGAGTGACAAAATATGGGGTGTGATTGTGAAGTAGGTAGGCCTCTTGCTAGAGAGGTGTTGGTTGCTAAGCAACCGCAGCTGTAGGAACATGGTAATCAAATGAGCAACAGCTGTAGGCAGTCTTATAATAAATTAAGCTATAGTAAGACCCTAGCTCCCATATCATAAGTAGTCTTTCTCAGTACTAGTGGAGCAGGAGTGCTTGTGGTGCTTTCAGTGCCTACCTGAGAGGAAGTTATGTGCTGCAAGTGAGCCGGTGCCGTGTGAGCACAGCAGCCACATTTATAACAGAAGGCTTGTGGTGGCTTTGGTTAGTGTATTAGCAGATAGCTGTTTCATTGTGCACTGTCCTGAAAGGGAAGGATTTGGGACAAGAATTTTGGAGGGAATTGGGATTTAGTTGTTATAAACGTTTCTGTTTTCCTGCAAGAGGGACAGGTTAGAGCAGCAGTTCCAGAGGGGACTGGGTTGTGCGTTTATGATTTGTGCAATAATGAAAGTATACTGGAAAGGGCAGAGTAAAAACAGCAATTCCAGAAAGGATTAGAAGATTAGAAAATCTGTTTTATATTTAAAATAAATAGTTCAGAAGAGATACTCAATTACCAGGCCCCCGGGGTGAAATACAGGGGCCCTCATTGTAGGATACAAGTTAAGGAGTTGTGGAAAGGGTTTATCTAACTACTGATCTCTGGTTGTAGGCACATGGTGAAGATGCTTAGATATGAGATACTGATTTATAGTGAAGACAATGAGGTCTGGGCACAAGGGAACTGCACCAGAAGCTGTGAGTAATGTAAGTAAAGGCAGATGTGGCTGAGAGGGCAAAAAAGAGACCTGTAGTCCAAGGGTGACTGGTAGGGAGTGAGTGAGCCAATAGCCATCGTGAGCGAGTTACAGCAGTTAGCTGGAGCCTGGACCGAGGTGCGAGAGTAGACTCTGAGTGAAAGAGGGGGCAGGAGGCTCCATGAGGGGTGTTGAGGATCAGGGAGGCTCCTAGAGAAAAGAGTCAGCAAGGAGCAGTTAAGACTTGTGAAGAGTTGCATTCCAGGTTGTTACCATGTTGGTCATTAAATAATTAAATAAGGCAGTAGAGTGGGACTGGCCAAACGAGAACAACCAAGTTGAGGATCTTCAAATGCTACTGTTGAAAACGACAAACAGAAAAAGAGGTGAGAGATTCACTGGGCATGGAGTCCATGAGAATGTTGTTATTATTTATTATGTTTGTAATATACTGTCTATATTGTATGGTATTACCTGTTGTACTGTGTCATCTGCTGTAATGTGTATGTCCCCAGAGATCTGTGCAAATAAGAATTCCTATGTACATGTACAGTGGTGTGAAAAAGTGATTTCTGATTTCTTATTTTTTTGCATTTTTGTCACACTGAAATGTTTCAGATCATCAAACAAATTGAAATATTAGACAAAGATAACACAAGTAAACACAAAATGCAGTTTTTAAATGAAGGTTTTTATTATTAAGGGAAAAAAAAATCCAAACCTACATGGCCCTGTGTGAAAAAGTGATTGCCCCCCCTGTTAAAACATAAATCAACTGTGGTTTATCACATCTTTGGAAAGCTGAGTTCAATTTCTCTAGCCATACCCAGGCCTGATTACTGCCACACCTGTTCTCAATCAAGAAATCACTTAAATAGGACCTGCCTGACAAAGTGAAGTAGACCAAAAGATCCTCAAAAGCTAGACATCATGCTGCGATCCAAACAAATTCAGGAACAAATGAGAAACAGTAATTGAGATTTATCAGTCTGGAAAAGGTTATAAAGCCAATTTTTAAAGCTTTGGGACTCCAGCGAGCCATACTGAGAGCCATTATCCACAAATGGCGAAAACATGGAACAGTGGTGAGCCTTCCCAGGAGTGGCCGGCCGACCAAAATTACCCCAAGCGCGCAGCGATGACTCATCCAAAAAACCCCACAACAACATCCAAAGAATTGGAGGCTTCACTTGCCTCAGTTAAGGTCAGTGTTCATGACTCCACCATAAGAAAGAGACTGGGCAAAAATGGCCTGCATGGTAGAGTTCCAAGACAAAAACCACTGCTGAGCAAAAAGAACATAAAGGCTCGTCTCAGTTTTGCCAGAAAACATCTTGATGATCCCCAAGACTTTTGGGAAAATACTCTGTGGACTGACAAGACAAAAGTTGAACTTTTTGGAAGGTGCGTGTCCCATTACATCTGGCGTAAAAGTAACACAGCATTTCAGAAAAGGAACATCATACAGTACCAACAGTAAAATATGGTTGTGGTAGTGTGATGGTCTGGGGCTGTTTTGCTGCTTCAGGACCTGGAAGACTTGCTGTGGTAAATGGAACCATGAATTCTGCTGTCTACCAAAAAATCCTGAAGGAGAATGTCCGGCCATCTGTTCGTGACCTCAAGCTGAAGCGCACTTGGGTTCTGCAGCAGGACAATGATCCAAAACACACCAGCAAGTCCACCTCTGAATGGCTTAAGAAAAACAAAATGAAGACTTTAGAGTGGCCAAGTCAAAGTCTTGACCTGAATCCGATTGAGATGTTGTGGCATGACCTTAAAAAAGCGGTTAAAGCTTGAAAACACTCCAATGTGGCTGAATTACAACAATTCTGCAAAGATGAGTGGGCCAAAATTCCTCCACAGCACTGTAAAAGACTCATTGCCAGTTATCGCAAACGCTTGATTGCAGTTGTTGCTGCTAAGGGTGGCCCTTTTTTTTCCTTTAATAATAAAAACCTTCATTTAAAAACTGCAGTTTGTGTTTACTTGTGTTATCTTTGTCTAATATTTCAATTTGTTTGATGATCTGAAACATTTCAGTGTGAAAAAAAAAAAGAAATCAGGAAAGGGGCAAACACTTTTTCACACCACTGTACAGATGGCAGTGAACTCCTCTACTCTACACTTTACTGTACTCCTCTACTCTTTACTGCATTTTGACCTCAGAGGAGGTCATTTAAGGATCGAGGCATGAAAAATATGTTATGGCACAGAGGGCGATGAGTCACAAGTACGAAACTGTGAGCCTGAGAGTCCACAAGCCGAGCTCTGACGGACTGCATGTGAGAAAACAGTAAAGCATGCCTCGTGTCCTACAGACGAGGAGGCATTTAAGAGCACCACTCTTGGAGGACAGTGTGTGTGCAAGGGAAAAATAGAATGAAAAGGCTTCCCCAACAGACTGTGACAGATTTGATGGATAACATCCTTAAAGCGATGGCTTGTCCCATGGCCTCATACAGGATACAACTTGGATGGGTGCCAGTCCATCGCTGGGCACACACTGACAGAAATACACTCACATGAGGGCCAAATTTCCCAGAAGTCAATTAACTTACTAGTATGTCTTTGGACTGTGGAAGGAAACTGAACTCCCTAAGTATACCATTGTGAACAAGAGGAAAACATGTAGTCCCCATGCACATAACACTCCAGGTTTTGAACCCAGGCCCCCAGTACTGAGAGGCAGCAATGCTAACCACTGTGCCACAATGCCACCAGCAAAACAAACCATCAGAAACAAAATCAATCACAGGCTAGGCTCTCATGCCTGAGTTGACTGGAGCATTGTCTATTCAATTCAAAAAAGCTAAATTCAGTATAACCAGTATTGGTCAGTTCAATAACTCCAATTAAGTGCAGTCCAACCCAATTCCATGACATTCAGTGCACCTAAACTTCATTTCAGTCCAATTCTGTCCAGAGTAGCAATTTGGAGGGTACTATATCTAGAGTGGCACTGTGGAAGGTATTCTAGTAGGGCGAGTTGAATTTAGTAATAATCCTTATATTTATATACTATGGCACTTTTCTGGACACTCCACTCAAAGCACTTTACAGGTAATGAGGATTCCCCTCCACCACCAATGTGTAGTCGCCCCAGGATGATACGATGGCAGTCAAAGTACTCCAGTACGCTTACCACACACTAGATAGCAGTGGGGAGGAGAAGAGAATGATGAAGCTGATTCATAGATGGGGATTATTAGGAGGTCATGACTGGTAAAGGCCATTGGTAATTGGGCAAGACACTGGGGTTAGGACCCCTATCCTTTTCAAGAAAATGCCCTGGGATTTGTAATGACCACGGAGAGTTGCGACCTTGGTTTTACGTCTCATCCAAAGGACTGTGCCTTTCTACAGTATAGTGTCCCCATTACTGTACTATGGGATTAGAACCCACACATACCATAGGGTGAGCACTCCCTTCAAGTCCCACTAACACCTTTTTCAGCAGCAACCTTAGCTTTCCCAAGAGGATTCTTAAGAAGTACTGGCCACGCTTACAACTGCTGAGCTTCAGTGGTTGCCAGTTATGAGTTAAGATAAGATCTCTTTATTGGCCATTTACAATTTCTTGTATTAAGAATTTGTCTTTTCGCATACCTCAACTTGCTCTCCATGAGACACACACAGACAGAGAAAGAGGCTTGGAGTCAGAGCGCAGGGTCGGCCATTTATACAGCACCCCTGGAGTTGGGGTTAAGGGCCTTGCTCAGGGTCCCAAGAGATTAGGATTCCTCTGCCGGCCACGGGATACGAACCGGCAACCTTCTAGCCTCAGCCACAGATCCTTAGCTGCAGAGCCACCGCACCACCCTGTTGCAGGGTGATATAACTTCAGGTTACCTGGTTTACTCATGTAACCAGGGTTAACACCTCTACTCTTAATGTGAGATTGAAATGGAAGACACAAAATTTCCTACAGCACAATGTCCTTGGTTACCATACTATAACACTGTTGTGGAAATTTTGGGCCATTGGAAAGAGCACCACTTTACAAATCCGGCTAAACTACTTACAGAGAACTTATTTTACTAGCTTAGGATGTGAAATTTGGCTTTTAGCTGGTAATACCGCTGTCACTAGAGTACAGTCCAGTCAATCTCTCAGTTCACACAAGTATAGTTATTACTAGTCTTTACCAATGTAACAATTTCACAAGAGTCTCATTTAGCCTTTATCCTCCCTTTCAACCAGTACAACCCAGATACTCTCTAAGTCCACAAAGTTGAACTCATTAGCTATCAATCTTCCATTCTTAACCAGTAAAACATACATACTCTTCTAGCCCATACCAGCACAGGGTACTGTACCAGTACTGCCCACTCACTCTTCCAGTCTATACCAGTACATTTCACTTGCTTTTCCAGTGTATACAGGTAGGGACTATTCACACCCCAAGACTCCATGTGATTAGTCAGTGCTAATAAATATATTGTTCTAAAAAAGTAACAGCAAGAACCTGAGAAACAGAGGGAGAGATGGTGGGGCACTTGAAGGAAGAGAGTGAGAGAGAGGAATGTGGAGGCCAGGTGGAACAAGATTGAAGATAAAAAAGGCAGACAGAATCCAACGAAGAGAAATAGTGGGAACATCAATGGTGAAGCAGGAGGCGAGTTGTAAGAAAATGGTAAGATGAGATGGAGAGAGGAGGATGAGACAGCAAAGAATGAGTGCAATAGCAGGCCTTAGCAGATACAGAGAAGAAGAGTACAGCAATAGGAGGTAAGGTTCAACAGACAGGAGGGAAGAAAATAATTGAAGGTAGAAAGAAATATAGGCAGGTTAAATACTGAGAATCAAAATTAACATCAGGATCAAGAAAGATCTACTCAAAGAAGACAACAGGACAGATGGAGAATGAAAGTAAGAAATGAAAATAAATAATAAGGAATAAAATGGATTACACAAAGTAGAAAAAGCAAAGGGGAACAAAAATAATTGAGGGAGACAGGAAAATAAAGATGACACCAGATTCAAGTCTGGGACACAAAAAGTAGCAACATTATAAATCCCACTAGGAAACAGGAACAGCAGAAGCCACAGGATCCATCACCAATGGGAGCCGTTTCAGTGGTGCCAATGCACAGTACAAGCTGTAAACAGCAGCAGCTACATCAGTAGCACCGAACAGTAGCAAAAGCAGCTGCAGTCACAGTAATGGCAGTGGTAGACAGAGCTGTAGTATTAAATAGTAGCAGCAAATAGAGCAGCAGTGTTAAACGCGAGGCAAATTGATAGCAAATAGCGATGGCAGTGCAACCAAGGATGCATATTCCCGATCCATCCACTAAAAACTCCGTGGGAGAATCCATGGCACCCGGCTCATCAATATTCATTTATACACCATCCAAATCCTAAATTAACTGAAGCTCCAATTCCAATTCCTTTGCTTAAACTCATCCTGAACCCTAAATCAACCAAAAAGTTCTATATCCTGAACCCTGTGAGTCTGGAACAAGTACTAAGCAATGTTGTTTAAGCTAATACTCTCTCTTCATGAAATGTGCAGACGAGCTCTTCAGGTCAACTAGCTACTGGCAACCACATCACCCCCTTGTTTGTAACCTTTTTTTTCACATTCTAATTCTGACCCCTCTCAACAGCCGGTAAGTACAACCTGTAGGAGCCATGTTTCTTAGCATAGTTCTGGAGCGTGAAATGGGTGGATCAGCAGCTCCCCACCTGCGCCTCTGTGCCTTACCCTTAGTGTCATTGAGGGGGTCCATGTGCCGGTAAATATAACCCTCTAGGTAGGAGTGGAACTTGGGTGTTGGTGGGAAGAAGTCAAGGCAAATGGCCATCAGCTCCCAGCCACGCTCCAGGCTGTCATAGCGGAAGTTCTCTGTGGTCTGGCGGCACAGCTGAATGTAGAGTTCGTCCCGCAGTCCTTGGCAGCTCCAGCCCTTCACCACGATCTCCAGAGCCACGTTCAGGGGGTCTGTCTTGGCTCGCCGGTCACCCATGTACATCTGGATGAGCTTGAAGATCTCCACTGCCTCCTTCTTCACCCCACGGTCTGTTGTCATGATCATGGGCTTCTTGATCGACTCACTGCTCCAGGCTAGCATGTTGGCAATGGACACTTTGCGCCGGAACAGTCCCTGGGGAGACAACACAGACAGGAAAACGGACAGGAAGAATGAAAGAACACTAGGAAAAATGAACACTGGAACATGAGAACAGCAAAAGTAGTAAGGATAGAATGTAGGAGCATTAATTCTAGAATTATGGAAAGGCTATTTTGCCCATCTATGCTTGTTTGCTCAATCCTAACTTGATACATAAGCACTCAGGAAAGACAAAGCATAGTATAATGTGAGGAAACCTCTGAGGCAGATCGTCTTTCCCTCAGGCATACACACTAAAACTTGTAACACAGTCACATACAGTAAATGGAAGAATCAAAACTCTAATTCAAAGTATTCAAAGAATCTCTGCTACAAGAAATTGAAAGTCCTGATTTAAACATCTTTATCTGGTTACTATTTCAAATATTTGTCATCCTTTTAGCATTCTGACTTCAAATTGCTTCGTGAAAAGGTTGGTTCTTTGGAAATCGACTCTCTTTTTGCCCCTGGTTGGTACTTTCTCTCCTCTCAAGTAGCTACTGAGAAACTGACCTGCAAGACTACAAGCAAAGAACTGTGAATCAGTGGATTGCTCCACTTCTCCCTCAATAAATTTGTACAGTACCTGTGGTATAAAAACCAACCATCTGCATGACATTCAACCTCAAGCCCTTCATGATACAAAACTATAGTAGTTTCTAGATAGTTGAACTGGGGCCCACATTTGGAAGTAATGTCAGATGGAAAGCAATGGATTCTGAACATTTACTTCACCGTCCACTATCTGGGAAGCAGATGGCAGCCTGGGAAGAGGGTCAACATGGGCAGCCTTCAAGAAATGATCCACAATAATGAGGATCACTGAACACTGTTGGAAGCATTGAAGCCACCTGATGAAATCAGTGGAAAAGTTTGGAGAGGCTGTTGAAGGCATGCAGGGAGTGAACGAGAATGCTTGGTTTGGTTGCATGTTGTGACAGGCCGCAACAAAGGAGGCAATGTCATCCCACTTTTTTGACCACCAGAAGTACCGTTGGACGAGCTCTAAAATCCATTGAACGCGTAGAAGGCCCACCTGCCTCGAGATGTGACCTCACTGTAGGACATTGGATCTGATACACTGAGAGACATACAGCTTGCCAGGTGGGGTATCCAGAGGTGCGGGATCAGATGCCACTGTTATTTTCATTGCCTCCTACACAGATAAGGGAGTGGCTCTGATGATGCAGGTAGTGGAATAATGTTTTCGGGCTCTTCTGAGGAGTCATCAGGGGAATGATTCTCTATGTATGCCAGGTTTTTATGACCAGTGAGTGCAAGAAATAGATGAGTTTCGCCTCCAGTTCTTGAAGATTAGTTTCATTGCCAAGAGTTCCTGATTGCCTACGTTGCAGTTTCTCTCTGCAGAGAGTTTCCTGGAGAAGTAAGTGACAGGTGAAGGGAGATGGACCTGAATATTTTTACAGGATGGCCCCCAATCCCACATTTGATGCATCTACCTCTAGCTCAATGGGCAAGTAAGGTTGAGGGTGCCACAAAAAAAGAGCTGTAATGAAGCAGCTCTTTGGCTCTGTGAAAGCCCTGTATGCCTCTGGAATCCATCTTCCCTGACCAAGATCCTTCTTTGTGAGGACTGTGATGGGGGCCATGACCAAACAGAAAGTGCAGTAGAAACTCGCAAATCCCAGGAGCGACGTTTTAGCGAGGTGTGAGTGGTTTAGCCTTGTAGCACTGAGACCTTTGGGTCCATTTGGAGACCTTGAGAGAAGAAATTGTATCCCACGAACAGTACCTCAGGCATGTGGAACTCACAGTTCTCCAGCTCTATATACAAGTGGTGATAGAGTACCAGGTCAGGACAGGTCAGGGATCACCATACAGTATATTCATGATGGCCCTGTTACGATCCCTGCCTCTCGGCAACGGAGGAGGCAGAAGTAGGCGTAGTCCCTATCCATCAGTTCACCTATCAGTTTTCCCATTCACCACCACACCCCCGTCTCATCCTACTTAAACACCTGTCCTTCCCTACCTCGTTGCTCAGTATTGGTTTTCCCTTTCGAGCTTCCTGGTTGCGCTTCCTCTACTCTGTGTTTGTCTTGGATTTCGGTTTACGGTTTTTCCCTTTGGACTTCGGCTTTTCGGATCTCGGCTTGGATTGGTACTTTCGCTCTGTTTTGGATTACTGGCTACCTCTGGATTCTCGGATTGCTCTACGGACTACAACTTCGGATCACGCTTGGGCTTCGGTACACGTTCCCTTTCGGATATCTTGCTTCCCCTGGACTCTCGGCTCGTTCCTACGATTACGGTTTGGTTTCGGATTACGACTTGGCTTTGTTCGCTCCTGCAAGTGGGTTCACTCACTGGTTCGGTCCCTATTACCGAACTTGTAACAGAATACTAAGCCATTTAACATGGACCCAGCGGAGCAACAGGAGATTCGCTCGGCTTTGGATCAGCACGGACAAGCCTTACTCCAGCTCCAGGCTTCTGTCCAACAGATCTCTGCGCACCTGTCTGCAATGCCGCCCATCGGCAATCTAGGAAGCAACGCTGGAGCTGCCGCTTCGGCTCCGCCCCCGCCAGCTGCTACACCTGCCCCTCGACCTCTTCCACTAACTCCACCTGACAGGTTTGACGGCAACCCTACCAAATGTCAGGGCTTCTTAGCACAGTGTGCGCTGGTTTTCAGGCTCCATCCGGAAACTTTTTTTTCTCCTCAGGACAAGATCGCCTTCATAGTTTCACTGCTAACCAGCTGCGCTCTGGAATGGGCTACTGCTCTGCTTGATCGCGGGGCTCCTGAAATTCAGGATTATGATCTTTTTTTAGAAAAATTTAAGGGGGTTTTTTGTCGTCCCGTAGTTGGCCAAGACTCTGCCTTCCGCCTCTCCTCCATCCACCAAGGCCGCCGGTCTGTACATGATTATGCTATTGATTTTCAAGTAGCGGCAGCAGAGACTCACTGGGACGATGAGGTCCTTATTTTTCTTTTCCGTCAAGGACTCAGTGAAGAAATTAAGGACCATCTGGTAAATATGCCACAATTGGGCAATACCTTGGAGGAAGTTATTTCACAGGTTTTGCAATTAGAACTCAGAATTCGTCATAGGAGTGCTGAGAGATCCCGGTCCCCTATACTAGAGGCTCCTCGGCTATCACCTTTCAGATCTGCCGACTCGGAACAACCTAAGGGGCCTATAACCTAATCCGCATTCGGGAGGGGGATGAATGGAAGACGGCATTTATGACAACCCATGGACATTACGAATATTTGGTCATGCCCTTTGGTTTGGTTAATGCTCCAGCAGTGTTTCAGTCTTTTATTAATGACATCTTTCGTGATCTCCTACAAAGATTTGTCTTGGTTTATCTAGATGACATATTAATTTTTTCTGATTCTTTCCAGGATCATGTTCTCCATGTCAGAGAAGTACTCTCCCGGCTCATTAAGAATAAACTATAAGTCAAACTAGAGAAGTGTACCTTCCATACTTCGAGGATTCACTTTTTAGGGTACGTCATATCGCCGGAGGGGGTGGAAATGGATTCGAGTAAAGTCTCGGCGATTACTGATTGGCCCACTCCCAAGAATCTCAAACACATTCAACGATTTCTCGGCTTTGCTAACTTTTACAGGAAGTTTATTCGAAACTTCAGCTCGGTGGTTACTCCCATAACCTCTTTGACCCGTAAAGGACCTAAACAAGGCAAATGGACCCCTCAAGCCGAAGAAGCATTTCAGCGTCTGAAACATCTGTTCACTACAGCCCCCATCCTAAAACACCCTGATCCAACTTTGCCCTTTGTGGTAGAAGTGGATGCTTCTGGCCATGGTGTGGGTGCGGTTCTCTCCCAACGTCATGGAGAAAAACAGATTCTTCATCCCTGTGCCTTCTTCTCTAAGAAGTTATCCCCTGCCCAAATGAACTACAATGTCGGTAACCGTGAGCTCTTGGCCATTAAGCTGGCATTGGAGGAATGGAGGCACTGGTTAGAGGGTGCTCATCACCCTTTTTTAATTTTCACTGATCATAAAAACCTGGAGTATCTGCAGTCGGCCAAACGTCTTTGTCCTTGCCAGGCTAAGTGGTCCCTTTTTTTTTCCAGATTCAATTTCTTGATCACCTACACTCCAGGTTCCAAGAACGTCAAGGCAGACGCCCTTTCACGGATCCACGACCCCCCTGAGGCCGAATTGATTCCAGAACCCATCATCCCATCTGGTAAGTTCCTGGCAGCGGTAAGATGGGACATTGAGGTAATTGTCCGACGAGCCTTGGTAGGGCAGACGGTACCTCCTCGGTGCCCTCAGGACAAGTTATTTGTCTCTAATTCTGTCAGATCGGCAGTTTTACAATGGGGACACGACTCCCGTTTCGCCGGACACCCTGGATTCCACCGTACCTTGGATTTCATCTCCAGAGACTTCTGGTGGCCAACTATGGCCAAGGATGTCAAGGAATATGTCCAGGCCTGCTCTATCTGCTCCCAAATGAAGTCTTCCCGGATGAGGGCAGCGGGCCTTCTTCAACCCTTACCCATCCCGGACCGTCCTTGGACCCACCTCTCAGTAGATTTTATTACTGACCTTCCACCCAGACATGGACACACGACTATTATGGTGGTGGTAGACCGTTTTTCCCAAATCTGCTCATTTTTATTCCCCTACCATCTTTAACTACAGCTCGAGAACTAGCAGAATTGTTTGTACAGCATATCTTCCGACTGCATGGCATCCCTAAGGATATTGTTTCTGATAGGGGTCCTCAATTTGTCTCCCGGTTTTGGAGGGCCTTCTGTAAGTCACTGGGCGCCTCAGTCTCACTTACCTCAGCTTATCACCCTCAGGCCAACGGTCAGACAGAACGAATGAATCAGGAACTGCTGACCTATTTACGGACTTATATCTCCTCTACCCATGATAATTGGGTGTCCTTGCTCCCATGGGCAGAGTATGCACACAATTCTTTGTATACCACATCGACTGGCATGTCTCCCTTTAAGTGTGCCTTAGGTTATCAGCCTCCTCTTATCCCTGACTCCCATCCCAACACAGAGGTACCTTCGGTTCAGGACTACATCTCTAACCTGAAGACCTTCTGGAGGAAGGCCAAAGCCACTCTTCTTTGCACCTCCGCTCAGCAGAAGAAGGTGACTGATCGGCGCTGTCGTATCCCACCCAGACTTCGACGTGGTCAGTTTGTTTGGTTATCTACTCGTAACCTCCCTCTTAAGCAACCGTCTGGCAAGCTTGCTCCCAGGTACATTGGTCCTTTTCGTGTCCTCGCCCAGATCATCCCTGTAACTTACAGACTGGCCTTGCCTCCTACCCTTCGGATCCACCCTACTTTCCATGTTTCCCTCCTTAAACCCTTTCACAGATCTACCCTGTCGAAACCGCAACAAAAACCCCCACCGCCTCGAGTGATTGATGGACTCCCTGCTTACACGGTCAATAAAATCTTGGATTCCCGATGGTCTCGTGGAGTCCTACAATATCTCGTCGATTGGGAAGGCTACGGTCCGGAGGAGCGCTCGTGAGTTTCAGAGAAGGATATTCTGGACCCCAACCTCATCCAAGACTTCCACCTTAACTTCCCGGATCGTCCCGTTAGGGCGTCAGGGGGGGGTAATGTTACGATCCCTGCCTCTCGGCAACGGAGGAGGAAGAAGTAGGCGTAGTCCCTATCCATCAGTTCACCTATCAGTTTTCCCATTCACCACCACACCCCCGTCTCATCCTACTTAAACACCTGTCCTTCCCTACCTCGTTGCTCAGTATTGGTTTTCCCTTTCGAGCTTCCTGGTTGCGCTTCCTCTACTCTGTGTTTGTCTTGGATTTCGGTTTACGGTTTTTCCCTTTGGACTTCGGCTTTTCGGATCTCGGCTTGGATTGGTACTTTCGCTCTGTTTTGGATTACTGGCTACCTCTGGATTCTCGGATTGCTCTACGGACTACGACTTCGGATCACGCTTCGGCTTCGGTACACGTTCCCTTTCGGATATCTTGCTTCCCCTGGACTCTCGGCTCGTTCCTACGATTACGGTTTGGTTTCGGATTACGACTTGGCTTTGTTCGCTCCTGCAAGTGGGTTCACTCACTGGTTCGGTCCCTATTACCGAACTTGTAACAGGCCCGTGCTGGTGTTAAAAGCTATCTTCCTTTCATCCTCTTCTGATTTGCACCAGGTTGTAGGCCCTCCTCAATTTGAGAAAAAAAAAACGTAATCTGGCAGAACCTCTCCAGGAGTGAGCATATGAATATTGGTTCTTGACAGTGATTTGGTTCAAGTCCTGATAATAGATGCCCTGTCTTAAGGAGCCATCTTGCTCCTCACAAGGGGCAGACCATGGGGCATACAAAAGACAGAAATGGTTTTGTGATGAGTTTTTCCAAGACTGAGACTCAGAGGAATAGTCTGCAGAGTGATGACTCCAAAGCTGAGGACTCTTCCATCCAGGGCTTTAACATTAAATGGACCTGTTGTGGGAGCTGGAAAAGGCACTTAGCCGAGCTAGGGTGCTATGTTCTCGCTGTGTTCATATGGATTTCCTCCATGTGCTCTGGTTTCTTCCCAGAGTCCTAAGACATAATGGTAGGTTCATTTGCTTCTGAGAAAATTGGATCTGGTATGAGAGTGTGTGTGTCTGTAAGTGCCCTGCATCCCATCTGTTGCTTGCTGGGATAGGCTCCAGTTCCCCCTTAACCCTAAACTGGATAAAGCAGGTAAAGAATGGATGTATGGGAAGAACTGGCTGTGCAAGTGTGTCAAAGCTTCTGTGCTCTTCAATGTGTCTCACCTGTGTATGCTTGTTGAAGTGTTTGGACGCCCAATTCTCGATATCTGTCTCTGAGGAAGGCTTCCGCAGCGTGAATTCTGGGAAGACACAGCTGGCACTTGGCATCATGTTGCGGGCGTTCCGACTGTTCTCGAACTGGGCACAGGCTCCAAGGTCCTCGGACTGAGAGAGAGACAAGGTGGGGAAGACAGGACAAATGTCAGACCTCATGTCTCACACTGTCAGCGAACGAAAAAAGAATTAATGTTAATTAACTTTACTTCTGGTTTCTAGCCTTGCAAGCTATTTTGACTTAAAGGCTATTAAGTCAAAATGTCAAAAAATTATAAAACGGTGACTGAGCACTGTATCATAAACTTGAAATAATAATTAGCACTAACCACATTATTCTTATTATTTGTTTTATTGCATTTGAGGTAATAATTTTAATGACTGAAAAATATCAATACCACTAGAGATGGCAATTTCAGGCTATCCAACAGCAGGTATATAAGTATGTTTAATTGTTTTATCTAAATCTCTTTGAAATAAAGGCTATTATATCTGCAGCTGGAACTGCAGAAGAGACATACAGTAAAAGAGACTCAAAAATATAATGATTAGCTTGCAGAGTAGAAAAAAGCCTGACTTAAAAAATGCTATGGTCCTGCATACTAAACAGTGATAAAAGTGAATACATTAATCAAGTATTACATTATCCACTGATAAAGCCATCATTATTTTAATATTAAAATCTGACTGTGACAACCATAAAAGCAAGTTACAGTAAACCAGTAAGTAGGCAAATCATAATGCCACAGTTTTCTAGGAGGTTAAATACAGGACAGAGGCTTAATGACTATCAGAATTCTTCTGGAAACTACCTGTCAAAACCAGTGCTTGTATTGAAAGTGAAAGTGTTGGCATGAAAGTGTAGCGTGCTGAAGAGACCAGCTACATTATTTTCTGTACCTTTAATTGTTGTCCAATGGACGTACCTCTGCTGCTGAGAGATTTTCAGATAATTCAGAAGAAAGAAGGCCTCTTTGAGCAGCTACTGCACACCAATGCAGTTACAATTTCAGTATGATTCAGGACAGTATCACGTAATACTATTTCATTCATAACTTTAGCAAACTGTCTTTTTTATTTAGCTGTTAAGTACAGTAAATTGCAACATAAAATGCAAGACCATCTTTGTTGTGGGTTGCTAACAAAACAAAACCGATGTGGTACTTTTAATTTAAACACAAAATCCTTCACACATATTATTCAACATACTCTTAGATCTATGGCTATACAATTTTTTTTCACTATTCAGACAGAATTTGTGCACTCTAGAATACCCAGATTAGGTTTTACCGCATACGCCTTTTTTCTTAGATTAGCTACAGTATGAGTAACATAGACATTACACAACCATATATTTTTGTTTTGACATAGTTCTTAACTGGCACAAAGCCATGTTTGGCTTTGCAGATGTTTTCTTTATCCTACTTAACATTAAACCTTTTTTATTTTTATAGAGATCAGAAAAATGAGATCAAACTCTCACTCCAGTGACAACGCAAGGAGTATCCATTTACTGTATACTGCAGGATGTTTCACTGGAGTAACCTCAATTGAATCATCTTGTTCAAGGGTACGACCCTTAGAGGAAAATTATTTTTCCTCTATACCAGCTTACTGGGCTTCTCCATGAGTTATCTCATGGAGTTATCTCACATTCTCACGAGATCATATTCTCATGTAGATATCTCATAGTGATCTCAAATTTACCCTGCTATGTCCAAGTTCTTATAATACATATACCGGTTTGGAAATACTGGTCCTGAGCAAAAGGCACCACTTACTGGTCCACTGACACTACTTACAGTAGCAACCTGTTTTTTCTTGGAGGTTCTCCATCCCAGGACATGTAGCTCTTAGGATACTTTTTCGGAAATATGCTCAGGTAAAATAAGGTAAAAAATTAATTAAAGAAAATCTATAAGCCTATAAGCTGAGGTTGAAATATCTGAGATAAAGGATATCATGTGTTAATCATGCAGCTAATGAGAAGGATTGGGGACGTTGTTGAGCTCATTTTGTGTTCTTTGACATTTCACTTTTGCCTTATTTTAATTTTTTAGCACTTTTGACCTATAATGTCTGAATGAGAACTGCAATTAAAAGTGGCAACATTTTGCAAATCCACTTAGTCTTTCCTGTCTCTCACTACAGTGCCCCTATATCCTACCCCATACGAATGATCAAACAGTATCTGATCTGTCAACGTCTGTAGTAATAGAGCTGTTGTGTCTGTGGCAGTCTCCTTCAGGTAATATCCGAACTACCCAGATTAAAATAAAACACAAATATCAAGTGTTCAGCTGCAAAACAAGGACAAAAACTGTTTAGGAATTGCAGCAGAATCTAGAGATATACACCATGCAGGTAAGTGGAGTGGACTGTTACTAGCTGTATTTCAGGAAGCACTATGTGGAAACCATAACATGAGGATGTGGATGGATTAGCAGTTCAACCTATTTGAGCTTCACAAGAAAGAAAGCAAACAGATAGTGTGTGGAAGTGCAGGCTAGAAGTCCAGAAAATGCTTACAGATACCTAAAAGGTCAATTTCTGGTTCTGTTGTACACACCACCTCATGCACAAGCATTAGAGAAGAGTCAAAGGATACCGACATGCATATACAGACAACCCAACTGTATACAAATGATGACACCCAAGGAAGTGCAAATGTAATCGCACAAACCACCAACGGGCTTGTTCAATTAATAATGCATTCAACTCTAGGGCAATGCCTGCTACATGAAAGTGAGAAAGTGAGGGAGGGGGATTGTTCCTCTCTATTCTCAATTATGTCCCCTACTAGGCTTCTTCTCACCCTCACGCGGGAGCCTCCTGTTTGAACTCTGCTGCCCGTCTGACACGTTTTCCAATTAGCACACATGGCGAGATCAGGGAAAATCCCACCAGCAGAGATGAGCGACCGCGTCTTTGTTAACTGTTCTGCAGCTGGTGTCGAATACATGGCTGTGTGAAAGAGGGGGGATAGAGGTGTTCTCTTTCTTTAACAGAAGCCTTGCAGACAGTGAGCACAGCATACAGTGGCGGATAGTAAACAAATGGTACATGTGGGAAAACCAGGTAAGACACTGAGTTTGGGAATGATACTCATTTTAAGACATCAAGACTCTGCACTAACGTATTTAACCCACCCAAAAAGTTCCATGAAGGCAACATCTTAGAATCCATCCATCCAATTGCTTACTGCTTCATCTAATTCAGAGTTGAGGGGGAGCTGGAGCCTATCCCAGGAAGCAACAAGTGCAAGGTGGGGTACACCCTGGACAGCACTCCACATAGCCACACGGGACAGCTTTGCAGGTCCTGAATTGAACCCAGGGTCCGTGCACTACAAGGCAGCAATGCTAACTACTGCACCACCATGTCCCCTTCCTTAGAATCTTACCTGATAAAACAACCAATGACATAAGTCTGGTGACCTCCATGAAGCCAATTTAGATTAAGTTTTACCTCTCCCTGTCATGACTAACCTGTATTAACCTTTCTGTCTGCATCCATTCACAGGGATTCAAGGACTCCTGTTCCAGAAAGACACCAGCAGCCAGACTTGTAATTTAAATAGGTTCACACCTGCCCTCAGCTCTCAATAATCAATTCATTGCTTTCTACATCTCAGATCTGTTTGGACCATGTCCCTAACCATTCTCACCTTCGTTTTCTTTTGTTCTCCTTAACCCTCCTACACCTGCTCTCTCCCTCTGTCTCCCCACACATGAAGAAAGCATCGTGTTTCTTGTTCTTTCATTCCACTTTCCAGCAGTGGCTTGTTTCTATAGTAATTCCTGGTTACCAGGTTTACAAATCAACTGTGAAACACGGACCAGAGGACAGAAATTGAAACTATGTGCATTTAAAACCGAGGACAGAATTCAACTGTTTTACCTAAAGAGTTGCAGAAATATGGAACAGGCCACCCCGTCATTCACTTGACTTTACCGGTGCTCGCTGTGGCTCCTCCCACTCCCACACTGTCATGCCAGCTATCAGGATTTACACACAATTCTGCAAGACTGAGGCTATCATGACAATGAGGCCAGCAGCCATATCACCCTGCAACTCACAACCGGCAACCCACTGAAGCTAAGCAGGTGTGAGCCTGGTCAGTACCTGAATGGGAGACCTTCTGGGAAAAACTGCTGCTAAGGCTGCTGCTGGAAGAGGTGTTAGTGGGGCCAGCAGGGGGGGCTCACCCTGCGGCATATGTGGGTCCTAATGCCCCAGTGTAGTGACAGGGACACTATACTGTAAACAGGTGCCGTCCTTCGGATGATACATAAAACCGAGGTCCTGACTTTCTGTGGTCATTAAAAATCCCAGGCTGTTTCTCGAA
Organism: Lepisosteus oculatus; assembly: GCF_040954835.1. Classification (NCBI taxonomy): domain Eukaryota; kingdom Metazoa; phylum Chordata; class Actinopteri; order Semionotiformes; family Lepisosteidae; genus Lepisosteus; species Lepisosteus oculatus. Next base: position 27,273,813 of record NC_090701.1, on the reverse strand, counting down.
AAGAGTAGGGGTGTAAACCCGGCGTCCTGGATACATTTCCCATTGGCCCTTATCAATCATGGCCTCCTAATAATCCCCATCTATGAATTGGATACATTACTCTGCTCTCCTCCCCACTGATAGCTAATGTGTGGTAAGCGTTTTTGCGCACTATGGCTGCCCTCGCATCATCCAGGTGGATGCTGCACATTGGTGGTGGTGGAGGGGAGTCCCCATTACCCGTAAAGTGCTTTAAGTGGAGTGTCCAGAAAAAGCGCTATATAAGTGTAAGGAATTATTATTATATTGTTCGAACTGTATAACTACATTCTTTTTAAGCAGATCAATATGAAAAGCACAGCTATGCTTAAGCAAGTGGCTGTCATATTCTCTGTATGTCAAACAATAAACATAACTCATGGCCTCAGTCTGTGAGCTGCCATCAAAAACAATTCCATAAAGATTAAAACGGGATCACAGATTGTTTATGCCATAGGCTTACTGTTGATTAAAGCAGTGTTTAAGGCAAATTGTACCAAATCGATTAAGCAGGAACTCCAGGGAGCCCAAAGTTTACAAGCTGAGAGCAGAATTCAGCTAGCACACTGGGGTGAACTATTTCACACTTCTGAAGAGTGCTATGGCATCTGTAATGTAGTCAGGACCTCAGACTAATGTCTTAACTGAAGGATGGCATCTTCTGCAGCACACATTTCTTTAGTTACCACTAACTAAAGTGGTAACTGGCATTTCCAGAGGAAAGGGCATCACCTACCAATATCACTTATGCAACTGGTTTTCCTTGGAGGTCTCCCATCCCAGGACTGCCTAAACCACCCTTGTTTAGATTCTGGTATCTGACAAGATCAGGCTACGGGGTGGTCATGCAGCTGTAGTTCAAACTGTGCAACATGCAACCCTTTGGGACTCCCTCGGGGGAATTCTGGGAAGCCAGAAATATAATTTACTGTATATGAAACATGAAATGTTTTTGAATACTTATCAGCCATTTTTAATTGATTTTATTTAAGTGTCCAATCGATTCTGGACAGCTTGTGCTATCATATGGCAACACAAACAGCAGAAGTAGCATGTCTAACTCAAGAGGAGTACCTGATCAAAGTAAGCTCTGGTAGAGGGAGGGCATTTTGTCAAGCACTTTGGTCAAGTGAAATCTGCAGACAATAAAGTAAGGAGTGTTGTGGCTGGCCACAGGCTCTGAGAGCATTTTCAACAACTGAACTAAGACAGCATCTCTTTGCTCACTTAGTTCAGGTGGGAGTTTAATTCATTTTTTTCACTTAGTATAGTTGCTCTCACTTCATCTTGGAAGTCCCTGTCTCTGCTGGTTTTTGTTTCAATTGGGTTCTTGATTTAGCAGTGCAAACTGGTGTCTGTAACTGATCTAGTTGCTGGCTTAGAGTTTACTTCTACACTCAGACCTTGGTTACAACAATAGTCTAATGAGTGTGTTATTTTTAACAGCTTCACACAGAACTACATGTAGTCTCTCCTCAACTTGTTAATTAATATTTGCTCTCTTATTTCTGACTTAACAGCTTTTGAGCAGTTGATGAACCTGCACAAGTGTGAAAGACACTGTATCAGACACTCCCAATATGAGTCAGTGTTTTCTTGCTGCTTAGGTCCAGTTGGTTATACTTTGGAAGGAACACCTGAAACCACCTAATTATCACAGAGATACCTAGTACAAAATCTCATTAATCTTTTTAAGAGCTGAAAGCTAATTTAAACAAAGGCCTCAAACACAAAATAGAAAACAATAGCCTATGATTAAAAACTTGGCTGGATTAAAAGCCAGTTTACACCACTGTATAACAGAACCAGGTCTAAGAACCACTGACTGGGTCAATTACTCTCTCATTTTCTGGCTTTTTTTCCATAAAAAGGCCCAGGAATCCTGAGTGCTGGCTTTGCTGTATGCAGGGTGAGGGGATAATACATTATTTTTCTTTCATTTTGCTATTCCTGCTGGGTGATCCTCCCTGCTGAGGCCTTCGATTGACTTTCTTCCCACCTACTGCAGCAGCAACACAATTGCTGTTTTGCTGCTGGACCGATTTTGGTTTTATTAATTGTTCTCAGCCTGGTACAACTGTGTCACAGTTCAATAGAGCAGCAACTATCAATACCGCTTAAAGATCAGGGCAAACTGCTCAATGTACAAGCCCTCACAAGTCAAGGAAGGACTTGCCTGCCATACATTAGAAATTTCAAGCACTGGCAGCAAGAAAGGATTTTTAATGCTGACCGCTGAAGAGTTCTTTAAAGTGAACAAATTGGTGCTTCGTGAAAAGCAGGAAAGCAGAAATAATGGCCCCATAATTAGCTTGCAATTCTCTTTAGTCGCAGGGCAATTATACAAGGTTATTTATCTTAGCAGTGGTGCAGGGAGGTCATGAGGAGGGGACTGCAGACAGGTGTTAACCCGCTCCACACCACACTGACATCCACACACAGCTCTGACCACATCAGGAATCAAAGCAGGTGAAATGTCTTGATTAGGATTACACTAACAGCTCAAAAGCATACTGACATTTTCTTTTAAAAAAAGCTGGATGTTGAGAGGTGGTGGAGGGGGCATGTTTGGCCATTGATTGTGGATGTCTGAGGACAAAGGGATGAGATTTCTCTCCTTACTGACCTGTGAGGGGTGCAAGTATGGCTCCGGTGATGCCAGGTTGGTCTGCACTGACAGGCTCTTCTCCAACAGCACCTGGGGGAAGCCCAGCCTCTCGAATGTGCTGCGCTTCCAGTGGCGTCCATCTTGCTGTGCCAATGCCTCGTCCTCGCTGAATGCCCTCACCACGGGGCCAGGCAAGGGCAGGGGCACGGCGCCGTCACTCTCGTACCCGTCCTTGGCGCCCCCTCCATGCGACTGCTGGTTCTGAGATACACTCCCCCCTCCACCCCCACCCCCTTGCTGCTGCTGCTGCTGTTGTTGCTGAGCTGCATCCCAGCTGCTGCGCTGCTTCAGCTGGTGCACTTGCTGGGCTTCCCAAGCCAGCCGAGCGTGAGCCAAGAAGGACTCGGGATATGCAGAGTGGGGCGAGTCAGGCACCCGGCCACTGCCCCCTCCCTCGCAGTCACTGGGCCCCTCCCCGCAGTGGGCTAGCACCTCTTGGGGCAGAGAGGGCTTGCGGGTCTTGCGTTTCCGGTTACCAGGAGAGTAACCACCCCCTGTGGAGGAGGAGAGGGAGTCATGTTGGCTGCTGCTGGACCAGGACATCGAATCCTCATAGTGTAGGCGCTGTCGCAGCTCACCCATCTCCCCACCTCCTCCACCTGTCCCTCCGCCGCCTCCCATCTCTCCCCTACTGTAGTCACATGCAGATCGGGGGTCCCTGATCAGAGACTGGCTGTGCTGCAGGGTATAGGAGCCCCCGAACCCACCGTATCCCCCAACCATGCCTCCTCCTACCCCAGGGTTGGCTGTCTGGTACCGATGCAGCCGGTCAGCAGTCTTGAACCGGGGGCTGGAGCCTGACTGCTCCACATAGACCAGCTGCTTCACGTACTCCTTCCCTGCCGGACTATACTCCAGGCTCATGGACTTCTCTGGACACTTCTGCTTGGTGAGCACCAGCTGCTGGAAGGGCGAGTGATGGGAGCCCTGCTTTGGGGAGTGGAAGAGAGGCAATTGGGACTTGCGGGCTGGAGATTTCTGTTGCGGGGAGGGGGATGGTGATGAGGAGCAGGCCTTGCTGTAGGGGGAAGCCTCGCAGTGCATGTCCGTGGGAGGCTCCTCATAGATAGGGGGCTGGTACTCAGAGGGAGGCTCCTCGTACAGGGGTGGTTCATAGGCGTAGCGGGGCGAGGGAGGCTGGGAGTCACCTGAGGCGCGCCGCAGCTGCCCTCCCCCGCCTCCCCCCAGCAGGGGTGACCCCCCTAGATCAGCCCGCTTCAGGAATGGTGACTGACGGCGCTCAGGGTAGAAGACAGAAGGGCTGTCTGGCTCAGGGGGGGCGTTCCCGGACGAACGTCGTGAGCGAGTCCCACTTCCCGTTCCAGAACCCTCACAAGGGGAGAAGCCGTTGCCCTGGTGGGACAAAAAGCTGGGCTCGCGGTCTGTCACCTTGATCAGCATGCGCTCCTTGGTGCCTGTGTTCCAGCGGAAAGGAGACGTCCTAAGAAAGACAGAGAGGACAGCCATGTCAATATTCTTGACACTTGATTGTGTGTGTCCCTGTTTCTGGTCGCAAGGAGCTACACTGCTCTAGCCCTCTTAAACATTCAACCATTCCTTGGGTTCTTCTCTCACTAACAGAGACCAGAGCAGAACTAACGCTAAGGTCTTTACTGAGCTCCTTATGAGCAAAGCTGGTGATTGCAGCCGTTGAGACAGATGTCAAATGGAAGCATATTGAAGACTGAGAGCCGCAGAATAACAAAGTCTACAGAGCAAGATGAACTTCTCATCAGATTCAAGAACAGAAGACCTAGATTAGAATTTGCTCAAAAGAACATAGAAGAACCTGGAGATGCTTTTCTGCCTCTGGCATTGGTTCACTCATCTATTGATGATGACGATGATAATGGCAACAGCAAAATGAATTCTGATTTTGCAGAAACACTGTGTTATTCTGCTGTAGAAAATACATGTATTCCTATACTTATTAGGTAGCTTCACAAGACTGCTTTACAAAACATAAAGCCTGTGCACAACCAAGCAGTTGATTGGGAGAAAAAATGGAAAGTCTTGGAAAGACTGGATCTCCAGATTTAAGTCCATTTTGCATCCTGAAGAAAAAAACTGAAGACAGACAAACTCAAGAGTAAGCAGGAACACAAATGGCTGCAGCAAAGCATCTCGAATGATTACATAGGTTGTCAAATATTACAGTATGTTTTTGCTATATTATTGTCAAATGTAGCATTATTTACCCTATTTACCCAAACATTAAACATATATTGTATATATCATCCTTATTAATCTCATGATCACGCATACTCTACTCCTTATTTACCCATGATTGTGTCACCAGGCATAACTCAAACTCCATCATTAAGTTTGAGGATGATACAACAGTCATCTGCCTGATCACAGATGGTGAAGAGTCTGCGTACAGGGAGGAGGTTGAAACCAGGAGCAGGAGAACAACCTCTTTCTGAACATCAGTAAGACTAAGGAGATGATTGTGGACTATAGGAAACACACGGAAGGAGATCAAACACCTATATTAATAGAACTGCAGTGGAGAGGGTCAGCAGTTTTACGTTCCTGGGAGTTAACATCTCAGAGGACTTAACCTGGACCCACCACACCAACACCGTGGTCAAAACAGCATGGCAGCACCTATTCTTTCTCCGTAGGCTAAAGACGTTTGGCATGCCGTCACATATCCAGGCCAACTTCTATAGGTGCACTATTGAGAGCATCCTGACTGTTTGCATCACTGCCTGGTATGGGAACTGCTCCGCCTGGGATCGCAAAGTACTGCAGAGGGTGGTGAAGTCAGCGCAGCTCATTACCGGCTGTGAGCTGCCAAACGTCCAGGATACTCAGCTAGATACTCAGTTAGATGTCTTAAGAAGGCCAGGTCCATTCTCAAGGACCACAGTCATCCCAGTCACAAACTGTTTTCTCTCCTTCCGTCCGGTAAATGGTACCGAAGCATTCGGTCAAAGTCCAACAGATTAAGGAACAGCTTCTACCTCCAGGCAATAAGACTTCTAAATAGCCAACCTGCAGCTCCTTTAGCAAATCACCCGTAATGGCTACATGGACATACAGTTTTAATTGTATTCAGCATACTGCGCTACTTGTATATATTGCATACACCATGGACACATAGCAACACTATTCATATTGAGTTTTATGCAGTTTCTATTACATTATTATCTATTATTATGTAACCTCATTTTTGTAACCTTAATTTTGTGATTTTTGTGATTCTTGTGATTTTTGTGAGCTTGCAGAAAAGACATTTAATTGACAGGAACTACTGCTGTACGCTGTATTGTTGTGCATTTGATAAATATGATTGATTTAGTTTGATTTTGATTTTACAAATTGAATGAATGTTTTGCAAAAATAACAGCAAAAATACAGACCTTGTTCTCCTAGTACTTCCAAGGGCATTGTATCTTGTTTCTGCTGCATTTAATATGAGCTTTTAACTTAAGTGATTACACATCCTTACTTGTTAGAAAACCTGCAGTAAAATAAAATGGGACCTTGGTGTCAAGAATTTAAAAAAGGAAAAGGAATTGGGACAATGCGTTTTCAGGGAGGGCCTGGGCACCTGGGCATCACTTAACCTCTACACGCCAGAATAAAATTTTCCACACAAGGTTGCCTCTCCTGTTCCTCTGCCTTTCTTCCTTTCTGTTCACCTCTCCAGTGTAACAATTCCCACTCCCATTCCCAAAGCAAACGTAGAAGAAAACAAACTCTGCCACTTATCTCCAAATCAATTGCTTTCAGTCACTCTGTTCCTGTTTCACCTCTCCCCATTCCTCTCATTCCCAATGTTCATTCTTCCTCTCCCTCTCTTCTTCTCATTCTCTTACCCTCTTTTCCTCTTATAAAGTATTTATACTTTAAGTATCAGGATGTGATCAGTCTAAATCAGACTGCGCCACACCTCTAAGACAGATGACTAAATCTGGCGTTCCCTCACCATCAGACTATTATACCGATCACACAGTTTAGTTCACACACAAGATCACACAGTTAAGTGCTTGTCTTCATTTAAAGCACCTATTTATAATGATAACTTCATCATGTCAGCTAACAACAATGCATTAAGGTGGGACTTGAAAAGCAATGTAGTAAAAATAAGTAATTGGGAATTTAAGTATAGTAATTTTTATGAAATTAGAGAGCTGCAACAAAACATAAAAGGTAAAAAACCAACAAGAAAGAAGCCATTTGGACCATTTAGCACATTTGGAAATGAGTACTTAATTGATCTGAAGGTCTAACCCAGCCGATTCTTAAAAAGAGCCAGGTTATTGGCCCTAACAACATGGCTGGAAAGTTTCTTTGATATTCCCACAATTTTTTGAGTAAAGAAAATTAGTTGCTGGTAGCTTATTATACTGAGCATCATATACGGATGTTTTTGAAGGAATCCAGGATACTGGCTTTAACAACATGGCTGGAGAGCTTCTTCTTCTTGAAATTAATTGACTCCCCAAACCCTTTCCGTATGTTTTTTTCCTCACAATGAACAACAGACAGTGTTAGGTTCAAACCATAAATACTCTATGAAAGAATGTTTTTTTGCACATTTCACTGTAAACAATTGAAATATATCGTCAAGCAGAACCTCATAAAAAACACAAGGAAGAAAGTGATTGCATGCATATTTTTCCCCAAACCCCTTTGGTCTGAAGTGTTCCATCTACACTGACACAAAACACTGAGACATTACACAGATTTAGTAGTGAAGCAACAAGAAATGTTGCTGAGGAGTACAGAGTGGACCTGAAGTACAATCCTTGGGGATGTTTACCTGGATAATATAAAAGATAATCCATTTTATGCTAATTTACCATGCACTCACTGTTGCTTTCCTCTGTTTTACAAATCGCACTGCAGATATAATTAAAGGAACTATGCTTTCATAGTAAATACATATGATGATATATAAGAAAATAGAACTGTTATAAACAATATGAGGCCATGTGGCCCTTCTAGCCTTTTTGTTAGTAGCTAACGGATCCAAAAATCTCTTCCAGCTATTTCTTGAAAGAAGAGTATCAGCTTTAACAATATGGCTAGGTAGCTTGTTCCACAACACTCTGGGCAAAGAAGAGCCTCTTGTTTTCAATTCAAAATGCACTTCCACTTATGTCCCCTAGTACAAAACAGTAGAAAATCAACTCCTGCACACAATCAAGAACTGCCCACATCCGAGTCTCCTGACTAGGCTAAATCAGAGCCTAAATCATTACATGCAAGTCTAATGCTGTAACCATAGAGTGTTTCATTTCCACTGATGCAGCTTGGTGCGATGATGAGCACACACAATCCTACCTGATGATGCCCACGGCCACAGACAGTAGAGAGATTATCAGTCCCATTCCTTAAAACTCAGAGTCCGGGATCTTTCAGCTCCTACCTCTGCGCAACCATAGCCAGGGAGCGAGGGTGAAATGAAATGAAAAAAATGAACAAATAAAGCACCAGAAAACAGCAAGAAAAAAAAAACTACCCAGGATTCTCCGTCTAGGGGATGTGATTCATGCCATTTCTGCCCACATGTGCAAGTTCTCTGAGAGCCAGTGATTCAGCTGCTGGCCCACACATCCTGCCAATAATACCCTTTTCATTGGGTATGTAAAATATAAAGGCAGTGTTTGGAAGAATATGAAATTGGAAAATTAAAAGTGTTTTACAGACGTCTGCCTCTAACACAGGACTACAAACGCTGCGCCTGTACATAAAACGGCAACAACCCAACGACTGGGGCCTGCACACGTTTAAGAGCCACTCCTGTGGCCAGAGTGATTTTCAAAAGTGATGCGCTCTAGTGCTAAATTTTCTGAAAAAATAAATGTATAACTTTGGAGCAAAATACTGAAGCTAGAAAAGGTGTATCTGTGTTTCTGTGTAGGTCGTGCTTCATTGCAGGAGAGAAGTGCATGGTCTTAAACAAACTGTGTCAATATTGTTTGGTATAAAGGAAACGTTCAGATAAACTATATCTGTAGTTACTGTAGTCACTGTCTCACAGTACAAAAATGGGGACCATGGAAGAAATTAACAATCCAGACTGTCTGACATCTTAGACTTTGTAGCTAAATTGTCTGAGAATGCAGTCAGTATGGGTATTCAATACAAGAAATCAATACAGACAGGTCGAAAGAACTATGGATTATTAGCATTGTTTTCTGATTTTTTTAAAAAGTGACTATAACAATTCAATGTTGAAATAAGCTGGTCTGACACACAGATGGTATTCAGACCTTTGCACTGTTTTTGCATTTTGTTGCTTTAAAGCTTGCAGTCATAACACTTTGAAGCAGCAATGAATATGTTATATACAAGTACAGTACACATTCTATTCTGAATGTAATGATTAATAAAGTAATACAGTAAAGTATTCAAATTCTTTGGTTTGGTAAACCAAAATAACCTTAACAAGCTACACAATTCGTTGAGCAGCCTCTGTGCAATTACATGGCATCCTATCAATAGTGGTTCTCAAGATTTCAGAACAAAGGTTAGTTGGTCAGCTAAAGAATTTAAAGCAAAAATTTAACCATGAAGATTAAGAAGCTTTCAAAGCAAGGCACTGTACAGTATGTACCACAACACCAACAAACGGAACAGAGTTACAGATGGCCATTATTTCGATCAATGCTAAAGAGTCTGGATGGGCTCTGGATAGGATAAAGCTGGAGAGTTCCACTGAGTTGTGCTCAGTCCTTCACTTTATTGCCATCACAACTAGTTGCACGGAATTTTGTTCGTTGAGCTCATACAATTAGACATACAACACAAATATACACCATAAAGCCAATAACAGAATGCATCCACTCAACACATTCACGCACGATCCTAAACATACATCAGTAATAAGATAAACAGCAGTGAGATAAATAATACTGAGGCTTGATGGAGTAACAATAAGCTGTGCAAAAATATCCAAAGTTAAAGTGGAGAGTTTATGCATCTCACCACCTTCGGGTAGGTGCTGTTACAGAACCTAGCGGTCTTTGTCTTAATAAACTGGAGCTGCCGACCGGAGAGAAGCAAAGTAAACAGAGGCTGGGCAGGTGGGAAGGGTTGGCAAGGGTCTTTTGAGCTTTTTGTTTCCGTCTAGAGAGGTGGAGTAAGCCCACAAGGTGAATATGGCATCCTACTGTACATTCTAGATTGTTCTGATAAAAAGCCCCCACAGCTGTTCTATAAAGGAAATGATGCACAGATTACAGGAGCTTGGAAATGGTGGAGCCCTAAGCTTGAAATGGGAACCTGAGTTCCCCACAGCGTCAAACACTCTTGGAACCCTCTTTGCAAACAGGTAAGGTTAAAAACGTGAGAGGAGTCTGATCTGGAGGTTCAGAAGCTTAATCACCTCCTTAATCACCTCCTCCTTAATCACCTCCGGAATGATTCCGTCCTTGGTCGGATCCATGGCCAGTTTGTCATTTCATCCCCTAGCTGTCTGCCACAAGTCTGTGTTTTAAAAACGAGACCTGATATCAGTCCTTAGCCCAGTCCCATGCTGTAGCTCCCAGTTTGGTGGAAGAGAAGAAGCATGTGAGGCACACAGCAAAGCAAACGGAAACTTAATCACCTGCTCTTTCACCCATGACACTTGGTCCCTAGTGGACAAGATGATCATGTGGCTAATCTGCCCCCGGCACATGGCCTGTCCTCTTCTTAGAGCACAGTAAAATGTGGCAACTTCATTCCATTTAACAACTTTATTAGTAATTAATTAAAATTAAAAAACAATAAGCATGAAAATATAAAGTCAAACAGTACAAATCTGTCTAGATAAACAGCAGTGGTCAATCTGATCATGTGGGAGCTTCCATGAGCATCCTTGAGGGGATAAAAACCATTGTATTACCAATATTGGTGACAGTTTTGAAAATGACCTGTACTCTTTTATCATAATATCTTTTAGCATGATATTATACAGCACTGCAGCCCAGCTGAAAGAACAGAATGATATCATATGGAGAACATCTACAGTAAAAGCCAGGAAATAACTAAAGAAATTTACTGAAATAAACTATCAATGGTATGAAACAGTCCTTTAATCAGCATCTCCATGTGGCTTTGAAGGGCCTGTGTTACAGAGCCTGGGAACTGGAATGCTGGGAGCTTGTCGGTGGCCGATTCACTGGAATCTCTCATGGAACAGCTTGAGCTTCCAGGATCAATACATCACTGAGTGTGTTTGTGTGAAAGTGACGGGTTTCCTCTCTTATTGTATGCTACTGTTGTCACATCTTCAGTCACTGCAGAATCCAGCTAATAAGCACAAAACAACACTGATGCTGCCAGCTTTTTTCAAGTATATGTGAAGTTCTGAATAAGAAACAAAACAAACATCACTCCTAATTTATGAAAGCCAGAAAAATCGAATTGAGTAGAAAGAGGGTTGCAAATTTTGAGTGCTGGACAAAGGTTCGAGTACTCAACTCGTCATCCACACTCATCTACTCTAGCCCAGCTGTCTACAGCTTAAAGCATTTGGTAACTGTTCATTTCCATCTTATCCTGTGTATACACAGTATGTCACCTGCAAACTGAGATCTCATGTTTAAACATACAGGATGTTCGAAAAGTGATTAAGATCTAGCCAATTAAGGACATAGCGATGATTCTTATGTTCTTTGTTCGCATCAGATTTCCTTAATGAGTGTCTGAAACAGAAAGGATCACTGATTTTGTTCCACTCTGCACTTTAACCATATACTTATGACCTAAAGAGGGCTGTGCACAGGAGATCCCCTGGCAATTTGAAGGAGCTGGAACTTTTTTGCAAGGAAGTGAAATTGAAATGTCCAGTTGTGCAAAGTTGATGGAGACTTATTCACAAAGGCTGTAATAAATGCAAAAGGTGCTTCCACAAAGTATTATTTGGGGGGGGGGGTGCACACTTTTGCAACCAGGGTGTGTAGGTTTTTTCATTTCAATTATTATTCCCAATAATTATCTATTTGTTTTTCTCTTGAAGTTTGTTGGTTGCAAGGTCACATTAAAGATGGAAAAATGTCTGACATGATTTATCTGCAATTTCAATAAGGGTGCGTAGACTTTTTATATCCATTGGAGTTCAGGTGGGTAGCTGCGTCAGCATGCGTAGGCTGCAAAGGAACAAGTAATAGGTTTATTCCATGCTGAAAAAAAGAAGAAAGAAAACACAACGTTTCGGCCGTGGAGCCTTCTTCAGGTATGGATTTTTCAGCATGGAATAAACCTATTACTTGTTCCTTTTTATATCCATTGTATATAATGACCATGTACTGTAACTGTTTTCATCCACCGATGAAGGGATAAAAGAAGCTGCCCAGACAGTAGCGTTAGGTGGAGCTCAGAATTATTGTTAAGCATTAGTATTGGGTTACATTACTGTTATGCACCTTCACTTAAGTGAATTACTTTGTGTAAAGAAATGAACTTCCTGGCAGCTGAAAACACATACTGGTGTGTTACTTACCTAACAAAACTTTGACTATTTTACCACGTTAGCCATTGGGACCGGACAATTCTAGTGTGATCATTCTGCCTTTAACCACATACAGACCAAGCACTTTTTTTAGGATCACTTTATTGGCCATATACAATTTCTTGCAGTAGGAATTTGTCTTTTCGCAAACCCCAACTTGCTCTCAATGAGACTCACAGACACACAGACAAAGAGAGAAGCTTGGGGTCAGAGCGCAGGGTCAGCCATTTATACGGCGCCCTTCAAGCAGCTGGGGTTAAGGGCCTTGCTCAGGGGCCCAACAAAGTAGCTTCCAGCCACTGGCACAAATCCTTAGCCACAGAGCCACCACACCACCTGTCAGTGGGATTGAGGTAGAAGCCGCAGTGTGAGGCAATTTAAAAAAAATGAGACATTTACTTTCTGATGAGACAGAAAGACTTTTCAGGCCAAATGCCTTGTATCCTTCAAGAGCTCATTCTGCCAGTTATTCCTGTTTATCTGTGACTGCTCCACTGTACACAACTCCACCAGGTACAAACACAATGGAGTTGCATGTGTTCAGACGGGCTTCATTCTGAAGATTTCCAGCTTCTACACCTATAGACATAAAAAGAGCTTTGCAATACCTAAGAAAGGTTACAAACCAGAGGAGACCATCTAGCCCTGCTTCGCAGTTCATAGTTAATTGATGAAAATATCTCATCCAGCTGGTTCTTCAAATAAGCCAAGATATTCAACAACATAGCTGTGTAACTTGTTCTTCAGTGAAAAATGTAATTAATACTGTAATGTGCAAATTTAACTTTATATCACTTGAATATTGCTTGAATTAAATTATACACTTTTAACTATTCTAAAATTTGACCTTTTTATTGCTTCCCTACATACTTTATAGGATGTAAACAATGTATGAATTTAAACACCTTAAAAGTCTTATTCATAAGAATCCTCTTGCATCTCAGTGTTTCCCACTTTGTATTTATAATTTACGTTTTTACAGCCTGCATTTAAAACATAGAATTTTTCTATATTAAATGTCTCCTGCCGAGTGCTTGCCCAATCCCGAATTCTATCTAAGACTTTTTGAATTTAATTTACAGTGTATGCTAATCCTCCTATATTTATAGCATCTCCACACATAGGAAACAGAAGTCAATTACTAGCTACAAGAACTGTTATCTGGCAAGCAGACAATGTCAATGTCTTCATCCTGCTTGGTTGTTCTCCCTCCAAGAATTAAAGAGGAATTGCAGTCCCAGTTTCTCAGAACAGTTATTAATTCTCAGTAACAAAATAAATTAATGGTTCCGCAAAACTTCAGAAATTCTGAATTCAGCACAAAATCTTAGAATTTATGAAAATACTGTATGGTGTTCATTTTGTCACAAACCACTGGTCTCGCCATGGGCTCAAATTGCGAAGTGAAGCAGCCCTTCCTGCTCACTAATCACTGTAATAACTAATTAGCGAATAACAACAGGTATTAGCGAATAACAACAGATTGTGTAGCACACATTTCACTGCAGAAATGTTCCAACACGATCTGTATGCAGTATTAACAAGTAAGTACTATTTGTCGGCAATATCTATTAAGAGATGAATTCACAAGCTTCACGTCACCGGAAGGTTTGTTGCCTCATTCTGAATTGCAGAGTATGGTGCTGTGCATACTTGGAAATTTAGCTTATTTTGTGATGTAAATCAAAGGTTTTACACACTACTATGTACATTTTGCTTTCATTTTTTATTATTGCACTCATTCATGTTGATTCTTTCTAACCCCAGCCTTGGAGCGCTGTGGGTCTTCTAGTTTTCTACCTTCTACCTCAGCTCATACTTGTTTAACAGAAGTGATTATTTTCTCATTTGGACTATTTTCATCCTTTTACCAGCTATGAAACCAATGTGTATTTAAAAAGAAGCCTCGAAAAGTTGCTGACCTGTGACACTTGAACACCAGAGTGGTGCTCTCTTTTTGAGCTTCTGGCACTGTTGCCATGGAAAATGCCGGTTCATACCCCGTGTGCTTTCATCATACTGACAGACACCCCCAGGTGGTTGGCCTACAGCTGATGCTGTGCTTAACCATCATTGGCCCTGCACAGCTACTGCACATGCTACAGTTTAACTGGGGGGCAACAGGGCAGTGTTTCTTCAGCCTCCCAGTGTTTTCAAAGGAGCTCGTGCAGACCAGCAGAGCACACACTACATCAGTAAGATCACACCAGGCAGGTACATGTTACAGGAATATCCTCCTTTGCTTTCTTTATTACATATCGATCAGGATATTGATGGCCAAGCAAAGTGGCAGATCCTCAAGGCAAAAAATCCCCAACAAAATAGTAAAGGAAAAATTATCTTGTTGAACACACCCAAGTATTCTACTGTATGTTAAACTCATTAGGAGCAAATCAATTACTGTTGATTTTACAATGTAATTTCTTTTTGTACTTTAAGAGACACTGAGGCAGTTTGTCGAGTGACACAGAGTAGCATAGGTAAGTTAACATATTCCAGCAACTATTCCACAGCATGATTAAATGCTGACACTATACCCTTGAATATATATTGATATATTTGTCCCACTTCATCTATATATATATACTGTATACCTGTTTGTATTGTCTAAACTTTTAAAACAGAATATCTTATTCTCTCCATATCTCGCTGACATTTCAGTTCTCCAGATGGATTGTGCTGAGGAAGCAGAGAGCTGGGAGGTCAGTTTGAGGGGCTCGTGGGGAGGATCTGGGGCTGGGCGCGAGAGCCGTCCCTGTCACCAGCAGTGTAGGGACGAATGTGGCTTTGCCAAACCCCACAAGCTGAGCTAGGCGAGCTGAGAGCCATGACAAAAGTTTTCATCGCAGTCAATCTGATGATTGGCCCCATAGGAGCACAGGTTGGGGGGGGGGGAGGCATTGTTGTGGACCATCCCAGTTCAGACAGATTTGTCTCAGACAACACCGATCTGACCTCTAGTCATTGCTGGGGCAGGAAGTAACAGACAAAAAGTTCTATCTGAAGGATATCCAATAGTTACAGGACATGTGAATACCTCTAGGGAGTTGCCAAGTCAATGGCTCACAATGTCACTTTCTCAGGTGTCAGACCATCTGGATGATGGTCTTAAAGTCACAGGTTGTGATCAATTATGAAAGATGACTGACCAATCACGGACCAGTAGGCTTTGGACACTGACACCACCTGGTGACTTCCTAACCAATCACTAACCGTATTTTTCATTGGCACGCTTGAATATTTCAATATTCAGAAGTAGCCACTCCCAAGTTTCTCCACCTATTAGTAACTTGCCCTGACCAAACAGTCACCCTTGTGAATTGAGAATTGAGAATTGAGAGACAGCAGGAGGCTGCCACAGGACTTTCTCTCTCTCCTCCCCCAGCATTCCAGCGCCGCACCAGGACTGGCTGACATCAGGCCGGCAGAGCACAGATCGGCCATCACTTACATAAGCCCAATCACCTGTTTCCTCATCCGACTGCATGGGAGTTACAAACCCACGGTATAATTCGATATTCAGCATTATCCAGCTCCAGAATCCAATTGCTAACCTAAAACATTTTAAAAATAAATTTTATTAATCTAAGTAACAGTATTTACTTTACAGTATATCTTAGTAACCCTCAAGTAAACAATCTGTAATTGTATCTAGGCATTTTGTTTTTATTTCTATGTTTTTTGTAGATATTGTGTGCATTAATAAATATATTGTGTGTATTTTGAATCCGTGCAGACTGCTTGTTGATCTGCTGATTGATCATGTAATTTACTGTTACAGTTAATAAATTGTGCCAGTAAATACACAAAACTCCACACAACCAGTCTTCACATTCTCTCCAACGCTCCTGTACTGCTAAATGTGTACGGTAACTGTGCATAAATACCTCTATGTAACTTTGACCCATATGTGACGTATCCCAGGACACTGCCTTTCACACCACAGCTTTGTAGCTCGGCACAAGCAACTAGAGATTCTTTGTGAAAAGAAGTGCGTCTTATTCTCAGTTCTAGATCTCTTTTTTTGTATTTTCTGTGGTGCCACTCTGAGCAGTAAACTGGATTGCCTATATTGAACATATTTGTTGCCTATATTTTTTGGAGAATTTTGTGAATAGCATGACCAAACCCCTTGTTGTTCCAAGCTAAAAAGCTAAAAAGATTCCGTTCTTGTTTTCACTTACAGACTTTTCCTTCCTGGTTTATTCTCTACATGTATTAACAGGATTAGATGTATGTGATTATATATATTTAGCACTGTATTGCAAAGTTTTGTTTTCTGATTATTATATCATTTTAGAGGTTCTTTATGTTGTCAGGAAGACTGCAAATCCCTGCTCTGAAAGCTAAAATATTTTACTTTTTAAAACACAGAAATCTTTAACTGCAAAGATTGTATAAGTACAGACCAATCACTGTACTGTGGAAGAGGGGAAGCATTATTGTTTCAGAACCTCAAGGCCACAGCCTGCAAGCTGTGATCAACACAGAATACCAGAGGGTTACAAAACTGCCAGAGGTTGAGCAGGCGATCCATGCAGATAGCCTGTTAGGGTGCCTATTCCTGAAGCACAGAGTGTGTTTAAAGGAGATGAAAGAGGGGGGTGAGCTCAAAGCAGCCCCAAACACAAGGACACCCAGAGGAAACCCACGCGAACCAGAGAGAACACACAAATACTCCATGTTTGAACCCAGGGCCCCAGCCCTGTGAGGCAGCAATGCTAACCACTGCTCCCCAATGCCTCCCAGCTGCACAGCTATTGGGCACCAAAAAATACCTCCTTCCTGTCTTCACAGTCCCAGTCCCTGTATTTCTCCTTCTCTCAGGTCTTACACTTTCTTCTCCTTCTCTCTTTCCTCTGCCTTCCGTTGCCTCCTGCTCTCTTCCCTCTGCCCTCCCACTTTTCTCCGGCCCTCCCCTCCCACACCTCAGCCCTTCCCACACCCTGAGTCCCATTCGCTCACCTCTCGGCCTCCTCCCTGCTCAGCGTGTTGGTCAGGCCCTGCTTTCCTCCGCTGCCGCCCCCTCCTCCTCCTCCCCCCGTCTCCAGCAGCTCCTGCTCCAGCGAGGAGGATGTGCTGCCCTCCCGGCTGACGGCGCTGTTCCTCCCGGGGCTGTTCTCGGCTGAGGCGCGAGGCGAGTCAGTGTTCTGCTTCAGAGTCTGCAGCTTGGCCAAGGGGATGATGTCACAGTTCTGGGGCCGGTGCCAGACAGTGCGCTGCGAGGAGGCGTTGTAGTAGTAGAAGCGGGAGGTGTTGGGGTCGAAGAGCTCCCACCACTGGTTGTCGCTGGTACGTTTGATGCGCACGCCCTGGGGGGGATCCCAGACGCATTCCCCTGTCAACAGGTTGGCGTACATCCGCTCTCGGGTGCGCGGCTCGATGATTTCCACCCATTCCAGCCTGGGGGAGAGAGAAGAGGCAATTCCCACCTGTGTTTTCAGCTCTTCCGAGAAAGGAACGCCATGGGCTGTGGACACTATCCCGTGTCGGTAAAGATAGCAGGATTTTTACTTTTTCTTAAAACAATGTGGTAAGGTAGATGGAGTTCCGTCAGGTGAAAAGAGGACTGAGTGAGTAAGAATATGGTATGTCTGAACTCATAACATCTGAGCTGATATCCCGTTCATTTTCTGATTTCCTATGAAAGTCAGATACGTAGAAGTTTCTCCCAGCACAGCAGGGATTTAGAAATACGACAGTAGAAATTATGAAAAAAGTACTGCAGCTGGTGAGTGAGACTGGGGATCCCTTCTTACAGCAGCTTTCAGATGGTACTGAGACACACACACACATAGTATACACACACGGAGAGACCTGATAAAGCTTAAGATTGTCAAGGTGAAAATATAGGCAGCTGTAGAAATTGATGGGTTGGGTTACAGTATTGAGGTGAAAAAGTCAAAACAGCTTTCTTGGGGAACAAGTCAGTGTTGCTGAGAAGGAGATGATTTATCTATAGAGTGCCTTGTGACATAGAATATTCAGTTTGAAAAATGGAAATACTTCAACATAACAGAGAAAACACATTTTACACATTAACATATAAACAGTACGTACACTGTACATTATACAAGAATTGACCATGCTAAAAGGCTACTTCATAGTATGCCTTAGAGAGTGCACGCGCATGTGCTTGCACCCAAGAATGGACACAGAACCTCTTTCACCTTCACAGCTCAATCCTCTCTTCTGCATCCTTGGATGTGCAAACATGGCCATGTGTTCTTATCTGTTCAACTCTAATCCCTGCTGTGCAGGAAGAAAAGGCAATAATTTAGCAGGCATTGCACCGATTGGGAGGACACTTAGCACAATTATTAGTTTGTGTGTATAAGAGGGGATTTTTCCATTCTCAGTTCTATTTCACAAGCACATCACGTAGCCTGCTGAGAGAGTGTCAGAGTGTGAGTGCCTGGCTCTGAGTGTCTGTGTGCGAACAGTCTGTCTACACGAGAGGTGGCACATTGCTCCAGACCCTGCTGAACAGCTTGGCAGAAACAGGGCTGCCTTTGTTTTTTCTTCACTGTTAGGGTACTGTTTCTGCTTTTTCTATTTAACTTTATGTTGTTCTTCCACAGATTAAGTACAGAGCCATTACACAGTAAAACTAGCAAGACTGATGCAGGGCTAATGACATGTACAGTATCTGATGCAACAGTGCTCACAGATCGAAGAAGACACAAACACCGCCCAGCCCTGTACCTCAGACACCAACCTAGAATCACTGCACAACTGCTCCCTTTAGCAGGCAATCATTTTCATGTGTTTCAATGGCAGTTTCAATCGACTGCCGAAACTTGAAAATCATCTTAAAGAGGCTGAATTTTCAGTGTTTTCATTCTAATGAAAAACTAAGACACATAACAGAAAGAAGAATATCTGAGCAGATGACAGTATACAATGCAGTGAGATCCATAAATGCAATGATGAGATAGTGTCCACTACACTGTAATATTTCTCGGCATGAAGCACTCCATATTTATATTTATATTGAGTTTGTTATGACCAGCCAGCTTGAGAGTGTTACGCAAAATTAAAAACAAAGTACAAGAGTACACAAGCAAGGCAGGCTGTAACCAAACAGGTAAAATCCTATTTAAAAAGATACTTTTAGGAATGTATAGCAGAGATTTTCTCCCTTAGAAAACAGCAAATACAATTTCTGGAAATCTTGGCAACGTTTATAACCAATTTAGCTTGGTAAGAGTAAGTCAAGCTTGTCATTGTAGCAAATTTTCAGTTGAAAATCTTCAAAAACTTGAACACAAATACCTCAGGTCAGCTGTACATGAGCAGTCAATATGATGGGGTAGCTAATCCATTACATTTACCAATCAAATATAATTGACTCGTTGTATGGTGTTTCTTTTCATTAACATCATTTGCTCTCTACAAACCCATTAAACAAAAAGGCTACTTGATGTACTGCAATATATGATCCTAGATTAACTTAACAGCTAACATTTCAGTAGAGGATCACCACAGAACCGTGTTTTACATAATGACTAAACATGCCTAAGTATTTTACAAAGCAGTGTACATACTAAGAGAGCTTGTGACACATGACACATACATTCTTTGAGCTTATCATATATAGAACATATATCCTAAAGAGCTTGTCATATGGAACATATACCCTGATGACTTGTCATATGTGGCACATATATGTGGTCTAGGAGGCAATATAACCATTCACCCTAAGCATTGGTGGGAAAAATACATTCTATCCTCTTCAAACTTGCACCACAGCTCTCATACACATGAAGACTTCTTTTTAGTGTGTATAAAAATCAATTTGTTTTTATCAAGTTAAAATTAGCTTTTCATTGTCATGTAACAGACTCCTTGTTCATTTGTACGTAATACAAAAAAATATTTATGCACCTTTATTTGTAAACCAGTATACTTATTAAATACTTATTTTTACAGATATCCATCTGAATATTTACTACCTACAGCTCCGGTGGAAAATACCTTGACCATTCTGTACATGTGCCCTATCTGGCCAGCAGGGGTACCTCCATCCAGCATGGATACAGTAAAGAGAACAAGGTGCTAAACTGTACCTCCAGTTCAGGTGCCAGTTTGGGATGCATGCAAATACTGAACAGCTGTCTCTGCTAGGGTTAAACGTTTGAACAGTCCAAAACTTTGCCCCACCACCACTGGTCACACCTGTTATTAACATAGTGTACCATGTAAGCCCCACATTCTTCAGTCTGGCCATAGTAACATGGTCCAGGGGAACTATTATCAGGCCTTGCTGCAGAATTCTAATGTCTATTAATGGGAAGATGGTTTAGGGTCAACAAATTACAGGGATTAAGTGTTGGGCTAATACCATTCTACCTAACAGTACCCCTGGGTTATGGTCTAAGGCTGTAATCCTCTCCTTGACTAAACAGAGATGGCTTGCGGAATGCAGTTTCTTTATCTTTGAAATGCCCATGCCTTCACTTCCAGAGCAATCACAAAGGCTGTCTCTAAAAAAGTGTTTTTTAATTGCATGATGGCGCGATTGTTAATTCGGTACTTGTAGAAAGTCCGGGAACGATGGCACCATGTAATGTAGGGCATGAAGCCAGCAGGCGCCATGTGGTCTTCTGCTGAATGGTGTCAACTGAATTGTTTGGTTACAGAACATTAAATAAAGCAAGAACTGTTAAGATGTTCCAAGGACAACCTGCTGTGTGTTCAAAATGACTATTACATGACTATTATTTATTCTGGTTGTAACCTATGAAACTTGCAACACTTTGAACAAGGGTAACTAGTACTGCCTATGGAACTTTGACTCTTGAGGTCTGGAGCTGGGGACCAATGCAGGAGAAAATCACCCCCTCGGGCTCAGGCATATATCCTCCATCTAGCATGGACACAAACTGCTGAGGCTTTAAGGCTGGAGCAGTAACTGAAAGATAATGTAAGTACTTATCTGTACTGCCTGCCATGGAAAGGTGTCTTTTTCACTTGGTTTACATTCAATTAAAACCCAAAATGCTCTTTCCTAGAGACTTCCTAGCCAGTGAGAAGCCAGGTTCATCTCAAAAACCCCTCAGCTCAGGGATACAGAACAGCGAGGTTATCAATGTCCACCAGATGAAGAATTCAATGTGGAATTCTAGCACTGGTAACTATTGCAACCGTGTCTTTATTCTTCACTGTTTTTGTATATTTTAATTTGGAACAAAGTTGGAAAAAGTAGCCAAAAAAATAAAATGACCTCTACAACCACTCCACCCTGCCAAAATAGAAAAAAGAGTACAGAAGCCATGTTCTAAAAATCTAGGATGAGAGCTGTCCGTCATAGGCAGGTGCTGAAATAGGTGTGTGTGTGGAAGAGGACAGAGGAATGGTGATATGGCAAATATGAGTATTATTAGCAGAAAAAATGCTTCTCTCCTTAGCCAGGACAGGCAGGTGCTCTGTATGGCTCTCACACACTAAATCTCAGTGCTCAGCAGCAGCTCTTTGCTTCTAGTGGGGAGGGATGAGAAGAGAGCTGGTACCTCTACCCCTTTACACTCTGAAATTGAGTTGCCAATCACAGTAACTCCTACAGAATTAAGCACAGACGTGATTAAGTGTGATCCATACCTCTGCATACAACAACGCCAGCCTGTCACCATAACAGTAGCTCGCTTTTACTTAAAATTCTCCAAAAGCATCACGCAATGATACTCATATAAAACACTGTCATGACTATAATAAATAATGTACATTTAATTTTAAAAAGTTGATCTTATTTATTCACTGACATATTGTGTATCAGTACTGCACTGCAAAATGTCACTGTGGACTCCACGTCATTTTCTCATTAGAACAGCCTGAAGGACAGTCCTGGCTCAGAAATCATCCCCTGTCTGACTGCTCTGCTCTAAAAGCAGAGGCCAGTCCCTTTAAAATGAGTATTGACCATTCCTGGGTACTGTGCCCGGTCAGTCTCTGACAAGGGGAAACACATGGCGCTATTGAACACCGAACTGATTGAATAAAGAAAGATTACAGCACAGGCTGCGTCTTCAAGCTTTTTCTTCAAAACCAAGAACATGAGGCACTTTTGTATCCAGAAGGTTGTGAGAATATGGGATGAGCTACCCTGCCATGTTGTTGAAAACAATACCTTGGTATCTTTCAAGAAACTTCAGGATAAGAACCTTGGATCAATTAACTACTAACTGTCAAACAGGATTAATGTCTTGAATGGCCTCCTCTTGTTTGCAACTTTTGTGACTTTTTGGAAAGGGGTAAATACTTTTGTAAGGCAATATACATATTGACCTGAAACATGTTAAACCTGAAACAGTCCAAAGAGAGTCTTCTTTACTACTCTTCAGTCCAAAATATTGGTTGCCTTACAAACCGTGACAAATAATTGGGTGAAGCTGGGAGGTCACATGGGAAAAAGTGGTTTTTAGGTCTATATCATCGCCAAGTGTCCCCATCTGTTATAGCACTGGGGCTCAAGACAGATCCTGGGGAACAGAGAGTTTTTAAATATTAATGAACAAAGGCCTGGCACTCAGCTGTAGCTGCCACCCCTATCACAGAGCAGCACTTTAACTGGAACAGCTAGCCACCGAAAACTACCCAAAGCTGAAGGACCACAATAACAGTGATTGTCTGGTAAGGCATTCCAGAGTTAATCATGACTTAATCTTGGTTAGTAATGTCCCGCTCCAGGCCTTACTGTTAGACAGCTAACTGATTGTGGACCTCATTACTTTTGTAATGCAGGGCAATAGGTTTTGCTTAAAGCTTGATGACAGGTGTGTATTTTGTGTGTATTTTGTGTGCAGCTAGGATGGTGCTAGTGTGGCTGCTGAGGGAGTCAGTATGTGTTGAGGCCGTCTGTACCCTGGACTCAGCTGATTGAAGATTGAAGATCCATCCCTTGCCATTAACTATGTGACAGAAGGTGGATTTTGTGTAGTAAACCCGACTGAAAACAAGACAGCTTGTTTTGCTATTTTTTACACTTTATTTTTAAGACAAAAAGTCAGTGACAGCATTACAGGCCTGCGTGTCAGAAGCCAGCTTTGTCAACACACAGGTCTGGCCAGACGAACTGAATGCAGGAGCACAAAAACGAGAGAAAAACCCATCTTTGGTGCATCTTTGACGAGAAAGAGAGCAGGGCTGTACTCAGGCAGGATGTGCAAAGAAAGCAGAGGGAGTGCTGCACTGGGAGACGAGGGACGTCAGTTTGTGCTGACAGCAGAAAACAGAAAGTCAATGCCATCAGCCTGGGGGTTTTTAGCAAGTGATGGACACATCTCTAAATCCCTGATTTAGACAGTTTAACCACAGCGACAAACTAGATTACTGAAGATTTGAATCGACGGGCATCGCTTTGGCAGTCCGTTCTGTGGTGTCGACCACGTAGCCACCCTGCCTCCCAGTCGCCTGCTCCTCAGCTCAGATCCCACCTCTCTCCCAGCCGTATGCACAACCAGCCCTCAGGCTGTCAGCTCTCACCACAGCCCGCACCACCTGCTTCCCCCTGCCTTCCCCTTATCTTTCCTCCACTCATACCACGAGCCAACAAAGTCCACAGAGCAGCTTTCAGAAAACCCGCAAGCCTTCCGTTCAATACTCCCTCCGAGATTTATTCACCATCAAAAACACATCAAAAAGTTCTTAGCATAATTTTCCTGGTATTTTACACTATACCCTATACACAGTTCCCCTGTACATTGACTTAACCTGATGATTTTAATCATAATGTTTTCACTGTGCTTCAGTGTTCAAAATAAGATTTTTCAACTATTGTACTGTACAGGGGCAGAGTGGTGGCACTGTGGCTAAGGATCTGCACCCATAGCTGGAAGGTTGCCAGTTCAAATCCCATGGCTGGCAGAAAAATCCTGCTCCGGTGGACCCCTGAGCAAGGCCCTTAACCCCAGCTGCTCCAGGGGTGCTTTATAAATTGCTGAACCTGTGCTCTGACCCCATGCTTCTCTCTCCCCATCTGTGTGTCTCATGGAGAGCAAGCTGGGGTATGTGAAAAGACAAATTCCTGATGCAAGAAATTGTATCTGGCTAATAAAGCAATCTGATCTGATCTTATCTTACAGGTCCTCATAAATCATACACAGTATATACTGTAGTAAGCATCAAAAGATACATATTACTTATAACTATAACACATTCATGAAGTAATCAAGAAAACAGCAAATCATTTTTTGTAGCAGGCACATTTGCATTTCATTAAACAGACATGAATTAGGTAAAATAAGCTGATTAACACTTGTCATCAACAATATAAATTGACAGGGGTCTACTGTGAAAGACATAGATTAATAACGCAGGTTGTCACTGTTGGCAGCAATACAAGATGCTTCGCAGATGCAGTCTTGAATAGGTCCAGCAAGATGTGGGTCTTGTGGGATTCTCTCCCAGTCTTTCTGAGCAGCCTGTTCACTGGTCTCTGAGCCCTATTTATCATAAGTCATTGCAGTTCCTCCTACAAATGTTCAATGGGGCTCCAGTCTAGTGACTGAGGAATCCATGACATAACTATTGAATTCTCATCATATTAGGAAGTTGTTGTTACAGGAGCAGTATTAGGATATGCATGGTCCTGCAGCAATGTTATCACACCAGGCCACAGGGAGAGCAGTGAGTGAGGCCCTTGATTGATGAAGCACTGTTTAGCCAGGCTTTCGGCATTCACCACTACAATTGGGCATTTCTCATGCAAATGAACAGGAAGTGTGAAAATGATCACAAAGGCAAAACTTAATGTTGTGTCAATCTTGTTGAAGTGTTGATGAGACTGACATCTTGTTGAGGTGCTGATGAGATTGTGGCCTCTCATTGACAGCATGTGTCTGGCTGTAACATCTTGCCAGGTTAGAAATTGCAGGCTGTGAGCACCTCTGAAAATGAGAAACACTGCACTGATGTTGCCCAGCCTTCAGCAACCAGTTGGCACAAAGACATTCTTCTTATGATTGGTTCCCTTAAATCTTAGAGAAGTCTCTTTCTCAGTTTTCACCAGAAAAACATCTCCATCTCAACCCTTATTATTCACCAGATGTAACATCACTTTGTTACCTGGACCCAATTAATTTTCTCACTCAATGAGGTGATTTAGTGCTTAAGCAAGGGTCAAAGTCCCTGGAGCTTATAATGGTCGGTCATAACTGATCAATCAATTGAACAATCGATCAATTAAATCAGTCATATTGACGCCAAAAACACTTAAATCAATTGTTTATTTAAAAAAAAACATACACTCTGAAGGCACGTTCTGGGATTATACAGTAAAAACAGAAGTGTCATGTTTTTAAAAAGTCTTTACTTATCCCAGAATCTGTGAGGTTATGGTCATTAGTGCAAACAAGAAGTGTACATCACAATAGTGAAATCATTCGGTATTAATCTGGCTTGTATAGCTGACTCAGGAGGTATAATTAGTATATCTGCTTTGGCTATCGTTAGTGTCAGTGTGTAATTTGCATGAAAGAGAAAAAATCACTATAATTTGGTCAAACATGCAGAGATGATTAGAGGAATATTAAACAGGTGATTAAGGCACAAAAAGAGGAAAAAAAAGGTGTATGCGACGGTCTGCCAGCAGAGCTGGTCGGATAATGAACATGAAAACGACTTGTGCATTAGCCCCCATGGATTCACTATCCTTAATAGAAAATATGCATCGAACATACAGTAGATATACTGTATATTGAGAGCCTAGTAAAAAAGCATAGCTACAGTATGTATTACATTAGACATTAGCACAGACAGACACTACTTTATATTCAACACAGGTTGCTGCTGCACTGCTTAACTGTACACTTGTCATATGTGCACATACACACAATTCTTTTGAGACATACTTCACAGGCAAATCTGTTTTTTCTCACTGTAATCCAAAATGGAAACCTAGCAGCTAGAGAACACAGAGCGACACACAGACATACTGTACACACCTTCCAGGCAACACTGTGCCACTCTGCAGGAGTGGCAATATAAGTGCCAGTCAGCCAGCTGAGCCCTCCCACAATGGCAACATCCGGTGCAAAAAGT
Organism: Lepisosteus oculatus; assembly: GCF_040954835.1. Classification (NCBI taxonomy): domain Eukaryota; kingdom Metazoa; phylum Chordata; class Actinopteri; order Semionotiformes; family Lepisosteidae; genus Lepisosteus; species Lepisosteus oculatus. The sequence goes on along the minus strand of NC_090701.1, from coordinate 27,247,636 downwards.
TGCAAAGCTGAAATTCAGCTTCATTTTTTAAGTTAAGGAAGGCCAGAATCTTCAAGCCCAGTGTGGGGTTTAGTTACCCCACTCTTTCGAATGGTGAGATGTTGAATAAGACGTTAGAACCTCAGGTTAGTGTCTCATCTGCGGCACCTCTTTCAGCGCAGTGTCCCTGATCACAACACATAGACATCCTTCTGTAAATTTTAGTTTAAAGGTAGGCACACCACATATCAGTCCACTAACACCACTTAGAGGAGCATCTTGGTTTTTCTTGAAGGTCTCCCACCCCAACACTGACCAGGCAAACCTTGAGTAACTGAGATCAGGCCGCAAGGTGGTGATGCTGCCCACAAACCCACTCTGAATTGAGCCTGAACTTGAAGGATGACTGCTCATTAAAATGGGGAAAAGGTTGAAATGCTCTGGTACAGTGAATGGTGATGAAATGCCTGAACACAGCAACGTAAGTGGTAACTTTGGAATGGAAGACAGGTTACAGATGTAACTTCCAGCCCCCTTTGCACTCAATAGTTTAATGAACCAAGAATCCCTTCGAGACTCCACTTGTGTGTTGGCAGCGACTGTAGTGTATTGCAATGTTTACATCACTCAGGGCTCTTCTATTACAAATAAAACATTACAACTTAAGGCCATGACTAATTTGTTACCCCATGGCCTGGAGTATAAACAATTGCATGACAGTGCTAAATCAAGTCCAAAGGACTTTAACGCAGAGCATTCTCTCAGACATACCGGTCGAGAGATGTGTGAAATGGCACAAGAAAACTCAGCCTTCGGCATTCTCGAGAGCTGGGCTATTCATAGCATCACAGTGTAGTAGGAGCAGATTAATACTCCCAAAGGTGGTGGTGTCTGTAGGGTGGAGCATTATCAATGTTCTTTGGTTAATGGAAATGACAGTGGGTTGAGATCTTTTCAGAGTGATAATATTACTAACAATATTTACACCTTTGAGCACATTCTGTCTACCAGTTTGTAGGTTTGTTTGTTTTCTGCATTTTCGTCTCTTTTTTTGCTACCCTACTTTCATCCAAATCTAGGTAAATGAGTCTTTTCACATCTCATCTGCAAGACTCCCTTCAACTCTGTGGCAGCCTGCCCTTATTTAATAAGTGTAGCTCTGAACTGCATTAGAAGACTGTTCTAAAACAATAGAGTAAGAGAAAAAGAAAGCTCATTCATCACAATACAGGGTACTTCATAGTTTAGAGACGTTCTAACTTATAAGCCTAAAAATTCTACTCAGGATCATGTGGCCTTCACAAGGTGGTAGGTGGATTCAGTCTTTGCAGGCCTCTGCCCATGGAGACAGCAGAAGGAAAGACGGTTCACAGCCAAGCCTCCTTAACCAGTGGTACTCTCTCCTGATAGCCACAGCCCTGTAGATCTTACACGCAACTTCAACTCCCTGATGGAGAAACACCTGGACAGTAGGTTAATTGGGGCCAATTAAGTGAACACTTTCAGTCAATCCGAATATCTCCATGAAGCAATGTTTCATTGGGGTTTGGAAATTTTAAAAAAATTATTTGGAAAAAATTAAGGGCAGATCTTGTAGACAGGTAGCCAAATAGTTAGCAGGAGACACAACACTGTTGGTCACCAAGCCTCATAATCTCAGGAAACCATTCTGAAAACCACTGATCAATATCCAAAGGAAATCGTGTTTTAAAGCTATTTCTAATTTTAATTATTTTAATCAGCCTTACACCTTTGCAGAGTCCTGCACGGCCTGAAGTTTAACAGGTGATCATGCTGACCTGCTAGACATCAGGTTTAACCAAGAGCTCAGAGGAGCCCAAGTGATTTTAGAAATTTCTGCACTTTCTAAAGATGATTGTTTTCAGTGATTGTTTTACCCCTCCTGTATCAGTGCCTTCACTGTCAGGCCACAAACTGCTCTCTCTGACCACAGCCAGATCACACTCTACATGAAGAGAGCACACCAGCACAGAAACACACTGACACAGCCCAGCCTGGTGTACGATCTCAACCAGGCATACAGATGGGACACTGACAGCCTAGACAGATACCAAACTGAACTGGGCGATGAAGAAATTCAGACACTGATGGACACATTCCTAAACACTCCATATCAAACCAACTAATTAGGCATAACCTTGGCCACACAAAAATTAAATCACCTATTTCACAAACTGGCATCAAAATCTAAACTAAAAACAACTAAATAAAAAAACTACCAAAAACAAAAGCAAAAGAAAAGTGGTTTAATACAGAGTGCAAAAAATCAGAAATGCACTACGAAAACGGTAAAACTTTACTAACACACACTGAAAAAGAAAAGAAACGCATACGTAAACAAACAACTTGCAGAAATTCAGGAGTCACTAAATCAGAACTGTTTCTGGGAGAAGTGGAACAATTTAAACAAATCAAAACCAGAAGAACTGGCCATCCAAAATGGAACAATCTGGCTAACATACTTTGAAAATCTCTATCAAAATCTTCCAAATACAAATCAATCAGAACAAAACACCATTTATGAAAAACTCATAATTTTGGAATTGGCTATCAAAGACAACCAAAACCCCTTAGACTCCCCAATCACTGAGCAGGAGCTACTGGACAAACTCCAGGCCCTCAGACCACGCAAAGCCTGTGACCAAGATGGAGTCAACAACGAGATGCTGAGACACAGCAGCCCAACGTTGCAACAAGCCCTTCTCAAACTCCTCAATCTCATCATGACAGCTGGATGTTTCCCTGAAGCCTGGAACCAAGGACTGATCACGCCCATCTATAAGAGTGGAGATGGACTCGATCCCAACAACTACCGGGGCATCTGTGTGAACAGTAACCTGGGGAAGGTATTCTGCAGTATCCTAAATACACGAATACTGGTCTTCCTTACCGAACACAATGTCCTCAGCAAGAGTCATATTGCCTTCTTACCACATCATAGCACATCTGATCACATTTACACAGTTACAAACACTGATAGACAAACACGTCCACCAAAAACACAACGGAAATTTTTTTGCCTGCTTTGTCGATTTAAAAAAAGCATTTGACTCGATTTGGCATGAAAGATTGTTTTATAAACTACTCCAAAGTGGCATAGGGGGCAGAGTGTACGACATAATTAAATCAATGTATTCAGAGAGCAAATGTGCAGTGAAAATTGGAAACAAAAGGACCAAATTCTTCACCCAAGGCCGTGGGGTGAGACAGGGCTGCAGCCTGAGCCCAACACTGTTCAATATCTATATCAACGAATTAGTAGGAATGTTGGAACAGTCTGCAGCTCCTGGTCTCACACTACACAACACAGAAATCAAGTTCCTGCTCTATGCAGATGACCTGGTCCTGCTGTCACCCACAGAACAGGGGCTGCAGCAGAACCTGGCACTGCTAGAGTAGTACTGTCAGACCTGGGTGCTGACAGTCAACCTGGACAAGACCAGAGTTATGGAAGCCAGACCTCAGGGAAACAGGTACAAATTCACACTCAAAAGCAACACACTGGAATACACATCTAGCTACACATATCTCGGTCTCACCATCAGCTCATCTGGGAGTTTTGACCTGGCAGTGAAGGCACTGAGGGAGAAGGCACTCAGGGCATTCTACGCAATAAGAAGGAGGCTCTTCAACATCAACCCACTAACAAGAATCTGGCTCCAAATATTTCAAAGTGTAATCCAACCCACTGCCCTATACAGCAGTGAAGTGTGGGGTCCCCTCACATACCAGGAGTACACTCTTTGGGACAAACACCCCACAGAAACTCTGCACATGGAGATCTGTAGAAACATCTTTCGTGTGGGGATAAAAACACCTAACAACAGCTGCAGGGACGAATTAGGCCGGTACCCACTATTGATAAAAATACAGAAAAGAGTATTAAAGTATTGGCTACACCTAAAAAACAGAGACCAAAATTCATACCACCACAAAGCCCTGCTGAGCCAAGAGCTGAGTCCAAAACAGAGCCCCCTGAGCCAGCTGGTCCTGAGGCTCACTGACACAAACCACACCGACACTAACCAGCATCAGGACAGCACTGCTAGAGCACCACAACATAAACTGGAATGCTACAGAACCCTGAACAGACAATACATACTAGCCGAATATTTGACCAAGATAAGAAACAACAAAAAGAAACTGACCCTGACGAAGTACAGGCTCAGTGACCACAGCCTGGCCATAGAAACTGGGCGACACAGCCAGACCTGGCTGCCCAGAGAGGACAGGCTGTGCTCCCACTGCCAGCGGGGAGAAATAGAGACAGAGGTGCACTTCCTACTGCACTGTGAAAGATACTCTGGGATTAGAGAAACATTGTTCCCTAAATTCAGAAATCTAGTCCCAGAGTTCCCACACCTGCCAGAATCACAACGGGTCCCAGTACTAATGGGAGAGGGAGGAGGGAACTCAGTTGAACTGGCAGCCTAGTACTGTATGTGATCTCCTGTCACAGCCTGAGGAATAGTGAGCCTGTCTCCCAATAATGCTCAATATGTTTACAGTATATGTAAATATTTTATGATATGTCTCTGTTGTAAATGTCTGTTTTGTAGATTTTATTTTAGTTTTATTCTATGTTTTGTTCCATGTTAATTTTATTATTTTTATTTGCTTTGGCAACACTGATCGTACCCATCAGTCATGCTAATAAAGCACCTTGAATTGAATTGAATTGACTGTGAAGCAAAGGAATTGATTAAAAAACTTATATTGTATTAAAGTCTCCAGGGATTGCAGGGCCTGCTGGTGGCACCAAGGAGCTGAACTCAGGAACCAAGAGGAGAACTTGCTCAAAGCAGCTCACTCCTGCATGGTACTGTGCACAGTTATAACATCTGCGGCACTTAGCCTTTGAGCACGTGAAGTCAAACCGCTGCAACTATAATCATGAACAACTTGCAAAAATGCAAATTCTTTTAAAAAAGAAATGAGCACACAGACACAAAATGTAAAGGTAGTAGGCTTTTCTGAGTTCTGCTGTTTGTCATCTTTACGGACAAGACTGGTACCATGGAAAAGCATAGAGGTCCCTTTATCTGTTTAATCTCAGAAGACATTTTCTGGGCAGGATAGCACATTTTGAGGTCCAGAACACCCCAAACATCTTGCAATTCATTGTATTGCATTAGTTTATGTGAGAACCTAACTGACCATTGGTCTCTTCAGCATGTTTGTTTGCAATATGCTGTCATGGTTGGCATCCTTCCCCCAGGGGGCGCTCTTACCCTTAGGTGCCACTAATTCTACTTTAAACTCTGATGTAAACGTTTCCTGGTGTGTTTAATCAATATTTTATTATATAAGCCTAGTTCTTCCAATGCTCTAGGCCAGTGGTTCTCAAACTTTTTGGACCAAGTAACACCCCTAATCTAACCAAAGCATCCGAGTACCACCTACAAGTCATCATCTCATAGGAGCCCCAGAAATTCTCAATGACCAACATGAACGCACCCGCATACACACTCACACATACATATAATAAATATGATAATAATAAACTTTATTTGATATAGCGCCTTTAAAGGTGGCTTCTCAAAGTGTTTTACAGAAAAACACAGTAACAACAACAAATAAAAATAATAAAAAGCACCATCTCAGTGAGAGGGGTGAGCCTGTTCAGTCGAGCAAAGCAGATGTGAATTAATTTTTCGAGACTTGATACAATTCACAACAGAGTCTAACATATTTTAAATCGTCAGGCATTTTCTTGACGGCAAAAGTCTCGCGGTGGGTGGATGTTGCAATGCGTCCATTCATTTCTGCAGCAAACTCTCTAATTCGTGCAACTACACCGCTGTGTCGGCTTGGCATCGCTCTAGCACAGTCTGTACAAACTCCGACGCGATTTATCCAGTCGATGCCATTCTCTTCGATAAATTCATTCAGAAGCTGAAATATGTGCTCTCCTGTAGTTCCTGTTGGTAGCGGCTTACAGAACAGAAAGTCCTCATGGGACTACAGACTCATCTAATTGCAGTGAAAAACATCTGCTCATTTTAACGCGCTCTATCAGCGTACTTTTGATATAATCCTTCATTTCAATAATTCTATGAGTGACTGTGTCTTTCGAGGGGGCAGCAGGTCGAGCTGTTTAGCAGCTTTTTCCCCACACATAACACGTGTCAGCTCTTTTGCCAACGGTAAATAAGATTCTTCAAAAATAGTGTGGGGCTTACCTGCTTTAGCAATCCGCAAGCTTGTATTTTTCAGCGTTTCCGTTTTTATTTCCGTATTTATTTTGTTTTTATTCATGTGCATGGGAGCGAAACAGAGACGCTCAGTATATTTTTCTCAAATTAACTTAGAACAGTTCTTAAATATTTTTCTGTTATCTATCACGCTTTCCTGTGCTCACAAGATTACCAGCATTCGTAGCACGTATTTCTATGCATTCCTGTGTTTACAACATTGGCATTGTTCCAAAATCACGCACATTCTCCTACCTCCCTATTTGCTGGAGATACAGTAGCTTTTTTTAAAATACAATTGGTCACTTGCGTCCATAGCACGCATTCCTATAGAGTGGTATAGAATTACAGAGTATCTTTTGTGTCCACTGAAGTATTAGCATGCACTGTATCGTAGTACGTAGGCCGCATATTCGACACGTATTAAAATACAAAATATGAAAACCCGTCCCGATTTTTCAGTGCACACAACACAGTTCCAGGGTCATTTGGCGTACCACCTGGCGTCACTCTGCGTACCACTGCAGGTACGTGTACCACAGTTTGAGAACCACTGCTCTAGGCTAACTTTGGAATATGGACGGCTGCAGGCCCACCTACGACCAGACTATGAGAAAGTCTGAGGGCATAGGCCTTATCCCCACACATCCTGACCTCTGAGCCCGGGGCTTGGAGCGCCTTGTCCCATGTCTCTCAGATGCCTCGTGTCTCCCTGTTCATGTTCCCCCCCTTCCGGGGATTTTAATCCGTTCTTGTCTTGATTGATTGCCCAGTTTGGGGTTCTGGACTGATTCCTGGCTTCCCCTTGGACCTGAATGGATTTTTTCTGTTATCAGAACTTTCCCCCTTTTCACTATGCCATGGATTACCACTGTATCACTTTTGTCATAATAAATCTTGTGTTTCTTTCCTGATGTCCATCTCCTGAACTTTCCGGATAAACCGCCTTTCAGAGGGTCTTAATTACAAACACATGGGAGACTGAGTCCTCCATTCCGAATGCTGAGCTTCCCGTGACATATGCAAGGCTCATTTAAAGACAGTGTTCATAAATCTGCATCCTTGTGTTCAGATATACAGCAACAGAGCATCCTAAATGAGTCCCAGGACTACTGAAGCAGCAAATGCATCCTGTGTGCTTCAGCAAAGAAGCTGGCAGTGTCAGACCGTCCTGAGCACTTCATGTCAGCGGAGACTCACCCTGTGTGACTCAAAGGTAGGCTTGGACTAGAAGAGTTGTTCCTTCCACCAGTTGTGTGCGCTGCTGTTGCTCTGCTTGTACTCATACGATCATCGAAAACACTCCTCCAGTATGCAACTGGTTATATCCAAGCACATTCAAAGGCTCTAACTGGTAATGGAGAATTCACCCTTGAAAGCACCAGAGTACATACTCAGTATTTACTAATATTTTCTGCCACCAATAGTATCCCTTGAACATTGCTTGCTTGTTGCACGGCATGTTAAGAGTCTTTTTTTACTTATGGTCTGTTTTACGGTTCATACTTCCCATGTAAGCTAAGCATTCCAGTGAAAGCTTCGAAACTAACCACAACATTGCCACTGCAAAGAACACTGATTTTTTCAATCTAAAAAGGCCAGTTCTGACCCCTTTTCATATGGCAGCGTTCTACATGACAGAAAAAGACCATGATAAAGCACTACCAACAGCCGAACAGGGCTGACAGCTTGTAGAATGTGAATCCAGTTAGACTGAAAGGGCAAGGAGACATTAGGTGGGGCAAACTAGAGAAAATTAAGGATTCTACTAAAAAAACCTGGTCCACCTCACTTCATCTTTCCTCTTTTCCTGGATTCAAAGCTCCAGGCCATTAGGAAGTTTCACCCGTGGGCTGTAGAATCCATTTAACAATGGGATGTTCCGTTTCCATGGTGAGCCTATGCAGCGGCCCACCTCCATCTCTGCTCATCAAACAAACCATTGTGACAAGCAGTGAGGCAGCGCTGCCTCAACAAACAGGATCACAGTCCCAAAACAAACCATCTCTCCATTCAGCGCTCACCGTGGCAACCAATCTTTTTTGTGGTGTTGCAGTTCTTAAAAACAATCAGAAATGGAGCAATCTTCCAAATGATATTTTCACACTGCTGTCCAATCCAATTTATCTCTTATATTTAAAAAATGAATGAAAGGAGTAGAGACTAGAGAAAATGTCACAAATGCAATGAAGAAATAAATACATCTCAAAGGTGCCTCACAAGCTGGCTTTTAAAATCACTGTACTTTCACAACATGAGTTAATAGTTTCAGTGCACTATATTCTGTAGAACATTTAACAAAACACCTCCTTTACAATCAAAAGAATTTCAACTAAACTTAAATATAACAGCATAAATCGTTCCTTAATTATTTAATTATTCATAAAAATCTGTGCAGAAAAGTGATATTGCTACTCCAAAGCAGTTTAATTGATTAATTTCAAGCTGCAGAATGGAGTAACACAAAACCAATAACTTTAAATTACTGCAACTCCACAACTTTGCAAACTCAAAGCTCTGTTATGGCCTTGATGAAGGTTTATGATACAAACAAATCAAGATTTAATTAACGAATAACGTCATAAAGCCATAAAGCATAGTGATGCAAAATGAGTCATAAAAAAAACAAATCTAGAATCTAGAATAGCACATTAAGGCATTATGCACTACATTTACAGAACCAGGGTTTGCTGGGAGTTACTCAGTTGAGTCAGAAAGAGGCTGCCCTTCTGACTTCACTTGGAGAATTAGTCACTAGTGACTTGGGCCATCCCAGTACTCCTGGGCTAATGACACATCATTATAGAACTCAATAGGTGCTGCTTTTTTCTTCTTTATCATGTAACCGGCTTAGAAATCTGTAATCAGCAGTCATGAAACCATCTACATTTTTTTCTTCAGCACAATCATGTCTATAAATAGCTAGAGGAGGTTTAAGCTATTTTTGCTATGACTTGTGCTATTCTTGGAGATTCTCCATATCTAACTTAAGAAAATGAATTCAGCGCAATTTCAAACAGTCAGTTGAACTGGGCAGTTTTATTTTGTGTTTCATTACCATCAGTAAATGCTCAATTAAGCTGAGGAGTGAAAACAAGTGAATTTCCAATCAGCTCTAAATCTTAAGCATTATTGAGCAACTTCATTTGGCACAGTGACTCGTCGAGAGTCTGACTGAGTAATAAGAAAAACAAACCTAAAATAAAACAAAATACTCCCTGTGATATTTGTATCATCATACATGACGAGTTATCACCACAAAGCCTTGCACTGTAACTGTACAAGGTAAATGGATATTTCTAACATTCATAATAAGGAATATTGTGTGGACCAGTTATTAAGATCAAGCACTGCAAAATTTGCATAACATCACCATCCTTCACAATAAAGTGAAGTTGCCCATTCCTGCCCCTGTATTCACTACAGCAGGACATCAGTAACAATCTACCTAAAAAGTGTACAAGAATGATAAAATCTGAATTCCTAGAAGCTTTCGGTAAATTACTGTCTCTCCCTCATGTTTCATATGGGCTTTAATAAAAAGCAGTTTTCATGCCCTGCTTCACCACATTATAAAATCAGACCTGGCAGCCATTCCTGACTATGCCCTGTCCTCATTCCCGGGGTGTGTGAAGAGAAGACATAAGGGAAGAATGTGTGCCAGGCTGGAGTCTTCTGGATGCTCAAGATAGGCAAACACTGGAAACTAAAACCACCCCTGTCTGCTAAAGCACAGGACTGAGAACTCTGACAACTTCCCACAACACTGCTTTCCAAAGTGCAAGAGTCGCCCAACCTGGACAGATAGGACTCAGATGGGTAGTATTGTGTTGGAAAGACTGAGGTGGGATTGCCAAAGCGCTTTTATTACTTCAACATCAGCGTCTCTAGCCAAGGAAGTGCACTGTCAGGTTAGCAATGCTGACAGAAGCTCTACTTATCGGATACCACTATTAGTTTGATCCACTCATTGCTCAACCGTTCATTTTCAACGGTGTAATACTACATTTAAAACACATTGTCTAAACCAGGGAGGGAGAACAGTCTTCTTCCAGGCTCTGGCATCAGCCCAGCCCCAAAGAGAATCACTGTCATTTTGGAGCTATACTAACTTTTTGCCCTAAGAGATGAAAGAAGCTCACGGAGATACAGTCTCTGCCTCAGCCTGTCAATACATTAGTTTCTTCAATCATTCCTGCATATAAAACTGGTGCATATTTTTGGGTACACAGGCTGAGCACTATTCTGAGGAGTGTGTACAAAAAAGCTGAAACAATATCATTTGGGTCGTTTTGGAGGTGATCAAATTGGATGTGTTAGGGATTGAGCTACAAGGCCTACTCATTTTAACTCATGTCAGTTTATAAACCGGATTCTGACATGTGCGTTGTCCTCGTTTAGCAGCATAATAAGGATTATCATGTGTATCAGTTATTAGTGATGAAATAGCATTTTTATTCATTTGGCAGTCTACACTGGTTTGCATCTCTAAAACCTCTTCTGTTCCAGTGCATATCGTACAAATAACATCAGCCTCTGCCCTTCCCTGCCATTCCTTATGTTGTTGTAAGCAAATAACAAACTAAAATTATGTTACATACAGTATAATACCTTCTCATTATGAATTCATATTTTAATTCCCATATACAGTATTACATACTTTATTAAATACAACTGACACAAGGTACACCAAGGGCAGATGGGATGGCTTTCCAGACCACATGTTTTTGTGATGACCTTGTTTGATGGTCTGCCGAGTTCACAGAGCACTTTGTAATTCACCTCTCACAACAGCATGTTTTACGTTGTCCACCTCTGAAATTATTTTTTAATTAAACTTTTCATTGCAAACAGGATCAGAGATGTAGTTTGATACCATATTACGGTTTACCTTGTCTGTGATCTCATCAACTTGTCACTTCAGCAACAAGTTTTCGACTGGCAGTTCGGGAAAACTAGGAAGACTACGGGCTTGTCAGCACTTTTGCAAGAAGAATCTTCCTAGATCTTTTTGGGGAGAGGTGAGGTGGGGGTATTGACAGAAATGTACAGGAGCGGCAGACAGTTGCCAGGTGCACAGAAAAAAAACCAAAACTAGTGTGGATCAGCTTGTATGAGTGAATGACTCTCTATTTTGAAGATTCATAAAGGAAGCTAATGTTGTGTTAGTCTTCTTCCAAATCTTTAGAACACATGCCTGTATGCCAGAATGTACTGATGAAGCCCTCAAATGCAGTTTGGTAATGCCTTACTTAGAATTGAAACCTCCAAAAAATCCTTGAAATTTAAAGTACATTGAATTGTCTCAAGTGCTTAAAGCTTGATAGCCCAGTATTATTCCATTACTCACAATGTTATGATTCAATTTGATGCAAGAGTTTATGTCCTTCATTAAAACATTTTTTAAAACACTTGAAGATTGTGCTCACCATGAAAAGGCCTGGAGAGACAGATTGCAAGATTGATTTCACTATAACAGAGTATTTAGTAGACAAAAGGAAAAATCTCTTATTTCCATTGGAAAATAAAACTCTTTTTAATCTGGAACTGGAGAAATGAATGTGAAAGAAACGTATGAACACCTCTGGTTAAGGACGAATGACTGAAGACCTTCAAGCTCTTATTTCCCAGATCTTGAAGATAAGATTTAGCATTCACTGCATTGCTCACTAATGTGTGATATTTTATAGTCCTAATTTAGTAAGAAATATTGATTAAAATAGTTTTTTAGACATAATTAAATAAGAATAGTGGTCTACACTATATAGAACTGGCTTAGATGTAATTCTGTTGCATTGCTCTGCAGTTGTAATTGGATTCGAATGTGCTGTAGTTGTAATTCAGGATGCTTGGTGCTACTTGGGATGTATGTACCTATCGGTCAATGACGTGTTGTGTTTTTTAAAGTTTACTTCCCATGCATGGCTTGCTAGGGTCCTGTAGAGGGGACAACTGTTATTGTAATTCAGTGGTGACATTGGTCTATAATGCAAAAATAATAGTTAAAGGCTTCAACACTTATTAATTTATAAGATAAGTTCACACTCCAAAAAGCAGTCTTAAATAATAAGTTAAAAATAAAATAGCTAAATATATTTCAGTTGGACCTTATACTTCAGCCAAAATGTACATCTTAAAACTGCAGTCCGAAACCTGATTTTGAAATGTATATGTTTATAAAACTGACTTATTTTCAGAAAATAATGGAGATGTAGTAATATGCACCTTAACTAAAAATGCTAAAACAAGCCCTTTTTTTCCCTTGGACTGCAAAAACCTACATTGTCACATTTGACACAGCAGCATTTATTGATTTTAAGACAGCATGAGCAGGAGAACTCTGACGAAGAAAAGTTTTCAGGGCAGAATCAGAGAAAGATCAGAAGACAATGCAGAGGAAGTCTTTTTCAGCCTCCCCCTCTAGCCTCTCTGTTATCTGAAAGGACACGCTGTTCCCCCTCCAGCGATCTCAGTTACATATTGCAGCTTAATTTGCCACCGCACTACTGTATGCTAGGCAGCAGCTGTGAATGAGATAATGCAGATGTACACAATGAATTGTTACGTTTGCACTGCATTCCTGGCACGGACGAGAAGAGTATCTAGTAGCAACACAACAAAATCACTCCACCACCTCCCAGACAATGGAAGGTATTTACATCAACAGATGCACATTCAGCGGAACAAAACCTGGAAATGCAATCCTGTCTCTTCTACAAGAACATCACTGGGGAATTAGCCTTTTCTGCAAAGCAATGATGATAACTGCCATTTAGCTGATGGAAAGTGCCATTCAAGTGTAATTCCCCAGAGAATTTGCTTGGATTGCTTCTGGGTTTGCATTGTTTTTTTAAACTTTTCAATTATACGCTCATTTGCATATTTCGATTTTGTGATTTAGTGCAATTATGAGCATAAGGCTGATGCAACCATTTAGAGATATTTTGAAATAAAGTTATTGACATGCATCTCTCAAAACTGCTTGTGTTTTGCAGTTCCAACATAGTGTCACTGTTCTCTGCTTCAACCCAGCATTAAGCAGGTACATATATTTTTAACAGCTGAAACACTAAACCGGATTGGTGCCAAGTGGTTTTTCCAGGATGTTCACTGAATTTTCTGCTGTGCAGCGAGCCCCTCTACTGCCCTTCAGTGGGGACAGCCAGAAGATAATGAAGAGAAGCACTCTTTGCTCGCCACTGAGTGAAAACCTGCAGCGCAGCGCAATCCATAACAAAAGAAGACTGATAATGGGGAGATAATTGGGTTCAGCTTAACCAGGACCGACAGTTGTCTTTACTTATTAAAACAGCATCTTTATTCTCTTGTGACAACTGAAACGGCACGGCCCTCAAGTTCAATCAAGACAACAATTCTCTTTCAAGAACTAGAAATATCTTTCCTATCACAGTATTTTTTGATAAGAGATAATGGGAATCACAGCATTTCTCTTTTGTTTTTGTTCTTTTACGTCATCAGTGAAAAAGGCCTTGGTGTTTGCCTCTTTGTGAGGAATATATATAGCATAATAAGTAACCAGAAACTCTGATGTCAAGTTCTTTGTCTTTCGTCCATATTAACCTTTTCAATTAAACCAGGAGAAAACATCAGGCAGTGTAAGGTCTCACTTGACTCTATTTATTTCACACTCCTCACTCATGAATTCTATAGGCTTCCCTTAGAGTTCTGTGAGTGTGAATTGTCACCTTGATATTACATTATTGTACTATGTAGTTAGGCTTCTGCTAGAATAGATGGCAATAAATGAATACAAATGGAAAAAGAAAACTATCAGGTTGTGATACTCAATAATAGTACAATTAGTAATAATTTATTCAAGCTTAATGGAGTGTCAACAATTGCCTTGTTGTCTGCTGAGCCAAGGCCTTTATATGTGTTCATCCGGATACATATATATTAAAATATCCATGTATCCAAATATACCAATATACACTGGTACACAATAGTCCCACACAAACTGAACAGAGTAGCTAATTAATCTCCATATACCCAATTCTTGCAATGATCTTGACACACTACACTAATTGGAAGTTAAACACTAAATCTACTCCAGCCCTAACTCTTGGTAAATGTCCATGTGGCCTTATGGGCTGAAGGTATATTTCAAGAGTGCTCTAGTTGACAGTTATGATCTAGCCATGAGGGCAAGTTCAATGTCACTTCAACAGCATTAAAACACAGCACAAAGTTACTTGCCCAAAAGATAGAGATTTCTTTATCTATGCCTTCCTCTACTTGTTATTGCCTGCTACTTTCTGGTTCCGCAGTTAATTTTAGCTTGTTTAATAACAGGAGCTGAAATGATGGACCTAGTGAAAAACAGATTCATTTTAACATTACAAACGCACCAAGAATAGAGGTGAAGACAAGTACCTACATTTGTACTGCGTGGAAATGCCATCAAAAGCGCATTCACCCCTCCTTCCCTCCCTAAAAGGACATTCATTACTCAACATCAAAAACACTGAAATGACCTCCTGGTATAAAAAGATTTGGCGCTCAGTGCTGGGCATGAAGAGGTTAGAACCACCTCTGAGTTGAACTCTGAGTTGGCTATTTTTAAATAAACCTGTCAGCAATTTGATCATCAGTTCAACACCAGCAGTAAAATGGAGTGGGTATCCCCATTAAATAATCAACTGGTTATGAACAATATATTGCTGCAGGCAAATTAAGCAGTTAACCATGGATATAATGCTTTGGCCACAAACATCCAAACCTGCAAAAGCTGAACACAAGGGTAAGTGCATTAGTGCCCCCCAAGTTCAACCTCTAACTTCAAACCCTATGTTTCGTAACACGGCACTTTGTTCAGCCATTCAGTAATTGTTAATCTGTGTAGAATGTCTTTATGAAATGTAGAATATCATATGGTGAAGTACCATAACTGTAATGGTTTCTCCTGTAATGTCTCAGTGGTTGTGAAAAGAACAGGACTTTCACTGTCCTGTTATGTCAAAATGTTCACATGTCCACTGTGCATGAAAACAGAGGCTGAAATGTTCAGAAACCTATTTCTAATGACTCAGTTTTAGGCTTTTAGACTCAGTGGGAATCAGGCTGAACACTGCTGTAAAGAAAAACTCTTTTGGCAGGAAAGTCTGTTGGCATTGAGCCACTTTCCCTAATATTTTATGATTAAGTACACTGAAACTGTAAATTGAAAAAGGTTTAGTCTTTCTTGAGATTTTTGCACCCTTAAGGAAATTTATAAGATGAGAGTCTCTGATTTTAATCATAATTAAATTTTATTACAAATTCATCTTCAAGATCATGGGTAGACCCCCTGATCTGAATGTCTGACACAGTAATAGACACTTGATCGAAATTGTACAGAGCTGGTTGGGGAGGGGTTGGATTCCAGAGTTTTAGCTCACTTTTGGAAAACCTTCAAGAAGCCTAAATCCAAAACCATGCTTTTCAGATTGCTACACCAATAACATCGTATGCACATCTTGAATGTCATACAAAATCTCCTTTACCAAATCTGAAATATCATTACTTACATTTTTGTTTTTTTTTTAAGACTCCCAAGTCACTTGGTTTCTAAAGCTGCCAAAGTGTCCATTGCACAAGCCATATTTTGAGGTTTGCTGTTACTCCTGCATACTCACCATTAACAGACAATATTGGCCAAAGAATCATAATCAGCTGGCTATTGTTTTACTCTGTTTATAACCTGCTGATTTGTAAGCTCTCTTTGATAATCAACATGGGGGAAGAGGGATGAGCACTGTGCACACCTGCCTCTGAAATGCGGAACTGAAGAGACATCAGTGCCCAGACTCACAGAAGCCTGGTAAATTGTAGGGTTGCTGTTGTACAGCAAAGCTAATAAGACCAGAAAAAAAGGTTTCAAAGAAGAGGAGGCCTTTCAACCCATCTAGCTACTTTTAACAGTCAGTAGTTAACTGATCTGAGGTTCTCATCTATTTTCTTGAAAGAAGCAAGCTACTGGTCAACTTCTGCAAAATTAACCCCAGCGGTACTAGCTCAGCTACTTTACATTCAGCATCCTGAGGAATCCTGGTTAGTATGGATCACAACATAACCTTCACTTGAATCCACAAAGTCTGAACTACATAGCTCAAAATGCCCAGAGGAAACTTCCTTAATGTTTGTTTTCCCAAAATAATAATAATAATAATAATAATAATAATAATAATAATAATAATAAACCTTACACTTATAGAGTGCTCTTCTGGACACGCCACTCAAAGCATTTTACAGGTAAAGGGGACACCCCTCCACCACCACCAATGTGCAGCCTGGATGATGCGACGGCAGCCATAATGCGCCAGTACACTCAACACACATCAGCTATCAGTGGGGAGGAGAACAGAGTGATGAAGCCAATTCACAGGTGGGGATTATAAGAAGGCCATGATTGGTAAAGGCAAATAGAAAAATTTGGTCAGGACGCCAAGGTAACACCCCTACTCTTTTTGAGAAATGCCATGGGCTTTTTAATGACCACAGAGTGTCAGAACCTCGGTTTTACGTCTCATCTGAACAAGGGCACCTTTTTACAGTACAGCACCTCCGTCACTATACTGGGGCATTTGGACCCATTCAGGGTGAGTGCTCCCTACTGGTCCCACTAACATCACTTCCAGCAACAACCTTAGTTTTATCCAGGAGGTCTCTCGTCCAGGTACTAACCAGGCTCATACCTGCTTAGCTTCAATGGGTTGCCAGTCGTGAGTTGCAGGGTGATATTGCTGCTGATGTAAAATTAAACAAATGTATCCTGTATCACATGAATGGAAAGTTGAGGTTTCCTGAGTGAATACTTAAACTGAGTATTCATTGAAACAATTATGATTATTGATTCCAAATTTACAGAGTAATCTGCTAATTTTAATTACTTTAATCGACCCATTTAATACTGCAGAAAAAAGCAATGTTAAGTCAGATTGCCTGTAATATGAACTCTTCTATACTGATTTGTGTCAACTTTGCTGAGTGTTGGTCTCACAGTTAAAGAGCAAGAGGTAAATCACTCAGACAGAAACACAACAATTTACATCAGGTGATTGATTCATAACATTATTTCTCTCAGAACTCTTTGTTAGCTATGTAATACGCACTAACAATAAATCAGTTAAAATTAACATAGATCTGTACTGTAAGATAAGTTTTTATAGTTCAATAATAACATCTTTGTTTATAAGGTGGTTATGTGCACTTGGGACTTACTTAGGTTTGAGAATCGTTACTGATTCTGACTGGTAACTAATTAGTAAAACAATACAATATTTGCCACTGAGTAGCTGGGCTGGATTTTAAAGGTGATTTACTTTCCACTTTCCCTTTATAACTGTCTTACATTATAGTTGCTTCTGAATGTCACCTTTGAAATGTTTGACGTTGACAGGCATCACTTTAAATGGGACAGAAACGTATTAAACTGTTTATTGCCAGATGAGATTTAATGCTTTTTTCAAGCAACACTAGCCACAAAACAGTTATTAAATCACGTGTCGCTGCTCCGTGCAATGCAACGGACATGACAGGCTAAATATGTTTTTATATTACACCATTTACATTAGATTATTACACAGGTCTACAAAATTACACGACTGTCAAATAATTGTAAGTGTTATTTTATACTAGATATGACTGCAATAATATACTGTAATAGAAATCTATAAATATGTGCAATTGCTGATTTACTCTAGTGCAAACTGAGGAAAGTGCCACACAGGTCATGTAAAATAAGCATGACTTTCTAAGCGAACCATTCACCAGACATATATTATAATAATTCCTTAGACTTCTATAACTCTTTTCGGGACACTCCACTCAAAACAGGTAATGGGGACTCCCCTCCATCACCACCAGATGTGTAGCCCTCACCTGAATAATGGGACAGCAGCCATAATGCATCAGTACACTCACCACACACCAGCTCTCAGTGGGGAGGAGAACAGAGTGAAGAAGTCAATTCATAGATGGGGATTATTAGGAGGCCATGATTGGTAAGGGCCAATGGGAAATTTGGCCAGGACACCAGCGTAACACCCCTACTCTTTTCGAGAAACGCCCAGGGATTTTTTATGACCACAGAGAGTCAGGACCTCAGTTTTATATCTCATCTGAAGGACGTCGCCTTTTTACAGTACAGTGTACCCGTCACTATACTGGGGCATTAGGACCCACACGGACCACACGGTGAGCACCCCCTGCTGGTCCCACTAACACCTCTTCCAGCAGCAACCTTAGTTTTTCCCAGAAGGTCTCCCATCCAGGTACTGACTAGGGTCACACCTGCTGAGCTTCAGGCTGCTCCTGATAAATTTGTGATGTACTCAGATCATTAGTGACACAGGAACTGAAATTATTTGAAACATCATCAATTCTGTCATGTATTTCACATGGTTTCAAGGGGAACTGCAGTCTCAATTTCTTAGACCAGTTATTACATTTTGGTAACAAAATAAACTCATTGACATTATAGAAAAAGTTTACAAATTCAGGATGAAGCACAAAATCATGAACTTTGTGAAAGTATTGTAAGTTGTCGTGCTATTGCAAGCCCCTGGTCTCGCCACAGGCGAGAGTGAGAGCTCCCACGAATTGCTACGTGATGCGGCCCTTCACTGTAATGACAAATGTAAAGTGATGTACGAGCAAATAAGTACAGCAGACAGACATTTCACTGCGGAAACGTTCCAACATGATCTGCAGGTAGAGTTAACAAGTAGGTTGCATTTGTTAGCAAAACCATCTCAAGATCGTAGAATGAAACTGCACATACTTGGAAATTTTGTGATGTAAATTGCAGGTTTTACACATTAGAGTGTGCATTTTAGCTTCATTGTGGTTTGAAATGCGCTCATCAGTGCTGATTCTTTCCAACATAGAAATAACAAAATAGTATCGCAGTTCCCCTTTAATAAGATTGCTTCTGTTTGAAGCAATCTCTTCTCTATGTCAAAGAGACTCCCGGAAAGGGCTATATTGAGGAAATTGTTTAAAAGTGAATAAGCGATGCTTCTTTAAACAAATAAAGGCACTGACAGAGGCTCTCGCTCATCATTTTCTAAGCCTGTTGTTGTCACAATATCAAGGTCAGCTACTGTACAGCCATGAACGATTCACAATTACCTGTACATAAACTCTTTATCATTGATGAAACTGCCAAAACACAAATTAAAAGCCTATACGTCAGTCGGTGTCAAGTACATCAGTGTTCCAGAGTCTTGTAATCACCCTCAATGAGAAAATCCAATAACCTTTCTAATTTCCTTGAACAGGTTATAGAGATCATGGCATTGCTGCTTTGTTGAAGCAGTGGGGAAAAATGTCATTAACAAAAACACAATGATTAGATATTCTCCACAAGGCACTTTTACAGTGAACACATACGTTTGTCTGTTATTACACCCTCTTTCTTTTTATAAATCTCAAGACCCAGTCAAGCTACCCTTAAACAAGTGTGAAGTATAGAACAACACATCTTACCCCTCTAGTTACCCCTCTGTGGATTTACTGTTTAACTGGGAGACAGCAGGACAGAAGACGAAGGGTTCTCCTTTGTTTCTTGTCTGAGTCAGGCAACTGCAGTGACCCCTGCATACCAAAGAGTGGCTTTGAGCCATCTCAAGGCCCGGTGAGGATAAGGCAAGTGCAGTGCATTGCATGCCGGCAAAGGGATTAATGCATCACTTAATTAGAGTTTTAAATAGGCTTCAGGTGAGAAAGGCTGAGAGTTTTCGATCTGATGCGCTGTACAGCACGACCATCCTCCCTAAGCTGTCTTTCTGTTCTTCCGGTCCCTCTTTCTACAGTACATACCCCTTCCTCTGGTGGACTGTGCCGCTAGGTTGGAATGCTAATCTCCTCTCTGGAAAAGAAAGCCTCATTAGGTGTGAGTCCTTCTGTCTTGCTCAGCTTCTCTTTTTTTCTTGGCTTCTTGGCTCTCTCTGCAGCCCCCTCCCTGACTGCTGGTGCCTTTCTCTCCCTCCTTCAGGCTTTAACCCTTTGTTTCTATCTCCCCTTTCCCCTCTCCTTTCTTCACTTCTCCTCCACCTTCTGTATCCCTCTCTGTCTCCCCCCATCCCTGTCCTCCCTCTCTCCAGATCCTCTCTCTCTCTTGCCCCGCTCCCCTCCCTGCATTATCGCCAATGCAGTGCAGCCAGTCAACCAGAACCAGGGCTCAGCCGCCTGCAGGGTTAATGAGACAGGATAATGACAGTGTCCTCTTGGGTCACTACAGCTATTAGATCGCAGACAGGCTAGAGGAGGGAGAGCCCAAACAAAAAAAAATCATGACTGAAGAAAATGATAAAATTGATCACAAAAAGCTCAGTATAGAAGCTTTATCTATTATCTGCTTAGAGGAGGGAGGAAGATGGCTTTATCTCTGTCATAAATGCTTCAGAGTCCTGGCAATTTGGGTAAACTGCTCCTCTTAAGCTCACATGTAAAAGCAGTTGCTTTGCTTTCCTTTGGGTTTGCGTGTAAAATCAAGACAGAGAGAAATAGATGAATATGAAAGGACCAACATTTGGGTTCTTGAGTACATACAGGCACAAAAAAGACATACAGTAAAATAGAAAGTGAAAGTACTGCGTGCAGTGCTCAGACCTGTCCTTCTGCCACAGTCTTGCACTATAAAGAGTTCAAGGAGTAGTGCTATGTCTCTCCTTGTAGGCACCTCGTTTGAAGGTTAAAACAGCAACCAGAAAAACAAATCTTTGAGAGTGTTTTGGTCTGGAAACCAAAATCAGTAACACAGTGTCTCAACATATTTTCTTCTGTGTACAATGAGAGTAACACTGGAGCTGCAACTTTGCACCCATACACACTCCCCCTCCTTCTCTCTTTACAGCAGTGACACTTCAACTCCAGCCAAGCAAGGATAGACAGAGGTGTGGTGATGGAGGAGCCCCTTTCCCCCGCATCTCCTTGCCCTCACAAGACTCAGGCACACTGAGACCCGGAGTCTCTTGAGGGATCACTGCTGATCCCTCGCTCAGGAGGCTGGGGGGTCACTCAGATTAACTCCTCCAGCAGCGGGAGACATGTTTATTCTCTTTGACACTCATGCGGTTAAAGGAATGCTGGTACTGTCATCCTCTACGTTGCTATGCCCACAAAATTCAAAATTCCACAGTTATATGTCATTCGGTTTCTACATTCCTTTCCTAGAACAAAACTCAAGCAAATTAAAAGCAAAAGAATCTGCAAATGTAGTGTCTAGAGGAGCGATGTGCTGTCCAGTTTTAACAATCCATATGTCCATCCATGACCAGGGAGCCACTTGTCTTGGGAGGGTTGCAGCAACAAGGAGCCAGTCCTGAAAGCACAGGACGCAAGGCAGGACTGAGAGCATGACTGCCCTCTACCTGGACAGGACGTTAGTCCACCAGCTCCACAGGGAAAAGGAACAATGTCCAATACGCAATTCAACCAGATCCGCATATCAGAGGGGAAAGATACCAGAACCCTAAGTGAAAACCCACGTGGCAACATGCAGACTCCACGTAGAAGGCACTCTAGCCCAGAATTGGACTTGGGACCCAAGAGTAGTGCTAACTGCCATTCGAACAACTAATATGGCTTGAGCTGCAGCTGTTGTTTGGAAAGTAGATATGTTAATTCTTTTAACTTTTGATACACCAGGACTGAACACCCTGGTGATTGCAGGTAACCTAGATAAATTGAAGCAGGAAGAAGAATTCCCCTGGGAGAGTTCTGACTCACATTCACAGAAAACCAGCTTAGTTACCTTCTTGTGACACAAGCAAATGAATAGACTAGATTCTGGATTAGAACACAAAACCCACACCCTTCTTCCCATCAATACAGCCAAGCCATTCCACCTATAGCACAAGAGCCAAGAAACTCCTCTGTACAACACAAGATGCTCTGCAAAACAGTGAGAATGTGGAATTTTGACCAGGGTGATCAAAATCCTAAAATGGGTTGATATGGTCAATTCTTTACTATGAACACTGCAGGCTTAACCAGAGACATGAATGGAAATTAAGTGGAATTTAAACAAGGACAGGTGTGAGCCACAAAGGTTTGTGAAGGGATAAAAAAATTGTCAAGTCCCAAAGCGCAAAGTGTCAAGTTTAGAAATCCATAGATCTGAGCAACTGATGAGTACTAGCAAACAGATGAAGGCCTGAAAGAGATGCACAGGGAAGCCACATTTGCTGTTGGTGGAACTGTGTGTATTGTATAAGGACAATGTGGTATTGTTTCAGCAGAAACAATGTAAAAGGAAGGAATGCAATCCTGAGTAAAATCTGAAAATGAACTGACCTTGACTTTTAGAAAACTCATTGCAATTTGTCTATTTTCCATTTGAATTTCCATTTGAACACAGAACTTTATACAGAAGACAGTGTTATAAAATTATGGACCCTATGAAATATCATGATGACTTATGGACAACCCACTTCCCAACAGCTGTTCTAAAACTCCTGGAATGTAAGCTCAGGTTATTTACAATACTTGTTTTGTTTGTAGATTTTCATGAATGCCATAAAATGACTCATTGCCTTTTTACTTTTACATATCTATTTGCTGAAATCAATACAGTAAATACACACAATATTGTGAACCACATCATTCAATTCAAGTCATTCAATTATGTAAGTGTGAAAAAAATTGTTTAAAAATGTAACCTCCACTTTTGAATAAAACTTCAGGACTGGTTAGCTAGTATCAGTATTAATAATGAAGTCATGTTACATATTTCTTTGTGTGCATGTGTCAAATTCCATGTTAATATGTGGAAAGATTTACACCTGGATTTACTATATTAGGGTTAAGGTATATAGTACATTATTTTTAATATTCTTTAGTTTTTTTTATTTCAAACCTTTTTTATTGAAGTTATACAAGGGGAACAATTAATCAAGAACAACAGAACAAAATGTCCGAGCTATAAATTCCCTAAATTACTGACCCTTGATTCTGCCCCCTAAACCAATAAGCCTAAGAAATAAGGTAGAAGGTGATAAAAGTACAGGTGATCAACTTAAAATAATTTCCTTAAAAAAAAAATAAAAATAAAAAATAGGACTTCTGGAGGGATGGGGAACCATTATTTTACTATGACAGTTTTACATGTGTGTCCAGTACTTCTAGGGTTCAAGTCTTGGTGCTGTGACTCTTCGGCTCAGGGTACGAGAAATGAGCCGAGTATATTTGACTGCATTCTTTCATCTGTCTTCTCAAACTGCTGATTCTTTAATCAAATATTATTCCTTTTTTTAAAAAACTATTAACTACGCAGTTTAACTCCAGACCATTACAACTGCAGTTTCAGGGAAGGAATTACACTTTACATTATTGGCGCATCGAAAAATATAATTAGTACAGGTGACCTGAGCCTCATGGGTAACGCATCAGAATATTAAAGAGCATGCAGCTAAGGTAGGAGGAAAGACTGGGGGAATAAGTGTGTGTGGTGAGTCAGTGAGAAGAAAATGAGCGTGACTAGAGAATGTGCAGTGAAAAATGTAAGGACTCGGTCATCCATCCATTCTCTAACCGCTTCATCCAATTATAGTCCATTGCAGAAGTATTGTGACAGGGAAGTGAAATTTGTCATTTTTGCTGTGCACCGATGAAATCTGTATTTCAGATCAAAACATTAATATGAGGCAAAGGTACAGAATTTCAGCTTTTGTTTCTGGGTATTATTTTTCATACATGTTTAGCTATGTATATACAGTATATACAAGAGTCATTGCATGTAAGGGTTATGGACTCTTCCTGGTCTATGAAGTGACAGGACTGGTATTCGTTTAGGACAGGCAAGTAAGAGGAACAAAACAAGCTCTGCACCCTCTCTGTGAGGCAAACCAATACTAAAATCCTCTTAATACACAGCAAAAATGCTTGGCATTCGAATAACACTTACACATCCATGATTGAAAAAGAAGCTTTCTGCATGAATGTGTGTGACACAATACACCTGTTGCAATAACTAACAGAAATGAATTTGTTTAATTGCTTCTACTTAACGTTATTTATTAAAACCTTGCCAGCAGAATCCCTGTTGCAAGACTATTATGAATGATTAAAAATAGATTTTTTCATCCAGGTTAAATATGAATACAGCACAACATCAAGGATATACTGTAAGACAGCAGACACTAACAAAGCAGCGTCACATAATTTGATATAGATCCTGGTCCAGACACTCACACATTAGTGTTCTGGGAACACTGGACCGTTTCACTTGGTCTGGGATGTCTGGTCGTTTTCACACGGTAACTCTCTGTGAGGGAAGAAATGTACATCTGCATCTCTTGTTGTACAGTCGGCCTGAGGCAGCAGACACAGGACAGGATACTTAAGGACAGTGTGTTTACTTACGATTGGAAAACAAATAGGAATACCTGACCATTACTTAGAGACACACATATCTGTTATACAACTTCCTCCTTCCTTGTGCCACCAACTATTAACAGTTAATTTGAAATATCATCGTAATTATTTTGATAGCAAAAATAATACACAGAACACAAAAGCTGGAGCAAATTTCTGCAATGGAAACCTGTCTCAAAAGATATTTTAATGATATTACCAGCAGGAAACAAATCTTGTAGCCATCATCGGCGCTCAGACGTGCCCTGAAACAGTCACTGCGTAACGTGTGGGAGACTTCTGAAGGAAAAGTTTGTTTTCTCCCTTGAAACTATCTCATCTGTACCTGTTATAAAACACTGTGGGGGTGTATTTTATTTTTATGTGTTTATTTTTAACCAGCGTTCTATGTTTTTATTTATTGTCAACCTGGCTAGATTTTGAGATGATGCCATTTCAAAACTGAGCTGAAGAGAAAACGTTTAAGAGCAGATAAGAAAGTGTTGGCTCTGTAGCTTCTAAAAGTTGACACAAGGTTTTACAGGAGAAAGTCATCTCTTTCAGTCTGATTAAAGGGAACTGTGACTGTTTCTAACTTGTGCAATGAGCCAATTTTCCAAGCAACTGCTCCCTTTCTTTTAATTTTATTCATTATTGATTTAAATGTGGGAGTCATCAGACAGAAACATTACTTTTGACTAAATATGTTATTTTTCAACAGTAGCTGCTTGTAGTGTTAAAAGATATAATGAAAGTACACTGTGTGTGCAGCAGCAAGAAATAACAGAATTATAAATAACAATTTTAAAGTAATAGGTTTTCTTCCAGCACAGCAGTGCAGGAAGTTGTACATGGGAATTCATCTTCCACTACAGGATATGAAGGATTCAGTGCCTGAATGGCTGTAACAAACTGAGTGTGAGCAGCCATACTCTGGCAGGGTTGAGGGTATTACCAGGGTTTCCTGTTACCATGGAAACCTTCACACCGGTAAACAGTGCTGTGACGTATGCCTGCTCATACCCACACACCTATGCTCAATGTCTTTCGCTTTCTAGTCAGTACAACATCAGAGAACAATCATACAGTAAGTGGCTACTGGGAACCTGTGTAAAGCCTGTCCGTATGTTTGTGTCTGTGGGTGTGCCAGTATGTTGAAAATACATTTATGTCCTTAACTTCATAAGTACTATACAGTATAAAATAAAAATATTAATAAATAAATCCTGACAGTTATATACAGTAGCTCTTTTCTGGACACACCACTCAAAGAGCTTTACATGTAATGGGGAATCCCACCACCACCACCAATGTTCAGCACCCACCTGGATGATGCGACAGCAAACATTATAACGCCAGTATACTCACCACACATCAGCTACTAGTGGGGAGGAGAACATAGTGATGAAGCCAATTCATAGATGGGGATTATTAGGAGGCCATGATTGGTAAAGGCCAGGGGGAAATTTGCCCAGGATGCCAGAGTGACACCCCTACTCTTTTGTAGAAACATCCTGGGATTTTTAATGGCCACAGACCTCAGTTTTATGTCTCATCCAAAGGTTGGCATCTTTTTATAGTATATGTGTGTCTTAGAATTAGACAAGAAGTACACATTCATTAAAAACACATGGAGTACAGAAAAATAAATTCAGTCTCTATTTTAATTAGGTATACTATAACACAGCTGTCATTTCTATCTGCACTGTGCAATAAAATATATGTAAAGGCAAAAAGAAATGATACAACACCTAGCAAATCATTTTACTCATCTTTTCTTGTTCTCTTTTATAAAGGTTAAGAAAATAAATACAAGAGTGAAGGTGACAGCTTTCAGCATGGACCCAAAAAGCTACTGCATTAAGATGAATATTAAATTCCGATTAGTATTCTGAACGCCATGTTTTCAGAGACACATGCAGAATACGGAACAGTGGGTGATGATATGCTATTCTGAATGTGAACAGGTGTGTGATGAATAACAGAAGCCACACTGTGGCAAGAGGAGCCTAGTGGAATATGAGAAAAAAGGATTTTCAGGATTTAAAAAAGGAATGAAGTGCCATATCTTGAGAAGGGAATCAAAATGTTCCCAGGGAATGAGCCCCAATATTATTAATCACTTACAGTATTCATTTCCATTGTGTAGAACATGGTTTTAGATAATGTGTAGTTTTACACAAAAGGTTGTGGGTGTTTGTATCAAGCTACTCTGCCATGTTATTAAAGCTGACATGCTGGCAAAATGAAAGAAACAGCTGGTTGATCAAACAGCTACCCACAGCCAAATACTGTAGGCTAGATGAGCCGAATACCCTCCTCTGGCTTGTAACGATTCTTACACTCTAGCACTCTTAATATAGTACATGATCTGTGGGGACTGTGGAATTATGGTTAGAAACTTGGATCCATTGTTAGAATCTTTTGGGGTCAAGTCTCTGTAACTCTTATGTTTAAGATTAATGATTCTCCAGCGCTGAGCACCAATAACGAGAGGGTCTACTGGTTCCAATAGATCTGTCAAATACTGTAATTAATTGTGGAGCAGTGGTTAGGATACTGGACTTATAACTGGGAAGTTGGGGGCTCAAATCTCAAGAGAGAGACTACTGTACACTTGAGCAAAGTTCCAATAACATACCCAGATGTGTAAATGGGTGTAAAATGTAAGTCACTTAAAAGTGTCAGCTTACATTTTCTTAAAAGAAACAAATATATACTTTATTAGTCAATGTGATTTTTGGTCAATTACCTGATTGGGACTTTCCAGCACCACAATTAGAAACCAATGCTGTACTCAAACCAGCTGTAGTATCTGCATGGATCTGATTATCACAGTTTTCAGAGACAAGTTCTTACCTAAGAAATGTTTCAGCTCAGTGAGAAGGGCTCAGATCTTGTGAAGGAATTTATGAAGCTTGTAGATGTTTCTTTCAAGGCGTCCTTTGAGGACGTGGAAGATTTACCCTCAGTGGATTAGGAAGTCAAAATACAAATACAAAGGCAGTGGGAAACTGCGTAGCAGAACAGCAAAGAGAAGACTGCAATTTAAAATGTTAAGCTCATACGCAGTAATTAGACTCCCATATTATTTACTATGAAGGCCCTTTTCAGTGTTTGTGTGTGTGCTACATTGAGAGAAGGAGTAGGGATCGGACTGGTTCTCAAAACCCTGTAAGAATGCTGTGTATTGATATCTGCTCCAATTTCCAGCACTGTTTAAATTTGGGAGATGGGTATTCAATGACTTTTAGTCAGATTCAGAGATGAGAATGGACAATGTTGTAAGAGAGTCATACAAAGGGTTAATTGAAGAAGGATTATTGG
This sequence comes from Lepisosteus oculatus, assembly GCF_040954835.1. Lineage (NCBI taxonomy): Eukaryota > Metazoa > Chordata > Actinopteri > Semionotiformes > Lepisosteidae > Lepisosteus > Lepisosteus oculatus. The sequence continues at coordinate 27,219,758 of NC_090701.1, read as the reverse complement.
AGAAATCAGGGCAAATGCGTGCATGTGAGTTAACAGCACACATTAACACATGCGAGATGAGCAAAGAAGTTGTACATGTGAACAGCACATCGCCCTACTGCAGTTGGCCATCATTAGTTGCTATCTTTAAGAAGCAGTTGAGTTACGAGGCCGAGAGAGACATGATGATAACTCCAGACATGAGATCCCGGGTTTCATCAGTCTCCATAAAATACTCCTGGATGTTAACAGCAGGCTCTTGGTGGTAAGGGCTGGATGGGCTGGTTTAAGCTTCACCTGGAGAGCAGTCTCCGAGGAGCTTACTTGGCTCCAAATGAAGAGTAGACTGGTAGGGGAGGTTAGTTCTCCCCATGAATTCACTCCTGGGGTAAAGAGCTCTGGTCTCTCCTTGTAAAGAGGAAGAAGCTCTGGGGTGAAAGCTATTCTACCACTGCCAGGTTAGGCAATAGGTTCTGTAGTTCTGTACCATTTAGAAGTAGAAAAGCTTTCTTGTCACTATATTCAGGTACAACAGCCTGTACACTTTAATTGACCTCATATCAAATTACTGAGATATCTTCTTTTCATTTTGTTTACTTCTTTGCTTTAATAATAAAAAATACTGCACTGATAAAGTACCATATTTCCACTTTTATGGCTGGACACATCAAGACTGGAGCTGCCTGAGAGTGAGGTTCTGAGACTCTCCTCACCACAGAATTCACAGAGCAGGAAAGCGCATGCAAGTGTCCTCTGACTGCTGCCTTGGCAGTTCATCTCCATCACAGAGCGAGGGCTGAGTGGCAGAGACAGCTCGATTGGCAGGAGCTCATTTTCTGGATGATTCCTCTCTGGGCTCTGCCTTGGTTAGGGCCAGAGAGCATCATGGGAGGACAGCACTGCTACAGGAGTTCCGGATTGGCTACGTCTCAGCAACATTGTCAGGCTGTCCTTAGCAACTGGGCATCTGACAGCCAGGCCAAGCATTTGAGCAACAGCACTAACCCCGGGCTCCCACTGCCTGCCCTAGAGTGCAGTCAGTGTCACCAGAATTCACAGGCAACCTGTATCGTTGAGAGTATCTGTACATATGTGAGTATTTTGTTCCTTTTATCAGCTCTTATAGTGTACTTCCTCTATGTGTGTAACTCTGTATATGCTATTTCTTCAAATTGTTTATGTGCATGGATACATGTTTAATTTATAAACTCCCCACAGAGCTAGAAAAACATAAGAATGCTGCTTAATGCTATACATTCTCAAAGACAGAACACGAATGAAGTTTCAGACATAGAGAGAAAGTGTCTGATTTCAGGGTGTCTCAATCTCTCTGCCGCTGTGCATTTAACTTCATTACTCATGTTCCATTCCTCTCACACTTCACTTTCTCTAATCTCCCAGCTGCAAACAGCTTGTCTGCTGCAGTCTTATGGCTTATGCTTTTTCAAGTGGTTTTTGAAAAGAATTGAGAGAATTTTAAAATCTTCTTTGTTCAGTGCCAGGCAGGATGCTCTTGTTAGAAAGTCATCAGAAATTTAAAAAGAAAATGAAATCAATGTCTCACCCCCCCACCTAGGCTAAACTCTGTCCCAAAGACTTCACAAAGTTTCACTCATTCTGCCTGAAGGAGGCAGACAGCAGCGTGATAACTCACAGCAGGGCCAGCAGGAAGCAGAAAGAAAGGAACTCACAAGTGCTCTGGAAACTAAATGCACAGGCTTTAGTCCGGCAGACAATTTATACAAAGTGACTGGTAAATTTTTCTTGGCGCTTCTCATAATTGAGACATACAATTCTGACAGACAAGTCAGACATTCAGACAAATGGGCTATAAACTTCTGCAGAGTCTATAGCGAGGCCTTCAACAACATACAAGGAAAGTAACCCACACCACGTTTGCAGTGTGTTTACACAGAGAAGTAATGTAAAACCGTGGTTAAGTCTGTTTGGTAAAACTGGATGTAGGCCTTGAGAAACCATGGTAAAGAAAAATAAATATAAATAAATTTATAGGTCACCCCGAAACACTTCGTTTTTTAGATACAAACACCTGTTAGCTATGGATCAATTAAAGAAGCAATTTGTTCAATGAAGGCAACACTGGGCCTTGAGGATTGAATGGTCTTTATTATTGGTCTCAAATTATCTCTAATTTATTCAGTTTTAAAAAAATGCATATTTAATTGATTAATAGTCTCAGATCTTTAAAAACAGGTGATTACATGGCTGTCTATAAAACCTACTGCACAGGGGCTCTTCAGGATCAGCGATGGAGACCCTTGAAATGAAGGATAGTGGTCATATTGAGACAGAAAATGACAATTCTGAAGGAGATTGAAAACCACTGTACTAGAGCAAATCGCATTGGCAGTGTATTATGATGTGCTGCATTTAATTCTGCTGCACTGAACGTAATTGTTTTACACAGTGCCGTATTGTAGTTGATTGTGTTTTCTAACCCGGTAAATACAAAAATAAAATACTGCTACTTTAAAAGGAACCAATCTGTTAATGTTTGACTTGTGACATACGGACAGTATACGTACATTCACACACTTGTGAACAGAACAAGCTGAACTGCTCCTCTAACACCGAACAACACGCTTCATACATCTTAACTCCTCAATTGTACAACAGAATCCAATATTAGTAGTCAAACCTCTGGAAGACATCTCTACAGCACCTGCAGAGTCCTGAATTAAAAAACCATCAACCACACTAACTGCTGGACTGCAAAGTATGTTGCGCAAAGAGCTTAAAAAACTCAGTTTCTTTTGTCCTGTTACAAAAGCAGACTGTGGGGACTTCAAAATCTTGAATGAGTGACGTTTTTGTTCTCAGGTTCCATAAGGAGATCAAGACCTAGAGTATAGATAGTGCAAACACCACACATTTAGGCCAGACCATAAGTTATTTTCTCAAGTTCATTTGCCATCTTATGAAAGTTGATTTGCCGGGATTTTGTCCCAAGCTTGATGAGGTTAATATGTAACATTACTCAGAAACCAAAAAGAAAAAATGAGCCTCCAGTTAGTGAAACAGCCCAACACCAGTCCCCAGAAGCTATGGCAAACAAATAGTGTGATAGCCCAATATAATAATTGATTCTCACGACCACTTCGAGTCTGAGATCCTTCCATCAGGGTGTTGATTTAGACTACCCACATTTAAGTGAGATAGAACTAAGGTATAATTTATTCCCACTTAATTTGAACATCTGATTGGATATTGGGCAGCACCGGGGTGCAGTATTTAACATTGCTGCCTCGCAGTGCTGGGATCCTGGGTTCAATTCCTGGGGTGTTACCTGCATGGAGTTTGTATTTTCTTCTTGTATTCATGTGGGTTTTCTCTGGGGTTTTGTTCCAATAGTCCAAAACAAACTGGAAGGTTAACTGGCTTCTGGGAATATTGTTTCTAGGTGTGAGTTTATGTTTGCATGTCCGTGTGTCCTCCCTGTGATGGACTGGGATCCTGTCCAGGATGTACCCTGCCTTGTGCCCACTGCTTGCTTGGGCTGGTTCTGGCTTCCCCATGACCCTGAACTGGAAGATGCGGTCAGAAAGTGGATGGATGATTGGGTATTTTACTTTTTATTTATTTTTCGATATCATCACGCATGTATCTTACCTATCTCACACAATGGTGACCCATTTTCTGTTTTTTTTAATTAAAAAGATTACTCAAGCTGCTAACCTCTTCGTATCTTATGCATGTAAGCTTCTTATTTGTGAACAGGTTCATGTCGTGATAGACGTATTATGTTTTTTGTTATGCCTTGTACCTGCCTGCAATGCAAATTTCCCATCTGGGACAACAAAGGAAGTGAGCCAGTCCTGTGCTGAAGACTCAGACCTCAATTAAGCAGGAGGAAGCTTGTAGAGGGACACCTGCTGCTGAGCCTTCAGTGCAGACCCCTGCCCCTAGCACCACACACACAGTACCTCCCAGCACAGCCTCTCAATGGGCCAGGTGGCCCTTCACTGTCCTACTCCTGCTGGGAACTCCCTGCTCTGAATCCACGGCAGAACAAGCAACAGCCACTGTACAAAGACTCCATGCCTCTTTCCTTTCTTGTTTTCCTTCCTTGGGGTGAATCTTTTCTTTCTGAAAACTGCGTGACAACAATTGAGACCTCAGAATAAGAGCTGTCTTCCCTCAAACAGACGTTTGTAGCAGCTTGGGAGGTCAGGAATTTCCACCACTCTGCCTAATAAGCGTCGACCGACTGCGCAGCTCTGCTGCAGTACACCAGAATTATAAGAACAGGAACCCCTAGAAAAAGCTCCAAGGAACAGAACATCAGGAATTTCCTGTTACATACAATCTACCTGCAATTTTCATATCAATTACTATTTTTGGCTGATGACTAGAACCCTAACCACTGCTCAACACTGCTACCCTCATCTCACAGTGACCCACAAGTACTAATGTTTGCCTCTTATTAATGAAATTACTTTAATCATGATAACCAGAGGTAGCTTTTTAAGAGAGCTGCTGATAGCTGGAAGTTATATCTTACTATCCCCACAATTAAACACACTAAGATTGCTGGATAATATGTCAAATGGGAAATAAGTAAAATAAAATAAGTAAAAAACTATATGAATTGCATGGCTGGGTTTTGTGTAATTTCCAATATAAATATATGATAAATGGAAAGAAGTCTTCAGACAATCTGAAATACAGAAAATTATCTGGAAGTTATAAAGGTAATATTTATAAAAGCAATACTATTCTAAAGGATATGATAAAGGTAACTAACAAATTGACTTCCCTAATTGATTAGGGATGAATTATATTTGCAGGATAGGGGATAAGCCATGCCCTTTTCCTGAGAGATTTATTTATTTTTCTTTCTGATCATATGAAACTGTCTACATACAATAAACAGGATTGATAAGGGCACTTTAATAATGTCTTTTAATGGATGCCACTGCATGCATTTAATTACCATATAATATGAATTCATGGTTACCTTTGTGATAGCATACTTTACATATACTATCCCGTACATAAATGTCCTACCCTACACCCTTATTGATTTTTTATTCAAATGATCTCAGATTATTTTTCCAATCATGAGTAACTGGTACTAAGATGTTGGTACAGTAGAATGAAAACATATGGGAATGTAGAGGTTTGTAACATATCCACTAATTAAAATCAAGTATGGCAGTCTAAACTGTTATAACTAATAGTACCAACTGTGTTTAAAATGAACAGTTTGTACCTGTACAGTAAGGGCAGCCACAGGAACAACCAGCACCCCTCTGTCATCCTGTTGTACAGCAATGCTATACGAATACGAGATAGAATAGTAGCATATATGGAAGCAGTTACAGTAGTAGATAGTTAATGCACTTTACTTTAGTGCCATTTATGTAAATAGGTGAAGACATTCCAAGAATCATTATTCCTCATATGAAAGCTGTACTGTAGTTGCAGGGGTACTCCTTGCAGTAATCTTATGAATGGTAGAGTATCTTCACGAGAGCTCCAAAAATATATGTTCCTGCAAAAGACAATGACTTTATTGTAATGTATTGCTATGAAGATGAGTCGCTCTCCAATTAAGCAACATGGTCTAAAAAGTCTTGTACTCCACAAGATCCATTCACTATTGACAGGAACTCAATTAAAGCCAGGCAGCACGTGGCTGCTGCAGCAGGAGACAGTTAATTGCTTGCAAATTACAACGCTACAGAGCAGCAACAAATGTAAGCATAGTACGATGTAAGATGTAGCACACAGCATTGTGTGAGCACAGTATGACAGTGCAGTGTTTATGATGTTATATAGCAATGTGCATCAGTAAAATATGAGAAGGTACAGTAGGATGTGTTTAGTATGACAGTGTTTACATACTGTATATATGTGTATAGGACCAGTGTTTACAATGTCAGGCTCCCAAATGACTTGTGCTGTCCATTGCCAAACTGTGAAATCACCAGTATTTTTTTCCAGTATTTATTGGAAAAGGTTTTTTTTCTTTACACTGGACCAAAAGCTGTTGTACATCTTAATTTTGGTTCACACAGGGGTACCGCCAATTTAGTTACTGGAAATAAGTACACCCTCACCCTTTCAATATCATACCTTATTAGAAACATCTCACTATAAATACCTGTTAAACACCAGCCAGGGACAAAACTGCATTCTCTGCTGGGCAGCTACACATTCAAAACCTACTTTTTTTAGATTATTTCTGCAAAACGTAAGCACCAGATGAATAGTTTGCCAACGTAATCACACTTATTACGCCCACAGACAAGACTCAATTACTCTGTCGTAGCTCCAGCCCAGCTCCTGACAATCTGTGGCTGTGACGGTGAAAGTCAAACGCAGATCCTGTTTCCTAGCAGCATGGGATCTGTGCAGTTTTGCATTGCAAATCACAGAGATGGAGGAGCCAACCTCCAGCTCAACTCAATCTCTGCTCTCCTGCACTCCCCTGCTTTATTTAAATAAGAAAACGAGAGCATGTGGACATGTAGCCAACAAAAGCTGGATTCCTGCAGCCTGCTCTGATCTGCAAAGAACAAATAAGTAACAATGAAACTGAAAAGGAATGTTAATCTTGCAGAGAGGTTTTTAAGGTTTTCCATGTGGTGAACATAAGAGCACTGAAATCTATCCATCCAGGTGTAATACAACTGTACTTTATTTAAGGCAAAAGAATAAGGAGATCAGAGGCTACAGTGAGAGAGAGTGATCATCTCTAACAGGAATCAGGCTGCAGCTGACCTGAAAAGAGAGAACAACACAAAAAGCTGGTCTTTGTTGCAGAAAGCTGCGGCTTTGGTGTTGAAGAGCTACTTAATGTGCGGTTAATATTTATTAACTTTGATTCCTTTGAGGATCAAAGGATTGTACAAATAAATATGTTTTCACAGTCTCTACTCATACACTGTTTTAAGCTCCTTATAACAGAAACAAAAGCATTTCTCTAGAGCACATGGGCTCAGGCCTCCAGCCTTAACAGATGAGTCCACTGAGGAGATGCTAAGTAAGGAATGCTGAGCCGCAGGTCTTGAAAGGGGTGTTTCAGGGTGTAGGAAAGGCTATAGTCCAAGGTTAGGGCAATAGGGAGAGTCAGGGGAGGTCTGGCTGAAATGAGCAGGGACGACCTGTTAGTGTGTGGCTCCCTCTTTTTCAGGGACATACAGCTGAAGAACTGTGTTGCTGCCTGAGTAAACACATTTGTCTCTTTTTCTTATCCAGAAATAAGGGTTAGGCTGTGTCCTCCCTGTGGCCTCCATGCTGGAGCCACAGGACACATTAGGATATGAATGGCAATTATACTGTACTTCTTCATTTTACACTAATTGTTCTTGCTTAATTGTGCTTTTCTGAGACCTTACCATTCGTTCACAGTAGACAGCTATTAAGTAATTAAATTTCCTGTGTTGCACAAAAAAAATGGTAGCATGTCGACTCCAATCTCACTTATTGCTTTTTGAAAATTTTCAGTCTGGTTTCTGATCTACTCAAGTCCAGAAACTGCCTTAACTGGCTATCCTGATGGCTGCTGACTCAGGCTCTTAAACTGCTTTCTTCTTAAGTTAGATCTGAGTTCTGCGAACAGAGATATGCTAGGATTCTGAATTTTATTACGCCATTGAGAGAATTATCTTTGGCTCTCTGTTACCATATCAGAAACACAATCACCTCGATTTGCCAAGTACATTACGTATAAGGGATTTACTCTGGTGTACTAGGAGCTAAAAAGACATCCTGCATATACCATACACAAACAAGACAATAGACATAATTCATACAGGACACATACTGTATAATTAGGAATTCTGGTTAAGTAAAAAGAAACTCTAAGGAAAGAATCTGCTCAGATACTGGGTGGTTCTGGTTTTAATAGAGCAGTAACATCTTCCTGAGGGAAGTTTATGAGACAGGTTGTAACCAGGGTGGGAGTGGTTATCTTGCTTGCCATCTTCTTTGCTCTTGAATTGTACAAAACATCAATAGAAGTCAGGTGACAGCCAATGCCCCTCTCCGCCGAGCGAACACCACACTGAAGTTTTGCCTTTGGACAAGGTAGACACATTGTCAAGTGACAGTTACAGAGGCAGTCAGAATGAGCCCGAGGCAGTAAGCTCAGCCCACATCCAATACATCCACCCACCCTGAGAATGGTCATGAGCCATGATTAAGAGGGCTTCAAAAAGCCCCAGTCAGGAGAACTAATAGAACTTTGGAGAAGGCGGAGAGCAGACAGATAGACACAGATTATGGCGCTGGACCCAGAAAAGGACTCAGACAAAAGGGATTCAACAGAGAACAGCTGAGGAAGGCACTGGCATCATCTTCTTCCCCAGCACTCTGATGCTGGACTCAAAAGGGACACTTTGTTCAATCTGGCCTTAGGAGGATAACTGAAACTACACAGTTTCTTTGCAGTGGCATAACGAGGGACGTCAAGGCCTCGACCAGATCTGGTTTTGGAGTACAGCAATGTCAGACTGTTCTTTTGGAACATTTGCTTCTCATAACTGGGGTGGATGGGGCTCTTGTACTGCTCTATGAACAAGTTATATAGTGTTCTGTGCTTTGTGCTGGAGTTGGACGTTGTATGAGTTTCTGTGTTATATGGATACTTTTATGTGAGGAGAAGATGGATTACTGTATATAAAGAGGATATTATGCAGGATAACTGTCTTGCCTGGTCTGTTTGTGCACAGGTGGATCTGGGAGATGGAAAAAAAACCTGTTGTGAGTCCTAGCAGGGCTCCTATGCTAGGTGGCATACAGTAGTTGGCTAGTAAGCAAAAGTAGTTTTTGCATTTGAGGGACACAATCTATGACAGCAGCTGCATTTTCTTAATTAATTCATAGAAAACTTATAATTGGGTTCTCTGAATCAGGCCAGTATACACAACTAAATTAATGGTTATGGGATAATGCCAATTCATAAATGTCTTTTGAAGCTCATGCAGAGTTAATTGTTTGTGCCTGCAAAATACCGCTCGCCTCAGGCCATCCCTATGTAGATCTGATGTGGAGAAACTGCTACATTCTTTTATTTCTTCAAGGCTTGATTATTGTAATGCTCCGTTATCTGGATTGACTGCAAAGCTGCTGCACAGGCTCAACCGCATTCAAAACAGTGAAGCAAAGGTTTTAACAAGGTCAAAAAAACATCATCGTATATCTTTAATCCTAGCATCACTCCACTGATTACCAGCTAAATGTTGAATCGATTACAAGATTTCATTGTATACATTTAAGGCAGTTAATGACCTGGACCAACATACATCAAGGATTTGCTCTGTCAGTATATACCACAACAGAGCTTGTTCTCTGTCAAAAAGTCCTTCTTATTGTCTCAAGGGATCCTGTAGTAACTCCTTTCCTAGATCTATCAATGATTCAATTACTGATGTCTTTTTTGGAATCTTGTAAAAAGACTTTTCTTCTAAACATTTTAAAAGCAGGTCTAATAGCACAGACTGAATTTATTATCTTTAGTAAAACAGTAGGCTCTCATCTGTATTGTTTTATTGTATTTGGAGACTTTCTTTTAAATGAAATATGCTATAAAAAGAGAACATTATATAGACAAGCAACTTTATAAAGATAATAGTAAACAGCATTTCCATAAACCAAAGTAAATTATGTTATTTTCATGGTGTAGCATAGTAAGGTGCAGCACAGAAAATGTAGGAAGACCATAGCATGATTGAGAATTTACCTTGAATATTTGTTTAGTAAATGTACACAATGTATGTCATTAAGTATACAGTACACAATATTAAAAAAAAACAGCAGGTCAGCATTTTTGTTTCATTTTTTGTTAAACCTGCATTATGAATCTGACATTAATGGGGCTATAATTATTAAATACTGCTGAGTTGTACTGTTTACAGCACCAATGATTCATCCTTTTACTGTGATCTGCCGAGTGATTCTCTCAAAACCAACACAAATTAAAAATGTCAGCAATGCTCAGCAATACACAGAGAGATGCACTGAATTCCTAACAAAGTGTAGTTATAAAGCATATGAAACCTGTCAATTCACTATGTGTTAGCTTACACTCCTACAGTATACTCCGTTGTTGATGCCTGAAATGGCGACACCAGGTATAGCTGCTGAATCACAGGATCAGGAAATTCTGAAAACCAGGTTGAGAAACTATTCTGAAAAAACAATTGCAACAAGCCAAGCCAATAATGACAGTGAGAGTGTTATGAACGTAAAACTAGAAAGGCAGCACTCTTTATAATCTCCTAGAACAATAGAAAAAAAACACACTACACACTAACACTAACACTAATCTATTTTTTTTTCTCCTGGGTTCATGAGTTTCGTTTCACTCTGCACCAGTTTATATGGAGAGGACACGGCTGCAGTCTATCTCAGTAGTAACAAACTGCAGCTGTGGCTTCTCAGATGAGCATTAGCTGACAGCCTGTGACAAAATCCTAATACTATTGGGACTTCCTTTTCCTTGTGAAAAGCTACAGGTATGTTTTTTTTAAGCACAAAGGTTTATGACATTAGCTGGCTCATCATTTTAACTGTATAAAGATAAATGGCTACATAATATAAATGTGATATATATTTATATATACATACTACATGTTCTTCAAAAAATCTTGAACTGATGAATACAGTATACTGTATATATTTAGGTAGGTAAGTTGTGTGGCCTGTTGAACAGGCAAAGGGATGATTCCATTATTTGGTTGTTTTGGGGAATTCAAGGAAATAAAAATTCACAAATCAGAAATCCAGAGTGTAAGCTAAAAATTGTAGCTCTGCTGCATGATACCATATTAAAAATGCAGCCTCAGCTGAATCACCTTAAAACCTACTGATTTTTGATGATCTTCAATTCATAATCTTTTTCATACTTTAATTTTACATTTATACATGGTCTTATTATATTTTACTTACTGTACTTTTTAATGTATAATTAATGTAAAGTATTTATGAAAATGCTCTGAATTAAAAGGTGATATATAGGAATTAAATTAACTGACTGAATAAACATCAGTGTCTTGCAGTTCCTTCACATTCAGAAACTTTTGCAGGTTCTATTAAAAAACATGCAGGTTTTGTCTGAGGAAGTTACTTAGGGAACCATTTCTGAGTGGGGAAATAGACAGTATTGCTAACACAGAAATTTATTTTTGCATTATTCATGTTTTCATTCTCCAAATAGTTGGGAGACAGCAACACGGATAGCATACTGTACCACAACATTCAGCTGTGAGTCTGTTACGCACAGCAGTGAAACTGTAGAAGGCCAATCAGATTCAGGGCACAGTGTTTATTTTCATTACTACGCTGATGACACCCAAAAGTACCACCTGCCCACCTTCCTGCTAACCTAATGAGAACACAAGCCTGGAAGATGGACAGCGCAGGGGCTTTACAGAGTGTTGCAGCCAAAAGTGAAATTGGCTCCTTCCATAAGAATAAGGCTTTTTGACTTGACCTTCTTTGTCTTTAATTATCATTTGTCTTTGAAAGTAATGGTTGCAGTTCACATATCAGGCATGACTGACCTCCTGTAAAAACCAATTCATGCAAAACCAAGATACATCCATTTTTAATCATAACTTCATAACAAAAATGTGGTTTAAAGTTTCAAGTGTGGCCACTCATAAATCACCTGAAAACCACTTATTCCTGTTAAGTGTCATGGCAACTCCGATTCTATCCCAGAAGCTTAAGGCAAAGGCAAAGGTGAAGCCACTAGTTTCTGCAAGGCACATGCACAAGCACAAGCACAATAAAGACAACAATTACTCTAGTCTGTTTATGGAAATTGATGTAGTTCAGGTGGGTAATTTCAATGGAAATTGATTACCAGGAGAGCATGCAAACTCCACACAGAAGGCACCCTATTCCAGAATTGAACTCAGGAACACAGAGCCATGATGCAGCAGAACTAACCACCATGCCAACATGCTGCCAGGGGCCACACTGCAATTCCCTGACGTTTTCAGTATGAGCAGTATCAACAAAACTTTTGGGCTGTTTCTGTGACCATTGACCTCACCCCAGTCCACAATGTAACCTTGGACGTTTTTTTAAACACTATGGCCCAGAACTTCATTTACAGTATGTTTCTATGAAGCTTCATTTTGTACCCATTGTCAACTAAGACACAGCATTATGCTGGAGGAGTCTCATGAATGAAGTGATTGAACAACTAATGCAATTAGCCAAAGATTTGTTTTGAGTCATGTACACTCTTTGTTAATTACTAGATGCAGTAAAGTGCTGCAGCTATAACAGTTCAGTGTTAATTAATCAACGTGGCCCATGAACACAAGTGACTAAGACAAACAGGGGTAAAGTAACAAATCAATACTGAATTGAGCAGGTTTACATTTTTCTTTCTTTTCTGGTAGTTTAGGCATCAGTACGACTGATTTTCTTGCCACCCACTGCATTTTAATTTTTGATCCTTTAAATTGCGTGTCTCCTGGAGCTCTAATTGCCATTGCTCAAATCCATTGAAAAAAAAAACATCAAAAACCTGAATTGCTATGAAATGTCTGAAAATGATTTTTATACTTGTAAAATGAGAGCAGTATTTGGTTTTTATCCAGATGTCATTTGGAGTAAAAGCATTTGGAAGCCTATCAGTTTATAGAGACTAAAATGAATCAATCAAGCATTTTAGATAGCAACAGGGGACATGGAATGTCCAGACAGAGTTCCAGCTGATAAGAGCAGAGTATATGGCAAACAAACTTCAGAAATGGCAAAAGGGCAATTTGTTCTACATCACTGACCCTGGGTTTCAGCTCCATTTTCAATTCCTTTTCAAAATGAATTGCGGCTTCCAGTTCCAATTCCCTCTCCCAATTCCCACTCCTTTTATGATGCTTGAATTGGAGATGGAACTCTTTGAACAATAATGGAACTTGGAGTTCGCAATTAATTGTAAAAAAAAATGATTTGGCAATGAAAGAAGACAAAGACAGGGACTGACCAGAACCCCATTCAAAGGTTCAGTCTCAATACTAACTACAGGGCATTTTGGGCAGTGTCCTGTGTGCTTTCGAGAGCTCACCTCACTTGCTCTGGCAAATAAAATCGCTTGCTGTTCACTGCTAAATCAATACTCTATCCTCAGTGTAAGAGCAATCATATTAAAGAGCTATGAAACAAATTCTACTCATCCATGCACACACACATACAGACATATACGCCTGATTGTACAGCATTTACATCTCTCTCTCTGCTTCTCTGACTCTCATGCAAAATTTATTGTTGGTCTCTCCAGCATAGGCCTCATGCTGTTTCATGTTAAATACATGCCCTAGACTTGTGCGCTTCCCTCCTTTAACCTTTCATGACACCTGAACAAACAGAAGACCAGTCATACTAAAGAAAAATACGCTGAGGCTCCCTGCAACACTGAGTAGACTAATACACCTCAAATAGGCATATTAATCCACCCAATGTTGCAGGGATTTGAAGAACTAATAAGTGAGACCCTTTAATCAATACATTAGTAATTAGTAAAGGTAAGATGACAGCCTGATGGAACTTTTGGTACACAAAAGTGTACACATCAGCTTTACTAAACAGTTTTTTCTTCAAACTAAGTTTTGCTTTTCACATGGATTTGATTTTTTTTTTAATCAGGCTTGTATAAAGCCAACAGGAGGTCCTGTGGTAATGACATAAAGCCAGTGTTGTCTTACATTGGTGTGGTGGGTGATTAGTACCCCAAGAGAGAATCCATTAGAAAGGTTAATGAGGACAGTAGGCCCATTAGTGCTTGGAATTTTACAAGCAAAATGACTCTATCCTAGTATCAAACTTATATCATATTTCATGTTGCATATTATTTTCATGAGTTGAGTATAGATACTTTAACTTGTACATTGTTATCAAATTTTATACCCTCTGATTATACTTAATCTTATATAATCTTAATTCTTTTTATATCCTCAAATCATACTTCATTTTATATAATCATACTTCAACTTCCATACTCCAAGAATATTTCAGCTTCTACTATAGTTTAATAATAATCTTATAGCATGCAGTTCTGTTCTCATAATCAAAACCAATTTTCAATTACGTGAATCAATACAACCCCTGAAAGAAGAAGGAACAGACCGGATTGCAGATGTGGAGGTGGAGCATGCATGTTGTGCTGTGTTTAAAACTGAAGTCCTTGCTTCCTGTAAAAAAATGTGAAATGAAACCTACAACATACTGTAAGTGCCTTATCTCTGCAAAACCACGCAAAAGCAATTACTCATAACTGAGTTACTCTAAACTGGATTTCACCATTGTAAATTTTTCCAGCTAAATGGATTATTGTGGTGGGTTATATTTTAGTTATCATTGAAGCCTGCCTAGATTTTATAAACTCAATGTGCATATATTGTTCATGCTTTGGATCTTGTTCCTTTCCTTAAATTTCTTTACAAATTTTATCCTGAACTTGTTACAAAATGGGAGACGGAGAACATGATGATCTGAGTGAAATATCCATCCATCCATTTTCTGACTGCTTCAAACAATTTGGTGTTATAGAAAAGCCAGAGCCAGGGCACAGGGTACAGGGTACAGGGTACACCTTGGATGTGATGCCAGTCCATCACAGGGCATTCACACACTCATACCAGAGCCAATTTTCCCAAAAGCCAACTAACCAATACTGTATGTCTTTGGCTCTGGGAGGAAACTGGGGCAACCAGAGGAATCACACGTAAACAACAAGAGGAAATCCAAGTAAACAAACATACAAACTCCATACATTTAGCATCCCAAAGTAAAAACCAGGTGCTACAGCACTGTGAGGCAACAAAGCTAACCACTGTGCCACTCTGCCAACTGTTAATTCAGTCATCAGAGCAACAACAATATGCGGTAGCCTTCTCTTTTTCTGTCTTTCTCTACACCCCCAAAGGTCATGTACAGTATCTATGGACAGAAATACTAAAATATGCATGACATTTTGCCCAATATTCCACTGCCTTAACTAAAACTGGGACAGCGAAAATGTTTTGTGGTGTTCTAACAAGCTAGTCAAGAATTAAACTTGGTAAATTCCTATTAGGAACTAAGAATATTTTTTCTCATATTTAAAGTAACACAGAACTCTGTGACACTGAAGATCATTGTTTACACTGTCAAGAGCCAAACTGTTTGACATTCTGTGTAGCTGATCATTCTGACATCCACATATATTTTTCTTCCTGTCACAACATTTCATCTCTATATGCTAAAACAAAAGGTTGACCACCCCAGTGGTTTATATATAAAAAGGACTCAGCAATGTATATATGATTCAAAGTTAAGATCTGAAGAGACAAACTTTCTCTCTGCTTGACACTTCTTCAGAATAAACATATTTCAAAACTATGCCAAATTGCAAGCTTCAAGTGTTAAAATCATTAAGCAACACACTATAGCAAAAAAAGATATATAAAAACACCAGCATAGGCTCTTCAGACTTCCACTCATCTTGCCTGCATTGGAGCCACACTATTCACTGGGAACAGTACAATACCAGCTGTATCAACAATACATCAATCCAATTAACACTTACTGGCAGGGACAGCTGCTGCAGTTCAACAGCACAATCCCACAACACAGAATGAATGAGAAACCAGTGATATGTCAGCAAGAAATGCACACCTCTGCATCTCCCATTTCGTTCAGCCCATCTGTGTGTCCTGGGATATTTTCATTTGCTTCCAGGGGAATAATACTTGTTTTGTGAGGTGGTAACTGGATTACACAGAAAATGCATTTTAAATGGGTGCTGGTGTATTTGTGCCACAAATGTGTTTTCTTCATGTGTCTCTGTGCTGGGATGTGAGATGAAATGTTAAGTGCAAACAAAGTAAACACTAAAAACACTCTGACAGATGCGGAACTGAGGTCTACAGTACCTTATGTTCTGTAGGTGTACCCCAATATATAATTTTGATTGCAGATTTGTATTCAAGCTGGAGTCTGAATCATGTCTGTTTTGAAGATAAAATGCCCGCACTGTGTACTGATGTGTCACTACAACAGATGTCTAATTTAACGGAACAGTATTACAGTATTGTACTATTATAGTACACACATCATGTCCTTGATACCAACACTGGCAATCATGTGTGAATAAGAGAGAAATATGGAGAACAACAGCAGTGTGCTTGCTGGCAGCTTTGTGGTTGTGTCTGTGCTGTGCTGTATTGTGCAGACGGCCAAGGGTGGGTGTTGAGTGCGCGTGGAGGGAGGAATTTGCGTGCCATTTCAGCACTCAGTCAAGCGGACAGCAACCCTGTTCCAATCCAGCTAAATTAGATCAGACAAGAGTTAAAGGATTGAGACTGCATTTAAAGCTAGCTCTCCCTTCTCTCTGTTTCAGGGTACCCAGACAGGTCAGAAATTAAGGTTTATGAATGTGCCAGTACTCCTTCATCTAGAATACTCTTCAGTTGTCACTATCACACTTCTGCTCTAGAAGGAATCTAGAAAGGAGTGACCAAAGTTAACCCAGGCTTGTTATTTAAAACAGATTAAAAGACCTGAACCCATTTTCTTGTGGTACACACTAGGAAGAAGAACAAGAATGTAAAGAACAGGAATAAGAACAGGGGGTGTTGGTTATGCCATGAACTGTACAAAAGTGAGACGCTCTGCCGTAGTTAATGCTGTTTCATTCTGATTCTTCACGAAATATCTTGATGACAAAATGGGCTGAGTAGCCTCCTCTCATTAAAACATGTAAAGGGTCTTTTTAATTTTAGTTATATCTATTAAAAAACAAATAGCTAGTTAGTAATAAAATACATGTTAGGTTAATCCTTTATCAGGATTCAAACTCCTTCTTTTAAGTTCTTAAAATGAACTGTAATGTAATGAAGTTACTGTATACACACACGTGTCATATAAAAAATGCTATGTGTCTGTTTGCATTGACCTGTTGCGGCAATCTACTTTCAAAGAGATTGCATTGACTGTCCTTAAAAAAAAAACTGGGTTGAGATCTGACCAAAAGTTTTTCAAATGCAAATCACATGCCCAACACAACAAACGGAATCAGTAGCACATACTGTACATACAGCTTGTTTCCTAAACAGGAAGAATATGATCTTGGGTTACGACAACCCTGAGCATGAGCATCAATGACCTGAAAATTCAGTTTCACTGAGAATGGAAAATGCATCTGAAAAGAGCATCAAACACGACACATGAACAGGAATGATATCATCTTCCCCTCTGGTTGTGCTGAGGTACTGGTCTTGGCTTCGGTTGGCTTTTTGAACTCAATGAAAAGACAATGAAATAACAGTCAATGTATTTAGTGCAGTACTTCAAAACTTTGTCTTTTATTAAATTAATCTCGTTTCTAGGCTTTGCTCTTTTCCTCCTCCTAGCTGGAATCAATCTGACATGAGCAGCAGCCTGCTCTGACATTAACACACTCCATTATAAAACATTAAGGAGCCCTCAGTCTGCGTGCATTTGCTGAGGGCTGTGCCGTGAAAGTACTGGAAACCGATGGGCATCACGGCACGCTAGTTGCTTTGGCACCAGCAATGGGGCTAATGCATTTCGGAAGGGCGGAAAGTAATTGGTCTCTCGGTTGGTAGACATCTTCTTCTTGGACGCCAGCAACACTGTCTGTTGAACAGAGCCGACACACAGCAACAAAGGCAGGACTGGGTACTTACTTGGCACACGTAGATACTGTACACCAGAGTTACCAGCCATTTTAAGGCACCAGCAAGGACAGCCCGTCAGATAGTATCTGTTACTGGGACACAGGCTGCACGTGCGCGATGAAAGACATATATAAGACATGGATCGATTAGCAGTCAAGCGAACGGCAAAGTCAGACAAACGGGCTCAGCTCAGTTGAGCAGGTTCTTCTGCACCCTGAGCCGACTGGCTCCACGCTCTGCACTGATCTCTCCGTCTCCCTCGCCCCTCCTGCAGGCAGTCCTACCCGCCTGTGCATGGCTCCCATTGATTTAGTGCCAGATTTAATTGCTTGATTCATACAGCCAGTTTATCTTCTTCAGCTCAGAGTGCACTTACCTGTCCTGGGCCTTGATGAGAGTAGATTTACCATGGCCCTTATTAGTCTACAAGAGAGACTGTGACCCTGTGAAGGGGATTTGCATTACTACATCGCAACAACAACATGATGAATAGCCATCACTAGAATCAGTTTTACTTTAAGCACATTGAAAGACAGGAAGGAGTCCAGTACAGTTAAGCAGAAACTGGCAAAGTAAAATATGGGCTAATTGGTTAATTCTAAATAACAGGGGCCGTTTTTCTTTATAAAGATACAGCATTAAGCATGTCCCACATGCTTGCAAAGACTTCAGAAAGCACTTATAAAGCACTACCTAACATTACTAATTAAGTACTAAAGTGTATAATTAGTACAGTATGCACAAATAAAAACATAGCAGTGAATCACGACAAAATCACAGCCCACTAAATCATACAGACTGCAGAAGGCATGGCATTCGCCACTGAAATTGAAACCTAATGCACATACTGTACATCCCACCCACTGCAAATTCAGAACACACACACACTGTGGTGATCTTGAGCATTAAGACACATTGAACATTCCCCCACCAACTTAGGCTGTACGCAGAAACTTTCTTGCTGCGACTACAAACCTTTCACACAATGTAAAATTAGTCTCCTAGAATCTCTCAGCACTTGACAGAGTGCCATGTGGCCCTAACGCAACTTGAGTCACTTCAAGCAGATGCTCGCATTAAAAATGCATGATTTTAGTACCACAGTTGCAAACCACGATATGGCAAAAACCTATGACTTATTCTCATAGTAACACCATTTTGCTACATACTGTAAAAGCAAATTGCTTTTGCCACCATTTCAGGTGGGATTTAAAAGTCAGAACAATTTTGAAGCTACCACATCAATGGTAAAAATCTTTATTCAATGATTGTGGAGCATAACCTTTTCCACAAGTTTGCTCATTTTTGTGGGCATGTGCAAAACACACAACTTCTTCCACAGCTGAGCTACACTGTTTTAACACACGTCATCTCAGAATCAAAAGGTCATTCTCCCCATCTGAGGACAGACTTTAAACAATGGCAAAACAAAAATACCTGAGCCTCAATAATTCCAGGGGTTTATTACAACAGTATCTGCAAACATGGACATGCTGTGTGTCAAGGTCTTTTCACTTGGCCTTTAAGGAACAGGGCTGGGGCCACCTCTGGAAAAGGATCCTTACTGGCCATCCGCACAGTAGTGGACAGCCCCACAATAAGAAAAAATCTTTCTTACATTCTTATTGTCTACTCAAGTGTTTTTGTGACTCAGAAATTGTCAACTCGTATGAATGTCCAAAAACTCAAAGTTGAGATACCATGCCACTACATTTCAGCAACTGT
Source organism: Lepisosteus oculatus (assembly GCF_040954835.1). Taxonomy (NCBI): domain Eukaryota; kingdom Metazoa; phylum Chordata; class Actinopteri; order Semionotiformes; family Lepisosteidae; genus Lepisosteus; species Lepisosteus oculatus. The sequence continues at coordinate 27,200,391 of NC_090701.1, read as the reverse complement.
TTCAGACTTAAATTAACACAGCAGAAAACTAAAATAATGCTTCTGAGGAAGACAACAGATTTTTACACCTTTATCTTCTGGAATACTGAAGAGGAAATGACTGGATACCACCACTTTTGTTTAGTTTATAAATGCATAAAAGTGAAAATGCCACTGGACAAAAATGTTTTTCTTGTGAGTACTGCAAAATACCATATAAAATCTTCAGGCCAAGCCTGGTTCCCTAGACACTGTATCCAGGGTGCATTGTGACCTCTGTCTGAGGAAGATATAGTAACATAGTGAGGAGAAGGCATGCTCAGTTATGTATGGATGCACAAGCCAGCTCTGGTTTCCATGGAGACCAGAGCCCACAGGTCATATGACCAGGGTACAGTAGCCCTATTTTATCGGTGATGTATCAAAAGGGAACTGCATGCACACATTCTCACACGCAAACATACACACACAGCAGGGGCTCAAATCAATAGAGAGAGAAAAAGAAGTGAGAAAGAAGAGGGAGATGGGGAGGCAGGGAGTGGGAAATGAAGAGAGAAGATAGGGGAAGATCGGAAGATGGAGAGGCAGGAAGCGGGGGAGGGAAAGAGGGGATATAAACCAGAAGAAACTGAGGACAGAAGAGATAGCAGCAAGAGAAAGGCTGCACATGAACCAGTACAGAAAATCTAAATAATGGGAGCAATGGTAACCTACTGTAATAATACAGTATGTCATTCAACATCATTGAAATTACCATTCCCACAAACTGACAATATAGTGTAAAAGCAAAGCAAGTATTCCCACATAATATTGGAAACGTTCAGCAGCAGCAGTAATGGGAGTGAACAGTACAAATTATTTGAATTTGGAGACCAAGAAAGCAATATTAGTTTAATTTGAGTAGATCACATTCTCTCCTGCCCTCACCCCCATGAAATGCAGTCCAGATTCTCTGCCACCTGTCTCAAGCCAGATTTACTTTTCTGTGCAAAATTAATGACAAAGATTTGCTGTGCCAACTGTTTCATGGTTTCTGGTAAACCTGTTTGTGCAAGTTGAAACAAAGCATATTATATGTAATATTACATTTGTTACCAAAGCTTGTGACAGAGTATAAACATGCAGCATCTGTTTCTTCATGAATTATTCCAGATTAAAGCAGTGATATTCACCACACTCCTTCAGCATTTTTACTGTTTGACTGGAGTATTAAACTAGCACTTGAACACTTCACTCCACTTACTCACCCCAGACTGCACCAGCACATGACAGTAGACAGGGCTGCAGGGGTACTGCGCTCTGCATGGTGCATGCTCTGTCATGCTGCCCAGTGTGGATGGGATATTAGCCACTACTACTTTCTGTTCATTAAGTATGCCGTAGCCTAGGGCGAGAGAGTGGCAGCTCTATAACTCTGCTGGTATTTTGCAGGACCCTGGAGACCTGTCATACCCCAAAGCACACCTCCCATTTGCTGCAGAGAGAGAACCAGAGCTTGGTCTATCATGCAGCCTCCCTGCCTTTTCCATGTTAAGAAAGGTACATGCTCAAAGCCTCAGGACACCATGGTTAACCTTCCTTCTAGTCAGGAAGCTATTCATATCTCTACTGCAGAGCAGGATGGACCCTTTCAGGCTTCACAGGTTTAAGGCTACTACTGGGATTGTCTTGCAAATCCTGCTGAATCGTGCCTTTGGGTACTGGTTAGGGTTCTGGACTCGTAAATGGAAGGTTGTGGGCTCAAATCCCAGATGAGATGCTGCAGTTGTATCCTTGAGCAAAGCACTTCACTTGTACTGTTCCAGTGAAATACCCAGCTGTACAAATGGGTGAAAATGTAAGTCAGTTTTGATAAAGCATCAGCCAAATAAAATTAGTAGGTATTGAAGTAGCTGGACAGAGCAGACTAACAGGCCCATTGTTATGACTTGGATGTTATGTACCAGATGGGATTGTTGCTAGAGTGATGTTTAGATAAAAGATACTCTTGAAACAGGTTTAGCATAACATTTACTTGTAATACATTTTACAGAGCAATAGCTGGAAACATTGAAGGTAGAGGCAAACAACCCCTCCCACAAATGAGCAATCTTCAGTTTGTTTGTTAATACATACACATAAAGGGGTGGTTTCTATCATATTTTGCCACCCCATCACACCAGAATATCTCTTTTATGACTTTTGGAAACGAAAATGTCTAAAAAAAAGATGCAAACTGATGATGATGTGGGAGTTTCTGAGTTACTGTTTAACCAAGCAACAAAAGCTGAGCAGGACCCCTGCCTGTGCTCAGACTATCGCCACCGCCTGCTCAATCGGGCCAAGAAGTCATATCAGACACAATTTCTGATCACAGTTTCTACTCAGCCTCTTGGGGGAATAAAACTAAAGATCATTTAGATTAAATGGGTGACTCAATATTTAAAGGTTAACATAAAAAAATCCAGCCCATTTACAGTAGATTCACCATTTAATGACAGGAATAAATACAGTGTTTGGTTATTAAAACAATAGATGGACAGTAAATACCAAAACTACCAACAGTGTGGCAGACTGAAAAATGCTTTACCAACCTGACAGAAATATTTTATTTAGCTTTTATTTCAGCATAAACTAGTGCCTGATTTTGTAAGGTTCAGTGTCTTTCATGTCTGTGTAGACGGTGTTGGACTGAAAAGACAAGTGGATATTCATTCATTCTGGGTGAGATTCAGCGTTATTCATGTCTGCATAGACAGTGCCAGACTGTTAAGTGTACATTAATGAACAACCGTTAAGTGTAGTTAAAAGCTAATCCTACAAATGTGGACATAAGCTGTTATTTAAAAATATTGATGATCTACTGTAAGTCATGCATAACCTATAAAAACTCAGTTGTAAAGTAAATATACTGTGAAGCCTAAAACAGAAAAGCTTTTAATTAAGGAATAACTCTGCCTCTGCCTTTCTTCATAGCTTGTAATAATAATAGTTCCACACACATCTATCCATCAGGTCAGTTCATACATTTTAAATCAGACATTAATCAAGAACCTATGGTATGTTGTTGACCAGATATATTTAAGGGATATTTGTGACTGTTCTCTACACCCTGCTGTGTCTCATCTGTGGCTCCACATGGCTTGTCTACTGCCTCCTGTGTCTGGTCCTCTCCTTCTCTCTCCTGAGGACCACACAGATGTTGGCTGCAGCTCGGACAATGTCAGGCTGTGCCCTGCCAGTTTTCTGAGTGTGTCACAGAGCATTGTCTTCAGTGGGGCAGGGGTTGGGTGGGCTCAGAGACCTCTGCTATCAGTAGGCTGACTTTTTAATTAAAGAGAAATCAAATAGGCGGATTAGATCAATGAACGGTTCGTTTTGAGGACTTGATTTGAGGATTAATGTACAAAACATGTTCAGAGCATCACCAACATGTATTAGCTAGCAGACTGTATTTTCCAGGTGTTAAGAGCAGTTACTGCATATTGGGATGCTGTTGCAGTCTTGTACTCTACAAGTCCTTTGACAACAGCTTTACTACCTGATTTACTATCTAGATTTACCACCTGTTCTAGTCAGATCTCGGTACTGGCATGGGAGAAAAACCGCCTCTGTAAGTAGTAGTGGGGGACCAGCAGGTGATGCTCAGGGGCACTGTGCTATAGAAAGTGCTGTCCTTTGGATTATGTCCTTTGGTCCTGACTACTTAAATCATTAAAGTTTCATCATTAAACCCCACTACAAGTCTAAAAAGCCAAAAGTATAATTTACAAGCAAATTACTACTACTGCTTTTAAACAAAATAAAGAGTTTAAAAGAGTAGAAATGAAAATTTAGCCCTTCATTGGGCTTCTGTGTGTTACTTTATATTCAGATTTAAACTACCTTTAATTCTAGTACAGTAGTTTCTGTCACAGCACAGTATATCAATTTCCCTACAGGATTAATAAAGTATTATAATCTATCTCTATATTCTATGCTAAAGCAGTGGTTTCTCTTCTAGAACAATGGCTTTTATCCCAGCGTAGCACCTTTCTCAAGTTTTCTATACGGCTCGTTTTCTCCCCTTAGTTCAGCTTCTTGGTTCAATGGTTTGCTCCGTGTACCTGGTTGGCTCCCTTCCTAGTTAATATAGGGTGGAGCAGGGTGCACAGCTAATCCCTGCTCCAGTGATTAACACTTGCCTTCTTGTGGCTGGAATCTCCAGTCAGCCATCTTTGACAGGGGGAAAGCTTTTAAGAAATTGCTGAAAGTAACACTTCTGTGAATCTGCCCCTTGTGGCATAAAACTACAAATTAAGTTTGCAGGCGATAGCCAAGAATCATTAATGATGAGACTCAAACCCAGGCCTTCTTCAGCACATCAAAAAACACTGAGCATTAAACACTGTTTTTGGCCTTTCTTGACCATTCAGCTGTCACAGCCAATTCAAAGCAGAAGCCTTGTCAAGACTTTTGTTTAATGTCCCAGGTGGCTTTGCACCTACAACTTGCCTGGGGAGTTTGTCACACTAGCAGGGGGTGACCAGCCGCTGTCCCAGAAAGTCACAGATCAGTGGGTTTTACAGGTCCCCTTTAATCACTTCACCTCTAATGACTCTGGGTAATTTAATTCTGACCACACAGTTAAGCCTTTAATTTGCAGAATTAAGTAATTTAGTGATCCTTGGGAATAAACTGGGACCCTACAGCTTTAACCAGACTGAATTGAAAAAATGAACTTAGAAATGAAAAACTTACATTTGTTCCAGTTTAAATTGTTATAAATTACAGAGCTGGGGTTACATACAAAACATGCTGAATTGTGGCTCTCTCTACCATAAGTGTTAAATATAACAACTCTTGATCCAGTGGTTTTTATGTTTGGCCAATACTGGAGAATTCCATTAAAGCCCCATCTCACTGGTGATAAACCCAGAATGAACACTGCAGGGAAAATCAGCATTGTTATTTTACATTCCCTTTTGGCTAGCCGACGATTTGTTTTCCTGTCTTGCAGCTCTACTAAACAGTATGGATTTCAATCCAGTGGAGAAACTGAATGCTTCTCCAGCTGGCATTGCTTCACAGAACCATGGCGTGTGGAATCAGGGGGCCAGGCGCTTACTGCAGCGAAAAACTGTGCTAAGCAGCGCGGATGAATGTAAGTGTCATGACTATTGTAGACAATGCGGTCTGCCTTCAAAATCTTGGTGTACACATACATCACCGACCCAGCTAAAAAGAGTGAAGCACAGGACAGAGGAGTGAAGTTTAAAGACTTATGGTGACCAATCATGTTTACTTTTCTATTCCTGATTAGAATGTCCTCAGCTTATCTCCAGACAGTAGTTTATAGAGTTAGGTAAGAATATGAAGGCAAAAATATTACTTTTAAACACACAACATACCCTCTCTGCAGGTAGGCAAGTCATTTATTGAAGTAAAACATCACAGATTTCGTCAAAGTAAATTTGAAAATGGTCAGATTTAAAAACAGTCCAGGGATAATAAATGAACCCAGGTGCATGACCAGACAGGCAAAACAGGATAACAGCAGGCAGTGAGGTGTGCGAGAAAATGGACAGTCAAACACCGTCCAGATACAAAGTTGTAGCAGCCAGGCTAAACTGGGTGGCACTAAATGAAAGGACAAAATGGAAATACACAAGCAGAGGTTGGGCAAAATGAAGAAGGTTCATAACTCAAGTAAGTCAAGTTCTTTGAGCGCTCCCATAGAGACAGGCATGACAAAACTCAAAAACATAAATCAAAACAAAAACCATTTCATAGCATAAAATATGGTAATTGAAATATCTGAAAAGCTCCTTCAACAAAATGCTCCAGCAGATGTTAACTCTGTATTGTATGAGTAAAGTAAAACTCCTAGTACAATCTATTAGACATGCATAGATAAAATGCTTAGTAACAAGTAAACAATTTTAATAAGCTAGAGGGTGTGCATAATTAAGCAGAGATTAAAATTCAAAACAGGAAATCATCTCTTTACACCTGCCTTGCTTGCAAGCAAATAAAAGAAAAACTATTTCACAAACCCTGTTGTCAGGAAAAACTGAGTGGAACTCTTGCAGGCAATACTTCCTTTGTTTCCCATTGTGTTGTGACTGGGTAGTAGACAAGACAAACATTGATTTACACACAATTACAAGAACACAAACACACAAGGTCTACTCCTATACACTTATTAGATGCAGATATTTAGACAACTGTGAGTAATTGGGCCCTATTTTCAACAAAATCAGGAAACAAAACTCAACCCTGAAGCACAGATGTCATGTAGGAAAAAAAAAAACTTATTATATACCTCCCTTAAACAGCTGCTAAACAAATAGGAGTCTCCCCCCAATTCCAAACAACACATCAATAAACTGGTGAGGGATTTCTTTAGCCTATGAAAACCACAAATAAGAAAAAGCTTCCCACAGCTGTAAGCCAACAGTTCCTTTGCTAAAACCTAAAATTGGTCCCTTCAGTCCTCAAATTACCTGGACATGTTCGGTTGTCTAGTCTGCCAAAGTAGGAGTCCTGCTTTGAAGAAACTGAGCTGTTTCTTCTCTTATACAGTCCTTCTCCATCCATCCTCTCTAACTGAGATTTTAATCTGTTTACTGTATTTTTCCCTGAGACCCACTTTTCCTACAGGCATAGTAAGAGGGGACTGCTTAATGGCCTATCAGCAATGCTTTCGTTTTAATTTGAATTTGGTATATTTATCTGGCCATCGTGACTGCCTCTAGGACAAGCCAAGACAGTGAACAGCTAAACAAATGGTACAAAGAATGTCAATTCTCTTACCTTAAAGAAGGGGATACTATGTACTATACTATAACATTACTGTTGCAAACAGATCATGCAACAGCAAAATACACAGTGCAAGTCATACGATCTAGAACCCAATCTTGAACTTGAGCATACAAATTGGACGATTAAGAAACCATAGAATTCATACTCTTTTCTTGAAACAAAATTCACACAAGTCACTGAGAGTAGTAGGAGTTAATGTCCATCAGCTGTGGTTTACTTATAAAAGAAAATCTTTCACAGTGGGCTTAGTACAATGACCAGTGGTACAGCTGGGATAAATCAGCCAGGGCCTGGTGAAACATAGAAACTTGCACCTGTACTTTTTCAGTAGGGACATGCCTATCTTCTAATCAATGCTGAGCTATGCACCACTGCAGTGCCTGTAACATCATGCAAGAGCAGTGAAGCAGGCATGAAGAGTCTGTGCACTTCCTGGCACAGCATTGATCTTTGTAATATGAGATACAAACACATGATTGTTTATTTCAGCTGGGTTTGTGTACAATAACCAGCAATCTTTAAATTGTACATTCAAGCATTCTCAGATTTGGAAGAGTCATGTGTTAATGCAGTCACTTGAAAAGTGTGCTGAAAAGGATGTCTTTAACCATGATGTTTGACACATTATGGGATATTTCCAAACAGGGAAAATGAGATGAAGGAGCTGGGTCCACACTTCCAGGTGCTGCAGATCTAGTACTGTGGCCTGTTGGAAGGGTGGTGACAACAGGAGTCCAATCAATTCTTGACAACAGTTTCTACCCCAAAGCAGTCAGCCTGGTGTTGACTTCACACTGTGTCAACAATGGGGCTCAGTTCCATGATCCCAAATTCAATTCCTCTTTAGAATAAATCTATTTCCAGTTCCTGAACTATTTTTAATCAATTGTAAAGCCAATAGCAGCTGTAGTGCCAAGAAAGAACTGTTGGAATCAGGAAGTGGAAATGTTTAACACGGTAGAGGAATTTTACCATGTATCAAGAACTTATTTGAGAATAGCCACTGGAAATAGTTTAGGAAATGAAAAAAAGCAATCAATCCCAACCCTAAAGGGACTAGTGATCGTGGGCATGAAAATACCACAGCTAGCAGCCAGCCATGCCTCAGAAAATTCTTCCACAAGAGCAGCACCCTTGAACACCTACTGTGACCTTTCAGCTCTGAAATGGATGTGCAAATTGTCTGCCTGTCTGAATTCACCGATGCATTAACCAGCCCAGGGGAGCATCTGAATTGCAGATGCATGGAAAGGACTTGTCTTCTCTCCACTTTGCAAGGAGACTGGCTGTGCATGAGGCCCTATGTCTGGGAAGAGAGCTGTCAGGGGGGAAAAAAAAAAGATGAAGGAAAAGAACTTTGCACTGCAGCCCAAGGCTGGTTATTGGAGACCTGGTTTGACAAAGTGCTGCAAAATGCCAAGCACAAAATTAAGAGAGCACAGGCACAGCAGAAGCCAGCAGCTTTGCCTTGGGCATCATTCAAACAAACATGGGGAAGGCAGTAAGTTAACCTTTGAGGAATTATGGGAAAACCAAGCAGTTCCAGCTTTTGTTAAGGTGGTCCTTTCTATACGACAGGGCTTTTATGAGATTCTGCAAATGTAGAGAATGGTGGAGTTCGAAAATGTACTCATTCAACTCAATATGGACCATTTGCCCCTCTTTTTTAATTTAGGATAAACCCAACAGAGAAGAGGGTGGTTTGTGTGTTTTTTTTTCTGGAATACTCTCTGGTATACAGTCCCAAACAACCTGAAATGTAACAAACCCAAATGTGATTCTTTGTCACAAGAATAATTACAGACTGAATCTGGGGGAGAACATTAATGGCACATGTGGAAAAGCCTGGAACACAGCACACACTGTATTCAAAGAAAAGGCATTACCAAGCCTAATCCACACCAACAGCACATTCCCACTAATCCTTTTATTAAATCTAGTTCAGATGCAACTTGGCTACCATGAAAGAGAAAAAAGGGGGGTGCGTCCAAGGCCCTTATATCAGAATGACAAGACTGCTATTCTTGTTAAAAAAAAACCCCAAGAATGCCCAAAGGAGGAAGAAACAGCCACATAGGCGGAGCTGCATGGCAGAGACATAGTGGGTAACTATGGGAGGGTAGGCGATGTTTGGTGGAGGAATGGGGGTGCAATTAGACCCTGAATCTTGTAATATGATGCCTTTCTCTCTCACATGCAATGCATTCGCGCCCACAGTTGCACAATTCCAGAAAACACCAACTGCACAATGAGCTGCCCGACCAGCAGTGTTCTGAGGAAGAGAGAACTGGGCTCCGGTCCGCACAGAAGAATGTCTGCCTCCCCCTGGGGAGGATTGAATTACAGGGTGTTCTCCTTCACATTTAATATCCCCCCCTTGGTATCTACTACACACGCTACAGCCATATCAAATATGGCTGTAACTATATCTATGGTGTGCAACTGCGTGGGGAAACAAAAAGAGAAATAAGATGTGGGCTCTGAAAAAACAGGTGAATTGGCAGCATGCAGGGTGAGCACACTGGAGGCTTCCAGAGGGACAGGGAAACCTTTACTACATTAGTCTATTAAACTCCCCCTGCAGAGAGCTGGTTCTTGTCAGTAGAGTGTAAAAGAACATATTTCAGCTAGTTCTTATTCACAATCAGAATCTACTTTATTGTCCACAGAGTGGAAATGTTCCTTTTGTTCTCCCTGAGACAATCAAAACAGCTAATGCAGAGGACATAAAACATCTGGTGGATTTTACCAGATGTGTACAGTCAATACAAGAAATACAGGACTCGAAACAAGATTTAAGTGTGACATACATATACTGTATACGTATGCTGTCAGTACATATGTTCTGAAGGGACTCATACATTAAGAGTAATGGCACTTGGAACAAATGACTTTTTAAAAATGTGTTTTGTAGCCTTTGGTGATTTAAAACGTCATCTAGATTGCGTTTTTTCAAATTGGAGTGTAGTGGGCGTGAGGCATCATTTACCATTTACACTGCTTTGCTGTAAACACTTCTAGTATACACAGTTGGTTCTGTACTGCCTTACCAGCCAATGCTTGAGTATAAAACCTCTCATCATGCAGGCTGAAGATTTTCGATGTGCTATATAACCTCAACATAGCTTTTACAACTGCAGAGAGGATGGAGACAGAAGTCACATTTTGTGATGCAATAAAATCCAAAGATGACAGAGGAAAAACAGGAAACTTGTCATCTTGTGATAGGACATGCCTGTTTCCCTTCAAACCCCAGCAAGGACTTGAGTTAAAATATGCATATCTGTTAAAGAGATTCTCTTCATTAACAGCTGTCTGCTTTTCATCACTTTTGCACAGGTGCACCTACTCCCCCAATTTAAACAATGGCTTCATAGAGGTCTATTCGCCTTTTTTTGTATCAGCACACAGACACTCATATTTCTTGACCGCTTTACACCTATAAAAGACATGCGAAAGGTCAGAACATTATTAAAATGAATGTTAATGCTTTCAAAGCTCTGTAACTTAAAGAAAATTTACAATGCCTAGAAAGTACAACTACTTTATAATGTACTGTATCTATCCAATACACACATGAACACATGGGAATGTCCATCCATCCATTTTCTAACCTCTTTATCCAATTCAGGGTTGTGGGAGAGTCAGAGTTTAATCCCAGCAAACAACGGGTGCAAGGCAGGGTACACCCTGGACTGGAAACCAGTCCATTACAGTCCACACACACAGACACCAGGGCAATACGTTTTCCATAAGCCAATTATCGTATCAATTGGTTTTTGAACAGTGGGAGAAAACTCATGTGAATACAAAGAGAGCAGATAACACCTCAGGTTTCTTATCACTTTTGTTATATTTATTTTCTCACAATAACTTTCTGACCAGGACAAATCTCTAGTAACTATTTCATTTTGTAATGTAATCTTCATTTTAAATGAATTGCTTTTTGCTAAGTTATGATATATATTGTTTGAAATTTCAATTTACTTTGGAGAAGAGACTTAATGTACAATAATTTACTATCATGTATTTTTGAACTTACTACCAAACACCATCCTACAAAAGCCTTGACTCTGTTATATGCTTTTCAGATCTAAAGAGATGCACTTTAAAATGCTTTAAAGGCTGATTGGCAGATCTCTCTCGATGACTGGATGCTGAAAGAGGGAATCAGCAATATGATTCACCCCCGAGCTGAAGCTGCTGTTGCATTGGTAGGGTGATAGATGTAATAAAAATTCTAGAACAGCTCCTAGACTAGAATTTCTCTAATTTGCAACAAAGATTCAAGAATTGTTGCATGCCATATTCTACAGAGTCATTATCACTGCAAGTTAACATGAGCTCGACTGACGAGACCAAAGCATTGTTGAGATCAGGGTGGGTAATCCTGTTTGCTAGAGGACCAGTCTGGTTGTAAGTTATCTTTTCTTCTCAGCCCTGAACAAGCTCAATCAGCTCATTACTGGCTTAACAGGACCAAATTCACAGTTTCTTCCAACTCTTCAGTTCTGCAGCCTTAAAGAGACCTATAAAAACCTGTAGACACTGGGCATCCCAGGTCAGGGTATAAACCTGCTACCACTTGTCATCCTTGATCAAACCCAAATCTGGGGCCCCCAGACAACCACACACGACACTCATGCACAATCTACACAATTAATACTAATCTTGTCATTCCACCATGTCTGACATTCTCTTATTTTAACATGGCGGGTCTCATATTTTCTATGAGATCTGAGAAGAGACGTTTCCTGGAGAAGAAGAGAAATCAAACTAGCAGTGTGCTAGGCCTTCCTGTTGAAAGACGGGTCAGGACTGACCCTGTTGTCACTTCCAGTCAGTGGTTTCACAGCATATTGTGGTACAACAGTGAGATTGCATGACAAGCCACATTGTAAGCAGCCGAAAGAGAACGGAATAAATCTGATCATCCCCGACTTTGTATTAATCACTAATTTGCATCTAAAGTAGTGATGTAGTGAGACCCCTGGCTGACCTTTTAGGCCATGTTACACACAAGAAATGGCACATTAAAAAAAACAGTTGCCAACTACTGGTTAATGACAACACTTTGTTCATAATCAATGCGAGATTGTGTTAGCTATCCCATGATTAAAGCTAAAATCAATTCCTTTACTCATCAGAATGTGAAGAGCTTTAGACAAAGTGCAAGTAAAACCTGCTTGTGTCACATCTGTGTAGCTAACCTCTAGTGAACACAAGCACTTATGAGATCATCTGCCATGAGCATGAAATGAAGTTCATGAAAAACACGCATCACCTACACTGCTGCATCCACATCTAGCACACACCAAATGTGTATGCTCCTCCCATCTCTCCACTCCTAATTCAATATAGAAAGTTTGATTTAAGAAGCAACTACTATGCGAGTCGATTTAAGAGTTATTAAATGGTTCTCCATGTGTGTCTTCAAAAAGCCTGAACATTCCCAGATCAATACAAGCACTGCACAAGTTCAAAATTAGAAAAACCATACACTGTGCATTCTGCCATGCATCACAAAGCAATAATATATAGCTTACTCTCCTATACTCCTCTTTAATGCAAAACAAACACCACAAATTATACATTTAAAAACACTTTGATAATATATTTCAGATGCTCTACTGGTATTTTGTGGGTTCAGGTTTTCACACATTAGCACTTAAAGAAATCATGTTTTAAAGTGATTCAAGTTTTCAAAGCCCCTGAGAGAACTGTTTTGTGATGCTCAGAAAGGAAATAAAGCACCTTCTGATCTTGTTTCTATGAAGTCAAACAAGAAATACAGAGAAGTTTTTTTTTTTTTTTTACTTCTGGAAAGTGGAATTTGGGCAAATATGAACATGTTGAAGGAGATACACACAGCATTATTTAAAACGTTAAGGCCCCAGTCCCATTAGATGCCGTCTTTAATAGCCTGAGGAATGGGGCACTGTGCTAGAGCGGACTGCCTGTGCAATTTTCCAGGGTCTCACCACCTTCCGGCACTCACAGCTAACCCGCTCACTCCTCTTGTAAATCGTCCAATGTGCTCCCCACCTGGCCGATGAGCTGCTATCCCACTTGCCTGCAAACATACTCTGCATCTGAATTTTTTTTGTCCCGCATTTGAGTTCCTACATTGTTCCCTACACTGTGTAATATGTTTTGCTACAGACAAAACAGCAGTCATGGTAACATGCAGAGTCACAGAATTGGGTAGCAGATTATGCACTGAGGAAGTGTACTTCAAGCCAGGCTAGTCTCACTTACAGACACCCAGCATCTGATCCCTTAAAACTGATTAGGAAGTCAAAGCCGCCGTCATTCCAGCAGCACATTTCTACACTAATCCTGTTAGTGGAGAAAAAACACTTTCACTCTGTCTCTCCTTCTCCCACCAGGAGCCTCTCAGGCATCTGTCTTGTGCAGTCGCCACGCAGACACCGAGTTTACCACAGTAAAACAGAGTGGTAATGACACTTCCTTAGGCTGCACCTCAACACACAGCAGCTGCCAACAGCATAATGGGCTTGGTTTTACTTGAATGAAATGCAAATGACACTTAAAAATGCATGACCTGCAGATCTTTCAAATGCAGTGCTCTCTGATCGACTGTCCACTGGGAGATCAGAAGCAATTGAGTATGTGCCCTATTTTATTTTGCCAGCTGATAGAAATCATGTCCCACCACAGGCCTGAAATGTGCAACAAACCAAAAAATACACCACCCTTACCTGATCTAATATTGACATACTGAAGGTGACCCAGAACAGTCAACAGTCCAGAAAAAGTTTTAAAAAAAATTTTAATTTAAATTTTTAGATAGTTGTCCCATTTCATGTTCAATAAACATCAATAGAAATAAGAATTGCTTATCCAGATTATTCTGGTTCTCTGCAAGCAACAGACCCATAGAAATTCCACTAATGAAACAGATAAGCTCATCATGGTTCATTTATTGTAACCAAGTTTCAGTCTCTGAAAATTCACTCCACACAAAGTAACAATCATGAATTGAACACTTGGTGTTACATGTACCTACAGCTTGGAATACCTGGAACAGACTGAACAGCTTTGCACCAGAAATCTTGTTTCTATCTGAGAACTGTACTACATTTGCAAACACCAGCTGTCAGTCAAAGCTAAGGCTTACTGTAAAATCAAAAGAATCTGCCAATGCTGAAATCCTAAACATTCTTACAAAGGATGGTCACTCACTTGTTTTTCTCACCATCTTTGCAAATTTGAGGAAAAAAAAAGGAAGGATATTTAGATGTATAGCCCTGTTTTATACCATAAGTGTCAGGGAACCTATAGGTAGGATTGGAGGATCCTTACACATGACTGGAATCCCACAGAATGCAGAGTAGCAAAAGGGACAATCTGAAAGAAGAAATCCAAAGGCTGGGTCAATAAGGGAGGCAAAGGGTCTGGTAACAAGAAACATCCTAAAACAATCCAGAAGGCAAAGTCAAGAAGCAGAAGCTTCATAACATGAGATCAGTCAAAATGCTTGGAAACACACAGTGACAAAGAATACTACAAGAGGCTTCTCAATAGTGAGCAGGGGAAGGTGTGTGAGGGGAGTTTAAATATTGAAAGGAAAGGGGTGTGATTGGATGATTGGTTAGGGAGTGAGAATTTGAGGAATCTGGTGCATGTGAGAATGTGATGGGTTCAATCAGGGATGAGATTGTGAAGCAGTGGTTCTGGGATTGCAACGTCATTTGCGAGGGAGAGTGTGGGGTGCGACATGGATAGAACGGCGTTTCCGAGGTAGAGTGTGGGGCGTGACAATACTAAATAATCTCCAAAGAGGTGAAGGCAACAGGGAGAAATCTAGCTATAAAATATATCAATCATGAGGTGCAGTACAGAGGAAGATATATGTGTGTGTAGATGAAAACATCAGTTTCTGTGCTGAGCCCTAGAAAGTCATGAATAGAGAAAACAAAGTGGCCACACATTTCATTAAGGAGGAGGGTTACAGAGAGTTATTTAACTATTCTTTTCTCCCATTTAAATTTTCTCTTCTTCCATAGTAATATAACCTTTGCTCAAATCCTTATCTAAAGGTGCTAATTAACAGAGGACTCTATATTTACACTGCACACTGCAAAGGCTTAAGAAACCATGCATTATTGTTCCAAGTCCCCAGCATAGTTAGTGACTGTATTTTTCAGCAAAGTTCTTTACCCTGACATCATCATAGTCCACTTGACTTGTAAGGCCCTCACCAGGGGTCAATCTGTGATAACCCCATCCAGGAGCTGCTAACATTCTTAACATTCTCAACCTGCTTCATGCTCAGACACTGAGAAAAAACTCTGGTCCCATGACTCGTTTGGGCTGTTGATGGAGATCAACTCTTGAATTTCATTTTTAATTGCAGCAGAGGTCTCCACATGGCATGATTTTAGCACAGCACTGTGAATACACAAGACCTGTAGCACTGCCTCCCTCCTCACTGCCTCACCTTGAGCACGAGGCACCCAGTGCAAGGCAGAGGCACCCCACACAGTCTGAAGCATCTGACCAGTAAATGTATTCCTTTGAGAGAAGGAGAATTACTCCTGCTGGATTACTTTTGAAGCCCAGGGAGGAAAGAAAAAGTGTAGTGTAAGTGTGTGAGGAAACAATTAAGGACAGCACTAATGATTTTCTGATGGACTGCCTAGACAAAGCCAAGCCATTCCACAGATCAGCACCGTGAGAGGCAGTGTTCCTCTAGTGTGGGCAGACTTCATTATCCCCGCAAATCAATGTCCAGGGAAAACACTCAGGTCTCCACACACACTACACATCTAGGCCAGGAGTCTCCATTCCTGGTCTCAGGGGACTGATGTGTCTGCAGGTATTCTAGTTCTGTTAACAGCAGTAGTACCAGAAGAGCTGGGAGAAGCTGTTAAACTGGTCTAATTAATCCAGTAATGAGCTGATGAAGTAAGGTCATTAGGAGCCCAGCTGGATTTAAAACCTGCAGCCCTCCAGTACCTGAATCAGAGATCCCTGTCTTTTAAGCAGTGTTATCATGTACTGTATATCTGTATATGCAGCACTGTATATCCTTGTCTATAATACGTTTTTTTAATAGCACACATATCAACATCATCAAAGCATGTACACATAGACATCCCTGTTCCTGGAGTTTTTTCACTCTTACTGTACATTGTTGGAAAAATGCAAGAAGAGGACTCCTCCCTGATCCTCCTAGGGGTCTAGTGTACACACAATGAAGATCTGCATCCTGCACAATGAAACCAGCCTTCACTACTGGCTTGTGTAGCATGACTGCGGTCCTTTAGCACTGAGAATAAGGGATAAAATCAACTTTGTGCACATTCAAATCACCTATATCTTCTAGTTAATGATCTGAGCCATTGCCTCACAGGTAGCTAAATGCAGCTCAACAGAAACAGAGCTTGCGGCATTAGCATGTAAATTGTAGAGGCACGGATCCCATTACGACATGCATGATGCGCTTCAAGTTTCTCTGCATCGCCACAATAATAAGACAGCAGTCAGTGTCCGGTCAGGCTGAACGAGGTCTATATGCACTATACAGGATCCCTACTTACTAGGTGTGACATTGGCGCAGAGCGGAGAATAGAGGCTGCTGATTAACAGCGAGGTCTCTTTCTATGACACGCGTTTACTGTATGCTGCTGCTTGAGGCCGGTAAGGCGGTACAGCGAGCTAAAACCACTCTCCCAGTCTCTGCAGCAACAGTTCGAATGCAAAACATCTGATTTCAAGAAAAGAGCCCAAACCAAACCTTTTTTTAATTTAAAAAGGCGGCGAGAAGAAATTACGTGTAGGGTGTTAACGGGAGAGAGGTTGTTCACTATCGTATCTGAACGCAATCAGGGAGATAAGGGAAATTAAAATGTTAGAAATATTGTCCCCTCAGTAATGCGGAACATACTATACATGATTGATATGAGCAGAAACGGCAGAAGAAACGGGTATTAAAAGCGACAGGTGCATTGCTATACGCTGCATTACAGAAGGGCAGCAACAACAGAGAGAGAGACGCTCGGAATTTTGCAGCTGTGCGCGGTCTGGCTGCAGATACTGTAGCTCCCCCTCCCAGTTTTCACGCACCAAAAGCTTTCCAGTCCACGCTGAACCACACTAAAATATCAGGGAACCAAACAGTCCACTCACTGCCGTGCACATCACCCCCACCTCACACACACTGACAACGCTTTCCTTCCCGACAGGTGCCAGCGCTTAAACACCGAATACAGTACGTGCACAGTACGCGAGAGAGCTACGCCCGTTTTTGCAATGGGTTCACCCTGGAACTGTAACGAATGCCTAACACGAGTACTAAACAGAGGCGATCACGTTTCTCACAGTCCTTGACTTCTCCTGCGAACACAAGTTGCCACAATTCCCACACACAAAAATGAAGGACAATATTCCAGTCTGGGCATTGCAAACGCGCCGCTTTTACCTCCCTAGAGAGCAAGCGACAATAAAAAGGTGATGTACAGACTGCTTCTACGGCACTGGGGACACTCGCACCCCACGATCTCGCCAGGGGAGCACTCGTCAGTCTTGATGCGGTCCGGACTGGGCCTGGGAAATAATTACACAACTTCCTCTTTCCGCCGTGACATTAGGACTGAGCGCTCTGATCTGTCGCGCGTCGCTTCCCATTTGAAATTCTTATTAACAGCCGCACCACATAAACACAGGCGCGGCGGAATCTCAGCCAGCGCCAGTGGCTCATGGTAGCTTCCCATCGCGGCATAATGCATTGGAAACTGCTGGATAAATCTCACTACATAATACATGACATCGCCCTCCCTGCACAAATACATACTGTACACCTTTCTTTCAGTACAGATACAATCATTTAAAAAGAGGCAGTAAAAAAAATCAATATATTGTCTTCATCACAGATAGGAGTTTTATACGTTTATTTTAAAAATATTTAACCTCTAAAAAAATTGAATTAACTGTTAAAGGGTTTACAGTATTAAACCTGAAAGTAAACAACTATTATTGACATGCAGAAGCGAGGCTCGGAAGGGATGCTAGCTGGCTCGGGGACGCGCAAACCTCCCCTAGCTCCACAGTTGTCGTCGCTCTGCCGTTAACGCGCCTCATGCCTTTTGAAACATCACAAGCGAGAGACCGTGAGGCGATACACCCGCGGCCCAGCCCAGTTCGGATCTGCAAAGGTGAAACGGAATCAGGGAGCACAAACGCAGTAAACAGCAAGCATTATTACCCTTTACCAGCGCCACCTCGGTACAGGTGCATGCGTTAAGATGGAACAGCTTCCTAAAGACAGAGGCGGCGACCTGCACGCATGCCGAAAGAAGGAGA
Organism: Lepisosteus oculatus; assembly: GCF_040954835.1. Classification (NCBI taxonomy): domain Eukaryota; kingdom Metazoa; phylum Chordata; class Actinopteri; order Semionotiformes; family Lepisosteidae; genus Lepisosteus; species Lepisosteus oculatus. The sequence goes on along the minus strand of NC_090701.1, from coordinate 27,182,301 downwards.
GCGCTCAGCCCCGGCTCCAGTAGTGGTGATGGGGAGGAAGCAGAGACCGGGACACCAACTTGAAAGCACCACAGAATCCCAACTTTGCAATCAACGAGAGACAAGACTCGACTTCCCTACAGACAGGGCGTGATACAATTAAAACTAATCGGCGGTCTTACCTCTCTGCCATGTTCCCGGCGTTTCCCTGTTAAAATCCGTAATTAATAATCCCTGGAATGCAACCCATGGTGCCGAAGGATCCGCCGCCGCAGTCGGTCGCTTCTCTTGCTGATGGAGCATGCACTGGCTTTCCGCGTCTCCGTCACCACCGACAACCTGACGTCACGCAGCCCCCCGAGGGCGAGCACGCACGGATAACTCAAGCGTTGTCATGGAGGCACGGCAACGCCACCCTGGGAACTCTGGGAATTGCAGTATTGGTGGTATACCAAGACTGCAGTGTAGTGTGCACTCTCTAACTCATGCATATCCGTCACTTGGTCTTCACAAAATCTTTTGGCAAACAACAATATGAAAAAAGCTAAAACAGCTACACTGCCATTATGATATCAAATCATGCAAACCCCAATGAATGGGCTAATGAAGCCCACTGAACCAAATCACTACGAATGAATTATTATGAATGGATATTCCCATTGTTTGAAAGACTCCGGAGCGCCCTTGGTTTTCAGTTTAGTGAACAGTGCAAGAATTTTTTTATTTTTGTGCTTCGTGATATACTGTATCTGTGATTAGCAATGAAACAACGAAGAAGACAGAAATTGAAACACGTCTTAAAAATTAAAGACCAGGATGTTTGTCTGAAGTGGACTGTTAAATTGCCATCAGGTTTATCACTGTCAGTTCTGTCAAACGTACACCTTTATAGTCTAAATGTTTTGAATTAAACGGAATACTTTCATGACTAATGTATTCTAATGCAGCCATAGTGCGTTCTGGCGCACAGTACCCACATACTGTAAAACAGAGATAAAAAACATTATATTATAGTAGTTAACGTAACTATCCGAAAGTAAAAATTTCCGAAATAATAAATAGTAATTTCAAAGATACTATATTTCTATAAAATATAAAAAGTCATATACCGAATTTAATGGTTTGATTAGACTCTCGTGGGAATGTATTACATTGGTGTAATAAAGTGATTCAATTTATTTAATTTTGAATATTAAACAGGCCTCCTCCATTTTTAATTTTAGATTTAATTAAATATTACGCTTCATTTTGAACTCAGAACATAAGTATTGTTTTTTAAATGTTATGACTAAAAGCATACACAAGCCAATGGATTTCTAGTGACTATAACATCTACAGTATGGGATAATTTAATAGTGGTAACCACCAAATGTTTAATTAATATCTGAAACAAAATTACAAATTATAAAATGTTCATTGCTTTCGAACACTGAAATGGGCTCTAAAATTTATGTATCCCATAAAAAAAATTGAGTCTATTTAGATGACACTCTGGACGACATTCGGATGACATTCCGATATTCAGTCGGAACCAATGAAATTGGTTCTTAGTTTCCCTTCTCTAGTGTTACAGACGTTCCGTCCCCCCTTACCCAAAGTAAACATTACGTAGAAAGTGGTTTTCGCAGCTGGCGTTTTTATGTTTTGAGGGAAAGGACTGTTGTTTTTCTTTAGCACCAGGAATCTTTCTGATTTGGACAAATTTTACGAAATCAGAAAGGGGATTCTATTCTTACTAAACCGCTGATTTTAAGCTGGTTATAAAAAAAACATAACGTAAGAACGTTTTCACGTTCTTACATTTTTGTGGGGAGAATTACTTTAGGTAGTACGAACACCATCTAGCGACTCGGGCTTTGCCCGTTGTGTAAATTTGATATGCTCTTTCCTTTGTGGGTACGTCGGTTGAAGAGGGGCGTCCTGTTTAGTGCCGTGCGGATAGCAGCCTGCAGCGTTCGGGGAAATGTCACTTACACTCAGGGTCAAAGCCCAGAGCCTCGCATTCGGGAATACTTCTACTATATCGACCACCAAGGCCAGGTGACTCGGGCGCGTTGAAAGCAAAATTTGAAACCAGCCCGTTAAAGCAAAAAAAAAAACAACAACAGGTTTTATTAAACGTTACATTGTGATGTTCACACTTATTTTTTCTTAATTTTCTGAGAGAAATTTCGTTGTGAAATGTTTTTACTTATGAACTTTAAAATGGTAACATGGTAATTCTGCAGCAAACGTAAAAGAAGCAAAAACAATGAACCAACTACACAGAGCTTAAAGTGTATGGTTTTTATTCTTTAAAGAATGCTTACATGTATAAAAAAGGGTAATTAAAACACATTTGGAAAAGAAAACCTAAGTATTTTCTCAGTTTAATAAACAATGAAGGAACAACGGATACGTTATAAAATATACAAGAATGATCTTTCTACTGGTTCTGAAGGACTTGATAATTTTTTGACAGGTTAAATTAAAGTGTAGCTGATTTAAAGTCTTTTACTGTAGTACTGTTTTTTTTATTTGGAAGCGTCTTTTTTTAGCATTTCTAAATTATCTTTGCCAATTAGTATTCAGTCAGTGGTATGTGTCAATGTGAGAGTGCCTGTGGCCACATTCAGCATCTTTCATGTTGATGTGTATCCTATGCAGCTCTTCTTAGATGACACCAGAGTGAAGAACTTCATCACTTGTTTCAAAGGTACAGTCTTGTTGTGCCCATGATATAACGCTCTTGTCTGCAGACTTCTGACATATTTTCTATATATATACTTCATATATTTAGCATATTATACTTTTGTATATTATATATATTATATATATATTTCTTATTGGAGGATGAACAAAAATGTTGATTGGTATTATAATAGCTTTACTTCTGACAAATTTCACTGATGAAATGTGAACTGGGGATCTACATAAAGGAGTTAATTTTTTTACAACTGTGGTATTAAATGTGAAATCTAAAGTTAGCAGGCATATGGTGGTTTAAAGGCATATAATATGGTTTACATTTCTAATATAAGGTCTAAAAATACTGCTGTTCACATAGTGCACACAAATAAAGTGCATTTGTGGTAAAACAATTCTCAGCACTAATGTGAAATTAGTAACCATGACGAATACATATGCAGCACAACAATAAACACACAGGCAATTGAAAAAAACAGACAATAACCACATACAGTATAAACATTTTAAAATGAAAACAAATGTCCTTAAAATTGGATCAGGTGATTTTTATTATCTTACTTTGGCTCCACCTTTCCACAGATCAGCACTTCCTGGTTTTCTTCTTCAGCCGGCTGTGCCGGAATGAGACTGGGCGCTATCAGGACTCCTTCCCCTTCCTGTCTCTCTGTGGCCGCGAGCGAAATTTTGTGCGCTGTGACGACCGACCAGTCGTCTTCACGCAGATCCTGGGTGCTGAAGAAGAAGAGAGGGGTGGAGAAGTGGTCAGTGAGGCTGCAGAGCTCCTCTCTTTCTGCGGTGGGGGCAAGAAACTATCTGTTCCCTTCCGCCCCCAGTGTCTCTTTATGCAACCCAAGACTGGACGACTGTACCATCCCAGTCCCGAACGGGCAGGGGCTGTAGGACTGGTGCGCTCTGCTCTCGCCATTGAGCTCAGCTCCTGCTTTGAGTACGCTCCTGGTCAGGCCCAGACTGGCCAGCCCACTCATTTCCACTGGGCAGGCCTGCGTCACAGACTTACTAATGAGCTGGCCGTCCACTTCACACTCGATCCAGGAGCTCAGCCCAATGAATGAAGTCTTGGGGACATAGTGAGCTCAGAGAGATTGATGCCTGCACTTTATCTCTGTCTGGATCACTTGATAATAAAGAGTAAAGATGTTGTGTGGTAGGCTTTGATTTAGTAATAATAAAATAATCTGGTTGTTCTGTAGATTGCGGGGCTCTGGCTACAGTGGTGTCCCAGTACTGAGTATCAATACCAATGATCTTCAGTGATAATTTTGGTCTTCACGCCTTAGGTCAGTATGCCCTGAATTCTGGAAATCTAAATGATGACCATGTCATAGAGCAAAGTATACATAAAGAAACTAGAAAGCACATGTCACTGATTCAGACAGTCTTCAAATATTGCAGTACTGCTAAGTAAAACAAAATAGAATTATACCTTAGTCTCATGTATTTTAGAATTTATAGTGCTTTTTGCTTTTCAGTATGCTGGAACTGTTGCGTTATGTATGTTTCTGTTCATGAAACAGTGCAGTTTCAGTAGTTTTGAAGAAGAATTAACGTTTTAGGGTATACAAAGGAAGATGGTGTTGCACAAAGGTGAAAGGTCCATTGGTGAAGAATTAAGATTTATACTGATATACTGAAAATATACTTTTCTTAAATCTTTTCAGATGTGAATCATTTTCTTTTCTAATTTACATCCTCTGTAACTTTCCAGCAATTGGTTTGTGAGGAAACGTTTTGAATTTAATTTAATAGTGTATTCTTGTACAATCTACATGTAGTTGCTGCTCAAATAATTCTGATTGGATAATATGGGGTAACAATTACACAAGTTTATTTATTCATAAGGACCTCATCCTCACAATGATAATGACTTATTTTTATTTTTTAATTTTAAATGTGGAATTGTTACTTTTATTTTATGCATCACTTTATACCTTATCATTTTGGAATTACCAGTTCTTACCTGTGCAACAGACCAGCACAGGGGAAATAGGGTAGCTAATAGGGTAGCTCACATTACAATAATATCCTTCATTAGAAAGCAAAAGTTCTATAGCAACCTCTAGCCTGTCCTGGAAGGACAGGGTTCAAGGCAGGACTACACCTTCAATGGGAATTAAATAATACAATACCAAACATGTCTACTACAAGTCTACTAATTGTCTACAGGACACTCTTCATGCTTGGGCAAACATAAAAACAAGGAATATTTAAAAAAAACATATTACAGTTACAAAGAGCAAAAATAAGGGCTTACTTTTATAAATCATTATCTAAAAAAGTAAGCCTTTAATTTGATTTGAAAACAATTTAGTATCCTGGTTTCTAATGTGAATTGGGAGGGAGACTTTAAAACAGGGAGCATAGCAGCTGAAAGTCTTGTCAGTGTCAAATGACCCCTGGATTCAACCAATAAATCACTCTTTGCTAAACTCACTGAAAAATCTGTCTGATCTCACCTGGCAGATGAGATTTTATGCAGATCTGAGTATGGTTTTGCATGTAGGTAGTAAAAATATTCTGTGAACTAAAAATACAAAATGGGAAAAGCTGAGCTAGTAGAGGCAACCTCAGAAAAAGACGGTGATGTTAAAGAGGTTTTCATGTCTACACATTATTATGTTGGGCAAGGTGGGAGAACAATAAAAATGCAAAATGGTAAGATAAATTGTCAAAGGTGTAGAATTAAAATCCATTCTGTTATGTTAAAACTCGTTATGTTAAAAATTGTGTCTAGCAGTAGAAAAGCCTCATTTAGAATGGTGTGCATGATTTTGGTCACAAAGTTACAGAAAATATATTGTTGCTCTTCCCGAAAAGAGCAACCAAAGCATCTGGGGCTTAAGATGCTTTCTGGGACTGTCCTACACTGACAGAGGAGACTGAGGGTATCTGATGCAAATATTTTAAATCCTCAAAAACATTTACAGCTGAATGATATACCTGAATAAATTAATTAAAAACTACAAAATGGTCCTTTCTTATGTACAGTACTTATACTGTATATTGCTACTGTTGCTACCTTGAAGTCCATTAAAAACTGAACAGACAGCCAATGTAGACTACTGCATGAAGTGATGTACAGTAGAGAGTTAAGTACAGGTCTTCTGCCTGGGAGCAACATTCTAAACAAGCTGGAGCCTGTTGGGGTTGCTATTAGTCACACTACCAAAGAAGGAACCACAGTGGACAGGAAGATATACAGTATATAAAGGCATGAATCTGCATTAATGCATCCTTCAAAGGCAGGTTTGGACTTCATTAATATTTCTAAATTAACAGAAATTCTTTGCTGTTTTAGAGTATAGTTGGGTAAGCATTACAGGGTCACAGAAAAGACAAAAGCAGTCTTACGTTTTGACATTTGTGACCGTGCTAACTTTGTCTCTTGTGGCAAGGGATTGTCACCTAATTGAGAGCCTACTGACAACAGACAATAAGTGAATATGATCTTTTTGGCATTTATTGTGATCCATATATGGCAATATAAGTAAACATTAGACAAATTCCATACCTCATCACTTTCACTTTAACATAAGTGTAAGAACCACCCAGTCACCTGGATTCTTCTGTTCTGTAAACTGAATATGACCGCACTCCATCTATAATCCGATACACACATGGGAGGTCTATCTATTCAGCATAATTCAGTGGAGTGAAGCTTTGAATCAATAAACCATCCATCCGTTTCCTAACTACTTCATCCAGTTCAGGTTCACAGAGGAGACAGCCTGCACCAGCCAGCAGTGGGCACCAGCCCATCGCAGGACACTCACACACCAGGGCCAGTTTTCTCAGAAGCCAATTAACCTGTATGTTTTTCGATGTGGGAGGAAACCAGATCAGCTAGAGGAAACCCACTCAAACACTGGGACAACATACAGACTCCACACAGACAGCACCCTAGGTCTGGAATTGAGCCAAGCTAAGCACTGCAGCACCTTTTCTAATTTCCTTTTTTTTTGTAATTTTCTTAAATGGGAACTTTACACTGGTGAAGCTTACAAGCTTCCTTATACATGTCCTTATCAATGGCTAATTTTTATAGGAATCAGAAACATGCTATTTTTACTCATACAAAAGTACAGATATAAATGAGCAATAGTTTCATAAGCATAATTTTGATCATTTTCAGGGCTGAATCAGACCTTTGTTATATGGCAACATATGAAAGTTGTAAACATCCACTGAAAGGATGCAAATATTATTTAACATAATGCTTTTATTATGTTGAACAGCCATTTAAAGCATAAAAACTGAAAAGCATTTGACAGGAGTACATTGGCTCAGCAAAATGAGTACAATTAGTGGTCAATTACAAGTCAGATCTGATACACTATGTATCAAATAAGAATTATACAGGAAAAGTTTAAGACCCTTTTATACACCCTTCTCCATTACTGCCTTAGCAGCAAGATGTATCCATTTTATGCTGATAAATACACATACAACACAGTACATGCAAACAGTGTAAGCATTTATTAATAACATTGGCAAACAACTTAATCACAAATGGAAAAACATGTTCAAAACACAGTGCATTATGAAATAATTTAAATCAATTTTCCGGAAGGAGGTAGAATCCACATTGACAGCTGTGCAATAAAATTAGTCTCATTGTTTTTAAATGGAAAACAAAACCAGAGCAGCTCAGAAAAATATTCAAAGGGGGCAACAGAAAAGTCACAATATAAGGACAAAGTAGTTCAACATTTTGTATTGAACCTTTAGGCTAACTGTGTTCTAGAGGTCTCATTCTTACGGTTTAACAGTGCTTTAGCACCATTTAAATGTTTAAATTCAGTCTCCACTCGCCCAGCTAGATCATCTAGTAGATGTTGAAATTTAATATAAAGTTCCTATTCCATTTGTTCATCCTCTGTTGACTTTCAGGGTACTGAGCGTTCACTGTTCAAATCTATTAATTATTCCCTGAATTTACTTTGTGTTGCTCTTAATGAAACAGTAGTAGGAAAGTAAATGTGAATTTAATCCAAGTGTAGAAAAGCTACTTTGGGCCAATCTGACTATAGTAGGATGTAGCACTCTTTGGATGAAACATTGACCCAAGGTTCTGACTTTTGGTCACTAAAGCTCCCATGGTTATAGTTGTAAGAGCAGGGGTAAATTATCCCATTGTCCTATTAAATTCCCCTTTTGGCCTGCACAATCCAAGTGACCTAAATTTCCTTAATCCAACTGGTGATGTTTCTCTCATCTCTACCTGATCTAGTGTTTATTGAGGCTTCTGTACATCACCCAGCTGCGAGCTGCATTTGAATGATACATGAATTTTGCTCTCGCCTATATGTGAATCACTTTGGGAAGAAAGGAGCTGTAGAAATGCAAGCCATTGAAACCCAGAAATTCAACAGGGCTATTCAGCTATTAAGTCCACAGCGAGGAATGCACAGAGCGGCAGTGCAGACTGATATTACACCAATTAATTTAACTACAACTATGTATTTAAAAACATACACGTTCTCCAAGTCCTGTATATAAAACTGAGCATCACAGAAAGACATTTTTTTACATCACCACACTATATAAACATTTATATACATAGTGCATATAGTGTGCTTTCAAGTATTACAAAGTGAGATCATAAACATAGACCATTCATATCATCATGATATTTAGTCTTCAATAACACACCTTGTAAATTAATGTTTAGAAATAATTCATAGCTGCAGTTTTGATCTTGTGTAAATAATCGTAAACCACTGAAAAAAAATCAGTGTGAATAACCTTAATTGCCAAATTGAGAGACATGTTTAAGACGTTATGAATTCCATTTCTTATGGTGATCTGCCGGTCCACCTTTGACAAAAGAAGTAGGATAAATACTTCTTGAAAGTATCAATGGCTGATGTAACTTGCAGAGAGCTAACAATGTTGTTTTTCATGCAATTAAAACAAAACTGCTTCTTGTCTGCGCATATAACTCTATAATTGCAAAACCTTCTGATTACATTTACATCTGATACAAGAGGTAAATTCAATCTTTGTGGTTTCCCTCCTCGGCTCTTTCTTTTTTAAACAAATGTTGGAATCCTTCATTTTATCAATTGGTTAACTGATAGATTTGAACTACAATGTTGCACTGCAGAACATTTAGGGGCTGATGCTATGACCGACCTTCTGCTTCAAAATGACCCTGCAAAATTTAAATTGCCACAATGCCCTACATCAGAATAATAGATATGCAATTTATTTAAGGTACCATAAATCTTAAACATCACCATGTGCATTGGGTTCTTTAGCAGCAAAGTCATCAAAACACACTGTAACACCTGTTCCATAAAATGAAGTAGTCCTTAAATGTGCAGCACTATTTCCTGGCCAGTAGGCTTTTCTTTTGTTCATAGCAATAAAGATGTTACCAAAAATTATAAACCAAGAGCTGTTAGAAGAATCCCATTAAATACCTCCTTCACTGAGCAGGAAGAGAAATGAAACTACTTTTGTTTGTTTGAAACTGTTTGTTTTTACCTATGATCTCCATAATACATCTTCTTTTCTCAAATGCATATTCATTTCATGTGCGTGCTGTCCTGTTGTGTCAGTATTGTTATGTGTCTACAAAAAATGTGGAGTGTTATCTTGTTATGACCCTTATTCCATTGTCTTGCAAACCCTACATCTACATCTTGTCTACATCTTGTTAATTAAATGTTAACAAACTCATTCTGCTGAGACAGAATCTTTCAGTGTGGGCCAGAAGGTTTGAGGTTGTCGCTTACGATACAAAGACAAAATGCAAGGTTCATTTTTGTGGCGCGTCCTTACGTTACAGCTAAACTCAGCACAGCAGAGAGCTCTTTACAGATGCATCTGCCAACATAAGGAAGTAAATAGTCTAAGAGGTCAAACAGACCTCTGCAGGTATCGGGGGTCAATGTAGGCAGGAGGACCAATACGCAAGTAATGAAAATGCGGCAGCTGGCAGGTAAGAAATCAAAGCAGAAGTGACAAAGCAGAGCAGGTCTGCATCAGGAGCAGGAGGGGGGATTGTCCAACATTCTCCCAACAGATGACGGTGTGCCAGATGGTCTGAACCAATTCTTCTAAGGCACAGCCAGGGATAATGCCCCCCATTCCCAAGACACCTTGTGCCTCACAAGACTGCACCCTGACATCCTCAGCCTGATCAATATAACTAATATCAAAATCATAGTGCAGATAAGTGAAGTCACAAAGGCAACGTGTCATTGTTGCCTATTTGTATGCTATTCTCTGTGCATTGTTGCACCTCAGTCTTTAAGATGCAGTTCCAATAAAACCAGCGTATATCAGCACAGAATAGCAAAAATACATTGTGATATACAACTGTTGATGCTCTGAGTTAAATGAGAGCTATGTAAAGGCGTGTGCTTTTGTACCGGATCTGCCAATAATTTTCACGTTGTAAGAAGAGGTATAAAATTATTCAATGGGTTTGCACCTGCACCTGCCCCAGCACAGGGCAAAATCCTAACACCTCATTTTCAGGTTTTGCACTTCTAAGTCTTCCAGATCCCAGCCCATTCCCACATTTTACTCTTAATTTACTCACATTCCAAAGCAAATTGCATAGTTTAACAATGACAAGGTGCTAATTTGATAGTGGGAACAGAAGGTCGGGTTAACACCATTTTTGACATACGCTGCTCTCTTTGATTATTTTATAATGGTTTTAGCCACATTATCACAGCTGCTAATCATTTTGCACCTAATCTGTCAGCTTCCCCTAAACATTTAAGAATGTCTCATCTCACCTCAATGAGGCATTTCATTTCAGCTTTTCATTTAATGAAGATTTAAAACCTTGTAGGACAGCGACTTCATATGCATTAAAGTGCTCTTAGTTTTTTGCCATCTGAGAACCCTTCAGCACGGTATGTTCCCTTTGAAATTTTGTAGTGCAGGATACAATCACATTACATAAAAACCTTTATATGCGGATCTATCATAAACCCAACACAGCCCACAAGCACATAATTTTCAAGGGAGCTGGTCATCATTAACAAGAAGCGTCATGCTCTCTGAAACAAGGAATTTGCCGACCAGCGATTCAGAGTAAGAGACTACAGTCCTCATTTAATCTTACTGGGCTCTGAATGGACATGTGCCAGCACATTTTCTGATAAGATGCTTGCGAAAGAAAGCTGATTTATGCTCTGACCCGGGGAATTACAGTAGCTAGGTTAGGACAATCCATTGGTACAGTATCTCTCCTGTATGGAGCTGCCTCCTCTATGGTCTTTAACCCGTAATACAGAGCCCTCTCACTGCAACTTCCCATCCGGGCTGTTTTCTGCCTTCAGAGCTTGGCTGCTGGCGTTGTTGTAGCTTATCCAATGCTGCAGCTCCTCAGAGAACTCAGGACTCTCCACCTAGAAGGGATACAGAGAAACAGACCTCATGTCATTAAGGCCAACCCTTTTATTCTTGCGTATAGCACGTTATTGTATGCTTTCTCCAGGGCATTCTATTGGCACTTTCTGCTCAGACTGAAACAAGAGGCATATCATCTTGTAACTACCTCTGAGTTTACATATCCACTTACTGAAAGACAGCACATTTATATTTAAACTTAATGGTTTCCAAAAACAAATGTATGAGAAAATTGCTCATCTGTGAATGATGGGGTTTACAGAATACATAGAAGACAGGGTTTCAAGTATTGAAGTACTGTATATACAGTACAAGAAAAATGTAAGTCTTTCCAAATGCAGGCCAATTGTCTTCATGCATTTGTATGGCTAAAGTATACAGTAAGAGTTTATGAAGAGCCATCTTCCTGAAAATCAGCAGAAGAAATGATTATATGTATTTTGATTTAATCACTTTCCTAATTGTTTCAGTATTTTGTTCCCATGTACTGGCCTCCATCAGTAAAGTGTTACACAGGGGAAAACATACTATTGGAATGAAAGGTTTCTGATTATATATACACCTGCAGTGACAAGAAAATATTTGTGAACACTCTACATTGGTCTGTATTCTGTATATATTTGTTCTAAAACATAAATAGATATATAAGAAAGTTTGATTAAATGTTTACAAGAAACCTGATTGTGTACAACACAAGGACATAAGATACATCTGGATCACTTAATTTAAAAAAAACAGTATATTCTCACAGCGTGCCTCCTGACCATCCTGAGGCTCAGCCCGGACAACCACGGAACGGCCAGTGTGTCCAAGTGCCAGAACTTTCCTTTGTTCTAAGAGTGTAGAGCGGAGGTTGCCAGAGAGTAACCAGAGGATCCACCCGAGGTTAGCACCAGCAGCAGGCCTCATAAACAGGTCGGAACTGTGGACAGCTGAATCACTATTCAGAACTAGCGCTTCATCAGGAACGAACTGGTCCTCTTCCTGAGTTGCTGGGACCCACAGTCATCTTTTCTCCTGTGCGCAAACTTTGCTAGTTAAAGCCAACACTAACTAGCCGGTCAGTGAGCATCTGCAGCGCACTGTCGCAAACTGCACAGCACAGCCTGGCACCTAGCCAGAGAGCGCGGATTGGACAGCAACAGCCTGCAACGGTTTCTTTGAGCCCGCAGGAGATCTGAATCCCCAGAGATTGGATGAGTATTCAACTTCACTGCATTACTGCTCGAGAATTCAATTGTTATCCCAACCAGTTGATATCAATTTAATTCCTAAGAGTTATGTACTTGTTTTGAGTATCTAATGTAGAAGTTGTAACCAAGTTCACAGTATGAAACGGTCTTAATGAATGATATACTGAACATATGTCCTCTTGATATATGTAACACTTCGTAACTGACTGAATATATACCTTTTGTATTCTGATAACCCTCTCGATAAGACCTGTTAGGTTTATATGCATATTCTATGTATTAATAAATGTATCCTCGTGTATTAGCACCTGTGTGTGTGCGTTGTTTGAGCTATATCGCATGGTTGGATTCTAAAGCCATCAAAAGAATAATTTTGTGATTTACTGCTACAATTAATAATTGTCCCAGTAAATGCCTAAACCGTACAGAACTGGTGCCTTCAGAGAGCACACTACAGGTGGTTAGTGGATAAGTTATTCAAGGATCTCACAAAGCCTTTTCTTGAAAGAAGCCAACAATGTAGCTGGTGTTTTGGCTAGCATACTAGTGATCCTAAAACACTTTACCTTTCATACACATACACAGTAAGACACATTTTCAATGGGTTATAATGGCATACCGTAGCTGCTTGAAATGTATTTTTCCATGTAAATTAATCTTTTCATGAAAACAAAGCACAATCTCTTTGCAATGTTGCTTTTCAAAATTAATACAGCTTCTATCAGTCATTAGACAAATTGTTCTGTGTAAATTAAAAACTGACATTAACTTATATTTCTCTTACTTACATTAGATCACGTAGAAATGGAAAAGCTGCCATGCACAAGGAATGACCAAATGTGGACATGTGGACTACACTATGACTGTGTCAGTTTAACTTTTAGATACTGTATGTCTTTGAACATGATGTAGACGTGTTAGGTTTCAGAATTTATATTCAGATGTAGGTTTAATTAGATCAAGGAAATAGTATTTTCAGACAGGATAGACCTGTTCAGTCTGGCCTCAACTACATTCGCGGTGCGGTGGCCTGTGGCTGAAAGGTTGCCGGTTTGTATACTGCGGTCAGCAGAGGAATCCTACTCTGTTGGGCCCCTAAGCAAGGCCCTTAACCCCAACTGCTCCAGGGGTGCCGTAAAAAGCTTCTCTCCTGGTCTGTGTTTTTAATGAAGAGCAAGTTAAGGTATGTGAAAAGACAAATTCCTAATACAAGAAGTTGTACTGTATATGGCCAATAAAGTGATCTTATCTTATTCCCTAGGAAGGTATGGGTAACGTCCTGTTGTCTCAATTCACCTGACCAGCTGGGAGAAGACAATTGGACAGAAGACTGAAAAAACAAGGAAGCTGAAGCACCTGGGGAAAAAAGACAGCTCCCCTATATTTCATCTCACTAGTGGGGGAAGGAATGACCAGTGGATGGACTCCATGAAGTGTGAATGTTTTGGGGGAGTCTGAGAGAGAACCTTTTTTCATGAAGAGCCTGAAAGGGAGACTTTACTACAAAAAGTGTATTTTTTGTATAATAAAGTAACTTTATTCCTTTATTATGCAGCTGGTAATCAGCTTAGCTGTCTTATAGTGAGGGAACAGAAGACGGTGAGTTAGTAGCCTAAAGAGCATTTTGGTTGTGGAGTTTCCAAGCACTGTAAATAAAGAGCACTAGTTGTGTACCACACGGATGTTTGTGTGTCAGTTATTCTAGAGCAGTCTATAAAAGAACACCCTTTTGGCACACCAGCCCTGTCTGTGTCACATTCGAAATTAGAAAGCGACTGGTGATTTGCAATCCAATTGCAGTAAAAACAAGTCCCCTGTTAACCCTACAATATGATGGGGACAGCGGGTCCTCCTCAGTACCTTTCTCTTGCAGAGGTGCTGCATGATTTGGTCTGGGCTGCTGCGCAGGATGTTCTGGCGGCACAGCATGATGGCGGACAGGAAGCCGTCGACCTTGGAGACGAAGCGCTGCTCCACAAAGAAGGCCTTGTCGTCCCAGGCCAGCACACGGCTGCGCAGCTCAAAGGGCTCCCCCAGATGCAGCGAGCGGCGATAGCGAACGGTGGAGGCCCCCACCACCATGTTCGCCCCCAGTGCCCGCGCTGCCTTGAACATGCCGTTGCGGGTATAGAGGGAGAAGCGGGCGAAGTCGCATTCGCGCAGGTAGCGGGCGTTGTTCATGTGGCCCATGAAGTCGATATCGTGAGGGAGCACCCGCCCGCTCCTCCTCTGCTCCGCCAGTACATCCCACACTGGTGGCTGAAAGTAGGCGCGCAGGACCACCACTGCCCCTCGCAGGAAGTACCACACGTCTGTGTTGGAGAACAGCAGCAGCAGCACAGCAAGTATCCAAAGCCACATGTCTCTGGGAAAGGACAAAGAAACAAAACACTTAGTCTAGATTTGCATTCTGTGCTGCCTAAGGACATAGAAAGATTGCTTTATTCAGCAAAGGGTAACATGCAGCTGCAACTATCAGGGACAGCCCGAACAAATACAGTCATGCAATAAGGCGCAACAATTGCCAGGCTCTCTCCTGAGTAAATCTGAGGAGCTTTAACATGGAAGTTGAACAAGTTGAGTGGACACAAAACAGAACCTGTCGCACTGTTACACAAAGAACCTGTCTGACCGCTAGACCCCGCTTCTCACTTTTATTTTCAGCAGATCAAGCAATCTTTTATTATTTTATTATTATTATTATTATTATTATTATTATTATTATTATTATAGAGCTTTTCTGGACAATCTACTTGAAGCTCTTTACAGGTAATGGGAACTCCCCTCCACCACCACCAGTGTGTAGCATCAACATCAACAGCATTGATTTCAAAGTGCACCAGCACTTACCACTTACCACACACCAGCTCTCAGTGAGGAGGAGAACAGAGTGATGAAGCTCATAGATGAGGATTATTAGGAGGCCATAACTGGTAAAGGATGGGCCAAATTTTGACCAGGACGCCGGGGGTGAACACCTCTATTCTTTTCGAGAAAATCAGAACCTCAGTTTTACATCTCATCCAAAGGACAGCACCTTTTTTACAGTATAGTGTCACCATCACTATACTGGGGCATTAGGACCCACATAGACCGAAGGGTGATTTTGAGGTTTTCTGTATTCCAAATAGTCTTTCTGTCGTATTGTCTGGGTACACCAAAAAATATGACCACTCACATAAATATACTGTATGCACTCACGTATTTTATATATTTTTTAATTATAAAATCACCTGGTGCCAATTATAGATAGTGCAAAAACAAATAAAGTAAGTTGTTTTAGCTAGAATTACAATTATATCACTATATGTATAGTCACTAAGAATTTGTGGTCATTAATGCTTAACACAAGAGAGAACTGGTGAATTGCAACAATTTCACTGAATATTATTGATTTCATAACTTAAGCCGAACATAGATAACTTTCTATAGTGTTGCCTAACAATGTTGGTACCTAGGCTTCACCTGTGCCAGGAGATTAGTACAAGAGCATTCTGCATGTACATCATCGAATATATTTTTTATACTACATAGGTGCACGCACTCAATATAAATAGCTTAATTAAAAATAAAAATAGCTTAAATAATCTATTTTTCTTCATATGTTTTTAAGTTCTCTGACAGGTTTTGTTTCATTAATACAAAAGGGAAAAGTAATCAGTTTAACCGGGAATGGGTTAAGGTAGATCACAATTTCTATCCAATGTCCCCCCATACACTTACACTACAGCAGTGATCTGCGCGGTTTTAGAATATAATGTGCTACAGTATATCAAAGTTCAGATGTACTTAATGGATCGGAATATTTTTTCAACATTAATTGTAGAATTTTAGTGACATTTTTATTACATTAGTTTTATTTAAAAAGCCTGTGTAACAGTGGTGGTGAAGAGGTCAGGGATGAATGAGAAGTGGTTGTATCTAACATTCAAAATCAAAAGATATTTAACAGCCGCAACGTGCATTTACGTCACCAGCACCATAGACACTAAGCTTCACAAAGCAGTAAGGCCTGCCTCAAGTGACAAATCTCGACTGAAATTTTACAGCACTAAAGTCGTAAAACGCAATGAAGAATGGCGCTTTCGAATATTTTTAATACCAGTACCCCGTAGCGTAATGTTAAAAATCCCACTGTAAACCACATTCAAATCCTTACAACATGGATTACTTCCGTACACCACCAAAAAATCAGATTTCTAACTCCGCTCAAGAATTTTCACCTGCTGCCTATGTGAGCCCTGCCTGACAGTATACGGTTTGTATTTTACCAGTTATGTGATCTTACATTTCCATTAGGTAACGCTGCACCAGACCAGAACCTCCGACGGCTTGTGCTAACAAAGCAGGTTTTTCAGCTGCCTGTCATACTCATCATAAGCTACTGTGGTAGCGGAAGCAGTAGCGTGAAGCTAGCTACATTAAGTGACGCTGGCTTGGCAGCACCTTTCAAAATAAAAGTCCCTAAATCCTGCCTCATAAAAAATAATCCTGGACCAAAGTCACATTTATAGCACAACAACAATTTGTGCATCCTCAGAACTAGGTAGAATGTGATAAATAGACCCACAGGTAATAGGAAACTGCCGTTCTTCATTATTTTTTTAATCTTATCTTATCACTTCCTCCTTGCAAATTGACACAGAGCTGTGCACTCTAGACAGGAAAAAGTCTCATTCCTGACAGAATAAAACGTGTGCCTCTCCAAAAGTAGTTCAAATCTATTCTACAGACCCACTAATAGAAAATCACCACGATTTTCTCAGATAAGTGTCTCTGTCAAAACTGCTGGGGTTTATAGAGCACCTCCCATTCCCAGACTGGGACCGTGCAGTGATGGGCAGGGAGTGGTCTCACCCCCATCCCGACCAAACAAACATTTGTGCCTCTCCAAAAATACCTGAAATAACTGTAACTGTTCAGTGGCTCCAGGTTTTTTTGTGTTTCATGAATATTGGCATTCTCAACTGTGAATACATGGTTTGGCCAACATATGTCTCTGTCTGATACCTCCTTTATTTGTAGAAAACAAACACAATCTATGCTATGTATTGGCTGTGTTGTGATGTTTTGATCATTTGCTTTAATTCTAAATTTCTGTCCAATGCACGAAAGTACCGCCCAATAATGTCCACCTCTGCTTATAGACTTTCCTTCATGTCTTATTGTTGATTTAATAGTACATTGCACTTTACCAACACCTTCCAATTTCAACTAAAGTTCACAGTGGAATGTGCTCTGGGAATCTGAATCACAATATTGAAAGAGCTAAATCGTTGCTTCCAGACCACTGATTGCTTACACTTTGAGTAATTCTGTGTGACTATGTTCTCTAGCAAAGACTTGTGGATGAGGGTGGATAAACTCATGAAAAAAGCAGCTATCTCTGCAACCAAAAAATGACTGACTCCACGTATTTCGGTATGCAAGAAACTACAGTTCTAGCAAAAGTCTACATGGGAAGTAATAAAGGTACAGTACTGTTTACTTGACCACAAACAACCCAAGACATCCAGGTGGATGCTGCACATCCCCACTACCTGTAAAGCGCTTTGAGTGGAGTGTCCAGAAAAGTGCTATATAAGTGTAAGCAATTATTATTAATTATTATTATAAGGGGAATTATTAAATCATCTGGGTCAATTTCTCTCTTGAAATCTATTGAAGATATCACTTTGAATATCTCATCTAACACTGGCTTTGAAAAGTAGCTGCTAGGATTTTTGATGGCAGGTTTGACCAAATTCAGTAAACAGCCAGGCATAATCTTAAAACCTTTAGAATAGAATTCCATATTTTTTTTGGTCTGTATTGCATTCATATTAGCAACACACTACATGACAAAATTAAACCAGCACTTGTTTACGGCTTTTTTTTACCTGTTTTTGAGAATTTAATGATAGGTGGCTTGTTGTGATCATTTGGATGACCATAAATTTTGCATTTATCATTTAGACTGAAAATGTTTGATTGTCTTGATAGGGTTTTTTGGAATGAATGCCTGAGATATTGTGGAATTTTCTGTTCTTGTTCCATTCCTCCTCTTCCACAAGGGCAGGAGACGTACTTATTCTAGACAAATTCAGTCTTATCTCGTCACAAAATTCCCTTTCATGTTCTTTGTAGAGAGTTCCTCACGTTTTCACACATTCATTTTGAACTTTACCTCAGAAATGATGTAGTCCGTCCATTTTTTGGTATTGCTGAAATTTGCCAATTAGTATCTCTGTCCATATTGGGATTGATGACAGGAAATTTTTTTTTTCCAAAAAAGTTTTGAACCAAAATAGTCATTGGGCCCTTTGTTCTCATGTCTGTATATCTGCCATTGCCTTAATGTACTTGTTTTTTTAATAGTGAAGAGATGGGGAATTCACATTCTCTATGCATCTTCAGCACCTGTAACAGTGGGGATACGGCTAGTGTTCAGTTGTGACACTCGACTTCTGAGATTGGAAAAAGACTGTGTGACAAGTGTGTTACTGTATCCACTACCCATGAAAATGCAGGTGCCATAAATATGAGCAGAGAGGTCTTTTAATCACTATGACACTGAAGATATACATGTTATTTTAGCTGGTTTTGGAAAATTACCACTGTGCTAGTGTTTTAATTTCAGAGGTGTTCTCATAACAGCTACCATCTAGACTCATACCATCAACATCACTTCTGCACATACCGTGCATTTCACTTTCAGAGGGAATGACATGAGGAACAATTTCCTTGGGTGATGGATGCACTACATGCAATTCTACTTTCCACTTCTGTGTCACCATTTAGCTCGACCTCCCTATCCTGGTAAACCATCTGTTTATTGTCTGTCTTAACACAATAAGCCCCCAAAATTAGATAATCCAGTGTGTTTGAGCACCAATGCTGACATGTGATACATCAATTTTACTTTTTTTGGGTTACATTTGACTTATGATGTTATGACACCGCTGATTGCTTCACATTTGTTCATGAAACTGAACCCAGTTTTTAATGCCGTGACTTTAACATCACATTTTTCGGAGCAACACAGAAACCCTGCAGATTCAGTATGTATGTCATTCTGTGTAATACCTACACAAACAAAGTCAAACCACTCATTGCAAGCATCGCACTCCACCTTTGGTTTATTTGGCTGTTGGGTGATTTACAGATGCATTACAGTTTCTGCCTTTTCAAAACATTGCCAGTCATCCACTCTATGCCTAAGCACCTTTTTTATTGTATAGTTACTCTGTGTCACAGCTATGGTTTTGGTCGCAATACTATGATCTATGATCTATGGTCTTCAGTGTCAGCATTACTTTGCTTGGGATCACGGTGGTTGTTTACACTTTTCCCTGTCCATCACTGCATGGTCCCAGGCTGGGAACAGGAAGTGTTCCTATAAACCCCAGCAACATTGGCAAGGATGCTTATCTGGCAAAACCCTGGTTATATACCATTAGCTGGGGATCTGTAGAATAGATCTGAGCTAGTTTTGGAGAGGCACACATTTTTGTGTGGTCGGGAGGGGAGTGAGATCACTCCCTGTCCATCACTGCACGGTCCCAGGCTGGGAACAGAAAGAGGTCTTATAAACCCCAGCAACATTAGCAAAGACAATTATCTGAGAAAACCATAGTTATGTACAATTAGCTGAGGGTCTGTAGAGTAGATCAGAGGTATTTTGGAGAGGCACAAGTTTTTGTTTGGTAGGGAGGGGAGTGAGACCACTCCCTGTTCATCACTGCACGGTCCCAGTCTGGGAATAGGAGATGCTCTATAAACCCCAGCAGGTTTGACAGAGACACTTATCTGACTAAAACAAGGTGATTTTCTATTAGCTGAGGGTCTGCGCAATAGATTCCATCCACCTTTGGAGAGGTGCAAATTTTCCCCATCCAATTCTGCACTGCAATTTTTCTAGAGGTGATCCACACAGACCAACAATATTAATAAAGAATTAAGAATGAAGAAGGGTGCTTTGCTATTGGCTGAGTGTGTTAACATTGTATGTTTCACCACTTTTGATGGTGCAAAAATTATGTTTTTGTCCATGGTTATAGTTTATTGAATGAATTGAATTGATTAAAATAATACATTTGATTAAATTACAAATATCAGATACAGCTCCTTTAAAAGCTTGCATCTCAAAACCTTTTTCATTGAACTAAAAAAAACATTTCTAAGAAAAAAATATAGCAATGGTCAGAGGACCTGCCTACTGTGTAAAACACTTACTTGCAGCATTTAGGGGTGCTGTGGTTTAAATGCTATGGGCTCGCAAACAGAGCCCCCCTATCCCACTGCATAGTGCCACATTAAATAAAACCACAAGAAAAAGAGATTCACAACGCAAAGCTGTGCCAGTCTTCTGTGTAAAAAATTGGTTTGAACATCATGGGTGGTGTTTTTAAAAAGCTGTTGAGTAAAGAATAGGAATTTTTCTGCTGTCAGCAGTATTGTGTATATAATTGACCCTTACCTGAATGAAAACAGGACATAAAGAAAGGGTTAAAGAAATCAAAGCTTTATTCCCTGTTTACAGACTGGATAACTGGAGACTACTTTGAGTTTGTTTCGGTGCTGTTCTGCTTCCTATGGTCATATGCGGGTATTTTGCACAAACCCGTAATGAGCAGCATTTCTCGCATTGTGAACATAAGTACACAGCGGTGTTCCAGTTATTCATCGATGAAAAACCTGAGGTTTACAAAAAGAGAATTAGCTTACTGATTTTTTCTGTAGAGGTTGTGAAAATTTTCAC
Source organism: Lepisosteus oculatus (assembly GCF_040954835.1). NCBI lineage: Eukaryota > Metazoa > Chordata > Actinopteri > Semionotiformes > Lepisosteidae > Lepisosteus > Lepisosteus oculatus. Next base: position 27,161,310 of record NC_090701.1, on the reverse strand, counting down.
AAGTCGTGGTCTTTAAAATGCATTTGGTTTGAAGGCTTTATGTGTTTCCCTTGCAATATGGACATAAGAATATTTGTCAAAAAATGGTGTAGAAACGAAAGTGAAGGCTATGAAAAATTCACCATGTACTTTGTTTTCTAGGTCCAGAGGTTTCGTAAAAACGCTACTGGCATGCCAAAATCGTTTTCTAACTTCAAGCTAACTTTACCGCGGTGAAATGCATTAAAAACCGAGAACAGGAGGCTTAACCAACCGGTTGAGGGAGTGTGGAACAAGCATCTCAGCCGTGTGGTTGAAGCTCATATGCTGCCTTCTCTGAAGAAACGTTGATTAACTACTATCTACCAAACAGGCCAGACGGCTTCTTCTGATTTGTAACCTTTCTCATGTTCTTATTATTCACCTATAATATAAGTAACCTCAATTACAAAGAAAGTAATTCATATTAAGAACGTATTTCTTATGCAAACCATAAAAGGTCATTTGGCCCTTCTTGTTCAGATGCCAAGTGAAACTAATATTTCATCCATCCATTTATTAAAAGTGTCCCGAGTTTAGGCTTCAGCCACTTGGATGGAAAGTCCATTCCAGATACCCACAACTCTTTGAGTAAGGAAACATTTCCTATTTTCTGTGGCATTTCAATTCAACTTAAATTTCCAGTTATGAATCCATGTCCATGCTTCACCACTGAGTGTAAATAGTCCTCTGGTTTGACATTATCTATACCTCTCAGGATCTTCTACGCACAAATCAAATTTCTGCTCAGTTTCTCTGCTCTAGACTGAAGACAATTAGTTATTTTGAATACACTACACAGTATATGTCTATAAGACCAGGAATGGCAGCACAGCGTCACAGTGATTAGCATTGATAACTAGCAGCTATGGGATTCTGGGCTCAATTTCAGACCTCGGATACTATTTGTGTGGAGTTTGTATGTTCTGCCTGTGTTCATGTGGGTTTTTTCTGGGTGCTCCAGTTTCCTCATACAGTCCAAAAACACACTAGTAAGTTAATTGGCTTTTGGGAAAATTGGCCCTAAGTGCAAGTGTGTGTGTGGTTGTGTGCTGTGTGTGCAATGCAATGGACTAGCGTTCTGTCCAGGGTGTACTCAGCCTTTCACCTGTTTCTTGCTGGGATAGTCTCTGCCTCCCCTGCAACCCTGAAATACCTCCTATCCTTGTGTTACTTTTACACAATCTGTAAATTGTATTGTAAATTGCAATTGTGTAATTTATTATATCCTATTTTTTTTCTTTTCGTTAATCTAATCCCTATAAAGTCCTGTCCTTCTACTCTTCTATCCCTCTTAACGAGCTCGCGGACAACGATTTTCATTGCCGACAACACCACTGTATGCTGTACTGATTGATTGATTGATTTGGAAAAAACGGTTAGAAAATGGATGGATGTAAGATCAGGAACCATACTTGTTCAAAGTGAACTCTTTCTCAGGCTATAATAACGTTTTTGATGTAAGGTTACTAAAACTAGACCAAAGTTTAAGTATCTCAAGGTTCTGGAAATATCGTTTTTGTTTTCTGTTTGCACATTACATATTATCCATATACATACTCAGTGTGTTTGTGGAGCATATGGTGACATCTTGTGTTCTAAATATGTTATAGCAATAATAGTTTGTTCCTCAAAACTGCCCCACGTTTTTGTGTGGGGATTTGATTTGAATCTGGTTATAAAAACATACATTTTTTCAATGAAAAGCTTTTTTTTTAATAAAGTGTAACCTATTGTTTTCTTAAATGTTCGGCAGCACTACTGCTATAGAGTGGTTTGGCTCCATTTCGTCACAGCGCTGTTTCTGTCGGGCTTGATTGGAGAATCACTGGGCAGGTGTGCTACGTGAGATAAAAGATGGCTATTGAAAGCAGTTGAGCACAACTAGACAAGATCCCCTGCTATTTCTGAACACAGAGGCTGGTTCTACCATTTCAACACAGAACTAGAGAACACTCGCACAACCTCTCCTCGCTCCCCACTGACTAATGTTTGTTATTTGCATAGTAAAAACAAGTAAATAACATAAATATGTACTCATAAGATGTTTACAATAGACAACAGACCCTAAAAGAGATATAAGCTTCTGTTCCATTAAAAATTACACTCCAGTTTAATTATTTAATAATATATTTGAAATGTTTTAAATAACTCATTAGGAGAGAGTATACTGTACATAGAAGTTTAAGATGTAATGAAGAAAACATATAGAAATTCTTTGTTGAAGTCTTCCACAGGTGATTACTTAAATATTCACTTATTTGCAATCGCAAGACTTTCAAGCTATTTACATTTATTTTATTTTGAGAATCTCTACTTTCCTGTGCTGTCTTTTAAAACATCATTGATATTTATTTTTCTTTCAGTACACTGTAAGATGTTTAACATTCCTGGTGCTAGCCAGAGGGCAGTGGGAGAATATGCTTGAAAACTGTGTTAAGATCTCCTTATCAAACACTGAGTTTCACTGATGCTTGTGTAATTTGGTAAAGGGTGGCAGTCCCATATACTTCACAATTTATTTTATCCATATGCTCTTTTTAACAAACACTCCTAAACCTTGGGAATTCTTCACAGGCATGCAAAACAATGGACTTGTTGCAAATGAATATCCTTGTGTAAAAAAAAGAATAAAAATAGACTTTGGGACTGTGGTGAAATGATCATTTTAAACAAAAGTCTCATCAACTGCACTTGCGTCTATTCAGTTTTATATTTCATAAAGAAAAATACAGATTTTATTTAACAAAGGTAGGAGGACATTTGCTGAAGCTGAATGCATTTCTAAGAAGGAGCACTGAGAGTTTATTAAATTTTCACACACTCCTTCGTCCTTCTTTCTGTCAGGTACAGTCTCTGCCTCTGGAGCACATGAGCTTGATTTAACCTTCAGGATGACATTGATCTCCTGTGACAGGGAGATTCTCACTCACCTCTTGACAAGTAGGCCAAAAAGTGAAGCCCAGAATGACTTTGACAGAGGATGGGAAAGATACAGTATCACTTAAACTTAAAAATGTCTCCTGATGTGCACCCTTTATGTCTCAGAATTTCCACAAAGACTCTATAGACTCTACAGAGAACTCTAGTTCACTGGGGTTCTCTTCTCCTCAATTCAATATTGTTACTTGTGTAATATCTCCAATCACACGGAAGATAATTTGAAAAGAACAACTAAAGAATACACTTAAAGTAGAATTACTCTGTTTCAGGCTTCTACACTAATTGAAATACCATGTAGCTATCTGACAGTCCAGGAACACCTTAGTCCACAACAATAGCAGGTTAACAAATATAAAACATATTAACTATAATAATACCACAAGAAAAATAATAATCACAATGATGGTCATGAGTAAATCTGAAAGATCATTTTTTAATTCACAAACAGAATAAACATTTGAACAGCCACACATCTCAGCCCTTTAGGCATTTGTATAAAGCCATGAAGAAATAACCAGAAATGTGCTTAATTGATTGGGATGGGTTATTTAAAAGAATATCAAAAACAGGTTAAATTAAAAGACCAGACACTATTAAAACAAAGTATACACAAATACTTTATGTAGGGCACAAACAGAACTTTAAAAAACAACAGCAACTACTGTTGGAAATGCATTTGAGATTTTGGCTAAGTCAAGCCATCTCCATTAGTGAATACACAGACAAATTCAGTGTACTCTGTAATTGTCCTAACCAAAAGATGTGTGTGTGTGTGAAATTATGTATTATAAAGTTGGCATCTTGTCAACATTATTAACCGTAACTTGAGGCTCGGAGCGTAATATAATTAGACCTATTATAATTTTTGTTCCAAATTTAAAACTGCTGTCCTAGAATACGTTACAGCTGGCTCACACTAAATTATTTACATTAAGATTATTAAGTTTCAGCGAGGACATTAGAAGATGATAATTAAACAATTGACGGCACGCCCTGCCGTGGGCAGACGCTCAGGTATTTAAACGCGGAGTGCGGTTTGATTCTTGTGACGTTCGGGAGTCTGAAGTAAGTGGTTTTTATTATTGTTTTTACTATCGTTGTACGGAATATAACATTTTATTTAGTAAGAGTCTATCCAGTGATAAACACTAAGACCGTTAAAACGTAAAATGGCGGGGAAAATACAATCTGATGCTGGGATATCACAACAAATATACCAGTCTAATGCAGACCAAACGTGGCGCTTGAGGAAACACTAGAAGCTGTTATTTGTGGCTATTGGTCACATTCGTAGATGTTAACTTTTAAAAAATGGTTTTCCAATTCTTAACTAGCTTGAGAATGTCTACATCTTCTACTCGCTTGTAGCAGTGCCCATAATGTTCACAATGTAATTTTCTTGACGTATCCGTTTTGAAAGCCGCATTTTCTGACTATTGGTATTTTTCCTCAGGATGCGCAACTTGTTGATTTCTTTCATTTTCGGGATCGCCCTCTCCGAAGAATGCAAGCGGTTTCGTAGAGGTACTTGTTAATCTCAGGGGTGAGATTATGGTTAAAAATGGGGCTGGCGTCACATACCTGGGCTAAATTTCTTCCTCACTGTGATTCAGATTCTGCAGTGCTGATTACCTTATTCAGCTCTTCCTCAGTGATGAACAGTCTAATACCCGACAATGCCAGCTGGTTCTAGCTGCAAGTGGTTAGTAGTGTGGACTGATTAGGATCTTTGAAAATCTACTACATAACAGCTCAACTGTATTCTTCTTAAACATCCAATTTCAGGGACAATATTCTTCAGTTATAGGTCTAAATGTTGACTTCCTTTTGAAATTAGAGATTTTCAAATCCTTTTTTGGCTGATCAATTGAATATCTTCAACAAGAGCAGAGACTAGTTTGTACATCAATTGGCTCCCAGCTTGTGCTTGTACTGTTCCTTGATAACCAAGTTGAACCTTGGCTGTAATTGTTGGCTGACCTCTGTCTGAGATCTGAGTTAACTTGACTTTTCCTCCACACAGAGAAGAATGTAGCTCCATCAGGCCAGGCAGTCCAGTCATCTACTTACAACTCATTTGGCAGTGCTGAGAATGCCATTGATGGCTCGAGAAAGAACCTATTCAACCTCAAGACCTGCATCCTCTCACAGTATGAAATTGGGCCATGGTGGAGAGTTGATCTGCAGAACTACTATCGCGTGTCTGCAGTCACTATTGTCCCATTGGCCATGTGGTACAGCATGATTGTGGGTGCTGAAGTCCGTGTTGGAAACTCGCTCATTGGAAATGGAAACAAAAACTACATGTAAGATCCTTGGTCCATCAAATTGGCAGCATTACAATGTTTTCATTTGCTGAGATGACTTGAGACTTGTAGTGAACGGCATAAATAGCTGTTTTGTCCTTCTCGGGTCTCCATTCTGCAACTTCCAAATTGCAAAATATGCACACCTGTTTGTGTGGGGAATGGAGTATTTATAGGTTTAATTAGTACTTATGTTTTTTTTCCTCAAATGCACAGATTTAAAAAATAGCATATCCTTATCAGTTTATACAGTTAGCCTCACCTCATTCATAAATTAGTCCAGGTCTTTCCATTTATATAATGAACTAGTGTTTATTTTGGTACAATTTTAATGTTAAGTTGTTTTTAGGGTCTGAGTGCCATCTCTTCCCTTGCAGGTGTGGCACTGTTAATGCCACTTCCAGCGGCTCATTCCCTACAGTGTGCTGCCATGGAGTAGTTGGTCGCTATGTGAATGTGGTGATCCCCGATAAGCCTCAGTACCTGGTGTTCTGTGAGGTGGAGGTGTATGCAGTCCCAGTTACCTGTGTTCGTTTCTCTGGAGGTATGACACTTCTGTTAAGGGCACCATAGTAGTAAATATAGTAAAGACATTTTACAGTATATGCTCAAGGTACAATGAGTTTCATCTGAGCAGGAGTTTGTAGAGCATAGTAAGTGAATACCCTCTACAAACAATGCATGGGCTTAGCCCAGTTTTAAACATACTGATGATTCTCTTGATAAGAATGATGCATTGGTTCCTTTGAATGTCCAATGGGGGAGGGACAACATGGCTAAATTGCTTGTCCAACTTGCTAATGAACTGCACTTTTCTATATCAACCTCTTAACTGGGAATGCATTAAGTAAAAGGATGTTGAACAATCAATAACCAATTTCACTTTCCTAATGCATTGCTGTTTTTTTTCTGATTATCATTAACCTAGTATACTGAGCAGTAACTTCTAAACAGTTTCTTTTACAATGGGTGATATTGGGTCCCTGCTGGCCATCCAATTAGTGAGATGGTCCTGATGCTCTCCAGGATCAGGGTTAGAGACCCTAGTTTTGAAAGGGTGCAATTGTGTGTATGTGGTGGGGGTGGATTCCCAACTTCAGCTGAAATTGAGTTTGTTGTAACTAGAGAAAAATGTGGCTCTGAAGAGCAAGGTTTCCCAGTCCTCCGTCTATGAGCCCCTTAGTCTGGCTATGAAAGCCGTTGATCGAAACAAGGACAACATCTACTCTAATGGAAGCTGTGCCCACACCCGGTATGATTACAATGCTTGGTGGAGGGCAGACCTGCAGGCAAGTCACATAGTCTCCGAAGTCACAGTTTTCAATAGGAGAGACTGCTGCCACCAGAGGCTGCAGGGGGCTGAAATCCACCTTGGAGACTCCGTGTTGAACAATGGAAGAGACGGCTACAGGTAGGTTTTCACATTTGAGAAGATTACCTTGCAGGAAAATTTAACAAAGCCAAAACATTATCCTGTGTTGTGCATCAAAGCTATGACCTGAGTTGGGTTTTTTTAATCCAGTTCTTTAAGGTTGCACACTCCTAGGTTTTTTTCAGTCTTGATTGGTGAACCTACCTAAACCACTTTTCCTGGGACTCTTCAGAACTGCCAGGGCAGGGATTCTGATTTGCATTTTGCTTGCTCTGTTCAACCTAGTCTTTTCTTCCCCAAATGACTTAGGGCTTGGCAACGTCTTCCTACATTAAATCTGAAGATATTGCTGTTAAGTAAGGAGCTTGCATTGGTCTAGTAAGCAAGGGGTAGGCGGGTCTGGGTCTGGTTAACTTAGAGTTAAACTAGTGTCAGACTGACATTGCCAACTCTTCAGTGATGTAGTGGTTACATGGTAAAGGTCTGTAATGTGATGGAATTTGTGAATAAATTTTTCACTCAGGTGTGGCATAATCACCTACACTGCTCCTGGTTCTGTGCACACCATCTGCTGTAATGGGCGAAAGGGGCGCTACCTGACCATAACCATTCCGGGGCGCCAAGAGTATCTCACTCTGTGTGAAGTGGAGATTAATGGACTGCCTATTCCTCCTTGTCTCCCAAACTACTATACTGGTAAACCACCCCCACAAAGCTGAGATTTTCCTACTTCTGTAATCCTGGCTCTGACTTCGCGTTTATTTTTTTACTACCAATACACTGATTCTAGCATGGTAGATCGCTTAAGTCAACATGTTGGTTTTTTTTTTTTTAACCTGTTGATCACTCCCAATAAGTCTAGGTTTCATGGATTTACCTCTTAAAATGGATACAAAAATTAAGTTCTTTTCACAGAGTCCAACGTGGCCTTAATAGGAAAAGCCACCCAGTCCTCCACACTGGACAGCCTGGGTGTAGCTGATCATGGTATCAATGACAACTACAGCCCTCACTACTTCAAAAGTGCCTGTACTAGCACTCGCAAGGAGGCCCGGCCCTGGTGGCGAGTGGAGTTACCAGGGAGGTATGCCATTACAACAGTGATTGTTGTGAACCGTGGTGACTGCTGCCCAGAACGTCTGAATGGTGCTCAGGTCCGTGCAGGTGAATCCCAGGAGGACAATGGCAACGTCAACCCCAGGTGAGGATTAATTTTTCAGTGGGATCATGGGGGGGGCAGGAATAATGGAGGAGTAAGAACTTTTGCAAAAGTGGAGGTGATTGGAAAGAAATGTTTAACAAAAATTTAAAGCATATCCGAGAACATCTGTGTTCTGAAAGGTCCAATATGCCCATTGTTGGCTGTATCAGTAATGAGCATTTTGGTATTGGCCTCTCCTACTTCTAGAATGCCCTTCCCTATGTACGCCACTGAAATGTTAGAATCGAGTTTCCATATTCCCATATGTGCTTTGGCTTTTCATTTATTTGCAAATGTCAGCTTCTGTTTCAGTTTAGAATAGATCTCAAATCCTAATTCCAAGTTTAATTGCACTTAATTCTAGTCAAGTCAGTTTCCTATGACTGCATCCTAAACCTCATGCCAGCCTTTGAAATCCATGAGTAAATATCCCATTTGAAGTTGAGTTACAAATAGTTTACTTGAAGATTACTTATCTAAAGGGACCTTACATAAGTTTAAGTGCTTTTTTTTTGTCATTTGGCAACTTGAGTCTCTCCTACTGTGGATTCCTGCCCAAATGCCATACACTTAACCCCAGTGATCTGCAAGTTGGTCTGGACCTTTTATAGTTTGATCATTGATAATGGAGAAGTATCCATCTCTGAGCTGGCCTCACATGGTGGTCTGTGCAGGTGTGGAACGATTGCTAATGCCTCCCGAGGCACCTACCACTACTTCTGCTGTTGTGGGAAGAAGGCTCGTTATATCAACATTGTTCTCCCTGGAAGGTCACGAGTCTTGTCTATGTGCAAAGTTGATGTCTCTGGAGTTCCTGTTGCTGAAGATTGTCCTCGCATTCCTGGAGGTACAGAAAGAGTGCTCTGTCCAACAGTTATCTTCTAATTAGAATGAGTTGGAACTTAACTTCATAAGCAAGATAGGCTGGCCACTTCTACTACTGTAGTCATTCTTGCAGGCTATTAAATGTGAGAAGGACCAGATTTGATCGTCTGAATATAAAATTTGAGAAGTCTTAAATTTGTATGAATCTAAAAACTGATTTGCTTTGAACTAGGATTCAAAATCCTTTTCTTCTAAAGCTATTTTGCACTGTTACTCATTTCCCACTTAAATACTACATAGACATTTCAGTGTACAAGAGTAAAAGGGAAGTCAACCATTCTACATCAAATGACAAATCTTCCTAACTTAATAGGTCAATATGGCTGATGCTGACTTTTTGCTTGCTAGTATAGCATATTGAACCCAGGTCTCTCCAAATGTGATAAAGGTTTTTGTCCTTCTCCACCTGCAGACAAAAATGTTGCTTTGAGGGGTGAAGCCACTCAGTCCTCAACATACAGTGGTCTTGGGGAAGCAGGCAATGCCATAGATGGAAGCTGGAATGCTTACTTGTTTCAGTCCTCTTGCACCCTGACACGGTACCAACAGGCCCCCTGGTGGAGGGTGGACCTGCATGGCAAGTACCAGGTGTCAGCAGTGCTAATTAGGAACAGGCAGGACTGCTGTAAGAATAGGCTGGAGAGAGCAGAAGTTCATCTAGGAAGCTCGCTGGTTAACAATGGCAACAGCAACTACAGGTAAACGCATTGTCTTGTGGGCATCTGCATTGCTAATCTGTGCAAACTGATCCCATAATCTAATCTAAAGGCTGCTTTTCCTGATGTTTACAGGTGTGGCATCATTCAATCAACCTCTCTAGGCTCTATCCACCTCATCTGCTGTGGAGGGCAAGTGGGCCAGTATGTGAATGTGGTTTCACCAAAGACTGTGTTCCTCACCCTCTGTGAAGTGGAAGTCTATGGAGTACCAGTGCCCAAGTGCAGACGCTTCAGAAAGGGTAGCTTTTTTTTCTTTTTTTAAAGCTTAAGGGTTGTTCCAGAGTGATAAAGATGCATGCTTGTGGAGACTTACGACGCAGTCAGGGTTGGCCACTTTTAGATCTTGGTCAAAAGTGCCTCTACTTGTTTTTGATTCTCAAGTCCTTGAGGTTTTCTTTGAGAATTCCTCAAAAATTAGGTCAGGTCCCCCCCCCCCCCGTAGCCTTCAGTTTTAAGGTGAAAGAAATTGAGTCTTTCCTTTTGGGAACATTTGGCTGCTCTCCAGATTTAGAGCATGGGGCAGTCTGTCAATTCACACCAGTGAATGTAAAGTCCCCACATTACACTGAATTTAAATTGCCTGCATTTTGAGAACTAATTTTTCTGTGAGGATGAAAATGTAAATGCACCATGCCATAGTTCTGTCCATTACTGCCATTTCATAGTCTAATAGGTTAGTTGAGGACAATTGGCCTTGCTTTGGGAGGTATTCCTTGAACCCTTTGGCATGTTAAAAGGCTCTTGAGTTCTAGTTTATGACCAGGCCTTACCTGGTTTAGCTTGGTCACCCTTGTCACATTAGCAAAGCATGTTTTGCTAATGGCATCTGAATAACCTCCATTTAAGTACAATTGATGGTATTTTAGCAATTTGTTCCACCTGAAGAGAATGCTTGAGCTGGAACTTGATTTTTGGTCAATATTTCAATTAGAGTAGCATGCGAGTCTTACGGTCTTGAAGACTCATTATCCTTTAGCCACTATGACAGTATTTTTGGTCCTGTTAACTTTTTACCCTGGTTTTAAAGACTTAAGGGACTTATAAAGTAATCAATCTTCTACATCGTGGGTCACTTTACACATGAAATAAATGAAAAGCAGAGTTTAAGCTTGGGGTGTTTAGAATGTTGCCAACCAATGCCTATCTTTCTAAACATGTGATTATTGTAGACTCTAAATATAAAATGTGGCTGACCCTATTCCTACTGGAATAACTTGGCTATACTAGCTGGTTTGGAAACTTCACAGAAGGTGTTCCTGTTAAGACTCGTTAAGTCACTTTCCCTTGAGTAGAACTTTTTTTCCCCTAACAGAGAAGAACCTGGCTCTCCTGGCTCTGACATCTCAGTCGTCCACCTACGAAGCAGCTGGCCAAGCCAGTCATGCCATAGATGGGAACCGCAGCCCCTACTACATTATGAAGAGCTGCACTCACACGCTTTATGAAGTGTCTCCCTGGTGGCAGGCTGACCTGCGGATGTCTGTGCATGTCTCGGCCATTAAAGTGGTTAACAGACGGGACTGTTGTCACAAGCGCCTGGTTGGTGCTGAGGTGCGGTTGGGGAATTCTCTGGCTGCTAATGGCAATGCCAATTACAGGTAAGGCTCTATTGTCCCAATCAACTGAACTGCTTATGTATTAACCTTAAAGTTCAGTAGGTTCTCCTCAAATTCAGTCATGCATCTTGGGTTTTACTTGACTTAATGAATATGCTAGATGTAGCCAAATGTTAACAAAGGAACATGAATGCCAATGGTCCTGTTTCATGTTTTTTGGAATGCCAGCATAAAAGTTGGTTTCATCTGATCCAAACACTTTACACATTTGACTAAAGCAACAAGCGTTCTTATGCAGGTTTGTTCCAAACAAAAATTGGTCTAATTCTGAAGTTGTCAACAGGTGTGGTGTTATTTCTGTCGCATGGCCTGGCTCAGTCCACACCCTCTGCTGTAATGGCAGAAAAGGAAGGTATGTCAATGTAGTCATTCCTGGAAAAGAGAAGAACATCCTGACCTTGTGTGAGGTGGAGGTATATGCTGTGTGCCCACCCAAGACTTGCCCACGATTCTGGAATGGTAAAATGCTGCTTCTCTGTGGTTGTCTTATGACAAGATAATACTTTTAAGCACATAACTACTGTAGTATTTTCAGGGTAAACTACTTGTACTTCAACATCAAAGGGGATGGGGCTGTCACTTGAGCAAACATTTCCCCACAAAGGTCAATTTAATGACTCCTAAATTCCCCCGAGTACCAGGGAGACCAGTTCTTAACCTTTATTTTCTCCATCAGAGACTAACGTGGCTCTAAAGGGTGCAGCGAATCAGTCTTCGACTTTCAGCCCAACGGGTCTGGCAAGCAATGCCATTGACGGGAACCAGAATCCCAACTACTTCAGCTGGTCTTGCTCTCATACCCAGAAGAACTTTGGCCCCTGGTGGCGCCTTGATCTGAAGACTAGGTTTCGTATCAGCTGGGTTCTGATTGTGAACAGACAGGACTGCTGCTCTGAGAGGTTGGAGGGGGCAGAGGTGCTAATTGGAGATGGGCTCCTGGAGCAGACTGATGAAAATATCTGGTAACTTGATATTTTGGAAATGCCTCATGATTTTAAAAGTTAACTGCAGAGTTTATTTCATCAAACCCTTGTCTATAAAACTGGGGTGTTTGCCACTGATCACAAGGTGTTTTATAGTGACTGGATATTCCTTGCCAGTCCTTCATGCTTTTGCACCAGTTCATCGGTTTTGGTAAAATGCTTGTAGTACAGTATGTCTTGGGTTGTGGCAATTTGTTGGGTCAAATATCTTGCCAAGAGCAAAACTCATGGCTATGAACCACTTGGACGGTGGGTGACGGTCATGGATTTAGTTTAACATTCAACACAATGGTACAAAGATGTTAGAAATGTACATCCTCCAGGCAGGCTAAATTTCCAGGGATCCATTAGTTGGTTAACTTGCAGATTTTGTCTTCACTTAACAAAGCAGTTAAAATGGTTAAGCCCAGTGACTTTTGGTCTGGCATGACAAACCAAACATTAGATCAAATGTACTTTTATACCTGCATACCTTTTTTTTTTTTTTTTTTATAAAGCAGGTCTTTAGTGCTTGGTACAGTATTCAGTTCTATTTCACATCCCTTTTATAGAAGTGGAATCCATTAAAGTACTAATGGTCACTTTTTCCTGTAACTGAAAACCTAAAATATAGCATTGCTATAGCACTTTTCTGGTAAAGATGTGTAAGTGTAGCTAAAACAAGTTGCAGGGTGGCTCTCTCCAGTAAGATGTGTAGTTTGGAAGACATGGCTCTTTTTCCCTACAGGTGTGGGACAGTTGAAAAGGTGTCCCCAGGATCCATTCATAAACTCTGCTGCTATGGCATCAAGGCTCGTTTTGTGAATATCATCATTCCAAACCGAGAAGAGTATCTCTCTCTCTGTGAGGTGGAAGTCTATGGTGTTCTCCCTCTTCACAATCTGAGAGAAAGTGAACAGTTCCTGAGGGAACAAGTGATTGGATCAATACAGCCTTCCAGTGCAGACAGGCCTGCACTTCCGGACTCCCAGAATGCCGTTTCATCAAAGTCCAGTATACAGAGGCTTGTCTCTGCCTTGAAGCCTGGTTCCTTGGAAGACCATACACCACCTAGAAATGAGCAAGATGGTCAACCCAGATGAGAGGTTTTCACATTCCTTAAAGTTATAAAGGTAACTTAAAATTGGATCCTGCTATAATTTAGGTTCTGTGACTTCAACTTTTGTTGAATGACTTGAGCAGCATCTTTATATCCAAGTGATATGAAGGCTTTTTGTTTAATGTCCTCCTAAAGAGAGGAGGAAAACATTCTCTAGTCCACTTAGTGGAGCTGTATGAGGGTGGAGCTTGATTCTATAGCAGGGTTTGGTGGTCTTGGTCTTGAAAGTCTGGTATTGGGGGGGGTTTCCCCTTTCAAAGAACTTAAATTTATCCCATTACTCCAAGAGTTGTTGGAGTGGAAGCCTGCATACACTGGTCCTCCTGAACTAGTCCTGTTCTAAAATGTGGGGCTGTGGAAGGTGCCCTTTTATTTATAGCCTCTTATTAGGAATGTGCTTTAAAGACTCAAGTTTAATGAGTTTCGCACTTGGTGTCTAGTGGAGATACAAATGGTGAACTTGTATAAAATGTTCATTAACTTTTTATTGTGCAGGTAAACCAGCTGGTGCCAAATGTGAAACTCAACTGGAAACTTGAATAAAACTTTTACTGGACTTCAATACTGTTTCTCCCGTGTATTTCTCATGTGCAATTCCTCGCACAGCAATGTCTATGTAATAGTAACAATTAGGTTTGCAGCAGCAACCCCTGGCTTGGTACTCGGGTCTTGGCAGAGCCTGTAGTTGCCCATATTATAGTGCTCTACAGACTGATTTGTAGGACTACTGTGTGTATGTAGATCTCATGGAGCAGAGATGAAGTAAAATATTGTAATGCATATAGCCTCCATTGGTTGTGAGAGCTGGCTTACCAGCATGGTGATGTCACCGCCCTTCCCTGTGAGTAGTGGGGACTGCAGCTGGTGGGAGGTTTCCCTTTGGCTCAAGTGGCTGGGTCCCTGTTGAATGACGCGGGAGGCCTGGGTTAAAGTCCCTGACGGTGGGGGGCTGACCTGAGGCAGCAGCAGTGAGGGCACATACCTATGTGAACCCCGAAGTGCTACATTGCTGTCAGAAGCGGGCAGGACGGACAACTGGTCACTGACATTAGCTGATTCTGACAAACACCAGTTGACCCTAAAAGACCAATCTCGCAAGCAGCGCACACAGAGCTTGAGCGACTTGGGGGTGTAACAGGTGGCCACAGCCCTTAGGAGGGCTACCCAGTAGTGGTCCTGCCAGTAGAACTGGGATGGCTGCCCCCTATTCCTGCCCAGCAGATGCTCCAGAGAGGAGATACTCTCCCCACCGGAACCAGCCAGCTATTCCCATACCTGCCAGCGTGGGTATGACCTGTTCGCTACAATGGGGAAGCACCTTGGGAAAACATTCAAGGTGCAGTTCCAGCTCGTGGGCCGAACCAATGGCTGGAGCTGGGCAGAGATAGCCAGCCACCTGGCAGTGGCGCTGGAAGGAGCAGCCTGCCAGGTGTTCCTGGATCTCCCAGAGGAGGACCGAGGCGGACATGGGGCACTGGCAACAGCTCTCTGGCTGCAATTTGGTGTGGAGGAGGCACCGGACCTGATGCAGGAAAGGCTGGCCCTGCGGCGGTGCCAACCAGGAGAGCGACTGGGCCTGGTTGCTGCTGATGTCATGTTCCTTGCCTGCCAAGGATATCCACCTTTCCCATGGGTGGTGCAGCAGGAGATGGTTCTCCAGGACTTTCTTAAGGTCCTCTCACCTGAGGAGCTGTGGGCCACATACAGCTGGCCAAGCAGGCCTTGCTACACGGGCTGAGGCTGTGTTCGGGGTGGCTGGAAGCGCTAGCAGACGCAGTGCGCCCTGACCAAGGTGGCCACAGAGGAGTCTAGCGAGGGGGAAGAGGAGCCAGCCTGCGCAGCGACCCCCGCGGAACAGCTCTGGAGAGTGATGTAAAGACCGGCGCCCCGCACGCCACAGTGGGGTACGTTGGCTGTAGCTGGGGCCTGTACCTCCACTATCAAACTGAGGACCAACCCTGCCTGGCCCTGCTCGACACCAGTTCATCGGTTACCCTACTCCGGCCTGGCATCCTCCCTGACGCCGAGGGCACCAACCCCCCAGGTTGAGAGGCCTCTGGCCTGCAGCTGAGGACCGTGACGGGACAGCTTGCTGCAGTCCGGAGGAAACGGATGCTTACCTTCCGTCTGGTTACGGTGACGGTGCGCCTCCCCTGCTACCTCACACCCATCCAGGAGGACTGCATCCTGGGGCTGGACCTGCTGCAGCAAGCAGGGGCCAGTTTAGACTTGGGCTGGCAGAAGTTGGTGTGGCAGGGAGAGCGACTTCACCTGGTGGAGTGCAGGCCCGGTGAAGGCCAAGGGACGCAGGCTAGCCGGAGCAGGGGGAAAAAGAGGCAGTGACGACGGCAGTCACCGGGGCGGACCGGGCCTGTGAGCCGGGGAGTGAGCGTGCTGGATCCTGCCCCTGAGTCACCCAGGGGGCCAGACAAGGTGGTGGTGGCTGGGGCCAAGTGTTGCTTGGAAGCGAGGCGTGCCGTTGAGGACACCTTGGACTACGTCACCGGATCGACCTGGTTCAGCTCCCTTGACCTCCGCTGTGACAACTGGCGGGTACCGTTCGCTCCCGATACTTGCCTGCGGATGGCCTTTTCAATCAGCCAGGGTCTCTGGCAGTTTACCGTCATGCCTTTTGGCCTGTGCAATGCCCTGGCGACTTTCGAGAGGCTAATGGAGAGGGTGCTGGCATCGGTCCCCCAGAACCAGTGTGTGCTGTACCTGGACAACCTGCTGGTTCATGCCCGGGGTTTCAACCAGGCCTTGATGAACCTCCAGGCGGTGCTGGCCTGAGGCTCAACCCCTGCAAGTGCGAGATCCTGCAGTGGGAGGTGACCTTCCTGGAACATGTTGTTGGACTGCAAGGGGCGGCTTGGGTGGTAAGGTCACCGCAGTGAGGGGTTGGCCGACCGTCGCGGAGCTGCGCAGCTTTCTGGGGTTGGACTCGTACTACCGGAGGTTCGTCTGGGGCTTTGCCAGCATCACTATCCCGCTGCACCGCCTCACCGACAAGGGCCACTGTTTCGATTGGGACTCGGTCTGCGAGACGGCTTTCGGACGGTTATGTGAAGCTCTAGTGGGGGTCCCCATGCTGGCCTGCCCCCAATCCGCGGTTACCGTATATCCTGGATACGGACGCGAGTGACTCGGTGGGCACGGTGTTGGCGCAGGAGGGGCCAGATGGGGAGTGGGTGGTTGGCTACTACAGTCGGGCTTTGAATAAGGCTAAACGGAACTACTGCGTGACCCGTTGCGAGCTGCTGGCGGTCCCGTACCTGTTTGGGACCCGGTTCCAGTTGAGGACCGACCATGCGTCCCTCACCTGGCTGCTCCACTTTAAGGAGCCAGAGGGGCAGATGGCATGATGGATAGAGGTCTTGCAGGAGTACAACTTCACTGTCGTGCACCGTGGTGGGGCGAGCGCCGCGGCCCCAGCCCTGGAGGGGCCGCTGGGTGTGGGCCTGTCAGACCTGGCACAGCAACAGGCAGCTGATCCTGACATGGGGCCGGTGCTCCGCTGGAAGGCAGCAGGAGTGCGGCCTGTGCAGGAGGAGCTCGCCCCGCACCCAAAGTCCGTCAAGGCCCTCTGCTCCCTGTGGTAGGCCTTGGAGGTAAGGGACGGGGTGCTGCGCCGAGGTTGGCGGGTACCCTCCAGTGGCAAGATACGGTGGCAGCTGGTGGTGCCCCAGTCACTCCGCGGGGCTGTGCTCCAAGCGGTGAACGGCCGCTAAAAGGTAAAAAGGTAAAAAAAACCAGCAGCGTCTCTGAAGCCACTTTTATTGGGGGCTTTGCCACCGGGATGTGGAGCGTGTTTGCCGATTGTGTGCAGTGTGTGTGGCGCCGAAGGGTCCCCCTTCGCCAGAGTGTGCCAGCACCTGGGGATCTCTAAGACGCGGACCACCCCACTGCATCCCTAGAGCGACGGGTTGGTGGAGCAGTTTAATAGGATGCTCGCCACCCTGGTGTCCCGGCACCAACGGGACTGGGACCGCCATCTCCCCCTTGCGCTCTGGGCGTATCAGACCACGGTCCAGGAATCTACCGGGTGCACCTCGGCCTCGGTTATGCTGGGCCGGGAAATGTGAACCCCGATGGACCTGGTCTTCGGCCCGTTGCCTGGAGATGAGTCGGCACCGCCAGCTGGACCGGACTACGAGTGGGACCTGCGGCAGCAGATGTGGCAGGTGCACAGCTTTGCCCAGATCCACCTGACTCAGGTGGGAGTCCAACAGAAGCCGCACTACGACCTGCGCTGCAGGGGGCCTGCCTTCCAGCCCAGGGACTTGGTTTGGGTGTATAGCCCGCGCCACCGCAAAGGCCTCAGCCCTAAACTATCGCTGTCATGGGAGGGGCCCACTGAGGTCCTCGGGGTAGTGGGCGAGGTCTGCTACCGGGTCCGGTTGCGAACACGGGGGAGAGTGGTGGTCCTGCACCGAGACCGCCTGGCACCCTACCGGGTCTGGGAGGAGGAGCCCCGCGGGGAGGCTCCGGCCGTCAATGGGGCATCTGTGGGCCACCAGCCGCCACTGTGGCGCAGCGGCCGCTCACGCAGAGTTCCGCAACCTTTAGCCGATTTATGAGTACAGCCTGAGGGGGGTGTCTGACGTCAGCGGGACACCACACGCTCCAGGTGGGGGCAGTGTAGCGCTCTCGCCTGATGGTGAGGAGGAAGCGCACCTAGGCACTCATGGTACCGCGAAGCAGGCTGGGAGTTGTAGCCGGCGGGGGAGTCTGAGGGTCAGCACGACAACCAGCAGCTGACCCTCCGTATGTAAATAGTGTTATATTAGTTTTAGTGTCCTGTGTAACTTTGTAAGTGTATAGTCTGTTGTTAACGAGTTACCACCTGAACCGTGTGTACGTGTTCTGTCGGTCTCCTTATGTGTGTGTATATCCTGTGTTTGGTTTTTGTGTGGTTTCGATAGGAGAATAAAAGCAGTCGCTTGGTTCGCCATCTCGTCTCCACTTGTCCTTTGACTTGTGAGAACTCAAAAAAGCTACAATATAATACTGTATAAGGCATGGCACCAATGTGGGAGTTCTTATCCTATTCCCTCTGCGGTACACAAACATTGCTTAAGTTATTCCTCTTCAGAGCCTACATTTTGATCCTCTTTATCAGAGAGGAGTTAAAATGGAACCTGTAGCTAGTGACTCGGCCTTGTTTCCCAAAGGAAAGGCTACAAACACTATTGCCTCTATGTATATGGGCCTAGTTTTATTTAATTGCATATTAAATCCTATTAATAGCCTCACCACCACATTAGTTATCAGTTGGGAGAATTTAGTTTCCACTGCTGGGTCCTCAATGTATGCTATGGAGAAGCAACTCCTGCAATCCAATACTTTCTTTCACTGTGAACTAAAGCTAGTGTGGGTCACAGGAAAAAAAATAAATATAAATGTGGAAATATTATCTTTTTGCACCAAAATGAGCAAGATAGGCTAAATGCCCCCCCTCCATATTTCCATGTTTATTTACTTAAACTTTGATAATTCAAATTTACAATCTATAAATCTGGGAAAGTAAGTCCAGAATTACTATCATGAGACTTTATTTCAATGTTGAAGATGGTGGATGTGGTTTACCAAACCCTGTTAATAAATTACAGATTTAATGAAATAAAAAACATTAAAATACTCAAGGCATGATCCAATGTCAAGTGTCTTACTGAAAGCAACTGGTTTTCTGTACTTTCAGTATGCATACCACATATGACACATCATTGAGACAAACCCACTCATATACAGTGCCTTGCAAAAGTATTCGGCCCCCTTGAACTTTTCAACCTTTTGCCACATTTCAGGCTTCAAACATAAAGATATAATTTTTTTATTTTATGTGAAGAATCACCAACAAGTGGGACACAATTGTGAAGTGGAACGAAATCTATTGGATTTTTGAAACTTAACTAATAAAAAAATGAAAAGTGGGGCGTGCAAAATTATTCGGCCCCTTTACTTTCAGTGCAGCAAACTCACTCCAGAAGTTCAGCGAGGATCTCTGAATGGTGATAAATAGAATCCACCTGTGTGTAATCAAGTCTCTGTATAAATGCACCTGCTCTGTGATAGTCTCAAGGTTCTGTTGAAAGCGCAGAGAGCATCATGAAGACCAAGGAACACACCAGGCAGGTCCGTAATACTGTTGTGGAGAAGTTTAAAGCCGGATTTGGATAGAAAAAGATTTCCCAAGCTTCAAACATCCCAAGGAGCACTGTGCAAGCGATCATCTTGAAATGGAAGGAGTATCAGACCACTGCAAATCTACCAAGACCTGGCCGTCCCTCTAAACTTTCAGCTCAGACAAGGAGAAGACTGATCAGCCAAGAGGCCCATGATCACTCTGGATGAACTGCAGAGAACTACAGCTGAGGTGGGAGAGTCTGTCCATAGGACAACAATCAGTCTTACACTGCACAAATCTGGCCTTTATGGAAGAGTGGCAAGAAGAAAGCCATTTCTCAAAGATATCCATAAAAAGTCTCGTCTAAAGTTTGCCACAAGCCACCTGGGAGACACCCCAAACATGTGGAAGAAGGTGCTCTGGTCAGATGAAACCAAAATCGAACTTTTTGGCCACAATGCAAAACGATATGTTTGGCGTAAAAGCAACACAGCTCATCACCCTCAACACACCATCCCCACTGTCAAACATGGTGGTGGCAGTATCATGGTTTGGGCCTGCTTTTCTTCAGCAGGGACAGGGAAGATGGTTAAAATTGAGGGGAAGATGGATGCAGCCAAATACAGGACCATTCTGGATGAAAACCTGTTGGAGTCTGCAAAAGACCTGAAACTGGGACGGAGATTTATCTTCCAACAAGACAATGATCCCAAACATACAGCAAAATCTACAAAGGAATGGTTCACAAATAAACGTATCCAGGTGTTTGAATGGCCAAGTCAAAGTCCAGACCTGAATCCAATCGAGAATCTGTGGAAAGAGCTGAAAACTGCTGTTCACAAACGCTCTCCATCCAACCTCACTGAGCTCGAGCTGTTTTGCAAGGAAGAATGGGCAAGAATTTCAGTCTCTCGATGTGCAAAACTGATAGAGACATACCCCAAGCGACTTGCAGCTGTAATCGCAGCAAAAGGTGGCTCTGCAAAGTATTAACGCAAGGGGGCCGAATAATTTTGCACGCCCCACTTTTCATTTTTTTATTAGTTAAAAAAGTTTCAAAAATCCAATAGATTTCGTTCCACTTCACAATTGTGTCCCACTTGTTGGTGATTCTTCACATAAAATAAAAAATTTATATCTTTATGTTTGAAGCCTGAAATGTGGCAAAAGGTTGAAAAGTTCAAGGGGGCCGAATACTTTCGCAAGGCACTGTACTTGCATAATCAATTTTAATAAAACAGCAACCATTTCAAGACAATTTTGAGAGATTGTTTAAGCCAGATCACATCTGTTGGAAACACAGCAGGTGGTATGATGGTACGTTGGCTAATGTTACATCACAGTGTTTGCATCACAGCGTTGTTGGGTTCAATTCTGGACCGTGTGTGCCATCTGTGTAGAGTTTGTATGTTCTCCCCATGTTCATATGGGTTTTTACTGGGTGATCTGGTTTTCTCCCACAGTCCAATTACATTCTGGTGTGAGAGTGTGCGTCCGTGTTCATGTGGGCCCTGCAATGGACTGGCATCCCATCTGGGGTGTTACCCTGCCTTGTGGTACTGGCTCTCCAGTCACTCTTAAATGGACGAAGTTAGAAGTTAATTGGGATTATCACAGTTTTCTCTATTAGACTCTCTCTTTACTCCAAACTTCAGTTACCTCCTACTTGCTCTGATTCAAACCAGCCAGGTTGGATCAGTGTCAGTCCAGAGTACCTTAATTCTCTTCCAGTTTACTCTTCATTAACACTTCAAAATGAAAGTAGATTTATTAAACAACATTCAAAACAATGAAATTAAATAACACTGACGCTGATTTTATCCCTATGTTGTTTGTAGCTTGACTTGTTTACTTGCACTTGCACTCTGCTCCACAGATTTACACCAGAATACATCTGTCCTCAGAAATGGACACCTTTATATGCAAACATTTCAGCATACAACAGAACACCCTATTTTACAATACTATATTGTTCTAATTATTTTAACTGAATTTCCATTTAGTCTATAACCTGCAAAATCTTCGGATTGCAGTTGGCTCTTGGCTGTGTGTGATGAGCTCTGTGCTGCTGGACTCTGTAGAAGGTGGATCTGCTGCTGCTGCTGATCTGGGAGTGCTTACAATGGACACAGTGGCAGGAACTAGTGGCTTTGTTGTTGCAGGTGGTTTAGGTGTTGTTTTTGCTTGAAAATAAAATGGAAATCACAAAATAGTGCAATCCTTCAAAATGTATAAGGGATTTGTTTTGCAAGTTAAAATAATTGCAGTTTCAGTCCATTTCTCACTACTACTGATGTAAAAATGCAGTACTTTACTGAGTCTCATTATATTTTTCTATAATTTAATTTTTCATTTATTTCTCTTAATTTCATTAATAAACAAAGTAGAGAAAATAAGTGTACGTTTTTTATTTGTCCTCCTCAAACCCCTTTTGTGATATCTGTGACCCTAGGAATATTATTGTACATTATATAGCCTTAAATATAATACTAAAAGTCACCCTTACTATGACATAAAAGCTGCCCAAAGAGAACCCTCATCCAGCCAAATCTCAAGAAAAAGTTAGAGTATAGTAATTGAAGTAACTGCTAAAATTGTACCTTTGCAAATTTGGACAAAAATCTTCTTGTTTGATCTCACAATAAACAGATTTTCTTATTGCAGACAGCTAAATTTCTAATTAAAAGCTTTAAAAATAAATTATTACTCTGCTGGTGTTTAAAACTAGGAAATTTGAAATGCACAGTTATGAAACTGGAAAGGATCCCCAGTAGTGGCATAATTAATATGCTTTTGATTCCCTCAGAGCTGTAAGAATGTTCATACAATTCAAACAATTAAAAAAAACCATGGAGAATCCTTCCAATCCACACATTTTAAATGTATGCAACAATCATTTAATAAAAAAATTAAATGCCATTTGCTCATATTAAAATAGATGTGATTGTGAAGTGCTACTTACCTTCATCCACATAGAGGTATAGATAGAACATTTTATCATTGGCTTTGTTGTGTCCTCTTTTTATTCCACACCAATACCAGGCTTCATCCTTTTTCTCCAGGTGGCTCATTGTAACGGTGAATATTCCACGTGTTTTGTCATCACTAATAGACACTTTATCACTAGCTGCACGAGATCCTGTCTCCAACATAGTGCTGCAGCTACTCCAGAACTTCCCTTTACACCAGTATTTTGCATAGTATTTTTGTGTGAGCCCATAATGACACTGAACACTTACTGATCCTCCTTTTCTGCCCCTTACCTCTCTCACCGCTGACAGGCCATCAATAACTGTAAAGCAGGAACAGGGGCAATAAATAACAATTATTTTATATTTGTATTTATCTCAGGCCTGAAACAGATTCTGCTATAACAGAGAAGTCATGTCTGACTACTACCCTTGAAGCTACTGTACAATGCTCCAATCCCTAATGAAAACACTCAGAACTAGATTTATTTCACAATGCACTCATTCTTTCTATGTAAAACAGTAAAATACAGTTAATGCACTTGGTTACTGCTAGCAGTTTACAGAATCGGTGTATAAGTAATATGCTAGTGATTGCTTAATATGCTGTTTCTCCTTCAGAGAACATCGATTGAAGACCTGCTATTGCTATTCTATCACTATATGAAATGGTTTTCTGCACTGTACTCTCAGAATAAAACTACTGAGACAGATCTGAAACAGTATATTCTTACCAAGGAGGGAAACACAAAAAAGAACAAGATGAAGAAAGAGACACGCCATTTTAATCTTCAGGGCTCCTTATCTCTGACCATCGATAACTTCCTGTTTGATTGGTGTCCTTCTGGCTGCAAAACAGGTACATTCCACTTCTGAGAAACCTTGACCACAGGAAGATCAAACTGCATTGCAGTACAGACGGCCTACACATCTGAGTTTTTTTAACGCTTTATTTAGTGATGAAAAGATTTACAAACAGAACACGTCCTAACAGCAATATGAAGATTTGCCTTCATCTTTCATTTTTGTTACATTATGTTCATAATGGGGGGGTATACAAGAAAATACAATTGTCTAATGAGAAACACAACAAACAACAAAATAGTCCACACAGAAATACTGTATATTCTCTCAAAAACTGAAATCAGGTCTCAGTGGAGAGATAAAATGACTTCTTGTTCTCAGCTCCCTTGACCGCACTCGGCAATCGTCCCCACAAGGCACCTTCCTCTGCAACAGAACTCGCTGCATTATCTGCAAATACATATCTAACAACACGCTCATTCAGGGCCCCTCAGGTCAATTCCGGATCACACAGACGACATCCTGTACCTCCAGCAACCTCATTTACTGTATCTCCTGCAAAAAATGCCTAGCTATCTATGTTGGGGAAACCAGAAGGAGACTAGGAGACTGCTTCAGAGAACATGTTCGGGCTGTGAAGATGAAAGATTTCTCCAAGCCCATAGTTTCTCATTTCACCTCAGACGGCCATGATGACACTGATCTCCCTGTCTCTGTTCTCAAAGAAGGGTTTCCTCAACTCCCATAGCAGAAAAACAACAGAAACGAAACTCGGTTCACACCATCCCCCTTCTCTCAATGACCAACTTATTTTCATGTAATCTTCTCTAGTCTCATGCAGGGTTTGACTTCACACCTTTCTTCACCCTTCTGCACTTCGCACTTCCTGAGTGGCCCCTCTGCCCCTCCTGCCTCCTCCCCTCTACCAGGTTTTGTTCTTCTGTGTTATTTATTCTTTGCTGTCTGCCCTGTCTTTCTCACACTTGTAGAAGGCTTCACAGCCAAAACGTTGTGTGTTCTCTCTTCTCTTTTCAGCATGGAATAAACCTACTGTATTACTTGTTCCTTTGTAGACTACGCATGCTGACACAGCTACCCACCTGAACTACAGTTTCTAATTGCTACTTTCGGTCTCTAACCTATTCTACCTTATTTAACGAGGCAGTTTTTATCATAAAAAAATGAAATTATATTAAATGTTAATTTACAAAATCAAGTCAATTATCCACATCAACCAAACTTATATTACAAAACACGAATAGTCCCATAAATGTCTATTTTATATAGCACCTTTAAAGGTGGCTTCTCCAAGCGCTTTACAGGATGACAACAACAATAAATAAGAAGAATACACAAGATAAAACACAATTACAATATATAGAGGAGGCCGTTGATGGTGGTACTAGGAAAAACAGAGGAGTGAAGAATGGAACCAGTTAAGTAAAGGCTTTTCTGAAGAAGAGGGTTTTGAGTCTGGATTTGAAGGCGTTTAGAGAAGGTGACTCTCTGATATCCTTGGGGAGAAAGTTCCAGAGCTTGGGGGGATAAGATGGAGAAGGCCCTGTCACCCATACAATGTAGACAGGCTTGGGGGACAGTAAGGAGAGCAGAATTAGAAGAGTGAAGGTTGCGAGGTGGGAAGAAGGCTGATAATAGTTCAGACAGGTACTGAGGTGCCAAGCCATGCAGAGCCTTATAGGTGAGCATGAGGATTTTAGAAGGGAATTCCCTTTTTGAAGGGAATAAAGGGGGTGAATTATGAAATTAATCCAATAGAACAACAGATACTTTAGTCCAGAGGCAAGAAATACATTCCAGGTCATCTGGTGAAGTTCGGCAGTGGAAAGCCTGGAATGTCTTGAACTGCTCCTCTGTCAGCGTCTCCTCCTGCGGTTGTGCGCTTGCTGCCGTGATCTTTGTCTAATCCGCTCCTCCGCGGACCTCGCTGCAGTCACAGCTCCGGCCGCACCCGCAATCAGTCCTCGGCGTATAAAGTCCTTCATACTGTAGAGTTTGGACTCCCGAGTCGAAAAAAACCTTTAGTTTAGCTGGAAAAGGGGTTTTAAACTTGATATTTTCTTTCAGCGTCTTTTTTATTTCTTTGTGCTCCAGCCGTTTCTGAAGAACATCGGGTGCATAATCGTGATCGAAATAGACCCTTTTGGTTTCAGATGCATGATTAAATCATTACTTTTGTTTGTAAGTTGAGTAACTGCAAGTTGTGTGCACTGTGGAGCACCTATAGTCAAG
Source organism: Lepisosteus oculatus (assembly GCF_040954835.1). NCBI lineage: Eukaryota > Metazoa > Chordata > Actinopteri > Semionotiformes > Lepisosteidae > Lepisosteus > Lepisosteus oculatus. The sequence goes on along the minus strand of NC_090701.1, from coordinate 27,136,021 downwards.
CACTAAAAGGCATTCAAATGGTTTGGCTGCAGTTTTCGTGCTGTTCTTTATTAAGGCATGACAACATGCTGAGGTTCTACAATCACTCTTCTTTTAAATTCACTGCACAATTCACAAAACAGGGAACAAATCTCATACAGAAAACCTTTTCTTCTATTATTTAAGGTCCACATTTTTATGACAGACAAAAGAAATCCAAAAGACAAAGACAAAAAGCAAAATAAAGGAGAAGAGAATTTCAGTGCAAAACTGTAAAAATGTAGCTAAAAATATTAAGCACAAAATAAGATATATGGCCTGTGCATCTCAACTGTGACTGTTGACAGAATAACAAACCTTACACAGATTATTTTATTATTGTGAACAGCGAGTTACAGGGGAGCTGCAATAACTGAATGAAAACGTCTTGTGCCGACAAGTCACTGGATCCTCTATCTCCTATCTCAGTTAAGTTTAAAGTGCATACTTTACAGAGTAAATAATCTCTGAAATAAAGCTTACTCTTAGAGTTCTATTTGAGCACAAAGTATGCAGTCCACAACCCTTTCCCAGTTGATCCATTCGTCTGTACATTTTCAGAACTCATAGTCTTCTTCAGTCATGTCGATTGCCCATGCAAACTTGTCTCTCTGGGTTTTGTTATAAACTTTTTCTATTGGTACTCCATACTTCTTACACCTGTTAAAACAAAAATAAGAAAATAGCAACATGAATTCATAGTACATCAATACTATAATGTATGTTTCTGGAAAGTAACAAAAATAATTAAATAACAGAAGTATTAACTTAAATGTACTGCTATTTATTTACCAGAAATTATTATTTTTTTATCTACAAGCACAAATACCACATGAATATGCAAAATCTATGTGATTAGCGCAACTGTATTAATTGATTATTATGATACTTTTAGTCCTTGTGGCACTTCTAACTTTTACAATCGAATTCTGCATTAATGTGAATGAATGGCATGACAGATTCTAAAGTTTTAGATTTAAAATAACTTTAATGTCCATAAAAGGGTGACATTTATTCAAATCTGTAGTCCTTCAGCATAGAAAGACCTGTGCCAGAGCCACCACACATATGAAAAAGTAAGACAGAATGCAAATGAGAGGAGGCTGTTAGGCCCATTACGTTCAGTAGCTAAATCAAACTAAAATTGCCTCCAGACATTTTTTAGAAATGCCCAGAATTTAGATTTCAACCACCTGGCTAAGAAGCCTTGCTCACAACTATTGAGCAAGTTTTATTTTCCACGCTAAGTGAATTTTCTTTTAGTTTATATGTGGTCTTTGTCTTTGTTTTGCTACACTTGAATCAAATCTCTTTTCTCAATCTTCTTTGTTCCCGACTGATGCAATCTAGCTCCCTTAACATGTTGGACAGTCGTCCAAGACCAGGAATCACTGCTGTCATTCTTCTCTGAACTCTTTCATTATTGCAGTATGGTGACCAAAACTGAACACAATATTGTGTGTGAAGTCTTACTAGTGCAATGTAAATCTTAACTATCTCTTTCTAGGATTTAAATGGAATGTTTTGCTTAGCATCCAATATGTTAGTTTATTATTGCTTCCCTATACAGCACTGTCTTGATATGGACAGGAATCCACACGAAAAAACCTAGATCTATCTGTGTATAGCTTCCTACAGCTCTGAATCATTTGTATTAAATGTACAGTGTATGTTCTTCTTTATATTATATAGTATGTTCTGCATTATATAAATTACAGATTACATAGATTTAATTTGCCAAGTGTTTGCCCAATCTGCACCTGTCTAAATCTTTTTTATAATTCCCTTTCTGCTATTCTAATATGGCTAGTATATTAAATAGTTGATATAGATCAGGAAAAGCAATGGGTCCTTGTTGCACATCACTGTTTACATCTGCCTAATTTCAGGTTATGCTCCTTAATATCATGCTCAGTTTTCCCGCATGTCCCATCAGTCCTCCCATTTTCCTGCTGGCCGTCACTGCCCAGACCAACTTCCAGTAAGGCTCAGAAGCAAGCTCTTGTGTGATGTGCATCTTCTTTCCTGTATATGTGAACCTCTGGTCACCAATTTCTCTTTCCCTCACCGTTCTAAAGCCTCCTGGCTGCTTGTGGTGTGTACATAATCTCTTTATAGGGAATCAACAAGTTACTGCACCTCTTCTAAATTTGTGCTGCAGTGGAGATCGACAATCTGGGTCTTAAGCCTATGGATCATTCACTCAAGGTGCTTAACCAGTTGATAGCATTTACAGATGAACTCCCTGGACGTTTCTGTTTTGAAAGTTCATTATACTGCAAACCATACACTGCAATAGCCCCACATTAACATTGATTACATAGTAAACAGATAAATAACAAATTAATTAAATGTCATTTTCAATAAATCGTGAATCAAAAAACGAAATTAATCTTATATTTAGAATTCAAATTATTTAAATTCTACACTAGATTATAAATATGAAGATGGTGGAAAACATGAGAGGAGGAGAATTAAACCACAAGTATTTTATAATTTTATATTGATTAGATAATTATAAAGCATGTCAAACGATTGACTATTATACACACCTGTACAGAGACTGTAGTAAGAAATAGCTAAGTGGATTGTACAGAATGTAATGTGAAAGATGTCTAAAAGAATATCACATAAAATGCTTAATTCCAGCGAAAATCTTTAATTCCTAGGTTACTTTTAAAAGTAATCTAAAATGTAAATACGTAAGGCTGCCTATCTGCTTCAAGTGAAAACAAATGTTCCTGAAGATACAATCATTAAAATTGTATATTGAATATAGGTAATTCAAAATTAAATCCAATAATGAATAATCAAATGTTTTATAATTACGGTAATATCAAGAAATATCGGTTACACTGAACTATCATGTCTTTTTGATAAAGATAGGCCAAATAGCATCAGTGTTTGTAATCATTCTAATTTAAAAAAAAATAAGGCTGATACAGACAGAAAAGCAATCAACACAAGACAAACTCGCAAGTTACCAGGCCACAGTGATCCTTGGGTCGAGGTAGTTGAGTTTGGACGTCCCCAGGGCGATCTGCTTGTTCTCCTCTCGGTCTGTCGCCTGGAGAATCAGCTTCTTGAGCTGCTCCTCCAACCTCTTCACTAATTTCTCCTTCTTCTCAACCAGCCTAATAGAGGCAGAAGAGTAACACCACTATATAATGTGTAAACATCTCTTCTTTCATGGGATTTTCTTCCTTATCCATTGGTGAAAATTTTTTTGCCTTCTACCACCCTGTAACACAAATAAAGCTTCTTAAAAAAGGGTGTAAGAGTGTGTGAGAGTTTGCCCATTCTCACTTCTTTAGTTTATCACTTGGTTCCCTGTTGTATTCCTCTTGGGCTTTTTTCAGGTCCTTCTTTGCATCCTCCAGTTGCTGCTCTTTCTGTGCAATCTGCAGAAAACGGGGAACATGTTCAGATGTAGCACATGCTGTGTCTGGCATAAGGGAATCGTGACCATCTCCAAACAACCAAGTGACTATAGACTTTTTCTATAATTCTTTCTGTACGGAAACATTCCCAAAGGGAAATCCATATTGTGGAAAGGCTTGCAATTAGTTTTAATTTAACAATGCACAATAATGCTAACTGCTGTAAAGGCCATCAGTTATGTCCACTTCTATATTATTTTCAACTTTCGTGAGCAGGGGTGCCCAACAATGGCACACAAAGTGCATGTGGCTCTCCAGCTGTGCTTCCCATTTAGCTTTCAAAGAAACAAGCAGCATGCAAGCTCTTCCTTCATGACTATTTTCAACCATTGAGCAGAACTGAAAGCCAGTCAAAGTAAAACTATAATGAATGGTGCAGGTGTAGAATTTCTATCCTAATGCCCAGTATCGTGACCTTTCTGTAAGGGGTGCCAATCCTATGAATGAGATGTTAAACTGATAATTTGACCACTAGGTCATTAAAGATCCAATGGCAACTTTTGAAAGAGTAGGCTTCTTTTATTCCAGTTACCTGGCTACATTTCACTCAGACCTACTGTATGCAAAGTTCTCATTTATTGGAGAAGCAAATTCTCACTTCTCCAAAGGATCTGTTATGCAGTGGGGCTGTCGGCACAAAATTGGTACTACACATCAGTGGTGAAGCGAGTTCCAATATTATAAAGCTTTGGGATAAATGGTGATATATAAATGCAATTATTTTTAAACTGACAAATGAGGGGGTACTCTCAGAGCCTTCATATCTCTGACAAAACTGTGAGGTTACAAGCTAGCCTAAAAAAGCCTTTTCTGCAGATTTCTAAGCTATTATCTTTAGGCAGCCCTTTTCTACACTACAAAGCCCCTTAAGAGAGAACAGAATATTTTACATTCAATAATTTAAATTGTGTAATATTCTTTATGAATTACAAAACTAAAATGTTAAACCAAGTATTTGATATACAACAACCTCTAAGACTGCTGTTGAAAAACCACATTTATGCTCCATCATTGTGACATGTGTTTTTGAAAAAAATGTTTATTTTTTTATAAGGATTTTTTTGGGGGAATAATTTTATCTCACTGAAAGGTTAGATTTCTCTCATATTTTCAGTGTAAGATCAAGCTGATAAAACAACAAAGACATTTTTTCATAGCCTTTTTTGCTCATCAAGGGTGCCAATAAATCTGGAGGGCACTGTAATTTTTAAACAGCTATTGTGGGATTGAAGAATTTAGTCTGTATTTTATTTACCTACAAGTATTTTAGCCAGAGCACTGGGACTTTCAACTACAATGCAAGCATAGAGGGCCATGTTTCCCATTCAACTGGTAAAGAGCATCACATATATCATAATACTAGTTAAATTAGTGTTGCTTTTATTCCATAAGATGTCACGGGACTATGGAAGAGCAGATATATGTAACATCCTAGTCTTGACTATACTTCAATGACAATACCATAGACAGAAAAAGAACTTGAGGTTGATTTACCTTCTCCTGAATATTCTGCATGGATTTTTCAAAGGTCTTTGGTGCTGCTCTCTGATGGTTGCAGAGAATGGCCACAGCCCTGTTTGCCCGATTGTAGGCCAGGATCTTCTCTGCCACAGTCTGGTCAGCTTAAGATAGCAAGACAGAACACCCCTATAGATTTTAATCATGCTTTGCTGGCATCTTCCAGACAGCTCTCAAAAATAACCTAGTAAAAATTCATTAGTGTACAGATGCAGCCATTCAAAATGGGTGGGGTATTTCGTGGTATACCCCGGTGGGCGTGTCGCGGTATCACGCAGTATCACGGGGTTAATCGCGTCATTTGACGTCATGCTGGAAAGTATCCTTGTAAAACCGCCAGGAGGAGCCAATAAAGCTTAACCTCTCATGTACAGCATTTGAGCTTTTAAATTTAAACTGTGTATTACAGCATGTTGGTGGCATGTTACCAAATGTTGGTATATTTTATGAAAGCAAGATTGCTCAGTTGGACAAAAGTACACAACCTACCTTTATCAGAAATATTTATGCATCAAAGCCTTTACCAAAGATATTACTAATAGTATTAATAATGAATGACTTTGGACAAGCTGTATACTCAAAGTATAATTTCTTTAGCACATTTGTACAAGCACTTGGAATCTGTCCAAGGCCTACTTTGTCAGGCATTTTCTTTTACTTCAACGGGCATAAAAACTCCCTTGCTTTTAACAGGCCGTTTCATAATTTCTAACTACGAAAATTATTTAAACTGCGACATTTATAATTCAACTAGAGCTCATCAACTAGAGCAGGTTTAAAAATGTGTTTTTTGATTCACAATCAGACAAATGCAACATAAACTGATATCTTTGTCTTCTAAGCATCTTAATAAACTTTCAGCATAGCTTATTCCCCGTTTAGATTTATTTTTCTTGGGATCTTGGGATCAAACTTGGAAAGATTAGATTGTAATCATTTTTATTTTTTAAATACGTTTTAGAAAAATGTAATCTATACTAAAAAGCTGTACACCACCTGCTATAAAAAGATACATATTGTAATACTTTCGGGTTCAGATAGGACAGACATGAGAACTCAGACTTGCGGAGTTAAAGCAAGTTAAAGCCTTGATTTTATACATCACCTTTAAAAGGGGCATCTCAAAGCAAAGTAAATACCCAACACTGATTGTACCCATCTGTCATGCTAATAAAGCACCTTGAATTGAATTGAATTGAGGGAGAGAGGGGGGGGAGGGCAAGCGAGAGAGCCAGGACAGACAGGCAAATAAGATACACTCCACAGACATTCACAACAGCGACATATCATAAAACGTTTGTACATATAGTTAAGTTATTACTTGGTTTTCAAAGTGCAATGAAATACAATATTGTTGTTGTTGCTGTTATTGCAGTTTTTATCCTGTAAGGTGTTTTGAGAAGCCACCTTTAAAGCCGATATATAAAAGCGCTGATTCTTATGGAATGTGTTCCGCCAGGGATTCAATTTTTTTTTAATTGCGTATCTAAGGAAATAGCAGTATAACCTTGTTCATACACAGTGGCATGTTACATTGTTAATTTGGGTGTCTCCTCTTGCCAGAAAGCTCTAAATTGCATTTTGAGTGCGGTTTTTGACTTTTTTTAAATTGCAACCCATAAATAAAGCTGATACTGTTTAGACTTTGAATTATTTTAAACTGTATTACAGCAGCACAATGCACAATGCAACGTAAATTGCAAAAATGCACTTGGAATCTGTCCAAGCCCTACTTTGTCAGGCATTTTCTTTTACTGCAACAGACATAAAAACTCCCTTGCTTTTAACAGAGCGTTTCATAATTTCTAACTACGAAAATTATTTAAACTGCGACACTTATCTATTAAACCAGAGCTCGAAATATCACAAGGATCCCAAAGAGCACAGCAAAGACTATATTAAAAGAATCGCGTCTCTAAAGACATTAATAAGATATAATTATATTTGTGTACTGCGACAGGGCTGTGTAGGGCTGTTTCACCTCTCTCTTCATGTGACTCTATTCAAAAGCCATTTAGCAAAAAGGGGATGAGAAGAGTGACAAACTAGTATACTTTAGATCTTTTTTTCTGAACCGGGGAAAATCTAATCTTGTCTAACAGGAATGTTTTGTTTGTGGACAGACTGTTAGACTAGAGGAAAAGAGCGCCTCCTTCTACGAAGCATTCCGTTGATCCGATCACAAATTATTTTCCAGTCGCACGAAGTAAGGGTTGAGAATCTCCGATTCACCATGCTACTAATAGTTTCCCAGAGATGGCAAGGCAAGGCACTTTTGCCTCTGGACCCATCTAAATTTACAGACGTGGTCCACCCCCAGTAAATTTCAAAAGTCACAAGATTTCGAAGCACGAGGGCGGTGTAGTGGTTGGCTCTTGCTTTCCTGTCCAATGAAAGGCAGGTTCCTTTTGCCGAAGTCGGGAGACATTAGAGGCTTGCCACACCCGGACTGTTAAACCAACGCATTAGCACGTCAAAGCCCATTGAGGAGCCGGGCATTACAATTGTTTTGTCCCTTGATTTACTGATCTGCATTAATTACAGAAATCGAGTTCCTGCTCTTTGCAGACGACCTGGTCCTGCTGTCGCCCACAGAACAGAGGCTGCGGCAGAACCTGTCACTGCTGGAGCAGCACTGTCAGACCTGGGCGCTGACAGTCAATCTGGACAAGACCAGAGTTATGGTTTTCCAGAAAAAAAGCCAGACCTCAGGGAAACAGGTACAAATTCACAATTAACAACAACACATTAACACCTAACAACGGGAGCAGGGCCGAATTAGGCCAGTACCCACTATTGTTAAACATACAGAAAAGAATATTAAAGTATTGCTTTAGTATTAGCCATACAGAACACTAAAGTGCCCCTTTCCATTCAGCGGGAGTCTGAGCCACTGTGTCCTATCTTCTGACAGTCGCTGCTGTGAATGTCTGTAGAGTTTATCTTATTTTTAGTACTATATTTTTATATTATATTCCCTATTAATCAAACTCTAAGAGTATGTATCTGCTTGTTCCCCCCTCCCACCCCTCTGTGTACAGTAGAACCTGCTGTCCAGCCAGCACATGTCCACAGACATTCACAACAGCGACATATCATAAAATGTTTGCACATATAGTTAAATTATTAGTTGTTTTTCAGGAAGTTAAAAAAAACACTTGAATTACTTATCCAGTCTCTCGAAATAGTTATTTTTCAAGCAATGCAACAAATGTCGGGCAATGTGTTTTTTTTTAATCCAACATTGACAGCCACATCTTAAATCTTGTCAGTCAGCTCTTTTTTCTCTATCACCTTAAGGACAGCACATACAAGGGTTAATTGCAAAATGGACCGTGCAAAGAAATTTAAAATAGTCTTCTTTAGGTGTGAGGGCAGGAGTGGATCGCAGAAGGCATAATCAGCAAATTAGGAAAACAAAGAACAGGACAGGTGAGACGTTTATCCAGAGAGCGAGTGATCAGAAAAAGGAACAGCTGTTACGCCCAGGTTTTACTCTCTCTCTCTGCTGAATGAATAAAAGCATTTTATTAAAAACGCGTTTGCGTTTGTCTGGGTACTTACTTTGTAATCTGTGGTTTACATCTACTGTATTGCTTTGAGATTCCACTTTTAAAGGTGATATGTAAAATAAAGTTTTTTATTATTGTTATAGAGAAACATGATCAGATTTTCCCTGGTTCAGAAAAAAGACGATTAAAATCTGTAATCTTTCCACTTGTGGAAAAATACAAGTAGTTTCTGCTTTGTGTAAGGATGGTATCAAAAAGTAATCTAAGTGGTGAGAAAGGTGTGCTCCTCAAAGCGCTTTCCAGGATAAAAACAATAACAACAATAGTGTTAGGCTGGGCAAACGATTTTTTTATAGAAATACAAAATTAGATATAATTATGTGTTCCGGCTAATACATTAACGAGTACAACCCCCCTCTCTGCGGGAGTGCTGGCTGTGACGAATTAAACTGGTTTCACAGGTATTTTCAAAGTAGAAGGGGGCGAGATTTCCAGCGAAAGACACCTCCCCCCTCCAAAACCAAGGAAGTACAGTACTTACTCGTTAAGAAAGCTAGGCTACTCAATGAAATCGCTTTAACATGCTAATGCATTGGTGTAACAGTCCGGGCGTGGCAAGCTTCTAATATCAACTCGACTCGATTGGAAGACAATGAACATATTCTAGCCCTAAATGAATTAATAGCAAACATGGTTTACATAAAAGACATTTTTCCAAAAAAGTTTATAATAATACGATCTATAGTTGAAATCTGAGCCTAAATAAAAAGAAAAAGCATTTTCAGAGAGCAATTACACTGTGTTTATGTAGAAAAAGTGATTAGGTTTATGAGCAACCTAATTACTTATTCGTTTAAAACGCTATATAAAATAAAGTTTATTATTAATTTGCTGGACAGAGCAGTGAACATTATTTTGGATAAGACAAAGATAACGATCCTGATCAGTTTAGAAATCTGTGTACGCTGTAAGGTTTTTACCTCTTAAACTTTTAAAATACACGTTTCGAATAGAAATAAATCATCTTCCTGGTACAGTATGTATAGCAAACCAGCACGTCTTTTTTCTCCAATCAGAGGGGTTAGACGCTCGGTTAAAAGCAAAGGAGATTGTCTGTTATAGTGGACATATAAGACAGACTGGCGCCAGACCGGGAGAATGCCCGCAGCGTAAAAGAAAATGCCTGATGAACTAGGGATTGGACAGTTTCCAAGTGCTTGTACAATCGATGGAAATGTTCAAATAAATGTGCAAAAGAAATAAACAAAATAATCATTTATTTCTTTATCATACTGGCTAGCTAATGTCCTCTCTTTGCTAGTTAGTGCCTGTGTTTCTGTGTTGGGTAGCAACGGGTGACTGTTCTCAGGTGGAAGATGTAAACAGCTTAATTTTCATGTTAAATAATTTTTTTAATTCATTCTATACAGCAATCGCATATTTGGGTACCGTTTCATAAAACTTTCATGCTTAAAATGTTTAAGGAGAAATGGAAGACTGGTGTGTATTTTTTCTTTAAACTACCAAGACCAGCCATACACAATACAGTTTACGTACATACAGTAATGTTTATGTTCCTAAATTAATATCGTTTATGACCTTCAGATGCGTTATGCTCCTCTTCTTTTTATGCTCAGCTACTAAAATTTCCCTTTAGTGGTAAAATTCCATATAAATATTCAAAACTAAGCGGATTAAAATGTGCACAGTAAAGAAATTAAATGATTAAATCTTTTCACTACCAACCAATCCACCACGAGTGCCCCTGTCGGTCATTTTGGCCAGCCAATCACCTTGGCTTGTGGGTAGTTTACCGTACCGCAGGTTTGTACCGCGCATTTTGAATGGCTGCATCTGTACATTTACGCCCCACAAAGAAGCTGTGTGCTCCAAGATTTCCCATCCAGCCAAGGTACTCTCAAAATACATTAGTGATTATGAATTGAGTCAACTGAAGTATTATTTCTGGAGTGGAAGAAAAGGAAGGATCTGAAGATTAAGAAAACCTGATCAAGAAAATTTTAGAATATTAGTGGCTTAATGCAGAACTGCAGGAAAAGTGGAAACATTGTACCACCCGAATACCATTTTAAAATTTAAATTGGCTATACTTTCAGAATATTTACATACAGTACTTATATAAAAGTTTTAGATAATTAGAAATGCTGTGGAGATAAAGTTAGACATCAAACTAACTTAGCTTTTTCAGTTTAAGACCAGAGGTCAAAACAGTTATATATGTTGAAATACACATACGATCAGTCAACTTGTTCAGCTGCTGTTGTAGGGTGAAGGAAGCGTTATATGTTCGGAACACCTTGGCTGTCAGACCATCCATTGATTCCTGTAGGGACTTGTTTAAGTAGCTAGTCTGGGGAAAGAAAAAAATAAATGGTCTGTGGTGTCACATGTAAAGAAAAGACAAAGCAAAGGAACAGAAGTCCAGATTGCTTGGCAAACTGAAAAAGATAACAGCATGATGGCACAAATAAAACACGCACTCACAGTGATTCTGTCAAACAAGTCATCATCTGGGTTCTTGTTGTCCATAAATAGCTTTAAATTCTTGAACACCTGTTTGGGGGATGATCAAAATCCACAATTACAGTTAACAAAAATGCAAAGACCTTCTTTTTGTCATCAGAATAGAAGGGAGATAAATTTTACAGAGCACAGGGAACAATACAGCTGGTACCTCACTGAATCTTGGGGTTTGTTTCTTAAATGGGACCTGCAAGTCAGCTGAAATGCCATTGAGTCATGCAAATTATTTAGAATGCTATATAAAATAAGGTAAAACTGGAGGGAAAGTTAAATGATCTTGCATTAAAGGATAGTACACTTACGTACTTAGTATCAAAGAAACCAATTTGGTGAAAAAAAAATCATTTATAATAAAGTTAATAGAAATGAAGTTTAAGGTCTTTGGCAAGTAAAATAATTAAAAAATGCTGGTAGCACAACATCCTCATGAATGAGGCAGAAACTGAACTAAATTTGTTCAAACAGCAGCACTGCAACCCATGCCACTGCTTAAGCCCCATGACTGGAGATTTGTCAGAAGACAGCTTACGGCTTTCTCTACAGGCACTTGGTTGCAGTAGCGGATGGAGTCCTTGCCCAGGAAGTCAAACACCACCACGTGATCCTGGCCATCCAGCCTGCGGTGCAGTGTAATGTGCTCCACTCTGAGAGAGCAGCATCCCACTGTGTCCGCTGTCTCCCCCTCCTCCTTCTCATTGCCTGCTCGCAGAGCCAGCTGGGAAGACGCACACAGTCAAACAGAGGCATCACACACCATACCTCATACCACAGGACCTCAGACATGCCAGTTCGATAGCTGGAAACTTACTTGTCAGCTGCATACTTGCTCAGAACTGGACATTGTATCATACAGTGGTGACACAAAACACAGTTTACTGGTTTACCTTGTCCTCCCTTTGTAATAGACATTGCAAACACTGGAGTTTTTAAACACCAAAACTTTCAAACTTTTAAAGAGAAAGCACTTAGCCATTTTATAAAAAAAGGCTATCAGCTTAAAAAACCATGGCTGAGTAACTTTTTCCCTACTCCTTCAAACCCTTTGCATAAGAAAGAGTCTCCTCTTGAGGAGTTAAGGCTTGTTTGACATTAATGCTCAAAGCTATGCAGGGCAAACTAAAGAGTGAATCTTGAAAGAAAACAGCCTTAGAAAATGTTCACGTCAGCATGCTCAACCAGTACTACTTAGCAATAAACACACATCTGACTATAAGGTATGATTGTGGGAGTGCCTTAATAAACATAAATAAGGCACCTTGTCTATGAAGTATATAGCCACTCCTCTTTGCCTTCTCTTCATTTCCCGAGCCTTCCAGTCTTGACGGTATTGATGCCGAATCATGTCCACCTTGTCCTTCAGTTTCCGAGCTACTTCATACTTCTTCCAATCCTTCTCTCCCTACACAGAGACAGACCAGCACACAACCTTTCATACAGTGCAGGTTCACAGATGTGTGATCTGAACAAGATGTCTCCATATACACCTTCTGTTGTAGAAGCAAATCAATAGCAAAAGCAGCAGTCTGGCACAGTCAAAGATGACAACATTGTCTTCGGATCACTACAGATCACAGAGACCAAGGAAGTCTCTCCCTTGTTTGCAATTAAAAAAAGTTATTTTTGAAACTGCAGATTTGTTCTTGTATACCCTATCTAAAAATCCTAGAAAATAAAGAACCTTAGTCTTGACCAGATGGGTGGAATCTTAAATTTGCACTTTACCAATCATTCCCACCACAACGTATTTCAACTGAAATGTAAGCCTACATGATTTTGCAGCATAGAGAAAGATTCCTGCTGCCAACATGTATTATAATGCAGAGTCTTTTTTACAGTTGTGGAGTGTGGCATTTCCACAAAAAGAAAAGTAGAACACAACTACATTTCAACTTTGATTCCAAACTCAAGACGCAAAGAGCCACAACCTGTGGCTGTGCTTCCTGACCTTGAGCTTGGAGCTGGGGTTGAGCATGATGTACTTGATGCCCCCTTGCACGTTCTCCACCCAGGAGGCCAGCCAGGTCACGGTGTTGTCATGCTGGACCTTCTTCCACTTGTGACCCTGAGGTGGCACAGGGATCTTGGATTCTCTAGAAAGTAGTAAAACAGAAGTGGGAATCACAATTCTAGGCCAAAGGCTGTCACAAATATCCATTCTTTGACCTTCAATAAGAGGAAAGGAAGTGGTTAACAGGGAAATAAAAATAAAAAGTAAACATGAAAACAAAGGCTGGATTAGCACTTTGTGTACATTCAGTCTTTACAAGTAAACAAGTATATTTAACTAATAATGGACTAAAACTGAAAAAATGTGTTCCAAACATTATCTCCATTTAATTCCTGATTAAATTTTTACACATTGGTGAAAGCAGAATCTAAAACAGAAGTTTAGAATGATTACACAAGAATTTCACTGCACTGATTCTCCTGCTCTAGAATATTTTAATGGGCAGGTACCTTAATAAATTCCAAGAAAAAAAAACAAAGACCTGGAACAACAATACCACAGATGTCATTTTCCAGATTAAATATCCTTAGTACTGTCCAGCCACTCGCCCTCACTTGCTGCAGTTGATGATGACATCCTCTGGCTGAATCCTCCTTTTTAGTTTGCCCATCTTGGGGTGATCCCCTCGACCCCTAAACAGTCCAGGGGGCTCAATTTTGAAGTTACCGATCTTCTCTCGATGACCATCCAGGAGACAGTACCCATACTCCTCTGTCACCATTTCTGCTGCCTTCTTCAGTGCCTAACAAATTCAGACCATATGCACATCACAGCCTGCCAATAGGTGGTGGTACGTTTTAACACGAAGAGAGTGTGGAAATGTGTCCTTTAATTAAGATTAAGATCTAATATCACGTTATTGGCCATATACAATTTCTTGTATTAGGAATTTGTCTTTTCGCATACTATCCATGAGACACACAGACAGGGAGAGAAGCTTGGGGTCAGAGCGCAGGGTCAGCCATTTATACGGCACTCCTGGAGCATTTGGGGTTAAGGGCCTTGCTCAGGAGCCCAATGGAGTAGGATTCCTCTGCCAGCTGCGGGATACAAACCGGCAACCTTCCAGCCACAGGTGCAGATCCTTAGCCACAATTTGTCAAATATGCACTTGTTTGTCTTTAGTGTGGAAACTCTAAATCTTATTTAGTTCATCCCTTTGCACCACTCCAGACCTAACCCAAGGAAATTAAAGACAAACATCTTTGTCCATAAGGTCTAGCCTCCTCTCAGGTTGCCAAACATCCATGTCAATATGTCCACTGGAGGTTAAGCAGAACTTACTTTCTAGTACATTATACCATCCCTCAAATCCCCAGCAGTACAAACATTATTACTTGTTTCCCTTCTTTGGTCATTGCCTTCTTCTCCTCTGTCTTCTTTTCAAAGTACTGGTGTATCTCTTTAAAGTCACACTTGGACAAGTCCTTGATCAAGCTCTGCTCCTCAGCTGTCATTTCCTGGTAAAAAGGAGACAATTAGCATTGTTTTTAGTGTTCACATAAAAGTAACAAAAAAGCAAGGAAAGCAGTGGGTGATAGTACAGTAAGTAGGTACTGGTCTGCAACATTATGAAAACATTTTGTTTAGTGACCTAAAAATATATATTAACACTAAGACAAAAGATCACTGGTGATCTACTACTAGATTTATCCAGGCAGACAGTCAATAACTGATTACAAAAGTTTAAAATCAACATATGCACCTGCTTCCAGTCATGGAAGAAATTCTTCTGGAACACTTCTTTAGTGGTATACTCATGGTCTAACATCTTGGCATAAAACACAGCCACTTCCTCAGCAGTCAAACTGAGTTTGACAGGCTTGCCTGCAAATCAAAAAGCATTGAACCTGTATTAGTACAGCTATACCCACCAAACACCCCCTTATAATACACCATGGAGTTAAAATTTCTAATTCTCAGCACTTTCAGTTACTATTCCTGTACTAACAGGATTTAGTAAAAGCAGGAAAAAAATGTTTTTTTCCCAGACAAAATAAAATTAGCAGCTTTCATTTTGCAGGGCACTTCTAAGTACTGCCTGATGAAATAAATGTCAGAAAAAAGTAAAATAAATCACAGCCCATTACTCACCACTGTAATAGAACTTAACATTTTCAGGCAAAGGCTCATATTCTGATGCAAAAAGAGGTCCTTTGTGCTCAAGAAACTGCCATTTGGTGCCATCTGAAGATTGACCCTCCTCCCACCTGAAACACAGAAGTGCACAGCTCACTGCAGCCCTGAACCTTCACAATATATACACAGCTCAGAGTGGCACTTGGATCACCTGTAAGATAAACGACAGTAATAAACAACTATGAAATTTATGAGTGGCACTATATATTTTTTAATGAAAAGGAAATTTAATTACTATTTCCTGAAGCTGACACAAATTTAAAAAAGGGAATAAAGTAGGCATGTTTGAGAGTAAAGAGACTGATGTTTTCAAGATAGACATTTGCATTTGTACACATTCTGCTGTAAATCTGTGATACTGTGTAAAAATACTGAACTCCAGCAATCTGAAATGGACACAAAATACACCTAAGTACAAAATTCCCACTTCATATTGTTGCTTACCATCAAGAATGGTAATTTGTTAACCACTATGTACAGTTCCATTCACAAATTTGGGAATTCCTTGTACATGTAAGCTTTGGACTTAAAAGACCTGTTAATTCTATAGTGTATTCCTAGGTTAATATCTACTATGTCCGGAGCCAACTACATTGATGTCCAAGTTTGATGGCAGTCCAATATATTCTCTTTTTACAAGGAAAGCTGTGTACTTCCTAATAAGAGTGTTGGCATATTAAATATTGTTGTTTCTTTCAAGAGCTTTCCTAGTAGTGCACAGGTTTCAGAGCACAGATTTACCAAACTTTAAGCAGTGGTTCGCATATGTACTGCAACTTGATTTACAAGACAATGCACAACCACCACATCACATGTACAAGTTTTTCTAGTACCGTATAAGGGAAACTAAAGAGGCCGACATCATACATGATTTTATAAGATATAACAGCTATTCAGTCTTCATTATTAATAGAACAGAGGATACAGTGAAGTAGAAACAAATATCACTGTTATCCTCTACATAAGTATTGTTTCCAAACCTTTACAATAATTCGGAGAATGCAACTGTGCTCATAGCAACCTTACTATCTGATATGCAGATTCACTAAAGCTGTGCAAGATATGCAAGAGGCTCACAGCTTAACCATTGTGAGGCTTTCCTGGTGTAGTGAAAGGTAGACACAAGCTGCCATCACATTTAGACAAATGTCTATTACTTAAAAAAAACAGTTATTAAGAAGCCTATTACCTGAATGGTCGTGTTTTCATACAAACATTTAGATAACTCTTGAGATCACAAAAACATATTCAGATTAATGTTCATCAGACAGATCCAACTTGAACTGATATAAACAGTACCAGTACCTGTAGTTGCAATTAAAACTTGGTGTACACTGCATTCCACTTGCGAATATTTCAGACACTCATGGCCACTGCTGCCCACTACTGTGTCTGGTGTTGAGGCTAAATAATTACCTAAAGGCAGAAAGTATCTTAACTTTAACACTTAATTTACACGGAGCTCTATCCCTGCATTCAATGATGAAATCGGTAATGATCATATTATTTGTCGGGGGAAAATAATTAAAGACCTAGGTTAGTTCAGGTAACTTAAATAAAGACCAATCCGTATTCTGGAAACATAATTTCAGATATTTAGTTATATACACAGTTCTAGATTGGATTTTTATTCCAGAATTAAATGCAAAAACAGTAACATTCCAGAACCAGTCTAAATATTTGACTTTATCTTCATCGCTGCAGTCTTCACTGATCTCCAGTAGCTGGAACCAAGGCATGGAAAACTGTGTACCAAGCACACTAAGAGGCCTGTTAGTCTGCTAGACCTCAGGTAGCAACGGATCAACAAAGATGTCCCAAAGACACAGTTGATCATTCCAGATGTATAATTCGGTACACGGAATCAAAACACACATGGAGTCGATACAGCGGAGTCGCTTCAAACTGTAGGACTCCCGGTGCAGCATGTAATTTCGCCCCAGTGAAAACAAAGTTTTCGGAACCCGCAATTATACACATAACGGCAGATGAAAAAAATGACCTCCTTCATCTACAATTATTCCACCGCAAGGTCATCATCTTTACGAGAAAATAAAATCTTCCCAAGCTTCACGACGTATTTAAATTATCTTTAAATAACGATAATATAATGAACCTGTTTACAGTCAAATTTGACATATAATGTACATCCTATTCATTTTATCTTTTACATTTGGAACCTAGGTAACTCCAATATCTTTAAACGACGATCGTAATGTTTAATCCTATACATTTTTGTCCAAAGGTATATACATTTTTTGCCAAGATAAAGGTTTTCTACACACGCAAAATTTTTACATTTACGTTCAAAGGACATCGTAATTTTCTGGAAAACAACTGCTGTACTATATTGTCCTCTCTGTGTACATGTGGAGGTTTACTCAAAAACGCCAAACAATAAATCCACAGAAAGTCTGTGATTTATATATAAGGGAAAGTTAACTATTTCACCACTGTAAACACTAACTCCAGAAAAACTGAACCGATATTTTAACTCTTGAAGACATTTCCAGTATTTTAAGAGTAACAAAGTGTTACAAAAGTACAGTACGTAACGCAGACACCATGGCAAGAACACATGAAAAAAAAAGATTAAATACAATGAAATGGATCCTTGTGATCAAGTGTACACTGTGTGCACATCACTGTTGCACTATAGTCCGATTCAAGTTTGCTACCACACACTTACCATTTCCATTTATTTGCTTCTTCTTCCTGTTTCTTTTTCTCTTGTTCTTCCTTCTTGAGTTTCTTTTCCTTGTTCTCCTCCTCTCTGTTCTCTCTCTTCCTCTTTTTGGCAGTACCCCCTTCCTCAGGCTCATCTTTGGCAATTTTAGATTTTTTCACATCTTTTTTCTTCTCATCCCCTCTCCTAGGATTTCCATCCTCTTCCTTCTTTCCTTTGTGCAGTTTTCTCCTTTTTCTCTCCTCTGCTTCATCTATTTTCTTCTCCCTTGCCCTCTGCTCTTTGCTGTTGTCTGTGAACTTGGACTGCTGTTCCTTTTCTTTTTTTACTTTATTTTTCCCACTTTTTGAAGGCTTGTCCATTTTACTGTCCCTTGATTTTCCTCCCTCCTCCCTCTGTATCTCTTCCCTATTCATTGCGTTGTTACCATCCTCTTCCTCAGCTCCAGGGTCTGACTGACTGTCGCTGTGCTCTGTGGTTCCATCCCTTGTTTTGTTCGCTTTGCAATTTTTCTGCAGTAAATAAATGACTTACACTTAGAATAAAATAGTTTCTTTGCCAACTGGTGCACATCGGTGGGAGCTGCCATTTCAGTGGGGGTAACAAATTTTACGACAATCAACAGTAAATATTTTAAAAGTTAGGATTAATAATCTGAACAGTTATTCTGTGCTTTACATAAACTATAATACATCTTTGTTGGCTTCATTGTAAATTCAAGAAATGCTTTTAATTTACAGGAAGACAAAATGGAAAACATTAATTATTTTGCTATAATAACAACATAAGAATCATAACAAGAACTTAAATTCCAAATCCCTGACACTATGCTTTTTTATTCTTAGAAATGTGCTATGTGTTGGTTGTTATGAAATGTACATTTAAAAATTAAAAGCATGATATGTACAAGATAGAGAATGCCAGATTTGCCAGATGTATTTAATCTTGCTTTAGACAAACAAGATGGGTTAAAACTACCTCTTTCCTTTCGACTTTGTGAACCATTTTGTTCTTTTCCACATCTGATTTTTCCTCTGACCTGCATAGAAATACTTGTTACTGTATTATATTATGATATTGTACTTAATGATGTCACATTACTATAATTAAATATATTAAGTGAGGTAATTGCAGAGAGCAATTTGTATGCACACATTACAGAAATGTATAAAGATATATGAAATCAGACAAAAAAATAGTTTTTATAATTTTAATATTGCCCAAGTGACTGCCAGAGTAAAACTTCTCTACATTCCTATTATGACAAACATTTTCACCTATTTATGTTTACATTTGTAGGTTTTTGAAATGTTTTAAAAACTAATAGCTATCCAAAACGTACTTAAATAACCTACCAAAATGTTTTAATACTTGAAAGTGTTATAACTCAGAACTGCTGTATGTACATACTGTATTCCAAAGATCCACAAAACAAAAACATATTTCACTGAAACCCCATATTATTACTATCTTTCTTATCATTACTGAGGCACAGCGGGCCGAAGCAAATAATGGTTAAATGTCATAGTACCTTTCGTTTTGGTTCTCAGAGCAAAGTGCACGGTCACTGTGCCGCTCCTCTCTACTCACTGCGGAGATGTTATTATTCATATCCAGAAATCCTGGGGTCTCCTCCATACTGAAAGGCAATCACAGGTACTAGTTGGTTTTGTCATATCGCTCATGAAATTTAAATAAACTAATTAATGCTTAGTTTGAATAATCTTAAAATCATTTTCATGAACCCGATTAACTGTGATCAACACAACAGAAATAGTATTGAAGTGCTTTATTCCTAATTGGTAAACTTAATATGAAATGTTTTTTATTAGCAAATGTTTTCTAATCTAAATTTCTCAGCCCAAGTGACCACTTACTCATCATCAGAAACAGAGGAATGATCCTGCAAAAACAAAAGATACACTGGTTATAGTCTACTGACCCAACAACAGCTGCAAAACATAGGAGTGCCAGTATTACAACACACCCCTGCACCCTTGAATAGTTAATTCAAAAGGCATCCACAGGTTGTCACTCACATTTCTATTTTTACGGCTTTATTGCTTTGTGGTTGAAAATAATAACATGGCGTTTTAAAAAAAATCTGAATTAAACTGTTATCTCCTGTAAACCTACTTAATTTTGGACCGACAGATATGCATGGAAATAAAGAACATGTATTCAGAAGATTTATGGGTATATTAGAACATTAATTTGCAAGTTGTGAAAAGTGAGCCAACTTAAGCAGTGTGTTCTCCAACAAAATCAGAAATATTTACATGCTTATTCCCTTTCTAATCACCCCCAGACAAGGGTCACTCTTTCCTTACTCTTTCCTTAAGATGGATGGAATTGCCTACTATTAATTGTAACTTTTCTTATCTTCCCAAAAGACTAAAATCAATAGTTACAACCTAGCCATTGAAGACGAGTCATTATAAGTCAACAAATTTTAGAAGTAAAATCACTTCCAAAATTTGGTCTTGCGTCTTCAAGAAAGAATGAAGAATTACTGGGTTTGTAACATGGTAGAACGCAAATTGCAGAAAATGTATAGATTTTAGATTTATAGATGAAAATATGTAGCAAACTCTCATAACGCTTTTTATGGAAAACAAGATATAGTTTCATTAAGCTACTGGATCATGAAGTTGCATATATCTTCAACCTAATTATATAGTCAAAGACATATAGCTTGGTTTAGGTTTTTAATGATTGATTTGAATGCATAATAGAACTGCCAATTTAATATTAATAATAATAAACTTTATTTTATATAGTGCCTTTAAAGGTGGCTTCTCAAAGCACTTTACAGAATGACAACAACAATAAATAAAAAGACTACACAAGATAAAACACAATTACAATATACAGAGGAGACCGTGGATGGTGGTACTAAGAAAAGCAGAGGGGTGAAGAATGGAACCAGTTAAGTAAAGGCTCTTCTAAAGAAGAAGGTTTTGAGTCTGGATTTGAAGGAGTTTAGAGAAGGTGACTCTCTGATATGCTTGGGCAGAGAGTTCCAGAGCTTGGTGGCAGGAGAAGGCCCTGTCACCCATACAATGTAGACAGGCTTGGGGGACAGTAAGGAGATCAGAATAAGAAGAGCGAAGGCTGCGAGGTGGGGAGTAGGGCGATAAAAGTTCAGACAGGTACTGAGGTGCCAAGCCATGCAGAGCCTTATAGGTGAGCATGAGGACTTTAAAGTCCACACAGAATTTTCAGGAAGCCAGTGCAAGGACTCCAGGATAGGAGTAATGTGATCACTTGCACTAGACCTGGACAGGATTCTGGCTGCTGATTTTTTTACATACTGCAGTTTGTTCAAAGTAGATTTAGATACCCCAGCAAGTATAGAATTACAGTAGTCAATTCAACAGTAGAAAACACAAATGTGTTGATCAGCTTTTCAGCCATAGTTAGTGATAGCATAGGGCGTAGTCTAGCGATATTTCTGAGGTGAAAAAAAGATGTTTTGACAATATGCTGCACATGTGGGTTGAATGTTAAGCCAGAATCGAATATCACCCCAAGGTTTTTCAATTTTGACTGAAGCTCAAGTACAAAACCATCTACAGATAGGGTTACAGGACTGGCTTTACGAAGTTGATGGTGGGGGGGGGGGGCAATAAGCATGACTTCAGTCTTGTCACAGTTAAGATGAGGGAAATTTTGAGCCATTCAAGTTTTTTTAAGAGATAAGAGATAAGATCACTTTATTAGCCATATACACTTTCTTGCATGAGGAATTTGTGTTTTTGCATACCCCAGCTTGCTCTCTATGAGAGACAGACACGGAGAGAAGCTTGGGGTCAGAGCGCAGGATCAGCCATTGTACAGTGCCCCTGGAGCAGTTGGGGTTAAGGGCCTTGCTCAGGGGCCCAACAGAGTAGGATTCCTCTGCCGGCCATGGGATTTGAACCGGCAACCTTCCAGCCACAGGCACAGATGCCACCGCTCCGCCCCACAATGTCAGAGATGCAATTAGAATAGAGACAACCACATCAGTGTCAGGTTTGGTATGGATGTATATTTGAGTATCATCAGCGTAGAAATGATAGCTGAGGCCAAGTGGAAACATATAAATGCTGAAGAGCAAAGGGCCCAGTATTGAGCCCTGAGGAACACCAGACTTAATAAGACCAATTTCAGACCTATACCCATTAAGAGAGACAAAGTGACAGCGATCAGTGAGGTAAGACTTGAACCATTTGAGAGCAGTGTCAGAAACTCCAAACAGTCTCAGGACGAGAAAGTAAGATGCAATGGTCATCAGTGTCAAAAGCAGCACTCAGATCACGAAGGATGAGTATAGAAAGAGAACCATAATCAGAAGCTATTAGAAGATCGTTAGTAACTTTGATCAGGGCAGTTTCCATGCTGTGAAGTTGATGGAAACCAGATTGGAGGGGTTCAAAAAGGTTATTTGTTATGAGGTGGTTATGTAACTGAAATGTGACAGCACGTTCTAGAATTTTTGCAAGAAAGGGTAAGTTGGAGATGGGGCAAAAACTGTTAAGATTGTCGAGAACCATGTTAGGCTTTATTTGGCACGGGAGTAATGGCAGCAGTTTTGAGGACCGTTGGTAAGGATTCATTTATAATATTGAAGACAAAGGGACAGAGAGAAGAGAAACAGGACTGAAATAAAGTGGTGGGAATGGGATCTAAAATAGATGTGGTGGGTTTCATGTGTATAACTAGTTTATTGAGGGATGACGAGTCAAGAAGAGAGAGATTGTAGAAAAGGGAAACAGAAAAGTTGGATAAGGAGGGAGGAGGTATGGAAATTATATGCGTAGTGGAGAGAATGTGATGCCGGATGTTGTCAATCTTGGAACTAAAGAAATCTAAGAATGTGTTGCAAAGTTGCAATGAGGCAGTTGATGTGGTGGGGCAGTTTGGCTTTAGCAAGCTGTTGATGGTGGAGAAAAGATGTCTGGGGTTGCATTGGTGATTTTCAATGATGTGAAGTAGTTGGATCTAGCAGACACTATTGATTTAATGTGCAAAGAACAATCTTACCATTATTATGTTGGTTTTATCTTCACTATTTCCTAGTGCTGTTCTTTCAGGCCATTTGGACTTCTCATAACTACCAAATACAAAAATAGGATATTAAACTGAAGCACACACACAAGTAATTCTGTGAAAAAAAGTATTGCAAAAGGAAATTCTCATAAATCCATCAACTGAAATGAAACTATTGTACCTATTAAGAAGCTTAATATTTTCCATGCTCCACAAAGATCCACAAATGCCCAGAAAAAATGGCTTTCTCCCTTTCATTTTTTCTGTACTTATAAACCCATTACAGGCAATAACCCTTTCTCACTGCAGTTAAAATAATTTTGGAGTTGTGTTCCCTCCCCTGCCTTCATTGGATACTGGCCTTTTATGGTCTTTCATTTTCGAAGACCCCATCTGTACTCACAGGTATAATGCTGTGGAGAAGGAACAGGAGAGACTACTGTCGATGTGCTCATTGCATGGAGCTTCTATCGCAGTTGTCAGATTATAGTTTGGGTATTCTCCTGTTGAGGCCATACCACTGATAGAGAGTGGTGGGGGACATGCATTAATCCAACCTCCTCTCACATAAGGTCCATTTAACATGTTCTGTGGCCACTGTGGTACTTTGGACTTGTGAGGGAACAGTATGAGAACCTGCACCATCAGATAATCTAGATTTTGTTCCCAACCTTGCATAACTTGTTCAGAATAGCAGTAACATGAACCTGTGTATAACTGGGTTCCAGCACACCACTCCCTTGTTCAGCATTTCACTGCTAACACACAATTGTCTTGATTACTGTCTTCAGCCAACGATTTGCCATGGACCCCAGGCAGGTAGAGTCTTGGCAGCTGATGTGCTGATAGGTCCAATGCCTATTGCACAGTGCTTCTGCTGTAGTGCTCAGATTCCGGCAAACAGGCCCTTTGACTGGAGGTGTGTGCGTGTGTGGGGTTGGGGGGGCAAGGAAAAAATTCCAAACAAAAACAGAAAGATAACCTATAGTTCTGAAAGACCAATTCAGGTATGTTACCAGCATTGTCCAGGTAAGAAAACACCACAGATAATGTGAAATTCCTTCATACATTATAAGCAACTTTCAGTTTGGAACTCTCCTTAAGGACAAAATGAGAAGTGTGATGAATACTGTACACACATTTGGAATTTGGAGAACTACATCTGTGCAAATCAATAATGAAAAGGATATTAAATGCCATGCAGAGGTGGTATTTCAGAAATATTAATATGGTTATGTACATAATTAACTGATAAAAACATCTACAAATGACTGCAAATGTAACACTGGAAATGGCATCTGAATATTGAGAACACCATTCAATCCAAAGACTGAAACTTAAATTCACATATTCTGTTTACTACAGACAGATATTTCTAACCTAATTTACACAAATATAGACTGAAATTACATTATTAAAGGGGAACTGCAACTGCAATGCTATTTTCATATTTCTGGGTTAGAAAGAATCAGCATTGATGAGTGCATTTCAAACTACAATAAAAGTAAAATAACTTGTAAAACCTCCAATTTACATCACAAAATAGACAAAACTGCCAGGTATGTACAGCATCATGTTCTGTGATTCAGAACAAGGTAACAAAACTTCCGGTGATGTGTGCAGCCCTATGACATTGTAAATAAGTAGGCTTGTGATTACATCTCTTTCAATCCAATAAGAAATATTACTTGTTAACTCTGCATGCAGACCACATTAGGATATTTCTGCGGTGAAATGCCTGCTGCACAACCTGTGTTTATTTGTTCGTGCATCACATTACTTTAGTCATTAAGGAGACGAGTGAGCAGGAAGGGTCGCATCACATTGCAATTTATGCAAACTCAAATGCGAGTTTGAGAAAACATGGTGACTTACGGTACTTTCATTAAGTTCCCGATTTTGTGCTTAATTCAAAATTGGTAGTTTTTTTTCTATAACGTCAATGAATTTATTTGTTACAGAGATTTAATAACCTGTCTGAGAAACTGGGATTGGGGACTGCAATTCCTCTTTAATTTCCTTAAAATTCATCCACTGCAAAGGAAAGCTCACCTAACAAACCTGTGTTCCTGAACAGACTTCCCATGTGGTTCTGAGCACCGGGATTTCTCCTGAAAAAGCAAAAGTGTTATGTTCATAGAAGCATTACAAAATAGGTATATCTGGAATTAATACATCTGTTCTACTGTAATACCTGCTCCATCCTTGAACTTGTGCGTTTGATAGATGATCGGTCCTTGTTTTCATTTTTACTTTTTTGAGAGGCATCCTTCTTTCGTTTCCTGATGGTGAAAAATTCATAATAAAAAATGAGGCATTACCTGTTAAGAGCTGATTGCCGTTTATGCTTTTATTAGAAAGCTGTAATGCATTTTTTGTTTTGCTGACCTAGATGCATGTTTATTTGTGTTATTATTGATTTACTTAAGTTTTTATTTTAGAATACTTCACATTGCAGCAACTCAGTATCAATAAACGAATCACACCATTTTAAGTATAACTAGTGGGCAATTCAAAAGTAATTCAGTGAAAAAAAATATTTATTCGGAATGCTTTTCAAGAGGTGTCCAGTCCAGCAAAGTTTCATTTCAACACTGGGGCTGCACAATGAATGACCTCCAAGTATTTGTCATTTTAATATCAACTGCATTGATATTTCAGTCTTCACAGAAATAAAATGCGTGTAGATCCTCACATGGCTTTTAAGGAAAAAAGCCAAGATGAGAATATTTTTTTTGCACAGACTTCTCCAGTTTCCCTCTTCACTAAAACACTGCTGCTTCAAAAACAGCAGTTTATGATACAAAGTCCGCCAACAAGTATAGTGCAAGCAGCTCTATTCAATATTACAACTCATGATATTGTATTTAAAACCTCTATCAGGTTTTTAACTTCCTTGTGAGACATTCACTTGATTTTACTGCAATGTGGTTGCACTGGATTATGATTAGATTTCTCTCCTATATTTACCCATTGTAGTTTTGCGAGGGCCTAATTGCTAAAAAATATTTCCAAATAAGAGAAATTCTGAAATCCAGCACACGGTAAGAGATTATTTTTTCACCACTTCTTAAAACAGCTAAGAAAAGATCTAATCAAGAGAAAAGCTTAATGCGAGTTTTCAAGAACACTATTAATTAAGGATGCACTTAGAATGAAGACAAGAAAAAAATAAGGGATCCTCTGCAGTAAATTACCCATAGCTGAGTAAGAGAGGCCATACCTGTCAGAGGAGTTCTGCTCCCTTCTTGAGTGTGAGGAGGTTCCCTTTCTTTTCAATTCTCCATTCAGCAATCCTATGTCTTTCCGTACATCCCATCTGTCCTCTTTGATCACACTCCTGGGGTCTCCCATTGCACAGACCTTACAAAGGTCTTACACCATGAAATCCCTTCCTTCAGTAAACTCAGAAATTTACACCTCT
Source organism: Lepisosteus oculatus (assembly GCF_040954835.1). Lineage (NCBI taxonomy): Eukaryota > Metazoa > Chordata > Actinopteri > Semionotiformes > Lepisosteidae > Lepisosteus > Lepisosteus oculatus. Next base: position 27,109,701 of record NC_090701.1, on the reverse strand, counting down.
TCCCTTTGGATCTGGTAAAATCCATTACACACTGAATCTGAGAACAGGTCTTATTTTTATAGAAATAACATTTAATATAACACAAGTATATTGTGTACTATAATAGAAAACAGTTCTTTTATTGAATCTGTAGGAGGCAAGAATCCTAAAATTTAACTAAATGTCTTTACCTCTTATTAACTCCAAGCACCTGTATATCAGTTATTTTATTTTGTAGCGATGTAGAGGAGAAGTAGAGAGGTTCTCAATGGAGGTTATGATACATTGCATAATCAATCGCAGAAGGGTAAGGTAAACCTCCAATATGCTTCTGTGTTAACTGGATTTTCTTGTGGTGAACGTCCAAGGTAAAACTGACTGAAGGTTCAAAAGTAACATTTTTTACTTTCCAGATTTCCACCTGGGTTTGTAACAGTAAAATCAATTACCATGAATTAACCATGCACTGCAGTGCTTAAAACAATACTTTCAACCGTAAATGTATTGACTGGTCCTTTTTGAAGCAGAAAAGGGCAAAACAAATATACTGTACAGTAAATGTATCCAACTAACATTAATAGAATATTAAATCAGGGAACATATTTAATACATCTAAAACAATGTACAATGTCGAGATTTACATGTACAAATTTGTAACACACAATTCCGTACAGTAATTTCGAAAAAGCCGTAAGTAATTGCATAAAATAGATAAAAATCGCATGAAAGCTGAATCCCTCAGGACTACAAAAACCGTTTTAATATCCAAATAACGGTGGAATGTAATTGTAATATTCAGAGTTCAAGTGGGCATTAATAAACAGTAGGAAAGTTAATGGTCAGACAAACAAAACATGTCGATATTTAAACAGTTTACCGCATGAAACGCACAAAATTTGGTTTTAGCAAGCACATTTCCTAATTCATGATACCAATAAGAAATCTATGTAGCTTAATTTCGGGGAAAAAATAGGCTAATGCCAAAATCATAAGAAATTGAAATTAAACACTTAACATTAAAACGTTTTAAGAAGAAGTTCATGAAATATCAGAATACACTAACAAAAAAAAATGAAAACTGTACGTGTCTAACACTTACATTAGCGCTACTTAAAATGTGTCTGCCTTTAATTATGTAGTAAGTGCCTTCGCTTGAAGTAGAAATACAGCTTACAACGCAAATTTTACGAGAAATGCGAGTTTTTAAAGATGTGGAAAAAATATCTCTAGGATAACAACGAGATCCCCTTTGGAGAAACATAACTTGTCCATGATTTGTTACGTGAATCATTCTTACCTGCGGCAGGAAACTTTTGCCGTTTCACAAGCGTTGGTCTTTAACTTTAGAGCTTCAGTCTCAGCTCTGCTCAACGCCAAATCGACGTATTGCGCAGACTCCAGAAACAGCCTTTTCACGGAACTACCAAAGGTGGTTAGGTCGTATTGTTTTCGGGTGTTTACTGAATTGTTCTTTTAATCTGAGGTTCTCTGGTACAGGCAACAGTAATTCCAGTATAGTTTAGAAAACTCACCCTATTTACCCTTCAACGTTACACTGCAGAAATATGGCTCAGTATTCACTATTGAAGATTCTTAAATATCCAATACGGCCATCAAATCATGCAATCTTTCAGCCTCATTATTACTCATTCACCTTTCGGCCTATACAATCCTTTGAATATTTGTAACTTTTCATCTCCTTATGTTGCCGGATTAATAGTAAAAAATTGATCTTTCGTACGTTTTTTTCAGCCATATTAGATCTGTATTTTTTTTTCCTGGAGGTGCTTGGTTAAAAATAAAATGTTATTGTATATGTAAACTGTAATAGTGTTTTTTTCCTCAAAGTTGCTTAATGGAAGTTGCTACATTAAAAACCATGGCTAATATAGACCCCTCAAATTTCACGTCTGGTTAATATGTATAAATTTTTATATGCTGAGACATATGTTCACATTAATGTGGAACTAATGAGGAATAGCCTGTGAATTTTAGTTCACAGCTGAATAAAACTGATTGGTCTTGTGATATGACAGCCATATTCTTCTGGTCGATGAGTGTAGTCATGCTCATTATGGAACACAAATAGGATCACTCATGTGTTTTGCAAAAAAATCTCCTAGCCCCCTCTCCCCAACTCCAAAAAATAGCCCATATCTTTTCTTAAAGGTCATATGCTAAACTGTTATAATACCCTATAAACTACATTCACAGATTGGAATCAGTGCTACAGACATTGGATTAACAGGGATATAAATAATAAGATATCGAGAGGATAATGTTAATTTAAACACTTTTATTGCCCCTCAATTATTTAAACTAAGAAACTTACAATGTGAACTAGTTTGCTCATCCATTTTCAGCTTTTCTCTGTGCCACATAGTATGTACAGTATGTACTCTTACCATATGAAGATTAACCTAAATCTGTGTTATTTTTGTGACCTTTTCAAATAGGGTCATAGTTACTCTGAAAATGTATATTTACATAAAAGAACAGGTAACGGGTTTATTCCATTCTGAAAAAAAAAGAAAGGAAACACAATTTTTCGTCTGTGGAGCCTTCTTCCGGTGTGAAGAAGAAGAAGCCACCTGAAGAAGGCTCCACAGCCAAAATGTTGTGTTTCCTTTCTGCATGGAATAAACCTGTTACCTGTCCTTTGCAGCCTATGCATGCTGACACAGCTACCTACTTGAACTATTTACATGCAGTAAATACAAGTAATAGGTTTATTCCATGCTGAAAAGAGAAGAAAGAAAACACAACACGGCCGAAACGTTATGTTTTTTTTCTCTTTTCAGCATGGAGTAAACCTATTATGTGTTCCTTTTCAGCCTCCCCACCTGATCTATTTACATAAATGGGAACAAGTAATAGGTTTATTCCATGCTGAAAAAAAGAAGAAAGAAAACACAATGTTTTGGCCGTGGAGCCTTCTTCAGCCTCTCTCCACGGCCGAAACGTTGTTTTCTTTCTTCTTTTTTTTAGCATGGAATAAACCTATTACTTGTTCCTTTGCAGCCTACGTATGCTGACACAGCTACCCACCTGAAATATTTACATAAATATACATATTTTGTCAAACAATAACCTTTTCTGTGAATACTGGACTCTCTGAAAATCAAAAGTGAAGCCCGTACTAACTCTTTAGTGCAGGTGTAACAGTGACATCACCCACTTGAAAACTGGACCCTGCGGACATCTCTGGCATCTCTTGGCAGGGTAGCAGGTTCTCCTTGGTTGAAGGAAAAACACTTTGTTCGTTCTGATCACAAGTGTCATGATCCAATCCTGGAAGAGCTGTGCCTGTTACATGGACATATTCATAATTATTATTGAGCATCAACCTACAGTATGTTTGTGCTCTCTAAAAATATACATTTTTACCTAAACAATGCTGATAATATTTGGATTAATATTGGGTAAAAATAAATATTGGATTAATATTGTTGTCCACAGAATTTCTATTTAACACATTGGGGAACAGGTTGCACAATAATCATTTGGAAATAGAACAAATGATGTATTATTATTAGCAGCATCTTGCAGGACGGAAACTCTCCTCTGTTGCAGTGATTAAATTGCCATTGCAGATTTCAGAGCTGTCTGACAAGTCACCCTGTCCTCTGGTGTAGCAATAGAGTCACAAGGGTTTGTGGTCTAGTAATGACATGCAGTATGCCACTTGCAGTCCAGTTCCTCCAAGTCCAGTTTGCTGGCCTGATCTGTCAGCTCAGGCACACAGTGGCTGTTGTTTTTTCAGTGATGGATGTTGTTGTGCAGCTCGTGGCTGTGTGGAGGCCTCTGTCCTGAGCAGTGAGTTAGTGCGTGCAGTCTTTTGTGCATGTCTTATAGCAGAGAAATGTCATCACTCAAAAGAAAAGTGAGCTTTTATAGTGTTCATCACAGGCAAAACAGTTTTCTCTCCTTTAGTGAGCTGTGATGGACTGGCATCCTGCCCAGGGTGTACCCCACCTTGCCCTTGTTGGTTTCTGAGATGGCTATAGCATGAACTGCAAGTGGCAGTTAACCAATCAATGACATCTGAAATAACGTATTGCCAGGATTTGGAACTTAGAACTATGAACAGATATTGCGTACTGATTAACTTCCTATTGCAAAATCATCACTCTATCACAGTATTTCAGCATCTTCAGTACGGCTAACTTCTCCTTTTAAATGCTTGTGCTCTGATTCATACTTTCACAAAGGTGTGAAAATTATTGAAAAGTGAAAATAATTATGGATCGGGAACTTGAATATACTGTATATGAAAAAACAATTCTTCCATCTTCTTCAATGAAGAAAGCTTTTAAGCAGGACATTGCTTTCCATTGCCTGAGGAGTCCTTAAGCTTAGAACATGAGAAAATAGTAATACTTAAAAATGCAAGGAGGCTTTTTGGCTCATGTTGTCATATACAGTAGTCTTCAAAGGAACAAGTAAAGATTTATTGCATGCTGAAAAGAGAAGAAAACAAACACAACATTTCAGCTGTGGAGCCTTCTTGGGGTGTGAGAAAGGAAAGTCAGCAGCTGATATAGTCATATAGCCTTATTTGTGCTCCAGATTTGATTTCACAAGACATTTTATCCACAGTATATAATTCTGCTTCAAGATATCATGATATCTTTCCAACTATAATTGTATAATATCTTTATTTATTCTCTTATTTTCCTAGATTATTTTTATTTTCATGTATTCCTAATATTTACATTATTATATAGTCAATGTAGGACTTTTCCATAAGCATTAATATGTATCTTGTTACACCTCTGGACTGATTTGAGATCAACAATGTTTTTTTATAACAAGATTACTAAAATTGTACACAATATTCTAAATGAGGTCTCTATCACACAATTTTAATACAATAATACAAGAAAGTTTGTGCTTTTAACCATGTATCCTAATTTTCTGTTTACTTTTTTATTGCTTTACCACATTGTCTAGAAGATGTAATTGTAAGGTGTATGTGTTAACATAAACACTCAAGTATTTTTCATAACTTTATAACTTTCATTTTCAGTTTCCACAAAGTTTGCTAATCCTCCTGTTTTGGTATTTGGTACATTTGTATTTTTTGGTTTATAGTATAATGCATACAGTATAGCACTGCTACATATATCTGTTTTTCAGTTAAATCATTGAGCATGTCTTATGCATTTAGCCTTGTTCACTGGACTGCTAATTTGTTTGGTCTGGTTTTCTTTTATTGTGGGTTTTATGCATTGCAATCATTTGTTTAAAAGGACAATGTAAAGGAGACTCTGTGGCACCTTCTCTGCTACTAGGGAAAATAGCAGTATTCCCTTCTTATGCGACTACTTGTTATATTTATTAAATTAATTTCCATGTAATTTAATGTATGGTGATGCAGTGGTTAGTATTGCTGCCTTATGGTCACCCCCAGACATACAGGGGGTCTCCTGGTCACCCACTATGAACAGCTGGCCCTATGGTCCACAGCCAGTCTCTGAGGGCCGCCTGGTTTGCGCCCCGTCTGGCAGGGCCGCCTGGCAATGGGTTTTCTTTTGGGTGCTCCAGATGTCTCCTACAGACAAAGTGGTAGGTTAATTGGCTTCTGGGAAAATTGGTCCTGGTGTGAGTGTGTACGTGTCTGGGCTTGTGTCTGTGTACCCTGCAATAGAGTGGTATTCCCTCAGGGTGAAGTCTGCCTTGAGTACATTGCTTGCCAGAAAAGGCACTGAATCCCCCGTGACCCTGCATTGGATGAAATGGTTAGAAAATGGATTGGATGAATGTACAGTATTGATTATTTTGTCTGGTCAATAGTAATTGAAATAAAGTTTTTATTAATTCTGACTCTATCATACTTATAGTACATGAGAAAAACTCAGATTATGAAGGATAACTTATTCTAACAGGTTTAATTTTAAATTTAGGGTTAAATTAAGAATTAATATGCACAATATGCAAAACTCATCCAGGTACAATTAAAGATAAAGAGGATTAAAGTGCTAAATAATAGTGATAATAATGCAAGATATATACTGATGGAAGAATGAAACGTTTTTTGGAATGAGAATACTATAGTTACTATAGAATACTATAGTTATACTGTAGTTTATGTGGTTGTAGTTTGTAGTTTGTGGTCACAAAAAGTTGTCAGTTTGTTCTAAGCCATCTGCAGTATCTGAATTCCACCTTAAGAAAGGCGGATGGTTGACTATGCCCGTATAGACTCCACAATAAACTTCGCCAGGATTAAAAAGTAAACGTGTTTTAGATTCACTTTGGTTTCGTCAACAAACAAAAATAGGAGAAGTTTTTCACCAAAAACTATTCCTCAAAACTTAAGTAAACTAAACTAAACCCGTACCTTCGCAAGCACGTCACAACCATTGCGCTCCAATTTCCTCAAAGTTTTTTTTTAAAAACTAAAACTTCTAGAATTTACTGTACCTTAAAGAACATTGGCGATTGGCCGTCTTAAAGGCATACGCACAATTTACGCAACCAAACCAAGTGGTTTTCAAATATTAGAACATCAACATGTTTACAGGATTGTTTTTAAAGGAATATAACCAAATTAAAACATCACATGGCTCCTATATTACCGGCCCCTAAATGTTCTCAACCTATAATGGAACAATTACCTACAATTTAAATAAAAGGAGCCATGATAACTAAATTTCAAATGTCCTTAGGAACTTTAGGAAGTTCTGATAGTTTGATTTAGTCAGTCTCTAAGAGTCGATTCCTTTCACATGGCTGTCTCCTTATTCTGCTTCCTGAAGGACACAGATTTTGGTAATTGTTCTGTCTAAAAGATTGGTCTTTGTGTTAATCCGTACTTGTCTCACAAGTCCGATTTGCTAATCACATCAAAGCTCGTTAGGTGCACTTTTCCCCAATGAGATCCATGTGGAACAATGCCTGATGAATTCATCAGCTCCACTGTGTCCCGACTGCAGAGAACGTATTAGTAGACTGGCAGTACAGATGACCGTCCAAGATCCCGTCGCCCTCGAGTGACCACACCAGAGCTGGATCGACACATCAGACTGGTCCATCTGAGAGATCGTTTCAGATCCGCCACCTGTACTACTGCTGAAACTGCTGGCAGACACAATGCCCATCAGTGACAGAACAGTGAGGCTCCATGCTGCTGGCCTTAGAGCAAGGCGACCTGTCAGAGGCCCTCTGCTCACACCTCCTAGACGTCACACCTGACTGACTTGGGCAAGACAGAGGCTGCGATGGACTCGTCAACAGTGTCATCAGATCCTCTTCACGGATTAGTCACTCTTCAGCCTGTTCCATGCAGATGAGAGGGCCAGGGTGTGGAGGGGGAGGTGTTGCGTTTCTTTTTTCTATCAGTATACTATTTTACCAAAAACTAGAGATTACCCTTAATTGTTAGTCTGTTTCCAGCAGTGATTAAAGATATTATGGCACTGACAGCACTGCATACTAACTAATATCCCGGGGATACAGGAAATACAATAGATGGCACAACTCTGCAGAGCATTGGGGTAGTGGTTCAGTAGTGTCTTACAGCCTGAACTGCGCTTTCAGTTTTTAACAGTCACCCACTCCCTATGAACCCTTATGTTTTTGTACATACAAATTGTATATTTTGTACAGAAAATACATGTATAATTGTACAGTAATAAATGAATTCATAAATTTCTTTAATGGTGTCTTGGGTAACAATATTAGGCAGGTCATCTGTCGTCTGTAGCAGTTAACCAGAGGCTCTGGCTTCCCTCTGAAGAAAACAAACCTTGATTATTTTTTAATTAATGTACTAGGCCATTCACAGTTCTATGGATGGATTACTGTGGAACAAACTCTTTTTTAATATTTTGGTAATCTGTTTATAGCAATGTACTGTATATTGTACTGTATTTATATACAAAAACATTACTAAATTAATATAACTAAAAACACACAAAAACATTCAAATAGAACTGCAGCCATTTCTATAACTATGAAGGACTATGAAGAATTAATAGTGCCAAAAGACCTCTTGTTTAGTACTATGACGGTTTGTAAAATAAATTCAGCCTATTTATTTAACTGTTCGAAATTGCTTTCTGCATTGAAACTCCCTAGATCACTGATTCACCATTTAAGTTTATGGATTTACTAAGGACACACAATGGATTTGATTAGATTTTTAATCTCATAGTTTACTTTAAAACTGTCACATTGACAACAATGAGATTATGTTCTGGGAACATAAATCAACAGAGGGATTATTATTGTCTACTGGGTCCCACCTGCTGCCAAAAAAATAAAAAAAAGAAAATTTGAAAGAAAAAGGTTTCTGCCATTGTCATTTACATTTTTTTGCCAAGCTAAAATTTAAAGAAAACATTAACAACATCAAGTAAATTCCACTGAGTCATTTAAAATTTCGAAACAGAAAAGGAAACTGCAGCAGTAGCTGTGGTTTTCTGTAGTACAATGTCAAATAAACAAAGTGAGAAATCCTTGAGGAGATCTTATTCTTGTTTGTGGTGTTTCATTCAGAATTATTCACTGCGGATAGACTCTCTTCACCTTGAAAATGATTGGTCTTCTCCTGTTGGCTTTCTTCCAAAGTAAGATGTTTCTCATAGCTTGGTGTGTTATTTTATAGACATATGAAGCTTTATCTACTTTTCAGAAATATAAATTGTTCCTTTTACCAGATGGTGTCAGACTCTCATCCTGTTACATAGTTTTTCTACCCAGGGGACATTATTTACTCCTTCTAAGAGTAAAGGGAAATTAAGTGATACCCATAAACTAAATACATATCTTTTCTTCAATGTATGCTGTACTAATGTTTTTAAAAATCCTTAGTAATGAATCAGCTAAAATGTTATAGCACATTACTAATATTTGGCAGCAGCTAACATAAATCAGCATCAGATTATCTCATGCTGTACAGCACATTTGTTTTCACATATTGCATTTTCCTATAATTCACTTTTACCCCCTCTTCTCAATTATACTGCATACATTTAATTAAATATTTGACTTATGTTTTTACAAGTATAAATATTTAATTTCAATTTCAATAATACTTTTCTTTAAGAGATTTACTTTTCACGTTTTCAGCAGATGAACTTGTAGACGTTTTCTTTGACTCGATTCCTAGTTAACAAATAAATAATTACCATTCTTATAAATCTACCTGCATTGTTATCTGGACACTTTTTAATTATTTTTACACGGGTGCTTTCAAGCCAAATCCCAACATCCCAAAAAAGCAAGGTTAAAACCCATGAAGAATATGAATCTTGATGTACAATTTAAATACATTATTGTTCAGGTAAAACTGTATGCTTTTTTAAAGAAGTGAACGAATAAATGTATTCCTAAATACATGTTTAAATACCGTTTGTGCCGTCAAGGATCATGGGTGATAAATAAACCATTTTAGCACATCAATGCTTTTAAACAGTAGTGTTCGGTCCTTCTTTTTGTAAAAAAGAATGAATTAAGAGAAGACGTGACTGAACAAAATGCCTTCCTAGTATTACGAGAGATTTCAGAGGAATCTGAATATGATAACAAATTGGAAGAGACTAACAAAAATATGACAGGATGGCTCAGATGAGAATGAAGAACTCACTGAAAAAACATGTCAGGAACAGTAGTTACATTTGGACGACATAAGGTGAATAAATTGGGACAAACACATTCAAAGCTGCCACCTTTACTTTGATGTTCTTACTTTAAACATAATACATTTTATTTTTAGATTTTGTTCTGACTTTAATGGATATCTTGGAAAATAAACATAAAGTTCCACAGTATATAGTGTGGATCTACTGGGAAGACAGTTTCCAATTTACAGTACAGCCACAGGAATCTTCTGCTTTGTTGTGAAATGAGTAGGCACCCTTTTTGCTTAACAGAAGCTGAAAGCAGTGACATTTCACTTACAAAATTTAAGGTCATACTGTACAGGTGTTGTTGAATTGTAGGAGCTTAAAATCACTAGGCTCATGAGGGGGCTGTATTTTATAATAATGTGTTTCTGTAACTGCAGGTTTCTCCAGCCATATGCTGAGCCAGTACAAACCAGTACAGAAAGGAGGCTCTGTCACTGTACCCTGCTACTACACATCTTACGTGTTGGAGACCATTGAATACTGTTGTGTAGGAAAAACTCCAAATGCTTGTGAGATTCTGATGCAAAAGAACAAAAATGCCACGAGCATTTTAACCTCAAGCATGGATCCAGAATTGTACCTGTGTAAGATGTTCCTGTATTCCTGTTTTAACAATGGTAACAATTCTACAGCAGGTAACAGAGTTATACATACTTGTTCCTTTCTTATAATTAGGATTGTAAAAAGTATTTTGGTTTACTTGAATATTGTGCTATGAATTATGAGACTTTAAAACCCTTGATTTAATATATTCAGAGCAACACGCTGTTTTAAGTATTCTCGGTCGCAGTTAATGGCAACGTCAGCTCAAAGATTTGGTTCAAACCACCAAATGGACAAGCAGACCCTGCTGATGTGGGATTAATGGTAGGATGAGAGAGAGAGTCCATTTTCAGAAGAAAATGTAAAAGTAACTTACAGTAAACACATCTAGGAGAGCTACAAAGTGTTACTCTCACACCTTTAAAGATGCATTAGTTGTATAGAACAAGATAACCAGTAATGTTGTTCAAGCTGATACCCTGACTTTTTTCAAGAAATGCCTGAATGAGATCCTTCAACACCAAACAGGCTGCATGTTCTTTTGATTTTTTATTTTTGTAGCCTTTTTTATGAAGTTGTCAGTGCTATTTGCCTTTCATAGTGTTTAAGAGTGTTGAAATATCCGAATAGCTCATATTATTTTTTCTGCAGTTATGGGCTTGCCTGACATTCCCAGTGTTGAACTGAATCCCAGTACCAGGTAACAGATTCTTCATTTTGATTCTTGAAAATTATAAAATTGATTGTTATGAAGAAAAGAAGTAAAGTATATCTAAATTTCTAAATTTCAAACACCAAAGTGGTAATTCACTGCTACAGTTGGCAGCAGTATAACTAGTGCACTCAGGCAAATAAAAACAATTTAATAGTGCATAATTTTGAGGTGTTCTACTATAAAATAAAATTAAAATCAAAAGAGATATTGTAGCGAATTCTTAATAATAATAATAATAATAATAATAATAATAATAATAATAATAATAATAATAATAATAATAATAATAATAATTGCACTTATATACCGCTTTTCTGGACACTCTGGGACTCTGGACACAACTTGGCCAGCAACCAGTGCTTTTAACGCCCTCTGCTGGTGAGGAGGTGGAAGCATAACACCACGTTTTCCACCACCCTCAACAAAACACCAAACAATGGAATTTCTCATGAAAGAATGGTGTTGCATCCTAGCAATAGATTCAGACACCGTAGAATCTTTACCAAGGGACATTAAAGCTGTTCTGGTGGCTTGTGGTGGCCCAACACCCTATTAACCCTATAAGGGTTTACCCTATTAACATCCATGCCAACATCACCTATATATAGTTATAAAACTACAGTGGCTTTTAAGTAAAATTGACAAATTAAACTAAGAAGAAGAGCTGCGACAAGCTAAACTGACAAAATTCAAACCTTAATCAACCTTCTCCCATTATAAGGCAGAAGCTAAAAGATTCGCATTAATGGCACCTTCCTTGATTTGAATGACCACACTGTATGTCTTTTACTCCCAGGGTAGATTTTATGATTCTCTTAGTGACTGTTGGAGTGACCCTTGCTGTTCTTGTTCCTGCCCTTATTTTAATTTTGAAAACACGGACGAATGCAGAAGGTAAGTTCAATGTTTTCCAATATGAAGGTCTTTTTCTCTCACTTCTGTCTTATTGAGTAGCTGATCACATACAGTGGGTTATTATTATATAGCAGGCTTTCTTAAATGCATTCATTCTTTCTAAGGTGAGATGTGGCTTTCAATAAATTGTATGAATTTCTAATTATACAATTATATACATTATAAATTGGCATATTTCCCACACTTCCCGCCTGACAGTGACACCAATGTTGTTTGTGTCACCCTATAATTTAAATTTAATATACCTTCCTGTAATAAAGTTACTACAGTTAAGAAAATTTGCTGTACATCAGAGATTTGCTTCCACATGCATATGTGTGAAGTTAACTCACGTGCACACATCCACACTAATCTCTGTCACAACCTCATCAACCAAATAACCCCTTATATGAGTCTAGACACCAGAACCATGGAGATTCCCCTCACAAAAGCAGCTGCCCTCTTACACTTCCAATTGATGTTTGGCAAAACATGTTGACAGAAATAATATGTGATCACATTGTAATATTATAAAATAATAATCATAAACTTTCTGGTTAAGCTGCAATACATGTTTTTCTCTTACTTTTGAGTGGACAGAGTCCACCATCTTGTACTAACAAATCACTCAACATCTGACACACTGTGACCTCTACATTGAGTTTTAGGAAAGCGAGCACTGAGTAGAGAAGCAATGCATCTCTCGCTGAAAACATTAGCTCATAAAGACCCACGAATCCCCAGTTGTTACTCTTCCATGGCAGGTCAAGAACACCTTGGTGAGCAGTGTTTTGTCAGGTCTGCACCATGATTTAGGGAATTCCAGTCACAGTGAGACTGTGACATAATTTGAGTTTGAACTGTTGAACTTTAAGGCCTTCTAGACAAATAGTACAAAGAATAGAAATACTGCATGTTATTTAGAGAAGTTGTCACTTGGAGAGGCAAGAACATCTGAATTTTTGTTTTGGAAGATGACAAGCTTAATTAAACATACAATCACATTAAACAAATGTCCTCTGATTTTGCCTCCTTTGTCATTTTCAGAAGATGTGTAATCTGTTAGGTGGCCCAGTGGTTTATCTCTGTGGTTGCCCCTTGTATATTCAAAATTACAGTTTTTTTAGGGTCACACACTGGTCTAAAGTCACATAAGGAACACAAGGAACAGTTTATAAAAACCCAATTAATGTAATCAGTGTTTTAGGAGGTAGTAGAAACTGGGCTTGTAACTTTAATCCTGAAGCTGTGAAACAGTGCTCCATGTTAAAATTTACAAAGATATTATAAAGTTGGGATGGCTAGTCATAGACCTGAATGGGCAATCTTTAAAAAAAAACATTATGGACACAAATAACTCAAAAGTGTACGATAGAATACCAATGTTAATTTTAGTCATTTCAATTTAACCAAATTCATTTAGCTAATATCTGCACTTAAATATTAATTAATAGATATGCTGTGGCCATGAGATAGTAGGTCATATAGTAGGTAATTGTGATAATTATATATGGTACGAAGATAATATGTTATGCGCATGTGAAAATTATGTACTGGCCATGAGACCATGAACATGAAGTCATACATAAAAGAGATAAAAGTTGAGAGCATGAAATAAATATGTCAAATGAATCAGTGCCTTTATTTGTCATTTTGGTCCTTTTTACATCTATACTGTAAGTGTTATTTACTGTTATCGTTAAGTGTGATAAATACTGTAAGTATGTATTATGTATTTTGCCTCTTTTACTGTAATTAACATATTTGATTTCTCAGGTCATGTAGCTGTAACTATTATCTTTAATAAACATGTTATTCATTTTAACCATTCACTGGCACAGCGCATAGTATTTTTACCTTGCAGCGCTGGGGCCCTGTGTTTAATTCCTGGGGTGCTATCCCTGGGGGGCTTTTGTATGTGTCTGCATAAGTATTGTCTGGGTGCTCTGGTTTCCTCCTACAGTTTGAAGACATGCTGTTAGGTTTTTTTGGCTTCTGGGAAAATTAGCCATGGTGTTAATTGTGTGGGTGTGTGTGGAGTGTATGTGTTTGTGTTAGTGAGTGCAGTGTAATAGGCTGGTGCCCCATCAAGGGTATACTCCACCTTGCACCTGTTGCTTGCTGGGACAGGTTCTGGCTCCCCGGCAATCCTAAATTGGATGAAGCAGATAAAAAATGAATGCATAGATGGATCTCTTAACAAACTTCTTCAAACAAACACAAATAATTTTTCTGCAATGAGTTATAGTTTCATCTTTCGATATTTCAGGAGGAAGGAAAGCCAAGTCTGCAGGAGTAGGAAATGGCAGCAGCATGGCAAATAAGGTAAGATCTTTTGAGCTCAATAGCGAGATGTCCTGTCAATTACACAATGATAATACCTTTTGACTTTATATATATACATGATTGTACATAATACTTGATTTTACACTCAGACATTTTAAATAATATCAAATAAAAATATGAAAAACGATACTTATTTTTTTGTATAGTAAGCTGTATTTGATAATACATTTCAATTTGGTTTTGAAACCTAGTCCTACAGTACACTGAAAGGAGAATAGAGCATTTAATGTGCACAACATTTGGAGAGATGTGGTTCAGTGTCATGTTTTGGGTTGACTTTGTTTATACTTTGAATAATGTGGAGACCCATTGACAGTCCCAATATTTTAACTGATTAATGAAGACCTCAATAAATTAGAAAACGGACACTCTGGCATTGCTTTTTTTTTGTGTTATTACCGGTGCAAGCTCTTTTTGATCTACCTTGAAATGATTAACTTCAGCACAACAGAAAGGTCACTGATAAGAGTCATTTTTCTACTTGGTTATAAAACACCATACATCTTCATTCCCTCTCTTAAACATTATTGGATTGATTTAAGGCAGGTTGTCCACATATACTTCTTTTGAAAAGGAATATATACTTCTTTTGTTGAATGCAGGTGTATGATGTTTTTATAATTAACTTATTAGGTTGAATATTATTACAACTATATTGAGAGTATACATGTTTCTCTTGATTAAAAGTAAGGTTGCACTAGTTGTTTGCAATGTTTAGAAATGTAGTAAGGATGAAAAATTTTACAATGAACAGAAATAGGTGATACTTTCATATCTTTAATCTCTTAGGGACCAGCAAGAGACAGTCCAGAAAATGTCTATGTTATCATGAGCCCCATGAGGAGCCCACCCAAAGTACTGAATGATCTGTCTGTCTGTCTACCTGCTTGCCTGTTGCCTATCTTTCTGTCTGGCTGCCTGCCTGCCTGCCTGTTGTCTATCTGTCTGTCTGTCTGCATGCCTGCCTGTTGTCTGTCTGTCTTTCTGTCTGTATGCCTGTCTGCTGGCCTGTCTTTTCACACTGTTTACAAATTAATGGCTTAAAACAAAATCAAATTAACAAATTGTGTCTTGAAAATGAACTGGCAACACCACACATTAAGATTTAAAAAATTAATGGACATCACTAAAATGACGTGGAACTGGTCACACATGACAAGTTTAACAGATTATGTAAAATTGATTGTTTGATTTTTTCTTCTCCTGCAGCATCCTGTGGAGCTTCAGCAGAGCTTGAGCAGGGAGAACCAAGAGAACAATGTTTACATGTCCATGAAGTTTCAAGAGAATTAGCTACAGATGGCTAAGGTTTTGATCCAGATTCACAAACATCAACACCGTATATACAGTCCTAGATTGCATGGTAAAGAACATAGGGGGAAGAGCAATTCTGTATTGGAGATTGAATTGAATAGTTTTTTTTATTATCCACATACAGTAAGTTGTACTTGCTGAGTGTTACACCAAAAAGATAATAGTTTTTTCACTAGGAGGATGGCTAGATGGGTGGGGAATTCAATACATGATCTGCTTCAGGATGCCCAGTGTGGAGCCATTTGCCATTTCTACATACTTTACTGTGTGCTATTCAGTTAATTGTTAACAGAGCTCTGCTGAGCAATGCAGATCTCACAGACTAGTCCCAGGGGCTGTTACTGTGGAATCTCAGTCCTAGCTGCCTAACAACATGTTGAACTTGAATTAGTGATTCCTGGGGTCTGTGTGCTGAATGAATTTCTTAGGTGGTTAAAGGAGCATAGCATTCCTCATACCAAATATAGCTGAATATAATATAAAAGACACAGACAGAAAAAAATACAGATCTTAGAAACAAAAACATACTGAAACCTGTTACTTCCAATTATTGGCAAAACATGCATACTCCTTCCAGCAATATAATTTAAATATTACATGGACCGTTTGGTGTTTAAAATTCTTTTCATTGCTTTACTTATAAATAAACTCATTATTCTTTGACAATTTGGGTTTAGACTCAGTTATCTTGCCATTCTCTGTCCTACACAAACTGCTGCACAGAAACATCAGATGTTCAGTTAATAAAGCAGACTCATATACTTTCTTTCCTCTGTGAGACCAGTGATCAAACACCTCATAGCAGGTGATAGTGATAGTCATTCAGTCTTCTAGTCATTTACGTTGTTGTAATCAAATATACTGTAATAGTGACAGACCCCCACCTCAATAACTGGGTCAAGGAGTCTGCGCACATTAAAAACTCACAATGGAAAACTACAGCACTGCACATCTACTATACTAAATCCAACTATCAACCAACACTGTGAAACTCTTAATCTTCCAGACATTCCTTTGATCACAACCAATGTGAGAATGTGTCTACCTTGCCTTTTTATGAGCATAACCTCCTTTAAGCTGAAAGAAAAAGCAGAAAATAAAACAGAAAATACTTTTGATCGTTTTTGCAATATAAAATAAATTAGACGTTTCAAAGGCTTTTAATGTTTTCTTTTGAAAATGTCTTTTGTTAGAAATGTAAAAAATAAGGAAAAGCAAATATTATTTTTGGAGCACTTTATGATTAAAGCTATGCTGAAAAGCCCATATACAGTATATGGGCAAAACATACATGTACAGCATAAAGTAAAAAAGACACAAAATCAATGAAGGTTGCAAATTATTGTTGTCTGACATTTTCTGGCCGTACATGTTTTTGTGGCTTTATTCTAAATTTCACAAAGCCCTCAACAATGAAATCAGACATGCAGATGTATTTCTCTTCACTTGCTTATTCACAGCTCATTTGCTGAGAACTGCCTTTTCTTGTTAGGAATTATGATGATAGGTCTGTGATGTCATACAGGAAAGACCCTGGTGCCATGGTGACACCAAAGTGTGCAAGACTAATCTTAAAGAAAACAAGCTGATAACAATCTGAACACTGAAAGAGGACAGGCAGTCACTTCTAAAAAAGGCTAATCTTATCTAAAATATGATTGTTAGATAAAAAAACACAAGTTTTAAAAGCAAACAAATATTAGACTCAGACAGTCTCACCTTGATCTGTATGATCTTACAACACCCTCTTTTGTAATGTAGAAACATTAAGTGGTTAATTTATTTTTTATTTAAAAAGAACACCATGAATATAAATGTCATACTGTATATACTTAACATTTTTATAGAAAAGAGTGTGCAATATCACATATTTGTTACATCACCCTTATTAACAGAGAAGCCTTTCAAGACCCCCTTATTGTAAACAAATATATTTATATTATTTTATCTTAACACAAGAAACTGAAGCTTATGTCATTGCACAACGCCCTTTCATAGTTCTTCTATTTTGTTTCTTTAAAGCTTTCATTTTTTTGAAGAAGTAAATAATATTTGTTATAAACACAACCTGCTCCACATACTCAAAAGAAGTAAGTCAATAATATGAAAGAAAAATGTAAAAGTCATGACTGCATTTTGCTGCAGCAAACCTAAACTATTTTAGGTGCACAATTAGTTGAGTGGCCTCTGTGTGTAATAATAGTGCTTTACGTGATTTCCGAATAAATACAGTGCATCTTTTGCTGTCAAGGACCCTCAATTAAATAGTGAATTTCAAGAATACACTCAGTCATGAGGGTGACACAGTGGCACAGTGGTTAGCATTGCTGCTTCATGGTGCTGGGCTTAATGCTGGATTTAATTCCAGATGGAGGGTGCTATCTTTGTAGAGTTTATGTGTTTTCTACGTGTTTGCACAGATTTTTGCCAAGTGCTCCTCCCGCAGTCTACTGGGTTAAATGGCTTCTGGGAAAAATTGGCCCTGGTGCGAGAGTGTATTTGTTTCCTGTTTTGTCTTGTGTGTGCCCTGTGATGAACTGATGACCCATCTGGGCTGTATCCCGCCTTGAACCCTTTGCTTGCCTTGTAGCCCTATACTGGATAACCCAGTTAGAAAATGAATGGATGGATTCATCCAAGAAGACAAAGGAACAAGGAGCATTCAAAGCATGTCACATATAAAGTCATAGAAAAGCATAGATCAGGAGAAGGGTACAAAATATCAAAGTCTTTAAATATGACTGTGAGCCCAGTCTGCCTAATCTTGAAAAAAATGAAAAACATATTGTACCAAATAGACATACTGCAGTGTAGTTCAGTCTGTTTCTGAAACTGAGCAGCTGGGAAAGGAGGAAGTTGTTGAGAGATTTAACTGTGAGTCCCCGCAATGATTTTGAAAGAGCTTCAAAGTTCAGTGGCTGAGATGGGAGAAAATGTGCATGTGTTACATGGTTGTTTGAGACCCAAGACTGTTATAGGTTTTAGAAACATTTTATTAAACAGTTTTTGAACAAGTTTTTAAAATGGGATGTCATGCAACCTTCAACTTTTCTTTCTAATAATATATATATATCAAAGCTCATTTAGTGTAAACATTAACAAGTGTTCAACATCCCCAATCTTTTGCTTGCTATTTTACCAGATGTATACATAGTAAACATACAAATACCAATTCTTTTAAAAGATTGGTTTATATGCTTTTTTATATACATCATTTATATACCTATATACAAGGAATATCTTGTGTAACAGACTTAGTTAATAACAGTTATAACAGTACAGATTTAGCACAGTTTCTTATATTCCTCATACACTCAGTCTAAATATTTGGGATTGGGCCTAAAAATGTGCCAAGACCTACTTCTGTAAGGGCTTGTTAATTTATTCCAGCAGGTTGGGAAGTTTTCATGTAGTTTGTTGGCAGTTTAACCTCATATTATTCTTCCTCTGAAGTTTATGATGCAGGGGAATCTAGAACATTATGTTAATTAGAAAGAAGCAAAGTGTTCTGTAGTGCAGGTCCTGAAAATTTCAGAATTCATCATCGTGGGTTTTCATCGTTCATCGTTCCTGATGAAGTGCTAGTTCTGAATACTGATTCAGCTTTCCACAGTTTCCTTTCACGAGGCTTGCTGCTGGTGCTAACCTCAGGTGGATCCTTTGGTTACTCGTGGCAACCTCCGCTTTCGACTCTTAGAACAAAGGAAAGTTCTGGCACTCGGACACACTGGCCATTACATGGTTGTCCGGGCTGAGTCTCAGGATGGTCAGGAGGCACGCTGCGAGAATGTCCTGCCCTTGGGAGCCTTTCTGCTCCTGGGCCGTCCTGCCCTGGAATTGTCTCGCACCCCTGGAATTCTCCTTCGAGATTCTCCTTCCGGAATAGACCTCTACAGGCCATCTGTGTTGCCTGTTTTTACCTGGAGGAACTTCGTTCATTGGCTGAAAGTTTAATGGCATCAGAGACCCATGTGGGTTACTCGGCCTCCATTTGGGAGCTGTCCCTTATCAAAAGAAAACATCTTTAAATCAGCCTGCATGAATAGTTTCTCTGTGGTTGACCACAGAGATGAAGAGGGAGACGGGGCCTCATTTAGGAAAGCACAGCAACACTTAATTCTGTCTTATTAACAAGCATTGCCACTACAGTGATGAGCAAAATGTCAGATAAAATCCCTGTTTCTACTTCATGTAGCTAAATCAAACACAGGACACATAAACTTCTGGGCACTACTCCTGGCTGTCAGGAGCACATAAACAAATCTTGCAGAATTACATTTTCTTTGTATCATATAATAATAACAAGCATGAATGCCTTTGCAGATAATGAACTGTGTGTTCACCTGGACATGAGACATTATGCTGAAGATCCTAAAAAAGAATCATGAGGTATATTCTGAAGATTCAGCACACTAAGGCAGAAATCTGATCCATCATGCTTAGTTTTCTCCATCAGCTGTTTTGCATAGTAAACTGTTCTCTCCACAGTGGTCGGTTTTTCCAGGCAAGGTCAAATCTGGGCAGTGAGAATGTAGTAAAGTAAACAAATCCTTACTATCCTTAGTGAGAAATCCAAAGCCAAAGAGTGATAGTTGAGGGCAACCAGACGAGGTAGAGAGGGTTTCAGGAAAGGAGGCTTGTGAGGTGGATGAAATCCTAATACTGAGAGCAGGTAGCAGTGAGAAGAGGGTTTAAATAGTTGCGGGGAAGGGTGAGGAATAAAGATTTAATAATTTGGAGTTAATTGGTGCTGCCCCCCCCCCCCCACTCCCATACGGGTGGCTCCTGAAGCCCGTGAAGGATGGTCTGGGAAATTCTGGTGGAACTCCCTGAGAAGGGAATGGTCCAGGATGTTTCTTTCTGGAATTGTGGATTTGTTTTCAGGGCCATATCCCAGTCCACAAGATATTGTAGAGCACCGCGAAACCACAGAGAACCCAGGTTCTTGTTAATTGTGTACGCGGGGTACCCGTTGATAATGTGTGGGGGGGTCTTTCTTGGTGGAGATAAGGGTGATCATGAGAAGGGTTTGAGGGAGGAAATGTAAAACATGGGGTGGATCTTAAGAGTCAGGGAAAGAGCCAGACAGTAAGAGACAGGAGTGACCTGGGAGATAATCCTGAATGGTCTGATGAAATGTTGTTGAACAGCCGCCGTTTTTTTTACCCGTGGGTTTTATATTGTTTTGGCTCAGTATTCTGTTAGCGACTAGTTATTTACAAACCCTGTGCAGTCTCAAGATGGGATCTGAAAGATAAAGTATCCAAGACGGGTGACGAAGAAGAGTGATCAGTTTTTCCAGGCATGGTCAAATTCGGGTAGTGAGAACGTAGTCAGGCAAACAAATCTGAGAAGGGCGAGACGAGAGAGAGGCAGCGAGAAATCCAAAGCCAAAGAGTTGTAGTTAAGGGGATCCACACAAGGTAGAGAGGGTTTCAGGAAAGGAGGGCGAGGCGAGCTCAGGAGGTGGATGAAATCCTAATACGGAGCGCAGGTAGGAGTGAGAAGAGGATTTAAATAGTTGCGGGGAAAAGGTGTGGAATGAAGATTGAATAATTTGGAGTTAATTGGTGCTGGGGGTGCTTGTAACAGTGAGGTATTTCATGTAGTGAAAAATGACATTTTAGTTTTTACACTCAAGCTGCTGTGAAAAAAGAAAAAAAATATTTTCCATAATTATTGCTTAATTGAATTTAAATGGCATGTAGATCACCAATGAATGAATCAAAAACATGCTTCTATGTAGGCTGAAAGGAAAAATAGATCAAGTACAAAATAATTCATCTGAACTACATACACTGGGTTTTTTTAAATCAGTTTTTGTCATTTGTCATTCTTTTCCGTTTGACCTAGATCAATGATCTCTTGCTGTGTGGGGAGAAGGAGGAAGTGCAGTCATACTCCTCTGACCTTCCTGCTCATCAAGACATCCATCTTGTGACATGCAGTCCTGTTCCTCCTTGGGGGAGCTGCATGTTCCACATGTGCTTGTTTGTGTCAGTGTGTGCCCTGTGTTGGCCTGGGGTCCCATCTGTGATATATTTTGCGTTCCTTGCCTGGACATGTCCAAGCTGCCCTGCAGCCCTGCTTTGGAAAAAGCTGTTAGGAAATGGATGAATAGTACACAGTACATTCACCCAGAGAGAACGCTGAGGTCAGAAGTCTGTCACTCCACTGTTTCCTAATGTAGGCACAAATCAAGCTCTGTTTTCCATGGTGAAATAGAGAAAGCTTTCCTTTGGGTATTTAATCTTGAAGCTTGTGCAGGGCATGTACTGCTATTTTTGCTGGGTTTTGTTTCATCTTCACTACCACACAGGTGAACAGACACCATCTGGCTTCCCATTTCCCTTACAAACTAAGTTGACTACTTCAGTAGTTACTGTTGTCTCAAAATCCAAGTTTTTAAAGGATCTTTAAGCTCTTTTGTATTATAAAAGGATTTGCAAGAAAATGTAGTGCACAAAATCTGTTATGGATTTGCTCTGTAATGTATGTGCTATTACACACTATTTTGTTCTTAATGAAAATAAAAACGACAAAAAATAAATTAATGGAAAACCATAAAATGATATCACAGTGCATCTTTCTGAGATACATTAAATATCTGTAAATATATAAATTGTTATATATTTATACTTTTATATATACAAGTTTTACAATTGTGTTTTAAACCACAGTGAAAAGTCGTACACGGTGGTTCCTAAAAAGATAAAGAAACATTTTTAAAAGTGTCCAGCAGTTACATAAGTAGAATTGTTGCTCTGCCCAGAATTGTGCTGCAGTTGTGTTTTTTAAATTTTTTTCTTGAAAAGGCCTTAAGCAAATGTCACAATGTGTCATTATTTAAAAAAAAAACATATAGCCGACTCTACCACACCAACAGCCTCCTCTTCAGACCATAAATCGTATGTGTATTTTAATAGTGTTATGTGCCTTACCTCTTGACAGGAAACGAAAGCAGAGCCTATATATTGTACAGATCCTAATCAGCTTGTGGGAAAGACACAGAAAGCAGACAGCTGTAGAAAATCATTAAGCTGTGATATGATTCTGATTCACCCTTCATTCGGTAGGAAGTATGAATATTTAACTAATGAAGCTCCTTGCGTTCTTGACTGCACTCCCAGGTACTGTAAGTACTGCATGAAACACAGTCACAGTGTGTGTACCTTAACTGGTCTGAAACTGCTTGTTAATCTTCTTCTGATCTACATCATAGCAAAGAGATGAAAATGTAAAATACAATAATAGTACTTTATGGCAAAATAAAGCAGATTATTGGACAAAGGTGTGAAAACTTTCTTATGTAAACATTTATTTATGAAATTGCTAATTATTGTATGCATAACCAGTTTATATTGGCATTATTTTATATTATTTATGTTTGTGGAGTGTTTTGTTCTGTTTTTTTAACAATATAACAGGAGGCAATGCTAGTCAAACAGAATTCTTTATTTAAACTTTGAAAATTAAAATAATTTCATGGGTGGTCATTCAAATAAAGAACAAAGACAGTTCAAACAAATTAGAATGATAAATTCTTTGTTTGCTTGTGGTAGTGGAGTGCTTGTGGAAGAATACCAAAAATAGATTAACATTAAGATGCACATGAAAACAGAAAAGAGAACTAAGTTCATATACAGTACACACATAGTTTTTGTCTTTAAAAAGAAATTGTAAAATGTCACCCAGGAGGGGCTCATGTGTTTATGTACAGGGGCTGGGGTGAGTCCTTACATTTTACCTTTATAATCTCAGACTTTTAATTTCTTTACCATTCCTATCCAATATTCAATAAAACTGCGGCTAATGCGGTCGCCTGTGGTGTTTCATTTGTTTTTCAAAACAAAATCAAACAATAACTAACAAAAACACCTGCAATTAAGTTACAGGAAGGACACCAAAACCCCTAAAAGGCCATATTAGTGCAAATGAATCTTTTTTATTATTGATGACAAGTGGTAGGTAATTTCATGATTTAAACAAGCTACAGTATTTGGGTTTTGAGGGTACACTTGGAAAAAGTAACTCCTTTCCACATGACCAAATTAAGGTTGCCTGGGATTGATGATCAGATCGATACACAGGTGAGACGAATTACAGTATAGTATTGTTATCCCTGTAGGAAATAGGAGGCACTATTTCATACAAGAGAAACTAAGAGGTAAAAATCCAGATGTAAAACATTCTAGTATTTTTGTAGATTTCATTATTGTGCATGTGAGGAAAGAACTAATCACGAACTAATAAGTGTATTTTGATTTAGTTTAGTTTTACATAAAATGGGTTTTCAAAACGTAATTGATTTCTTTCTGAACATTTTCTCTTATTATATCTCTGATTTTTATATGTGCAGGAGTGTTCAGCTGGTTACAACTCACTGGCCTGAAGGGAGGATCTCTCAGTATCCCCTGCATCTATGATATGAAGTACAGAAACCATATGAAATACTGGTGCAGGGGGCCGAGCTGGATTTTCTGCTCAATTTTAAAGAAAAGCATAACTCAACAAAGAGACACTGACTCATTATTAATTTCAGACAACAAAAGCCAACGTGTTCACTGTGACTATGAGGGGGCTGAAGATGGATGATGAAGACTGGTACTGGTGTGCTATAGAAATACAGAATTCAGGAGATGATGGGTATGCCCTTAAACTCACCATAACAGATGATAAGAGTAGACCAGCAATGCCTGCTCTGAATACACTATTGCTTAATATCAAGTCACAAAGAGTTGGTGTTAAGCAAAAAGTGGGGAGTGCTTTGTTGATGTCTACTGTAGTATTTGTACAGACAGGTGAATTAAACCGCTTTAAAGGGATAGAAGAAACTCAAAATTTCTTTAATTGCTGTGCTCAGCTGCTAAATGCATTCCAGAATCCAAATATATTCATTATGTGTCATTTCTGAATAGGTCCTTTCTTTCTGACATATTCTTTAAATAGTAAAACAAAAGGTGGTTTTCTGCTTACAGTTAAAGTATAAATGGAACCCATCAAAACAGCATCAGAGTAAAGCATGGGGCCACCTCTCTCCTCCAAGTGCCTTTGCAATAAGCTTTGCAAAAAAGAAAATAAGCTGTTTTTTATGAATCTCCTGAACAGTTTTTGAGGAATTCAGTAAAAGTTGGAATCCCCTTTGACAGAAAATCCTGTTTCTGCTGCAATGTGTTCAGTTGCTTCAAGAAAGTGCAAGGTGGTGTTTTTAAAAATAACAAAAGCTGTATTCTGTTTGTCTGGAGATCATTGAATATCATCATTTTCCCTTTGTAACTGCAGACTGATTGTTCTTGTGGTCATGTGTAGTCCTGGATACCCGTATCTAAATATGCTTTTATAAAAAAAATGCTGTTTTCAAAATATTTTTATTTAATGAAGACTTAATTTTGAATAACAACACTAACTAATAGTACCAATAATTAAAGTGCTGAATAAAATAACTTTTCTTTACATGTGTTCAGGGTTGATGGATGATGATAAACTCTGATGACATTGATAAAGAGAGGATTGTATGAAAAAGACATGGCACAGGTGTCTGTTACAGTCGTTAACAATTTCTACTACATGTTCTCAGGTTCCTTTGGATTCTTTATGCAAAATAATCGCCTGACAGGCTTAGCGGAGAGACAGCTAGATGTTCCATGTGAATATGGCCCTGCTCTCCAAAGCTATGTGAAAATGTGGTGTAAAGGTATGGAAGTGAGAAGCTGCAAGGTGCTGAGAGGTGAAAGCACTGATACATCCAGCAGAGTATCAACTACGGACAACAGAACACAGAGAGTATTCACTGTGACTCTGAGAAGACTGAGCCCAGAAGACGTGGGCTGGTACTGGTGCACCACAGAGAAGAAAGAGTATAAGATCCCTCTCGACCTGACAGTCCAAGAAGATAAGACGAGCCTTTGCCTCACTTGAATCACTGTTTCTTAATCACTTCATTGCTCTTCACATTGGGCCATCGGGACTGCGTGACACTTTGGGGCAAAGGTCAGCATCCTGTCTTTGTGAGGTCATATAAGTGATTTAATGTGATTCCAGTACAATAAACGTAAATGCAATACTGTGCTTAATCAAGCCTTGCTTGAGAATTTTAAATATAGAACTGCATTCCTACAACAGGGACAGGATTGCCCTGGATACTGACAAAAGGTACTGTATGTTTTGCGTATAAATCATCTATATATACGAAATATATTTACAGTATGTAGATGTGTAAATCAGTGAAACATAAAGCTTGTGATTAGGATATATTAAAATAATATTTAATGTATTACTTATTATTTGTTTTTGAGAAAATAAGTAGTTATTGTATGCAATATATTAATATAATCAGTTTGTATGTGCATTTTTAAAAATAAACAAAAAAAGTAAAGAAATCAAATTGTTCTGCAAAGCAGATAAACTACACGGAGGATATTCAAGTTAATACATCTTCATATTTTTGTAGGTTTAAGAACAACAGTAATTCCACCACCTACCAGGTATTCACCTTCATTATGTTTTAATGCTGTGTTTTATACTTAAAAGGGATAAATTGTGTGATTGGCCAGTTTGGAGTTTTGATCCTAATGTTGTTTGATCAATTATTTAAAACTCTATGCAGAATTACCTTGCGTATACAAATTTAAAATACTACAGAATGTTACAAATAAAACAGTACTATAAATGATGGAGAGCAGATAAATGAATCTGCTAGTTGGGAAGGCTCCTACATTCTCCTAAATGGATCCCTCCTGGTGCGCATTAGTTCTACATTACTAAGAGTTAGGGAAAACAAGTACCAAAAATGACCAAATACCTCAGTTCATGCTGGAGAACAGCTAGTGGATTATATATGAGTCAGAGAGAAAATGCCTAGCACAGTGGAAATAGGAAGAAAAAGAAACTATGTTATAATTTATAAGATTGTGTGGTTTTAAGAAGCACAACTGATGTAAATCAATTTTGAAGAGTTGCTACAGTATGTGATTAAAAATAAAACCAGAAGTTTCAAGTCAGGAGAGCACTAATAATTTTTAGAGGTAGTAAACAGTAACATTTAAAGCCAATATATATATATAAAGCTAAAATTAACAAGAATTAGAAGAGGTGATGCAGCCAGGAGAAAGACTGGCTGGTGACATGTATAGTATGTGTGATAGTACAAATTTGGAAATCACTGTCTTTCCCCCTCACAGCACATGAAGTTAATGATTTTTGTTCAAAGAAGTACCTTAAAATAATTAATAAAATAAAATAGTCAAAACTAAGATATACAATAGATCACTCAACTGTTACGATCCCTGCCTCCCGGCTACGGAAGAGGCAGAAGAAGGCGTAGCCTTACTCCATCAGTTTACCTATCAGTTTTCTTATTCACCACCACACCCCCGTCTCATCCTATACTTAAACACCTGTCTTTTCCTACCTCCTCGCTCAGTATTGGTTTTCCTTTCGAGCTTCCTAGTTGCGCTACTCCTTCTTCTGCCTTGTGTCCTTCTTGGTTTTCGGTTTACGTTTTTTTCCCCTTTTGACAACGGTTTTTCGGATCACGGCTTGGCTTCGGTACTCACACTCTGTTTTGGATCTCTGGCTTCCCCTGGACTATCGGATTGCTCTATTGTCTACGGTTTCGGATCACGCTTTGGCTTTGGTAACTCGTTCCCTTTTGGATCTCTGGCTTCCCCTGGACTCTTGGCTCGTTTCTTCGACTACGACTTTCTTTGGATCACGGTTAGGCTTTATCAGCTCCTGTAAGTGGGTTCATTCACTGGTTTCGGTTTCTCTTACCGAATCCGTAACAGAATACTGAGCCCCTTAACATGGACCCAGCGGAGCAAGAGGAGATTCGCTCGGTTTTGGATCAGCACTGCAAAGCCTTACTCCAGTTGCAGGCTTCTGTCCAACAGATTTCTGCGCATCTGTCGGCAATGCCGCCCACTGGCAATCGAGAAAGCAACACTGGAGCTGCCGCTTCGACTCCGCCCCCGCCAGCTCCTACACCTGCCCCTCGACCTCTTCCACTTACTCCACCTGACAGGTTTGACGGCAACCCTACGAAATGTCGGGGCTTCTTAACACAGTGTGCGCTGGTTTTCTGGCTCCATCCGGAAAGTTTTTCTCCTCAGGACAAGATCGCCTTCATAGTTTCACTGTTAACCGGCTGTGGAACGGGCTACTGCCCTGCTAGATCGCGGGGCTCCTGAAGTTCAGGATTATGATCTCTTTTTAGGAAAATGTAAGGGTTTTTTTTGTCGTCCCCTACTTGGTCAAGACTCCGCCTTCCGTCTCTCCTCCATCCACCAGGGCCGCAGGTCTGCACAAGATTATGCCATAGATTTTCGAGTAGCAGCAGTGGAGACTCACTGGGATGATGAGGTCCTTATTTTTCTTTTTCATCAAGGACTTAGTGAAGAAATAAAGGACCACCTGGTAAATATGCCGCAATTGGGCAGAACCTTGGAGGAAGTAATTTCCCAGGTGTTGGAATTAGAACTCAGAATTCGTCAAAGGAGTACTGAAAGATCTCGGACATCAATACTAGAGGCTCCTCGGCCATCACCTACCGGAACTTTAGACTCAGAACAACCTATGGAAATAGCCCGCACCCGGTTAACCCCTGAAGAAAGAGAGAAACGCCAACGAGAGGGTCGCTGCATGTACTGTGGAAAATTAGGACACTTTAAAACTGACTGCCCTGCTTCATACTCATCCTTGAGGCGCCGCCCACCTTCTCAAGATCCTAAGGTGAGTGAGATAACTCAATCCCCTCAGTTTTCCTCAGGATTTTCTATTCTATCTACATTATTCTGGGGTAATAAACGGATGCCTCTTCTTGCTTTTATTGACTCAGGGGCGGCAGGAAACTTTATAGACACCTCCATCGCTCGAACCTGGAACTTACCCTTGACCCTGGTGACTCCACTTCTTCGTGTTCAATCTATTGATGGTTCCCCAGTATCTCCAGGACTTATTAGGTGGCAAACTGAAAGTATAAGCTTGCAGATTGGCGCCACCCATATGGAAGACATCTGGTTTTATCTCCTTGAGACCCCAACACATCCCCTTGTACTAGGCTTTCCTTGGCTACAACAGCATGACTCTAACATTTCTTGGTCCCGTAAAGAAATTTTAACTTGGGGACCCAGATGTATTAGAAATTCCTGTCATCTACCCGTAAGAATTGCACTCACGGCGACGTCCCCTTCCGGTGTTCTTACCATACCCCCTCAATATTCTGATCTACAGGAAGCATTTAATGAGCAGGAGGCCTTGGCCCTCCCACCTCATCGACCATATGATTGTGCCATTGACCTTTTGCCAGGTACTATCCCTCCTAAAGGTTGTATATTTCCGCTCTCCAATTCTGAATCTGAGGCCCTGAAAGTTTACATACAAGATTCTCTGAAGGCTGGACTTATACGTCCATCCACTTCACCTGCATGTGCCAGTTTTTTTTTTGTGGAAAAGAAGGATGGTGGGCTCTGTCCCTGCATTGACTATCAGGGCCTCAACGAGATCACAATCAAGAATCGGTACCCTTTGCCTCTAATTCCAGCAGCACTTGAGTCTGTGCATGGGGCCAAGATCTTCACAAAACTGGATTTACGAGGGGCCAATAATCTAATCCGCTTTTGGGAAGGGGATGAGTGGAAGATGGCATTCATGACAACCCATGGACATTACGAATATTTGGTCATGCATTTTGGTTTGGTTAATGCCCCAGCAGTGTTTTAGTCTTTTATTAATGACATTTTTCGTGATCCGCTACAAAGATTTGTCTTGATTTATTTGGATGACATTATAATTTTTTCTAATTCCTTCCAGGATCATGTTCTCCATGTCAGAGAAGTACTCTCCCGGCTCATTAGGAACAAACTTTATGTCAAACTGGAGAAGTGCATCTTCCATACTTCTAAGATTCATTTTTTAGGTTACATCATTTCTCCAGAGGTTTATTTCGAAACTTCAGCTCGGTGGTCGCTCCAATAACCTCTTTAACTCAGAAAGGACCAAGACAAGGTAAATGGATCCCTCAAGCAGAAGAGGCATTTCAGTGCCTGAAACACCTATTCACAACAGCCCCCATCCTAAAACACCCTGATCCTTCCCTGCCTTTTGTTGTCGAAGTGGACGCTTCTGGCCATGGTGTGGGTGCTGTTCTCTCTCAACGTCATGGAGAAAAACAGATTCCTCACCCCTGTGCCTTCTTCTCTAAGAAGTTATCCCCTGCACAGATGAAGTATGACGTTGGTTACCGTGAGCTCTTGGCCTTTAAGTTGGCATTGGAGGAATGGAGGCACTGGCTAGAGGGTGCTCATCATCCATTTTTGATTTACACTGATCACAAGAACCTGGAGTATTTGCAATCGGCCAAACGCCTTTGTCCTCGCCAGGCCAGATGGTCCCTTTTTTTTACCAGGTTTAATTTCCTTATCACCTACACTCCAGGCTCTAAAAACATCAAAGCAGACGCTCTCTCACGGATCCACGACCCTCCTGAGGCCGAATTGATTCCTGAACCCATCATCCCTTCTGGTAAGTTCCTGGCAGCTGTAAAATGGGACATTGAGGTAATTGTTCGACGAGCCTTGGTTGGATAGACGGTACCTCCTCAGTGCCCTCAGGACAAATTGTTCGTCTCGAATCCAGTCAGATCCGCAGTTTTACAATGGGGACATGATTCCCGTTTCGCTGGACACCCTGGATTCCAACGTACCTTGGATTTAATCTCCAGAGACTTCTGGTGGCCAACTATGGCCAAAGATGTCAAGGAGTATGTCCAGGCCTGCTCTATCTGTTCTCAAATGAAGTCTTCCCGGATGAGGGCGGCAGGCCTTCTTCAACCCTTGCCCATCCCTGACCGTCCCTGGACCGACCTCTCAGTTGATTTTATTACTGACCTTCCACCTAGCCAAGGACACACGACTATTATGGTAGTGGTAGATCGCTTCTCCAAATCTGCTAATTTTATTCCCCTGACTTCTTTACCTACGGCTCGAGAACTAGCAGAATTGTTCGTACTGCATATCTTCCGTCTGCATGGCATCCCTAAAGATATTGTTTCAGATAGGGGCCCTCAGTTTGTCTCCCGATTTTGGAAGGCCTTCTGTAAGTCGCTGGGCGCTTCAGTTTCACTTACTTCTGCTTATCACCCTCAGGCCAACGGTCAGATGAAGCGCATGAATCAAGAACTGCTGACCTACTTGTGGACCTATATCTCCTCTACCCATGATAATTGGGTATCCTTGCTTCCATGGGCAGAGTATGCACACAATTCTTTGTATACTGCATCTACTGGCATGTCTCCCTTTAAGTGTGCCTTAGGTTATCAACCTCCTCTTCTCCCAGACTCCCATCCCGACATGGAAGTCCCATCGGTTCAGGACTATATCACAAACCTGCAGACCTTCTGGAGAAAGGCCAAAGCCACCCTTCTTCGCACTGCAGCTCAGCAGAAGAAGGTGACTGATCGGCGCCGTCGAATCCCACCCAGATTTCGACGTGGTCAATTTGTTTGGTTGTCTACCCATAACCTTCCTCTAAAGCAACCTTCTGGCAAGCTTGCTCCCAGGTACATTGGTCCTTTTCGTGTCCTCACCCAGATTACCCCAGTAACTTATCGGCTGGCCTTGCCTCCTACCCTTCGGATCCACCCTACTTTCCATGTTTCCCTCCTTAAGCCCTTTCACAGATCCACCCTGTCTAAACCACAACAAAAACCCCCACCGCCCCGAGTAATTGATGGACTCCCTGCTTACACTGTCAAGAAGATCCTGGATTCCCGATGGTCTCGTGGATCCCTGCAATATCTAGTTGATTGGGAAGGCTACAGTCCAGAGGAGCGTTCGTGGGTTCTGGAGAAGGATATTCTGGATCCCAACCTCATCCGGGACTTCCACCTCAACTTCCCTGATCGTCCCTCTAGGGCGCCAGGAGCCGCCCGTAGAGGGGGGGGTAATGTTACAATCCCTGCCTCCTGGCTATGGAAGAGGCAGAAGAAGGCGTAGCCTTACTCCATCAGTTTACCTATCAGTTTTCTTATTCACCACCACACCCCCGTCTCATCCTATACTTAAACACCTGTCTTTTCCTACCTCCTCGCTCAGTACTGGTTTTCCTTTCGAGCTTCCTAGTTGCGCTACTCCTTCTTCTGCCTTGTGTCCTTCTTGGTTTTCGGTTTACGGTTTTTTCCCCATTTGACGACGGTTTTTCGGATCACGGCTTGGCTTCGGTACTCACACTCTGTTTTGGATCTCTGGCTTCCCCTGGACTATCGGATTCCTCTATTGTCTACGGTTTCGGATCACGCTTTGGCTTCGGTAACTCATTCCCTTTTGGATCTCTGGCTTCCCCTGGACTCTCGGCTCGTTTCTTCGACTACGGCTTTCTTTGGATCATGGTTAGGCTTTATCAGCTCCTGCAAGTGGGTTCATTCACTGGTTTCGGTTTCTCTTACCGAATCCGTAACATCTGATTGTGCTTCACCTGTCAAAACATTACAAGCTGTTTTGGAGAGATTTGTGCAGGAAATGTATGGAGGTAATCTTAATTTAAGTCTGACATACAGTACTAGAATTAATCAGGAACTTTTAATTATTTAATTATTATTTATTTTATATGTCATCCCATCTTGAAAATCATACCAAAATCACACTAATTATGTGAAAAGTTCATATTCTCTGTTCCAGCTAATGTCTCTAATGTCAGGCTATGTGAACAGTCTTGGTCTCTGACATGAACTGATTATCTCATGAATCCTTTGAAACAGTGCTCCTGTTCCACCTTTTTCAATATATACAGTACATACTAAACCTAGCAATTCATAGCAGGAATGGGCAATGTTGGTGAGAGCAAAAGGCACTAATAATCTGTTTACAACAGTGGCATAGGACTCAAATACACAGTATAGATACTAACATAGAAAATGAATAAACTATCAATACTCACTTAGGGCACAAATACACATTATAGATACTCACATACACATGATCAATACTGACATATTGGTTCAACCAGCTCTTTAATTACTCAATTGACCTTGCTACATCACATACTACCTACTTCCTGCAACTCACTTTTATTACTAAGGATTTCAGAGAACAAAATTTGTAGAATCAAAAACTGTTGTTTACCCTTCTGTAAACTTTGCAATTAATTCACTGCCAAAGTAGCTGTGTCCTAAAGTAATTGTTTTTATTCTTGCTTTTCAAACTGAAAAGCAGTTTAAAATGTTTTAACACTTTAACAATTCAAAAATGTCCTACCATTTTCCTGAAAAAATAAAAATGAAATGCAAACATAATTTGAAACAAATGTATTTTTGCAGCTAGTGGGTTAAATGTTTAAAGAACCAAATACAGTACTTTGAAGTTATCACAAATAAAATAATGCTGTACATTTTATAAATGATTTTGTTTTCAGGTGGAGGTGATACTTTGTCTATTGAAGCAAACGGGATCCAATTACAAGATAATGCATCTGTATGTGACCTACATGACCAGTATTAATGACTTATGATCCAGTATACAGTATGTTGCAAACTTGTTTAATGTAAAGATGACACAAAGCTGGCTAAATGACACTTGACATCTAGTTAAAGTGTGTAAACTATTCACAATCTAAACAGATGGTAATCATGTAACGAAATCCAAATTGTTACAATGTCTTCAAAGCTAAATCAATTGGGGATTGCTGAAGCCATACAAACTACATTTTATTTAGAAAAACACTTAAAACACTGTGAATTCTTAGAGGTGAAAAATTGTTGATACTTGATTGCCAAATTGTAAAGTCATGGGACTTTATCTGGTGACACAAGAGGACTGGATTTAAGAATAGACAGGATAGAAATTATTTATATTTTTTGTAATTCTGATCAGTTCATTAGAGCACATAGTCCCCCACACTTATTTTAAATTTATTCTTTGAATATATGTTACTTAATTATATAACTTAACCACATGAATCTCTAGCCTAACGGATGATTTAACCTGAACTGAAAAAAATAATGACCATATCATTTGTCATACATGAACTAGTACATGGTGTAAAATGTTATCCTTGAGCACCATATAAAATTCATAAGGTGGACTTTTTAATAGTGCCTGAGATCTGAAAAAAAGACAATGAAGAGGCACTTTCAAAAAACCTATTAGAAACCTATTTAAGAGTCTTATGGCACAAGACGAACTTCAAAAACCTTAACACTGTCAATGAATGAAACATACTGTACTTAAACACCTGTCTTTTCGTACCTCCTCGCTCAGTATTGGTTTTTCTTTCGAGCTTCCTAGTTGCGCTACTCCTTCTTCTTTCTTTGTGTCATTCTCGGTTTTCGGATTACGGTTTTTCCCCCTTTTGACTACGATTTTTCGGATCACGGCTTGGCTTCGGTACTCACGCTCTGTTTTGTATCTCTGGCTTCCCCTGGACTCGGATTGCTCTATTGTCTACGGTTTCGGATCACGATTTGGCTTCGGTAACTCGTTCCCTATTTGGATCTTTGGCTTCCCCCGGACTCTCGGCTCGTTTCGTCGACTACGGCTTTCTTTGGATCACGGCTAGGCTTTATCAGCTCCTGCAAGTGGGTTCATTCACTGGTTTCGGTTTCTCTTACCGAATCCGTAACAATTGCTTCATGTTCACTCTAGGCTTTGACATGATGTCAGTGATTTGTGCTGCTATGCCCTTTTAGATTGAAAATCATCGGAGTGAAAGATCAGAATGAAAAATTTATTTAGGAAAATGTAGTAATTTATTTAGGAGCATAGATGCCAAAGTATAACACAGTCCTTTCTCAACTTTCTTCTTTTAAGGAACGACATTAAAAAATAAGTGTTTTCTTCACCATAGTCTCCATGTGTTGTTGGTAACTTCTGATGTTTTGGTCTCTAATTTGTTACATTCCATCTTTTAAACTGACTAAACAGCTTCCCTTAACCCTATTTCTACTTTAGCAATCAAAATACTGTTTCATAGTGCTGAGTTGTTTATCCAACTTATTTTGTTACATTTACACATTTTTTTTCTTTCAAAATCGAGTGTCACTCTCTTCCAGCAAGGTGAATCAGAGGAAGAGGATGTCTATACATCAATGTCAAATCCAAAGAACAGCCAGCAGAAGGAAATCAACATGGTAACCTTTGACCTCTGCTAGCATTGCTCAATTACTATGCTTAAACTGATCATAAGAAATTAGCTGCTCCTACGGAAAAATGCATTGGTGATTGAAGGTAGAGTGAAATATTACCCAAAATAATAAAATAAATCAAATATATTGAAGTTTGTAGAACATTATTTATTTGAAATACAAAACTTTTTCTTATTTGACGCCACTATATTTCACTAACATACTGTAAATATTTTGGCCTCAGGAAGAGGTTATACTATACAGTAGGTGAGAGATGGGCAGCCCTGGTCCAGGCATGTTCTTTTTTCTCAGACCTTAATGATGTGAATAAACCAATTGATTGGCTACGAAGGTCAATCAACTGTTATTAATCAAGAATTCATAAAAAAGAGTCTCTAAACTTGCAGAATACTGGCTTTCATACCCCTGTTATTTTAGATACCATTTTATTGCAAAACCATGAAAAATTCAGACTGAGAATTGTTAATCTGTTAATGCGTGTATTCATCTGTTTAAATTCTATGTAACAAGTCTCTTTCCTATAACTAGTTATCCTCATTGCTTGATTATATCAAGTACCCACCAGAATGTGTTTGAAGTGTGGTCAATGGAGTTCTTGGACTCTGCTCAACAACGATTAATGAAACAGATGAAGTAAAGTTTATGTGCAACTGATAAATCCTCCCCACTTTTTTTTGCTGGTTTGCCTGATCAGTGTACTTAAAACCTTATTTTCCCATATACTGTATAATTCTCTCTTTTATATTAACATGGAGTCCAGTCACAATGCTACATGTAGCTATGCTACAGTGACCTTGAAGAAGAAAACTCCACTTTCATCAAAGAATTTGGTAAAAAAAAACACACTTTTGTTTAATTCCATTTAATTTCCATTCTGTGTATATCACATATGGATGTTACTTAAGAGTAAAAGATTAGTATATTCCAACTGAGATTATTGTTTTTTTAAAGTTACTTTAGAATATGTAAGGGTTAATTCCATGCTGAAAAACAGAAACAAGAAACACAAAATGTTGGCAGTTCTTCTTTACACCTGAAACATTGTGTTTCTACATTAGAATATGTTCAAATAATGTGTCTGAAAAGTATCATTTTAAATAAATAACTTGCCTTTAAGTTTATTTTTTCAATTACATTCTAGACACTTCTTTTCACTACCTCACTAGAAGGATTCTTTTTAGTGGTTTGGTATCTTGACAAAGCAAGGTTTTACATTGGTAAAGGCTGTCTTGAAACTAGGGCTGTGTAGGAAATTTATAAAGTTTTGATCTGTATTTTTTTTTACTGACTAAACAGCTTCCCTTAATCCTCTTTCTAATTTAGCAATCAAAATACTGTTTTGTAGTGCTGAGTTGTTTATCCCACTCATTTTGTTACATGTACACTTGTATTTCTTTCAAACTTGAGTGCCACTCTCTTCTAGCATGGTGAATCAGAAGAAGAAGATATCTATACATCAATGTCAAATCCAAAGAACAGCCAGCAGCAGGAAATCAACACGGTAAGCTTTGACCTCTGCTGGCATTGCTGATAATCAGCTATAGCAAAATGCACTGGATGATTGAAGATGGAGGAAAAAGAACAAAATAATAAAATAAATAATTGGTTTGAAGATTGAAGAATATTATTTGAAGAGCTTTCTCTTATTTGAAGTGTATTTTGTCTAGCCAGAATACAGTGTTATGGCCTCAGGAAATGATTATACTACAGTCAAAGATGGGAAGGCCTGGTCCAGGAATGTTGTGTTTGTTTCTTGTTTTTCTTTCTTCTCTGATTATTATGTAATTACACATTTAGCCAAACTAAATGGCTCAAAAGCTCTATGATTCAAATCAAGTGCTAATTAAAGGAATCTCTAAACCTGTGGACCCTGGCAGTAGGCTTGCTATCCTCTGTTACCTCTGTTACCATTTTTTAATTGCGACCCCATGAATAGTTCACACACTGAGATTTGTTACTGTAAATTCTTCACAATGAGTGGCCTAACTATAAATGTTAGCGTCATTGCTTGTTTGTATCTTTTGTTCAGTTCAGATGTAATCTAACTATGCTCAAGTGCAGCTTTCATTTACATTGTGGTCTTAAATATTGTCACATAAATTAATTTCTATAGGGAACATTATATCAAAGATATTTACAAATCAAAGTTCTACAAACTGCAAAAAAATCGAACAATCCAAATCTACAATAACTTTCTGCTTAATGCATCTCACTGAATGTATTACATAATCAGAAACATATGCACCCTAGATGGGAAACCAGCCCATTGCAGGGCACACACACAGTGCCTTTGGACTGTGGGAAGAAACCGGAGCACCCAGATGAAACCCATGTGAACACAGGGAGAATATACAGTATATACTCCACGGACATAGCACCCCAGGAATTGAACCCAGGGTCCTAGTCCTAACCGCTGTGACACCATACTTCCCAGACTACAAATATAATCTATAAAAAATAAATGAGCTCCTTTATTGAATAACTTTCCACCCCTCCAAAAAAACCTTCTCAGACAGACGCATGATTTAGTTCTAGCTGCTGCTTTTATTTTTTCACTTTGTTTTATACCAGCTATATTGTGTGTCTGACTCCTCTCCTCCTCCAGCTTTTGGTTCTAATCGCTACACCAAGGACAATTTTCTCACTCTTTATTCTCCCTTTGAGAGCTCAGATCCTGTCATGGCAATCTATGGAAAAGTGAAAAACCAGGGCAAATGTCCACCACTGTTGCAAGATTCGGTAAAGGTTAGCTTGTGTTTATTTTAATTGAGCCATCCTCACAATTCATACACAGAGAACAGATCTCCAGTACCAGACACTAGTAGGTATGTTCAAGAAACCTCGGGAGGGGTTCATTGCTTTCTTCTCAGGAGAGACATCCTTAAGCATCAAACAAATAATGATTAATCATTTGAAACTGTAGTTTATCCAGTGTTGAAAAATACAGAACTGAAAATGCTTTCTTAGCAATCAATGTCTTCTTCCACCTCCTAGTTTTAATACATTGACTTAAAATAAATAATTATTATGATGATGGAAGGATTTGCTTTTTCCTGAAGCAATTTAGAGTGAAGACTTGCTCAAGAGTACATCAGATGTGACCCACATATTTGATTCTGAAATCTCCAAGCATAGACACAACAGCTTTAACATTGTCTCCTTTAAAAATGTTCTTTAGCAATGTAAAACTCAGAAATAACTATTTTATATACACATGCTCTCCCACTTTCTTTTCTAATTTTGTTTTGTTGAGAGGTTTTCTTCCATTTTCTGTGACACAACTGTCTCATTTTCAGGCCTCTGTTAACAACACCTGACCTACACCGATGTTAGAAATAAACACAGCTGCATCGAGACTTTAAGAAGAAGTGTCCAGGACAACTCTAACCAATGCACACCCTGCTGTCAGATTCTGCTGTCCAATTCTCAAACATCAAACAGGACCCTGAGCTTAATCTGACTGAAATGAAGAGCAATTATATCTTTCAGTTGTGTGAATCAGAAGCCCATGTATTTCTTCCCGTAGTATTGATTTTTGTAAATACCTATTCTGAAAGAAAATAGTTATGAGTATTATAATTACTTGATTCAGCAAGAGACACCATACTGTACATGTCTAGTGGAACAACTGTGTTTCACAATGTCTCCTTTCTCAAGAGTCCCAGCAGTAACAAAATGTACAGGCAATGAGCATAAGTTGTCAATGCACTGTATATTTTCTGATTGTGTTCTAATTTCTAGTAACCCAGGGAAGCCCATTTCACTTCCTGCATGGCCTGAAAGTATAAAAAATGTGCATTAAAGGAATTAATGTCTAAAGGAATTTATTGTCTGAAATAAAGTATTTGGTTATCCCTTCCAAATTCAGAACTTCATTCGCATATTACATGCATTTTCTTGTGTTAAACTTACCAGCAGCAATGTCATCTCATATCCTCAACTTAAACCTTCAAGTCATTACTTGAAAGCCAAAGATGTGCTTGGGTCTTATCAGAAAGCTCTGATTTTTATAAATGAAAAGACCTCCACTATTAGTTAATGTTATTTTGGTTCTCATTATGGTTATTTAAATTTGGAAACAGATTTTCTAAAAAGAAATGTTGTCATAATATGGTAATGTGATTTGGAGGCATGCTGTCCAATCTCAAACCAAGAGTCTTTTCTAGGAAGGTAATTTGTTACAGAGGCTATTTAACCCATACTGTATACAGGTACAGTATCTCTCTAATGGCTAATGTTCTGATTTTATTAATTTGTCATTTCAAAGAAGCAATGATACGAGATTCAGCATCATGACTGGGTATATTGTTCTGGACTCCTACAACTGTTTGTGTAAAAATGCCTCCTGTTCACAGTTTTGAAATCACTTCCTTTAATTTGTAATGGTGTCTTCTGTTGATTGCACTAATACATTTGGGTTGACTTTGTCAATATAACTGACAATATGGAACATGATTTTTGGTGTCAGCAAAGTAAGACTAGACAGTACTGTATGTTCAAGTTACCAAGTATTTTTATAGGCCATGTTCATACTTTGTTAATGGAGTGTATTTGTTCTAGATAATCTAGATAAAGGAACATCTCTTACTTCAGCAGAAATAATTAATGACCACACTGTGCTTGAGCCAAAATTAAGAATATAGAGGGTGATCATTTATCACAGACTGGCTATTGAACCTTATTTGCAAAATATTATAATCACATAGTTTGTCCATTTGAAAAGTTTGTCCATTATTTTAAAAGTAATACCAGGTTGTATCCTATGCTTTGTCTATAGCAAAAAAACACTTGTTCATTTGTCTTTTTGGGGATTTGTTATTGTAACTCCCTGCTTGCTGGAGTATCTAAAGCTGCACTTCTCATGTTACAACATGATCAGGATCTGGCAGCTAGACTCCAAATTAAATTACATACAGTATAAGTGACCACATCAGTCCTGTCTTGGAGTCCTTGCACTGATTTCCTATCAGGTCTTGGGTTTATTATAAAATCCTTCAGTTTATGTTCTAGGCAGTAATTGACATAACTTCACAGTATCCTGGTCATGCATTATCATTTTAGTCCCATGTGACCTTTACTTAGCTGAATCTGTTTTATTATGTGTTCCCACTGTTTGTGTGCATCATTGAGAACTAATCCTGGTCCTGTAGGACACATTTGACTGATACTTTGTGTTTCAAATGGGCTCTTAACCACTGTAACCAACCTGCTTGGTTGTTTAGACTTTTTATGCACTTAAAAACAGGTCTTAGTTTCCAACATAGATACTATTTATAGTTCCAATAACTTCACAATGACAAGAGTCAAAAACAAAAGGGAAAAAAGCCTAAAATTGAAAGCTGAAATTAGACTATTATTAAAAACATGTCCGGAGGAAAAACCAAAGCATTTTTTGGGATCCATAAGCAACAGGTTTCAGTTTCAGTGGTTTGCCGTCTGCAAGTAAGAGGGCCTTTTGCTGATGTACCATAAAGCTCTGGAACACCACTGTATACGAAGTCAGGGATTCAGCCACTTTGGGTGCTTGTGTTTTAAGTCTAGATTAAAATCACACTTTTTGGTATCGTTTTTGACATTCACATTTCAAGAAATAAAGCTGTTTTTTCCTGGTACTGTCACCTCTTTATAGTTGATATATAGCTTTATTTAGCTGATAGTTTCATAAAGATCCACATGTAGTACTTTAGAAAACATTCTTTATTGTTAATCATTTTCTGTGAATCTCATTTTATAAGAAGTATTCTACACAAACCAGGCCAATGGACTCACAATCAAGAAACCAGTTAATTATTTTGTCCCTTTTAATGTAGTATTAAAATCTACAGTTGTGGTTGCAGAAAGAAGCGGTTTTACTGTTTTAACATGAGGAGTGAACATAGCTACTAAGGCAGTAACAATGGCAGAAAGTTCTCTAGTTTCATTACTTTATTTAAGTGAAGTATTGGGGTTGAGTCAAGAGTAGTTGTTAATTTTTAGTTATTTTTCTATATTCAGCTTCTCAGTTTTATATTCCTTTAACAAATATTCTAATGCTGTATACTGTATATACCTGTATAGTAAATGTCTTCAGCATTGTACTTCAAAGGTTTGCCTTTCCCAATATATATCCTTATCCTTGAGACAATGGTTCAGAGATGAAAGATGTCTTGGTGTTGGTACAATGCAAGGGAGAAGATAACAACATTGATTTATTTTTTAATAAAATACTAATGGCAATGTAATGGGAATTTCAGGTTTTGCCTCTATGGGGTACTAAGGATTTTGCTAGCACTATTAGATCGATTCTCATTTTCTTGTCCAAACTGAAGTAGAAGCTCTAATGAGAAACACTTGTCATATGTTTGTTGTAATGCCAACTGTAATGCCTTCATATTATAGCTAAGGTACTGTAAGCAGAACCTCACTAAGAATACTGACATGTTTTATGGGTATTTACAAATACAGTAGATACCTTCAATCATTGGTGTCAATTCCTTGCTCCAGTAGTTCCTGAACTATAACAACTTTATAAAACACTGATACTTCAGTTCCACCACCACAACGTACATTGTACAATGCCTGAAAATAACACAGAAATACTTTACAGTGGATAAACACTGCTTACCAATAATGATGTGTGTGTTTCATATTTAAAATTAGAAGCTGCTGTTCTTTTGCCAAATAAGAAGATATTCCTTGATTTATCAATATTTGCATATATTGCAACTTTTTATGGTATATAAATATGGTTCATATGGTTTTATGGTTTATAAACTTAAATATTTGCTTTATTGTAGTCAGTAGAGTAGACTAGAGTACATAAGAATTGCAGAGAAGTGCGGATTTTAAAGAATCACTTTTGCATCTCAAAATAACACTTCAGATATTGAAAAAGTTGGAAAGCCTTTGCATGTTTTTTAAAAATGTGTAGAGATCAGTACTTTGTCAGATAACACTTTTTTCCTGTTTATAAAGGCCACTATATTACAAGAAAACAGTTGTCAGTGGTTTGTAGCAGATAAAAAAAGACTAGTATCTTTGTTATTGAAGCAATTAAAGCACACAAGAACCTGTACTTGGAGGCATTTAAAATGACAGTGCATTTCAATAATAAAAATGATATTTGTAACAATATCCAGTGCTCACAGTTTATTTTAAACCAGTTGTTTGCTGTCGCTCTGAGTTATGAGTATGTTTACTGTGTCCTGGTAAATATTCTAATATTCAGTACACAATGTGCACATTCACATTGCCATTGCATCGCATAATGATCATGATGATAATGATTAGACACATGGAAACATGACAATTGCTCTCCTTATGTTGCATGCTGTCCATAAGGAGATCCATAAGTACAGTACATGTACTGGGACCCCTTTTCTCTTTCTATTTCTACTCTTCTCTGTTCTCTCATATATCATGACAATTTATTTTAAATTTTTCAACCACCAATTATTTGTTTTCTCTCTGTATGATCTAGAATTGCCTCTGTGTTTCTCACAACTCAGCTCATAGACACGAACCCCGAAACCTCACACCAGTAGAATGGGCAGAGTGGTTGCTCTGTGACTAAGGATCTTGCTTCTGTAGCTGGAAGGTTGCTGGTTCAAATCCCATGGCTGGCAGAGGAATCCTACTCTGTTGGGCACCTGAGCAAGGCCCTTAACCCCAACTGCTCCAGGGGTGTTGTACAATGGCTGACCCTGTGCTCTAACCCCAAGCTTCTCTCCCTGTCTGTGTGTCTGTGTCTCATGGAGTGCAAGTTGGGGTATGTGAAAAGATTAATTCCTAATGCAAGAAATTGTACATGGCTAATAAAGTGATCTGATCTGAAGAAGTTTGGATAGACTCCTCTGGCCTGCCCACCTTCAAAACATCACAGTTCAAGCAGACCCATTCTGGAAGTTCAGCACTGACACCTTTGGCTGACTAGTCAAACCCTGATTGTGTACCACAGTTTGGGACATCCCAGTCACAGTCAGCTAGTGACATTACCCAGGACTGTAGAGTTGTAGAACCCATAATGTAGAGTTCTCTCTGTGTATGCCACTCG
Source organism: Lepisosteus oculatus (assembly GCF_040954835.1). NCBI lineage: Eukaryota > Metazoa > Chordata > Actinopteri > Semionotiformes > Lepisosteidae > Lepisosteus > Lepisosteus oculatus. The sequence goes on along the minus strand of NC_090701.1, from coordinate 27,067,108 downwards.
GGAGGCCCCTTTTCCTCACAGTTCAATGCTAATAATGCTCATGTCTATCTTTCCCATCTTAAACCTTATAATTTGTTCACAGATATCTAACTGCCTGTTAGTCACTTCCTCTCTAATGTTCCCACATCACTTCATTATCAACCTTTCAAGATTTTCAAAATATCTTCCCACTTTTTGATCTCCTACTATTTCTCTTGATGCTCTCTTGCTTCTTCTGCTGCCAAAACTCCCTTTTTACCCTTGATCCCTCCTTTTTTCACTCACTGCTATTCTTTTCTAACATGATCCTTTCATATTTTTCTTAATTACATCCATGGGTTATGCCCTTTATACACTAAATACTCCATTCAGCTTCTGGTCCAAGTGCCCTCTGGAATGCAAGACTATAGGGTGATTTGTTGTATTGGTAATCTCTTCTGTCCAACTTATCCAAAATTCACTATTTATTTCTGCCTCCGTTCTTCCATGCAGCCTCTATTCTGCATCTTCCTTCTTTAGCTCCATTTTGCAACTTTGACCAGAACTGATATATTTGTCTTTAACACTTGCTTCATCACTCTCTTTGTTTCTAACACTATCTTATCATTTCCCAATATTTCCCTCTCCAACTCTCCACTTCATCTTAGGTTGGCTGCTTATCTGTTACATCTATGACCTCTTCTGTTTCTTAAAATGTTCATTTTCTTTTCTTGCACTTTCCATAACTCTGTAGTGGTACCTGATATCCAAAATCCAAAAACCCAAAATTCAAAAACCATCCAGCATCTCCTCAAGGCTAGCCCGCTCAGAGTCTATGTTTACACTATGTGATTAATCATTATGATTTCTGAGCTATGAATAGTATTGCTTTCATTACATTTACTGCAGACTGTAGTTGTAGAACCTGGTGATTCTAATCTATCCTGTAACAGTATTAACTGACCTGGTTTATATTACATATCCTTTCAATGATTTACAGTTCATTAATTATTTTCAGTGGAAGTCATCTTGGATTAAAGCATGAGCTAAATAATAACGATCCACTCTTTGTCCTTCATGTTACATTGATTATGATAAATTAATTATGGGTAGTATTTATTATATCATGTTATGGAAGATCTTAATATAATTTTTGGTCAGCTCTTTTTTTACATTGATTTCTTCGTGAATTTCCATACTCCTTATTCTTCCATAACTCTGTGTTCTCCTTAAAGAATAACCAACACTAGCCACATCTGTGACATATTTTCGTATGTGTATCTGAAGTTTGTCTGCTGCCCCTGTTACACCCCCACTGCAGTCAATGCTGCAGCCTACACTGCTAGTGTGTAGAGGATGTCAGTAGAACAGCAGAGCTTCAGGCCTCACATCCTACTCTGTATTTTTATGCTTAACATCTATTTTTACACATTGACATGCACTAAGAGTAAAAACACATAAAGGAGCTAAATAATGCAATTTAGATGTCTTTTTTCATAATACCATCATGTCACAGTGGGTTTAAAAACAGTCCTGTTTCCCCCATCAAAAATCACACGATGCTTTTAAGAGTGCTGAAGAAATCAGTTTCTTCTAGCTTCCCTGAGCTGCCAGTCGAGCCCCCGTGGCTGATGTGCTTAGCCAGCTAATGAGGTAATATAAACTTTAAACAATAAACTTGATAATTAATTTAATATGTTATATATGTTGTGTATTTACTGAATATGGTGTTTGGTCTTGGGAGTCGCTTTCTGTGAGAAGAGAAGAAGAATAAAAGACATGCTTGTTCAAATTGGCACCAGAAAATTCAATTAGAAGATTCTTCAGGGTCCTTTGCAGATAAGCTACCATCTAGTCCTGGATATTTGTGTTTTTAGAAGTAGCCATGTAGTGAGACCAATGCAAAATACTGTATTATCATGAGAAAACAAAGCCTCACGTGCAGATGAGGTTGGGGAGCCCTGTGAAACTTTGAAGGCAGTCATGATGTTTGTAGACCCATGATACTGGTAGGGACTTTGGAGCTCTGCAGGCTGCAAGCTCAGACATGCTTTAATATACTGTACTGCAGCCAGGATATACAGTAGTAGACTTCCTGAAACTGAGAATGAGACAGAGGCAGAGAAGAGACGTTTACTGTCCTGCATGTTGTATAACTGGTCTGTGAATGCACTGGTCACTATGGGAGATACAAAGAACCTATTACCAGGGAAACATATCCTAGCACCCTTAAAAGTGATAGGTGGTGTAGTCAGCTATATTTTTGCTTCAGTTTGAGGTCTCAATCCATATACCGTGACAGGAGCTTATGAGATAGAAGTCCATCTCCCAGCCCAGCTAGTTAGTCCTCTAACAGTTCTTTTTTCAAGGGAGGAAAATATATATATATAAAACCTGTTGCACCCACACCATCCCACTTGTTTGTTGTGGTTGTCTGACAATGCAGATCAGGTAACCATCCAGGTTATATTTGACCATGAATCACCTTTTGTCACTAGTAAAAAAACAAGAGTCATTTTAACCTGTTTTTAACGAGGCAGATCAATTGCATTTTTCAACGTGTTTGTAAAATATCAGTTGGATTTATCCAGTAAAGTCACCTACCAATCAGTGTTTCTCAGGGTGGCTGCATCAGTGACCTGCCCCACTGTATCTCTTCAGTCTGGTACTAGAGACAAAGAAACATCTTTCTTGCTCTGGAAAAACTGTCGACTCTTAGACTCTTCTCAAAGTCATTTAGGAGGAAATAAACTTAAAAGAAAAAGTAAAATAGTCATTCAAATACAGTATACAGTTCATAAAGCAATATGATATGACCATAAATGAAACACTAAATCTGAGCTAAAATTATAGGATAATTGATCCTGATTATCAAAGTATGGTCTATAAAGAAAAGAAATAGAGAAAGATTTAGGCACACAGTGTGACTACAACCTGGACAGGATGCTAGTCCATCATAAGGCACATTCACAGAAGCTAAATTTAGAAAAAACAATCTAACCAATCCAACATGTCTTTGGAAGGTGGAAGAAAATCCACAGCAGCTGTCAAATTCGCACATGCGCATGGAGAGAACATGCAAACTCCACACAGACAGCTCCCCAGACTGTAATTAAACTCATGACCCAAGGTATGTGAGACAGCAGCGTTACCCTCCCCACAACTATTCTAAGTTTCATCTATAGAAAAAAGGGTTATGTGGGCTAAATTAATCATAAAGTACTAAGTGTAGTTTCCTATTTTAATCTGTATGTTCAGACAAGATCTTCTGTTTGACAGTAAACTCAGACCACAGACCACATACAGTAGCACAGCTGTACACGATGTTATGTGTACCAACTGTTAAAATTAACCGTTAATGCTGATTTTACAAAGCTGAGTACAAAAGGGCTAAAAAACACATTGACATTTCTTGTGCTGTTTTTACACAATGTCAAAAAAAGGTCAGTTTTAACGCAGTTAGAAATAAAAAGAACAAACAAAAAAAAAGAAAAAAAAACAATCTAATCAAGCCGTTCTGTGATGTACTGTAGCCACTATCTTGGCTGAAAATGTAAAGTAGTTTTCAGCTGGTGTGAATAAGTCTTTGGCATTTGGAGGGAGTGAGCTTACACTTGAGGGAATAAACAGTCAGGATAGGTTATTCATGGAATTAGCCAGTTGTGGTTAGTTAAGACGCTTATTAGACCAGCTGGGAAGTAAAGGCTTTCAGTCTGTGTTTAAGGTCCAGCATGAAAGCAGAGCATGTGAGATACTTGAGAAGATACAACTTTAGCTTTACTAAGGGGTGTTACAAGTTCTGTACTCTTAGGCTTGTGGTAGATCATTTACTAGGCCCAAAGGAGGTGAAATACACTACTAAAGAACAGGCTTGACTTGTTGGGCCAGGGCTAATGGAGGTGTTAGCAGCTGGAAGAGTAGGGAAATGCCTGGCAAGGTACTGCAGCAGTATATCTTTCTCCCCACTTCTGAGAAGGAGTCTAGACAGCATGTGTAGATTCCTGAGTGCTCCCGGTGATGTAACCTCTGCAGACAGATGGGTACAGAAACAGACAAGACTCTAAAGAGTAAGAGAAGAAATCACAATCCATCAACTGACTATGTGAGAGACAGGTGTTGGACAGAAAGATGTCCCTGGACAAACAAGCTAAATCTGAAAACTTAATTTTAATAAACATTGTGTATTTTACGTTAGAGCTGTGAGAAAAACATTAGTGTAAACTTGATTTGAAAGCATCCTTAAAGTCAAACGAGACAATTAAATCCATCAACTCAATCAAACCCATCCATCAACAAAGGGGCTGAGCATCATTTCTCTTTGCAGTGGCTGTGCCCTCCTGCGCTAATGTCTCTCTGTTCCAGGTTGTCAGGGATGTCGGAAAGGATGAACCGTGGAATGACAGGAGACCGAAAAGACCCTTTGCGCAGCAGTGAGATGGGGGTTAGCCTGGGATCAGCTGTTCAGGAAATACCGTATAGAAACCTATGCCCTCAGGTCGCGGACGTGGGGCGACCTGGTGCTAGGCAGGTTTCAGGACATCCGAACGTCAATGCTGAGCGAGTAGCAGAGCAGAAGCAGGAAATAAATAGGGTACACAAAAAGACACACCACAAGAATAATTACAGGGAACTACAGTAGGAACAGGAGGAAAGTAGAGCACCCTCTAGGTGTACTGGGCTTGACACAGGTCCAGTGTGTGTGAGGGAGTGGTCAGAAATTTGCGCACAGTCCCCAATTCTTCCAGGACAGTATGGTCTAAAAGAGGTCAGCAGGACTTATGACAGCTTGGAAACTGAAAAGTGTAATACAAAACATAAAAATAAAAACAGGCAGCACTTGTGGATTCAGTCTGGTGATCTTGTTCTCTTGTGTTTTTGTCATCAATTTAAAATCTAAACCATAGGGATCTGACTATTTCCTGTTATTTCAACAGTCTCTCTATGAGTTTATGTTGATATGAAAAAAATGTATTTATCCTCTGACGAGCACATTGTTTGCAGCACATTTGGGTGAAAGGTGTCAATCTGAGCCATCCCCTGCAATACTGCAGCACTAGTATTCATTGGTTAAAACAATACTGCAATTTGTTGGTTGCCCTGTAATCATGTTTTTTTTTACGTTTATTCATTTACCATTAAGCTACAGTAAGGTTATTAAGAGAATAAAATAAAAATGGAAGATTTTATGAGCAAATGTGACTTGTCTTTAATTCAGCATGACCTTCTCAATGCATATTCCATTTCGAGAGAATGAAAAACAACAGCTTGCCCTGGTTTTACATTTCCATTAGAGACACTGAGATTCTAATTTTTCAAAGGCTCAATTTTAACACAGGACAGCAGCAACCTTATCCGCTTGTACACATTCAAGTCTCTTTGCATAGATTATATTTTGAATTTTAAATTTAAATGCCTGGTAATGAACCCCTCCTTGTATCTTATTTGCACAATAAAGGTGTTTCCATACTTATCCATGAGGGAATGTCTGTCCCCTCCTACTTTGAAAAATACTAGATGCAGCAAAGGCTTTTAGATGTTAATGTGAGAACACTCATTCAAGGATTGAACAATTCCAGATCACTCAGATGACATTTTGTACCTCCAGAAACCTTATTTATGTATCTCTTGCAGAAAATGCCCAGCCATCTGCATTGGGGAAACAGGAAGGAGACTCTGAGACCACTTCAGAGAACATGTTAAGGCTGTGAAGATCAAAGATTTCTCCAAGCCCATAGTTTCTCATTTCACCTCTGACGGCCATGATCATACTGATCTCTTCATTTGCATTCTCAAAGAAAGGTTTCTTAACTCCCATAGCAGAAAAACATCAGAAACCACAAAGACTTTTCTCTGTGGCGGCGCCCACGCAGGCAGCAGCCCAGCGAGCTCTCTTAAATTGATCTTTTTATCATTGTTTTTTTCTTCGTTATTTCTATTGTTACTGTTCTTAGTCCTCAGTTTCCCTCTCCACAATGTTCACGTACGTAACTTATGATCCTCAAACACTTTTAGACATCGGAACAAGATTCGCAGGACTATCACTTAGTGTGGAAGATCTGGACTGCATCAGCTCGCACAGACTTCTCCGACAAGACCTGGAAACCATAGTATCACCTGAACAAGGCAACCAAGCCAGGAAACGTCGCAAACGATGTGAACGAAAATGGAAACGCTGTAAACGAGCTGGGCTACAAACAAGACTAAAGACCGAACAGAGCAAACATCCTTTACCAACTATTTTACTCGCCAATGTCCGATCCCTTGACAACAAACTCGATGATCTCAGACTGAGACTCTCCACACAACGAAAAATTAAAGAATGCTGCGCTTTTATTTTTACTGAAACATGCCTAACAGACAGTATTACGGACTCGGCGATACACCTAGACGGGTTTGCTGCCTTCCGTTTGGAAGAACTACAGAGTCCGGTAAAACCAGGGGTGGGGGAGTGTGCACTTTTATTAACAACGCGTGGTGCAACAATGTATCTACCATCACGAAACACTGCTCACCTGCTCTGGAATTTTTAATGATCAAGTGCCGCCGCTTCTATCTGCCGAGGGAATTTACATCTGTTATTATCACCGCCGTCTACATCCCCCCTGACGCTAATGGCAAAGAAGCGCTAGAGGTACTGCACATTGTACTAAACAAACAGGAAAATGCACATCCTGACGCAACCTTTATCGTCGCGGGTGACTTCAATCAAACAAATCTCAAGTCCGTTCTCCCAAAATACCATCAGCATGTCTCCTTCCCAACGAGAGAAGAAAAACGCTCTGGACCATGTTTACAACAAGATTCAGAACGCTTACGCTTACAGACCACATCACTCTGTTTCTCCTCCTGGCATACAGACAGCTGCACAGGCGAGTGAAACCAGTGGTCAGGACAGTGAAAGTGTGGCCTGAAGGAGCTGAATCGGTCCTGCAGGACTGTTTTGAATGCACTGACTGGAGTGTGTTTAAAGAGGCTGCCACACAGGGATCATACACATACATTGACATACAGGAATATGCATCGTCAGTCACTAGCTACATCAAGAAATGTGCTGACAATGTCACACTCACAAAAGAAATAAGAACTTTTCCTAACCAGAAACCATGGATGAACAGTGAGGTTCGCATCCTAATCAAAGCAAGGGATGCAGCATTTAAATCGGGCAATAAATCAGAACTAAGGTCAGCCAGGATCAATCTAAACAATGGAATTAAACATGCAAAAAACACACTCAAACAGGAATTTGAACACTTCACCACTAACGACCTAAGGCACATGTGGGAAGGTATACAGGCCTTCACAGACTACAAGAGGAAGAACATCTGTGCACCTGCCCATGATGCCTCCCTGCCAAACGAGCTCAACACCTTCTATGTTCGGTTTGGAGCCAGTAACACAGAACCAGCCATCAGAGCTGAACCCTCCGCAGCTGACCAGGTGCTCTCACTGTCTGTAGATGAGGTTAGGAGATATCTGCAAAAAGTGAACACAGGCTGCAGAACCTGACGAAATATCCAGTCGCTTCCTCAGAGCCTGCGCCAGTCAACTGGCAGGTGTATTCAGACATTTTCAACATGTCTCTGGTCCAATCCGTAGTCCACACCTGCTTCAAGACAACCACCATCATCCCAATACCGAAGAAAACCACAGTGACATGTCTTAATGACTACCGACCAGTGGCACTAACACCTGTCATCATGAAGTGCTTCGAGAGCCTGGTCATGAAACGTATTAAGGACACCATCCCAAACACACTGGACCTGTACCAATTTGCCTACCGGCTCAACAGATCCACAGATGATGCAATCTCCATTGCCATACACACTGCCGTATCTCATCTGGATAAAAAGAACACATACGCAAGACTACTATTCATCGACTTCAGCTCAGCTTTTAACACTATCACTCCAGAGAAACTAGTCAAGAAACTCAGTGCTCTGGGTCTCAACACCACCCTCTGCAACTGGATTCGGGACAGGTTCTAACCCTAACCCTAACCTCAGGCTGTCAGGCTTGGAAACCACACCTCCGGCACACTAACTCTGAACACTGGGGTCCCCCAGGGGTGTGTGCTTAGTTCATTACTCTACTCCCACTACACCCATGACTGTAAGGCCTAACACAACACCAACCCCATCATCAAGTTTGCAGATGACACCACAGTTGTAGGTCTGATCACAGACAATGATGAGAGGGCCTACAGGGAGGAGGTCAATCTCCTTACAACTAGTGTGAAGACAACAACATCACCCTCAACGTCAGCAAAACCAAGGAGCTGATCGTTGATTTCAGGTAAATACAAAACGGCCATGCCCCTATCCACATCAACGAGACTGAAGTAGAAAGGGTCAGTAACTTTAAATTCCTTGGCGTCCATATCACCCAGGACCTCACATGGTCTCTCAATGCCACCTGTCTGATCAAGAAAGTGCAACAGCGCTTGTACTTCCTAAGACAGTTGAAGAAGGCTAAGATATGTCCCCAGATCCTCTCTAACTTTTACAGATGCACTACAGAAAGCACACTGACAGGTTGCATCACGGTGTGGTATGGCAACTACAGTATTGCTGACCGCAAAGCCTTACAGCGGGTGGTGAAAACTGCCCAGTCCATCACTGGGGTTGCCCTCCCATCTATACAGGACATTAATGACAGACGGTGCTTGAGGAAAGCTCTAATCATCATCAAAGACCCCACACATCCCAGCTACTGACTGTATGACCCTCTACCATCTGGAAAATGGTACTGGAGCATTGGGGCTGGACTACCAGACTCAGAGACAGTTTTTACCCCCTCACTATCAAACTATTAAACTCTCAGCCTCTCTCACTCTCACCTCACCTCTCACCTATGATCTGAACCTCACAGTGCCTTCTTTCTTACCAAAGACTCACACATTGAAATCTACCTCTACCTTACACGTCAAAAAAAAAATTCTGTTGATGCATGCTTTTTCACATCTGATCTATCAATCGTCAGAACAACTAACAACGCACACACACGGGTTCAATACACGGGATACATTTATTAATATAACTGTGCAACAAACATATACTAGTCTGCCTGGATACGAGCGGCAGACCTTACGGTGAGGGTTATCAATATACAAGGTGTATAATCTCGAAGAGATGCAAACACGAAGAGATACACAACAGAGAATATATGTCAATATATATCGTTCGGTTACCAAATCGCTAATCAGTGTTATTACCCACTGTTAATCTAAACTTGGAAGTAAATACATTACTCATGAATTAAATTGATAACAACTTGTTTTGAGGTACAATTGAATTCTCGAGACGCAATGTAGAACATGGGGTTTACTTATCCACTGTGTTGGGATTTGGAATTCCCGGCACGAACACCAAACCAGCTGACAGGCTCTGTTGCAGCCTCTGTTGCAGCGGTTGTCCAATGGGCGTTGTGACGGCGTCCTCTGGCTACCGGCCAACCAGTCGAGGTGCAGCTCGGAGTAGGACGGGCGGAGGAATCTAACTGCGGCGCGCAGGGCAGTCGTTGCTCCGAGGGGATCTACCAGCAGTCCGGCTGGCTAGTAGAAAGTCTCTATGCACAGAGTGTGACCGCGAGTCCTCACAAGTCACTCTTTTGCCTGGGAAGAAACTGGTTCGTTCCCGGTCCAGCGCTGCTTCTGAATAAGCTATTCAGGTTGTCGACGAGGGTCCAACTGTAGGCTGCCGTTGATCAAGCGGAGCATTCACGTTGGTAGAATTCTTAGTACGTACGGGTTCCTCGGCCTCGCGCTTAGAACAAAGTCCAAGTCCTTTTGCAGACAACAGCAGTTGTCACGTGATTGTCTCTGAGGATGCGCGAAAATGGCCAAGGAGAGCCCAGAACTGAGCTTGCGCTCCCTTTTTGATCAAGACCCAGATGTGTGCTGATTGGTTGAGAGTTTGGCGGGCATTGGAGACCCACGTGGTATTACCACGCCCTGCCAGTCCCTGATTGGTTGGTCAAGGTGAGATATAAGTCACTTACTCTTGACACTTAGGAATGCAGTCCAGATGTCCATTCGGCACTCCCTAGACTGATAGGCGCCAATAGATGACCATTGATCATGATAGCCAGGCTCAGCTAATTGCATCCCCGTCTGGGAGCTTGTTTCTTATCACAAGAAAACACTCTTAAATCAGCTTGCATGAATTCTTTCTCTGTGGCTGCAACACAGAGATGGAGGGTGAGATGGGGCCTCTTTTAGGAGCATACCAACGCTTAATTCTGTCTTATTAACAAGCATTGCCGCTACATATCCCCCCTTTTTGAAGGTCACGAGGTCCTGAGGCGTTGTTGCCTTCAAAACAAAAACAGAGTTAAGTGATGTCTGTTGTACCCCGGTGGATTCTACCACCCAATATTCACATTACCTCTCGAGAATTTGTTCGGGAAATAGTGTTGGAAAGAACATTGCGTATACAGTGCCTTGCGAAAGTATTCGGCCCCCTTGAACTTTTCAACCTTTTGCCACATTTCAGGCTTCAAACATAAAGATATACATTTTTTATTTTATGTGAAGAATCACCAACAAGTGGGACACAATTGTGAAGTGGAACGAAATCTATTGGATTTTTGAAACTTTTTTAACTAATAAAAAAATGAAAAGTGGGGCGTGCAAAATTATTCGGCCCCCTTGCGTTAATACTTTGTAGAGCCACCTTTTGCTGCGATTACAGCTGCAAGTCGCTTGGGGTATGTCTCTATCAGTTTTGCACATCGAGAGACTGAAATTCTTGCCCATTCTTCCTTGCAAAACAGCTCGAGCTCAGTGAGGTTGGATGGAGAGCGTTTGTGAACAGCAGTTTTCAGCTCTTTCCACAGATTCTCGATTGGATTCAGGTCTGGATTTTGACTTGGCCATTCAAACACCTGGATACGTTTATTTGTGAACCATTCCTTTGTAGATTTTGCTGTATGTTTGGGATCATTGTCTTGTTGGAAGATAAATCTCCGTCCCAGTTTCAGGTCTTTTGCAGACTCCAACAGGTTTTCATCCAGAATGGTCCTGTATTTGGCTGCATCCATCTTCCCCTCAATTTTAACCATCTTCCCTGTCCCTGCTGAAGAAAAGCAGGCCCAAACCATGATGCTGCCACCACCACGTTTGACAGTGGGGATGGTGTGTTGAGGGTGATGAGCTGTGTTGCTTTTACGCCAAACATATCGTTTTGCATTGTGGCCAAAAAGTTCGATTTTGGTTTCATCTGACCAGAGCACCTTCTTCCACATGTTTGGGGTGTCTCCCAGGTGGCTTGTGGCAAACTTTAGATGAGACTTTTTATGGATATCTTTGAGAAATGGCTTTCTTCTTGCCACTCTTCCATAAAGGCCAGATTTGTGCAGTGTAAGACTGATTGTTGTCCTATGGACAGACTCTCCCACCTCAGCTGTAGTTCTCTGCAGTTCATCCAGAGTGATCATGGGCCTCTTGGCTGCATCTCTGATCAGTCTTCTCCTTGTCTGAGCTGAAAGTTTAGAGGGACGGCCAGGTCTTGGTAGATTTGCAGTGGTCTGATACTCCTTCCATTTCAAGATGATCGCTTGCACAGTGCTCCTTGGGATGTTTGAAGCTTGGGAAATCTTTTTGTATCCAAATCCAGCTTTAAACTTCTCCACAACAGTATTACGGACCTGCCTGGTGTGTTCCTTGGTCTTCATGATGCTCTCTGCACTTTCAACAGAACCTTGAGACTATCACAGAGCAGGTGCATTTATACAGAGACTTGATTACACACAGGTGGATTCTATTTATCACCATCAGTCATTTAGGACAACATTGGATCATTCAGAGATCCTCGCTGAACTTCTGGAGTGAGTTTGCTGCACTGAAAGTAAAGGGGCCGAATAATTTTGCACGCCCCACTTTTCATTTTTTTATTAGTTAAAAAAGTTTCAAAAATCCAATAGATTTCGTTCCACTTCACAATTGTGTTCCACTTGTTGGTGATTCTTCACATAAAATAAAAAATGTATATCTTTATGTTTGAAGCCTGAAATGTGGCAAAAGGTTGAAAAGTTCAAGGGGGCCGAATACTTTCGCAAGGCACTGTACCTGCTCTCAGTTATAAGGTACATAGAAATGAGGCATCGGGTGTCATCATTAGCCCTAGACCTTAAACTTCCGGCAGTTCACTATCAGTATCGGATAGCTCTGCAGCAGGCAGACATTTGGGCGTGGTTACCTGATTTCGGTGATAAACCATTGCTCCCTTTGTCTCATTCAAACTACCCCGCAAGGCTTTGATACAAGAGAACAGCATCCAACACATTACCCCAGCCATGATCCAGCTACCCAGCAGCAGTGTCAAGATGACCACGTTTACTGTTCCTAGCGCCCCAGAGGATCCACAACGACTGTGCTTGGGACCTACCAGTGTAGTTTTTAAGTTTGTGTCGTTGAGAACAAATTCGACTACCTGTACACCCTCAAGACTTACTGTCTCTTGGATTCTCTCATCCAAGTCAACGCTGTGTCCTCTGAAAGCGTCCACAATCTCGAGTTCCGTTTCATACAGTTCTGACTCCAGGTGATACAGTGCTAAATCGTTGAGATGCACTATAGCTCCTTCAGGAACTTGTAGAAAAACTGTTTGGTTGGGTAGCTGCACTTCGGTAGCTGTATCATGTCTGTCATAGGTTATTGTAACCGTTAACTGTGGTGTGCTGACCAGCCATTTCTTTCCCACCTGCTCAACCTGGGGTTCGTTAACCTCACGTTTGCTCGTCACTGTGGCTTTACACTTTTCAGTGGCAGCCCCCTTTCTGATACCACACAACCTCTGAGTTGTGTCCCTAAGGAATGGCTTACTTGGGCATACCCAGTGGATATCCTTGGTTGATATACACAGTTCCAGGTTTGGAACAAGGTACAAATTCGGATCATCCTCCTGGTAAGCTACGAGCGGTGGGGTGGTCAACTTCACATGCATGTCCCCCCTCCAGAAGCCAACGTTCAATATAGACTTGAGTCTATAGATATCCTTGCTACTCACGATGGGAAGGTTCAACAGGAAACCGATTTCCTTGGCTTCGGGGTTGACATGTATGGGAAAGGCACTGCCTAGACTGTATGCAAGATGTACTTGCAATGGCTGCACCATCTCGGAAGTGGTTGTCTTCAGTACTTCTTCTACTAAGGACAGTGGAACCAAGTAGGTTGGAATCTGTCCCATGGCTAGGCTAGTTACTGTGGCACTAAGCTCCCTAAGCAGATCCTGCATCAGCATTCTGACCTGTTGCACATAAGCATAGTCCCACTGTAACACGTCGACAATCCTGCCCACGGTGTGGAGGGTGTTATTTAACAGTGCTGCATGAAGGTTTACTGCTAAAATTGTGCCCTGTAAGGTTTTCCCTAGGCTTTCCAGCCGCTGCTGCTGTTGATACAGCTTGTCATAAATTTCTGCCATTTCCTTACGTAACCCAGACACCTGCCTTCTCAGGGTGGTCAGGGTGACAGTGTTAGCAGCAAACAGACCAGCTGAAAATAGCGAACCCACAGCGGAGGCCGCAGCAATCAGACCCCCCAAGAACCTTTTGGGGCGGCTGAGGCCTGTCATCTCCTCCTGGGTGACTGTTGCCTTCCTCAGCTGGCGGAGCATGTGTATAGTGTCTAGCTGGGCATGCCATACAGTATCCCCAGCCCACTGCCTACCATGATAGGACACCCTACTGTTCATGCTGACGTGCTTCCGAAACACATCATGTGGGTCCAGCCGTACATACACTCGCTGAGTATATGTTCTGCAATTTGTTAACAACAATCCGGGAGCGTCCTGCAGGACTATGCCGGTAGGAGGACCGGGTTCCACAACTTCAAGGGGCTGTGTCGAGGCGATCCACAGTACTGTCAGGACCAGCCGTGGCAGTTTTAGGATTCCCATTCTGGAACACAGATGAGGCACATGGTACAGTTCCACTATATTTTTGAATATATTTTCCTAGCAGGACCTACACTACAGTACCTAACTACCTGCAACTACAAAGGGGCACCCCCCGCTTTGATCGGGTTTAGACTTTTAACCCTATTGTGTGTCCTCTGGCGCCATTTGAGATGGGCGATACAACCGGAGGTGGTTGCGATGCACCCACTTGTAGACCAGAGATTGCCTTCCCTTTTCAATCCGAATTCGATAAGCTACCGGTGATACCTTATCGACAATCTTGTGGGGTCCTGTCCAACTGGGTAAGAACTTCCGGGCCACCCCTGTGGGTTTGGCAAACTGGAAGTACAGGACCTTGTCTCCTACTTGGAGTTCCTGGTTAACTGCCTTTCGGTCATAGTATGCTTTCCTACCCTCTGCACTCCTTCCCAGATTGTTCTGGGCAAAAGCAAAGGTTGCCTGCAGATTTGCTCGCAGGTCTGACACATACTGATGGGCCGTAGCAGCCCCCGTCGTGCTCAGGTCCTCCACCCCATAGAGACAGTGTAGGGGAAGAGTCATCTTCCGACCTGTCATCATCTCAAAAGGTGGGACCCCCGTAGAGCAATGGGGCGTGGCTCGGATGGCCATCAGAACCAGGGGCAGCTTAATGTCCCAGTCCCTACTGTTGGTGGAGACAAACTTTTTGAGCATACTAACCACCGTTCGGTTTGCCCTTTCTGCCTGGCCCGAGGATTGAGGGTGGTAGGAGATATGCAACTGGGCCTTGACCCCAAGCATATTCCACAGGGTTGCCATTACTGTAGCTGTGAAATGGGTTCCCCGATCCGAGTCCACGGTCAGGGGGAGTCCCCATCGACTGAACACATGGTTCACCAACAGCACTGCAGTTGTCTCTGCCGTGTCGTTGGGTGCTGGGAGGCACTCAATCCATTTTGTGAATGCACACGTAACAGTGAGGAAATATTTGTTCCCTCTGGATGACCTCACCAGCGGCCCCACCCAATCCATTTGTAGATTGGACCAGGGGAATGTCATGCCCTTTTTCTGGAGTGGTGCACGGTGCAAGGGCCGTGATGGTTGGAACTGGCTACACGTCAGACACCCCTTTACATACGCGGCGATGTCTTGGCCCATGTGAGGCCAGAATGCCACCTGCTGGATAGTGTCGTACGTGGCCTTGATTCCCCGGTGACCCCCACAGGGTTCGTCATGAGCGTGTTGGATCATGACCCCCCGATGACAGCGGGGAACTACCCACTTTGGGACACCTTGTGCAACTGGTACAACCCCTTTATAATTTTTAGGTTGTCTTTCACCTCTGCCAGCTCCTTCAGCTCCGGAGACTGGCTCAGCACCTGCTCTGAAAGAGGTTGACGCACTGGGTCAGCAATATGCTGATACATTTGCCCAATTGCTGGGTCCTGTTTCTGCATTTCCGCAAGATCGGTGTTAAAACCCTGTGACCCAAGCACTACAGATTGAGGGTCAGCTCCGACATCCTGTCTAGCCCTGCTTCGGGTGACCGCCTTGACCTCAGCCACGGTTTCTGGGGGTAGCCATTCCTGCTGGAACTGCCAGGGATCACCCTCTAAGGCGCCAGATTTGGCCAGCCGGTCGGCCTCATCATTCCCGTCTTTGTCGGGTCCCTTCACCTGGGAGTGTCCCTTCACCTTCCTCCAGTAAACCATCATTCCAGCCTCGGTCGTGAGCTTGTCACTGGCCAGGAACAACTCTTTGTTCTTTACTTCCTTGCCCCGGGCATTTTTCATGCCGTTACCCTTCCAATACGGAAGATGGGACACGAAGCTATGTCGGGCGTAGTTGGAGTCACTACAGATGACAAATTGTTTAAGGCCATTTGTCAGGGCCTGCTGGAGGGTGATCAGCACCCCAGCTACTTCCGCATACTGACTAGTCTTTGGTCCTAGCTTATAGCGGGTCGGCCCACAGGGAGTATTGTCTTGCCAGACTACACCTACCCCTGCTAGCACCTGCTGTTCGTGGCGAAAAGAGCAACCGTCAACATAGGCCATGGGTAAGCCCTGGCCCACGTTCTCATCGTAGTACCGATGATTGTTCGGTAGCTCAGCAGCGGGTATCATTTCTGGAGCTTCCATGTCAGTGTCACAGCCGTGACACACTTGGCCCAAAGCCAGGCCCTGTCCCAGGTACATTTTCTTGCTCTGTGCATAACGTACCTCTATCTCATAGCCTTGTAGGGCCATCATCCATGCCACAATCCTGCTATTTGACACCCTGCCTGCTTTCAGTCTCTGGCTATGCAGGAATGTCACAGGTTGGTGGCAGGTTTCGATGATGATCTTTTGTCCCCCAACATAACTACGGAAGTGTTCTACCGACCAGACCGTAGACAACAGGGCCTTCTCGCAGTCCAAGAACTTTTGCTCCACTGGGGTCAGGGCTCGACTGGCATACGCCACCACCCTTCGCTCTTGGTCATATTCCTGACTCAGAGCAGCCCCAAGGCAGTGCTCTGAGAACCCTGCTTCAAGGTAGAAGACCTTATTTTTGTCAGGGTAGGCCAAGCACGGCGCACTACCGAGTTTGCACTTCAGCTCCATCACAGCCTGTTCTGGGGAAGGTCCCCACTCAAAGGGCACGTCTTTCTGCAACAGCTTGTGGAGGGGCCTTGCTATTTCAGCGTAATCCTCAATGAACTGCCGGGAATAATTACATACTCCCAGAAAGCTGCGCAGTTCAGACAGGTTAGTGGGCGACTTCATATTCTGGATAGCTTGGACTCTGCTGGACTGTGGCTGTATGCCTTGGGCTCCAACCAACAGTCCCACGTACTCCACTTGGGTCCTACACCACTGTCCCTTAGCCAGAGACAGTTTGGCCCCTGAACGGGAGAGCTGGGTCAACACATGCCTGATCTCGGCCATGTGTTCTTCCCAGGTCTTACTCCGCATCAGAATATCGTCCACATAGACCAGGTTGCCCTTGGCGGCTGCATCACTCATGGCTTTGTGCAGAAATATGTTGAACTCCGCTGGGGAGTTGGAATACCCAAAGGGGCATCGATTCCAGGTGAACTGCCTGTTTCTGAAGGAAAAGGCCAGTTTGTACTGGTCTGTGGGTTCTACCTTAAGGGTCCAGAACCCATTGGCCACATCCACTGTGGTGAAATATTTCGCTGTTGTCACCTTGGCTAACTCCTGATCTAAGTAGATCATTGGCCATCGTGACAAAGGAACCTGTTTATTCAGCTGCCGGTAGTCAATGGTCAGACGCCACTTACCATTGGGTTTCAGCACCGGCCACAGTGGGGAGTTATAAGTGGAGTTACACTCCCTTATGATCTGACGCTCTAGTAGAGCATCCAACGTCTGCTTTATGGACTCGTATGCTGTGAGGGGAATGCGATACTGCCTGACATAGGTTGGGCGGGCGCCATGTCAGTGCGAGCAGGGATTTTGACATCTTGTTTTGCTATGTTCTGCACCAACAGGCAGGTGGCTCGGCCATTCCGTTCCAGTCTGGGGGTACCACAGACTGCTAGGTTCAGTCTGATAAACTGAGCTGATGGTTGGAAGAAAACCATCTCAGCATCCATTCTCTGTCCCTTCTTCAGGACAAGGCGTACCGGAAACCCTGCTGTTGATGCAGGAACGATCAGGTCCGATTCGTTTACTACCTGGCAGGCCTGAGGAATCGTCTGACCTGACCGAATGTTCTCGGGGTTGCCGCTTAGAGAATGGGCATCTGGGTTCACCCGTGTCCACAGCACACTGTTTACTGTGTCCAGCTGGGCGCCCAGTCGAACCAACAGGTCTGCACCAATACAGACCGAATGGGCCAGCTGAGGTGCTACCTGGAAGTAGTGAGCAAACTTCCTTTTTCCGATGGAGATGGAAGCTACACAACTTCCTTTGCTCCAAATGGACCTATGAGGTGGGGGTGCCCACCACAGAACCTGTGACTGCGTCACCAGGGTCACCTGACGGCTTCGCGACAGGTCCTTGAACAGACCTTCACTGATTATGGACTTCTCAGAGCTGAGGCTGAGAATTACATCGTCAACCTGCACTTCTGCCACCTGGACCCCTCCCACCACCATGGGGTGGTAGTCCTGGTCCCCCTGAGGTACCAGGGCGCACAGAAAGGACTCCCATTCATTACCAGACAGGGAGATCCACTCTTCTTCAGGGATGAAAAAGGGGTGTGCTTTACCTGGCGGGTCAAGCAGCTGCTCGGAGCACTGCTCCTGTAGTTGGGAGACCGTGGGAGTGCTGGCCTGGGCAGGACTTCCCTGTAGTTTTGGAAAGCAAGAAGAGACATTTATTTCTCGTCCAGAGGAACCAGGTGGAACCTCCAACTCAGCTATAGTGTTCAGTGGGCACTGTGTGGTCACAGCATAACCACTGAACCCCCCTTTTTGCTGTACGACAGGCTTAGGGTTTTTGACCTGAGCCCACAATTTTCCACGCTGGCAGTCCACCAGAGGCTCCAGCCTGTCAAGCAGGTCTTGGCCAATGAGTAGTGGCTCTGTTTTAAACCTAGAGATGTAAACAGGATGCACCACATTCATTGGCCCGAACCTAAGTGCCACCCACACTCGGTGTGTGATCCTGGCATGATCCTGGGTATAGCTGGAAATATCTATCTTACACGGTTCTACCTTAAGTCTGATGCCTTTTCCTTTCGCTACTCGTTTGAGCTCGCTGAGTAGATCGGCTGACATCAGACTAATTTCAGCCCCAGTGTCAATCAGTGCTTCTCTATCTAAGACGCTTTCAAGAGAAACCTTGATATAAATACGCCTTGCTTTGCCTTTCTGGCTGAGATTCCCTAAGAATTGTTGGAAGCCTGCCTTTCCTTTGACTTCAGGGGCGGGGTCAGCGCCCAACTCAGAGTCACAGCCTTCTTTCAGGCAGGAACCCTCCCACCCAATCAGATAGACTGAGGGAGGGGTTTGGGGTGGATCCCCGCCTCCTCCAGTGAGAAGGGGCGTGGTCCCCCTAAGCTCATTCACGCTTCCGGCATTCGGTGCGGAAGGTTTACCCTGTCCTGGTCTCTCAAGCAGGGCTTGTTCAAGACGGGCCAGGCGGGCTGCAGTCGACTCCCTTCGTCCAGCCTTATGATAGGCTCTGCCTGAGCCCTTGCCTTCCCCGTAGCGCTCACGGCGGCTCTGACGCTTAGTGCGGTCCTGCCTGCCTATTTTGCGCCGGGGCTTATAGGGCTCAGGAACCTCAGCTCCCTCGAGCTGAGGCGAGTCGTCAACCCTGCTGGCTTTAGTGGCGAACACGGCCGTTTTAGCAGGTTTTCGCTCTGAGGAAGCAGAGACTTCAGCTCCCCAGGCTTTTTGAGCCAACCTTCTAATGTCAGCCATTTTCATCGCTTTTGCATCTGTGTGCATCACAATCATTTTCCTGACTGAGGGATGCAGATTAGCAATGAATAAACCTTTGAAATTCACGTTCTCTTCGCAACCCTCTTCATTCCGCCCTGCAAAATAAGTGCACCTAAGCCTCTCATAATAGTCGCGAGGGGCTTCAGCTTTTTCGTGCTTAATATGGTGCGCAGCGGCCACGGCAGCTATGGGATCGATAAAAGCCGAAAATTCTCCGATCATTGCCTGACACAGCTCCTCAAAGCTATTACAGACCTCCGGTCCTTGTCTGGACATCCACTCGTGTACCGCTCGGCTAGTAGTTTTCCTTACTAACAAAGCCTTTTCCTGTTCGGACGCTCCGGGCATAAACTGCAAAGTATGTCTCAGCTCATCGATGTAGGTTTCCACATTATTCCCTGACACTGACGGGTCAAACCTTTCTACATCTTTGGCTAACTGCCTCAGGGAGTGGAGCTTAATTTTTACGGTTTCTCCGCGGGCAGGGGGACGGCCGTGATCAGGAGCAGGGGGTCTCTGCCTGAATTGCATCGCCCTTGCGTCTCGCGCAGGACTCGGCGATCTCCCCCATGCCGATCCGACCACAGACCCTGGCCGGGAGAAACCTCCTCCCGGCGCGCTGGGTGAGCGCTCCGGGCTGCTAGGTGGGCTGGCATGCAAGTGGGATCTAGCCTGTTTTGCTTCCAGTACAAAAGCATCTAACTCCTTTTGCCTTTCCTGGCTGAGTTCATTTAAACTCTCAATTTCTTTTTCTTTTTCTTTCAAGCTCGCTTCCAGGTCTCTCCTAGCTACCTCAGCCGCAGTTTCTCTAGCAGACAGGTCATCTAATTTACCTAAAACTTCCCTGAGTCTGTCTTCACTTTCCTCATTTTTCACTCTCTTTTCTCTGATTATATCCAACAACTCAACTCGCTCCGCCTTATATCTTTCTAGCTTTCCCTGAAGCTTTTGAAACTTTGTCAGCTCGGACAAAGACAGTTCCAGCTGTTTAGCTAGATTTAAGGCAAAACTCGATAGGACCTGAACTGCGTTCACGGACCCTCCTGTGTTAAGCTGGTTCGCTATTTTAGCTACTAAATCTACTTGCAGCTTCTCAATATCATCAAAGTTCAACTTTTCGATACCGCTCCAGTAACCAGGATTGTCGTCGCTAGAAATAGTACTTATAAGCGACTCCACTTCAGACATTTTAGCAGCCATTGTGATTACGTCAGAGAAACGTTAAGAGTATTACTTTTTTTTCTTTTACTAAAATACAGTATGGAATTTAAACACCCGAGCAGATGGATTTCCAATCAGCACACATTACACTAAACGCTAGAAAACAGGGGGATTTCTTTGCACAGTTATCAGCACACCCGGTATTCGCTTATAGAAGCCGCGGCGCTGTGCTGAACTTGAACTCACAGCAATATCAGTTATTCTGTGCGATTGATTCTCATTTCATTCTTAACTCCGCCCACCCAGGGACGCCATTAAATGTAGTGGTTTTGATGGGTTTACTGAGACAATTATTAATTGTAGCAGTAATCACGAGGTTGTTTGTCGGGGCTTTTAGAAAATCAATCGTCAGAACAACTAACAACGCACACACACGGGTTCAATACACGGGATACATTTATTAATATAACTGTGCAACAAACATATACTAGTCTGCCTGGATACGAGCGGCAGACCTTACGGTGAGGGTTATCAATATACAAGGTGTATAATCTCGAAGAGATGCAAACACAAAGAGATACACAACAGAGAATATATGTCAATATATATCGTTCGGTTACCAAATCGCTAATCAGTGTTATTACCCACTGTTACTCTAAACTCGGAAGTAAATACATTACTCATGAATTAAATTGATAACAACTTGTTTTGAGGTACAATTGAATTCTCGAGACGCAATGTAGAACATGGGGTTTACTTATCCACTGTGTTGGGATTTGGAATTCCCGGCACGAACACCAAACCAGCTGACAGGCTCTGTTGCAGCCTCTGTTGCAGCGGTTGTCCAATGGGCGTTGTGACGGCGTCCTCTGGCTACCGGCCAACCAGTCGAGGTGCAGCTCGGAGTAGGACGGGCGGAGGAATCTAACTGCGGCGCGCAGGGCAGTCGTTGCTCCGAGGGGATCTACCAGCAGTCCGGCTGGCTAGTAGAAAGTCTCTATGCACAGAGTGTGACCGCGAGTCCTCACAAGTCACTCTTTTGCCTGGGAAGAAACTGGTTCGTTCCCGGTCCAGCGCTGCTTCTGAATAAGCTATTCAGGTTGTCGACGAGGGTCCAACTGTAGGCTGCCGTTGATCAAGCGGAGCATTCACGTTGGTAGAATTCTTAGTACGTACGGGTTCCTCGGCCTCGCGCTTAGAACAAAGTCCAAGTCCTTTTGCAGACAACAGCAGTTGTCACGTGATTGTCTCTGAGGATGCGCGAAAATGGCCAAGGAGAGCCCAGAACTGAGCTTGCGCTCCCTTTTTGATCAAGACCCAGATGTGTGCTGATTGGTTGAGAGTTTGGCGGGCATTGGAGACCCACGTGGTATTACCACGCCCTGCCAGTCCCTGATTGGTTGGTCAAGGTGAGATATAAGTCACTTACTCTTGACACTTAGGAATGCAGTCCAGATGTCCATTCGGCACTCCCTAGACTGATAGGCGCCAATAGATGACCATTGATCATGATAGTGTAACGCCCTCGCCTGGTGGTGAGGAGGAAGCGCCCCTAGGCGCTCGTAGTACCGCTGGGCATGCTGGGAGTGGTAGCCGGGAAGAGTCTGAGGGTCAGCACGATGACCAGCGGCTGACCCTACCTGTGTAAATAATGTCCTAGTAATTCTAGTGCCCTGTGTAGTCCTGTAAAAGTAGAGTGTGTTGTTAGGTAATTACCACCCTAAATGTGTGTACGTGTTCGTCAGTCTCCTCATGTGTGAGTAGATCCTGTGTTTGGTTTTGGTGTGGTTGTAAAATAAAGCCAGTGCTTGGTTAATCGCGTCTCCACTGTTCTTTAGTTCTGAAAAAGAACCTGCAAACGCTACATTGGTGTGAGAAGTGGGATGAATGAACAACTCGTGGCAGACACTACCCGATTCCATAAAGCGCCGGCTGACGCTGGAAGACGCAGAACCCATCGGCGGCGCACATAGGGAGCCTGAGCAACTCCTGGGTGCGACAGGTGGCCACAGCCCTTACCAGGGCTACCCAGTAGTGGTCCCGCCAGTAGAATTGGGGCGGCCGCCCCGGAGAGAGGATGCCCTCGCTGCCGGAGCCGATCAGCGATTCCCACACCCATCGGCGCGGGTGCGACCAGGTCGCTACGATGGTGAGGCGCCTTGGGAGACCTATGAGGCGCAGTTCCAGCTCGCGGCCCGGACGAATGGCTGGAGCCGGGCGGAGATGGCCGGCCACCTGGCGGCGGCGCTGGAAGGAACGGCCTGCCAGGTGCTCCTGGACGTCCCGGAGGAGGACAGAGGCGACTACACGGCGCTGGCAGCAGCCCTCCAGCTGCGCTTCGGTGTAGAGGAGGCGCCGGACTTGATGCGGGAGAGGCTGGCCCTGCGGCGGCGCCGACCAGGAGAGCGACTGGGCCCGGTCGCCGCGGATGTCATGTTCCTCGCCCGCCGAGGATACCCAACTTTCCCCCGGGAGGCGCAGCGGGAGATGGCTCTCCAGGCCTTTCTCAAGGCCCTCTCGCCCGAGGAGCTGCGGCGCCACGTGCAGCTGGCCGCGCCAACATCGCTGGAGCTGGGCTGAGGTAGTGTTCGGGGTGACTGGCAGCGCCAGCAGACGCAGTGCGCCCTGCCGGCTGACCGAGGCGGCGATGGAGGAATCCAGCGAGGGGGAAGAGGAGCCAGCCCGTGCAGCGACCGCCGCGGAACAGCCCCGCACGCTGATTTGCGACCGCTGCGGGAAAAGAGGACACCGAGCCCGGGTCTGCCGGGCACCCGAACCTCGCTCTCCCCGATCGGCGTCGGGAAACGGGAATGGGGCGGCTCAGCGCGGGGAAGGCCGCCCTTGAACACCTCAACCCCCGCTCCGGAGAGCGCTGTAAAAACCGGCGCCCCTCACGCCACCGTGGGGCGAGTCGGCTGTAGCCGGGGCCTGTACCTCCACTGCCGGATTGAGGACCAACCCTGCCTGGCCCTACTCGACACCGGCTCATCAGTAACCCTACTTCGGCCGGGCGTCCTCCCCGACACCGAGGGCACCAACCCCCCAGGATGGGAGGCCTCCAGCCTGCGGCTGAGGACCGTGACGGGACAGCTCGCTGCAGTCCGGGGGAAACGGGTGCTTGCCTTCCGTCTGGGTGCAACGACGGTGCGCCACCCCTGCTACCTCGCACCCATCCAGGAGGACTGCATTCTGGGGCTGGACCTACTGCAGCGAGTGGGGGCCAGGTTGGACTTGGACCGGCAGGAGTTGGTGTGGCAGGGGGAGCGACTGCACCTGGTGGAGGGCAGGTCCGGCGAAGGCCGAGGGACGCGGGCTTGCCGGAGCCGGGGGAACAAGAGGCAGCGGCGGCGGTGGCGGCGGCGTCAGTCGCCGGGGCAGACCAGGCCTGCGAGTCGGGGAGCGAGCGTGCCAGATCCTGCTCCTGAGTCGGCCGGGGGGCCAGACAAGGCGGCGGCGGGGGCCGAGCGTTGCGTGGAAGCGAAGCGTGCCGTTGAGGACCTCTTCCAGCGGAGCTGCGAGGGCCTCGATCAGGACCAGCAGCAGCGGCTCCAGGAGCTACTCGCCCAGAACGAAGACCTCTTTGCGGCGAGGGATGAGGACTGCACCCGCACTGCCCTGGTCCAACACGAGATCAACACCGGCGACGCTCGGCCCATCCGCATCCCATCAGGACGCCAAGCGGACCGCCGCCGAGGAAAAGATCCGGGAGATGGCCGCAGCGGGGGTGATTGAGCCCTCCGCGAGCCCGTGGTCGGCGCCAGCCGTACTGGTTAAAAAAAAAGACGGCTCGTGGAGGTTCTGCGTCAACTACCGCAAGCTGAACGAGGTCACCCGGAAAGATTCCTACCCCCTGCCGAGGATAGATGACGCCCTGGACTACATCACCGGGTCGACCTGGTTCAGCTCCCTGGACCTCCGCTGCGGCTACTGGCAGGTACCGCTTGCTCCCGATGCTCGCCCGAAGACGGCCTTTTCCATCGGCCAGGGCCTCTGGCAGTTTACTGTCATGCCTTTTGGCCTGTGCAATGCCCCGGCGACGTTCGAGAGGCTGATGGAGAGGGTGCTGGCATCGGTCCCGCGGAACCAGTGTGTGTTATATCTGGACGATCTGCTGGTTCATGCACGGAGTTTCGACCAGGCCTTGACGAACCTCCAGGCGGTGCTGGCCTGCATCCGCCGTGCTGGCCTGAGGCTCAACCCCCGCAAGTGCGAGCTCCTGCGGCGGGAGGTGACCTTCCTGGGACATGTTGTTGGACCGCGAGGGGTGGCTACGGACCCAGGTAAGGTCGCCGCAGTGAGGGGCTGGCCGACTCCACGCACCGTCGCGGAGCTCCGCAGCTTTCTGGGGTTGGCCTCGTACTATCGGAGGTTCGTCCGGGACTTTGCCAGCATCGCCGCCCCGCTGCACCGCCTCACCGACAAGGGCCGCCGTTTTGACTGGGACTCGGGCTGTGAGACTGCCTTTGGCCGGTTGCGTGAAGCTCTGGTGGGGGCCCCCGTGCTGGCCTACCCCGACCCGCGGTTGCCGTATATTCTAGACACCGACGCGAGTGACTCGGGGGTGGGGGCGGTGTTGGCGCAGGAGGGGCCGGATGGGGAGCGCGTAGTGGCTTACTATAGTCGGGCTCTGACTAGGCCTGAGCGGAACTACTGCGTGACCCGTCGCGAGCTGCTGGCGGTGATGGCGGCGGTCCACCATTTCAGGCCGTACCTGTTCGGGACCCGGTTCCGGTTGAGGACCGACCATGCGTCCCTCACCTGGCTGCTCCACTTTAAGGAGCCAGAGGGACAGATGGCGCGATGGATAGAGATCCTGCAGGAGTACGACTTCACTGTCGTGCACCGTGCGGGGTCTCGCCATCTCAATGCCGACGCTCTCTCGCGGCGCCCCTGCGAGGCCGCGGACTGCCATCACTGCGCCCGGCGGGAGCAGCGTGAGGAGGCTGTCCGCACCGTGGCGGGGGTGAGCGCCGCGGCCACAGCCTGGGAGGGGCCGCTGGGGGTGGGCCTGCCAGACCTGGCGCAGCGTCAGGCAGCTGATCCTGACGTGGGCCCGGTGCTCCGCTGGAGGGCAGCAGGAGTGCGGCCTACACGAGAGGAGCTCGCCCCGCACCCGAAGTCCGTCAAGGCCCTCTGCGCCCTGTGGGAGGCCTTGGAGGTAAAGGACGGGGTGCTGCGCCGGGGGTGGCGGGTACCCTCCAGTGGCGAGGTACGGTGGCAGCTGGTGGTGCCTCGGTCGCTCCGCGGGGCGGTGCTCCGAGCGGTGCACGGCCAACCGGGTGTGGGGCACTTCGGCGGTAAAAAAACCCTGCAGCGTCTCCGAGGCCATTTTTATTGGGGTCTTTGCCACCGGGACGTGGAGCGGTACTGCCGAACGTGTGCGGTGTGCGTGGCGCAGAAGGGTCCCCCCGAGCGCTCTCGGGCCCCCCTCCAACAACACCAGGTGGGGGCACCTATGGAGCGGGTGGGAGTGGACGTTTTGGGCCCGTTTCCGCGCACCGAGGCCGGGAACCGCTACGTCTTGGTGGCCATGGATTACTTTACGAAGTGGCCGGAGGCCTACGCCCTCCCGGACCAGAGTGCCCCCACGGTGGGCGATGCACTGCTGGAGGGGATGTTTGCCAGGCTGGGGGTGCCGGAGGAGTTACACAGTGACCAGGGGCGTAACTTCGAGTCCCAGGTCTTCGCCAGAGTGTGCCAGCGCCTGGGGATTACCAAGACGCGGACCACCCCGCTGCATCCCCAGAGCGACGGGTTGGTAGAGCGGTTTAATCGGACGCTCGCCACCCAGCTGGCCACCCTGGTGTCCCGGCACCAACGGGACTGGGACCGCCACCTCCCCCTTGCGCTCTGGGCGTATCGGACCGCGGTCCAGGAATCCACCGGGTACACCCCGGCCTCGCTCATGCTGGGCCGGGAAATGCGAACACCGGTGGACCTGGTCTTCGGCCCGCCGCCCGGAGACGGGTCGGCACCGCCGGCTGGACCGGACTACGAGTGGGACCTGCGGCAGCGGATGCAGCGGGTGCACAGCTTTGCACGGACCCACCTGACACAGGCGGGGGTCCGGCAGAAGCGGTACTACGACCTGCGCTGCAGGGGGCCTGCCTTCCAGCCCGGGGACTCGGTTTGGGTGTACAACCCGCGGCGCCGCAAAGGCCTCAGTCCTAAGCTGGCGCCGTCGTGGGAGGGGCCCGCTGAGGTACTCGGGGTGGTGGGCGAGGTCTGCTACCGTGTCCGGTTGCGAACACGGGGCAGAGTGGTGGTCCTGCACCGAGACTGCCTGGCCCCCTACCGGGCCCGGGAGGAGGAGCCGTGTGGGGAGGCTCCAGAGGAGCAGCCGGGGCCGGAGCCGGCCGATAGTGGGGTGTCCGTGGATCGCCAGCCGTCACCGCGGCGCAGCGGCCGCTCACGCAGGGTTCTGCAGCAGTTGGCCGAATATGAGTACAGCCTGAGGGGGGTGTTCGACGTCGGCGAGACGCCAGACGCTTCAGGTGGGGGCAGTGTAACGCCCTCGCCTGGTGGTGAGGAGGAAGCGCCCCTAGGCGCTCGTAGTACCGCTGGGCATGCTGGGAGTGGTAGCCGGGAAGAGTCTGAGGGTCAGCACGATGACCAGCGGCTGACCCTACCTGTGTAAATAATGTCCTAGTAATTCTAGTGCCCTGTGTAGTCCTGTAAAAGTAGAGTGTGTTGTTAGGTAATTACCACCCTAAATGTGTGTACTGTTCATCAGTCTCCTCATGTGTGAGTAGATCCTGTGTTTGGTTTTGGTGTGGTTGTAAAATAAAGCCAGTGCTTGGTTAATCGCGTCTCCACTGTTCTTTAGTTCTGAAAAAGAACCTGCAAACGCTACAATAGCCAGGCTCAGCTAATTGCATCCCAGTCTGGGAGCTTGTTTCTTATCACAAGAAAACACTCTTAAATCAGCTTGCATGAATTCTTTCTCTGTGGCTGCACCACAGAGATGGAGGGTGAGATGGGGCCTCTTTTAGGAGCATACCAACGCTTAATTCTGTCTTATTAACAAGCATTGCCGCTACAACCTGTTACCTTTTTGTTGTTTTACACATTGCCTGTTGTTGTTTTTGCACACTGCCTGTTGTCTCTGTCTTTCTTTTATTATACAATGTATTGTTGTTGTTTTTTTGTACTACTTATCGTCTGAGAGCTAGATAAATAGCATTTATCTAGTAAATCTACCAAATACCTGTATATGAGTATAATGACATTAAACTTGAACTTGAACTAAAATTATGCGAAAACGTTCCACACACCTTCCCCCTTCTCTCAACGACAGACTTGTTTTCTTCTAATCCTCTCTATTCATTATCAGTTTTCGACTTCTTCACCTTTTCACAGGAGGCTCCTCTCTCGACTTCGCACCTCCTGAGTGCCCACTCTGCCTCCCCCTGCTTCTAGATTACTTCTGATCTGTGTAAAGACTACTTCACACAAATGGCCAAAATGTGTGGTGTCGTATTGATTTTGATTGATTTAATCAGTTTTTGATTAAAAGACAATTAATTTTCTCAATTAATTTGTAAACCTTACATTTCAGAGCAAAAGACAGTTCTTAATTGTCTATTTAAAAAAAATAGGTTTATTGTTGTGTTATAATGCTAAATACTGAATTATTTGGACTTTGTACAAATATCAAATCACATACTGTACTTTGTGTAAGACATATTTATACTAATTGCTGCTGAAGATTTTTAGTCCTGTATTGCTCATGTTCAAATCAAAATGTTATATTTGATTCATGTGGGTGGCACAGTGGTACAGAGTTTAGCATTGCTGTCTCGCAGTGCTGGAGTCCTGTTCTGATCCTGGGGTTCCAGTGTATGGATTTTGTATGATTTCTCTGTGTTCATGTGAGTTGTAATCAGGTGTCCTGGTTTCCTCCCACAGTCCAAAAACATACTGGTAGGTTAATTGGTTTTTGCAAAAATTGGCCCTGGTGTGAGTGTGTGTCTGTGTGAATACCCCGCGTTGCACTCGAGTCCCATCCAGACTATAGCCTGCCTTGGTCCCGTTGCTTGCCAGGATAGGCTCCAGCTACTGAGCAATCCTGAATCGGAAGACGTGGTAAGAAAATCAATTGATAGATATATTTTACATTTATTTTTTATGTGTTTCTTTATTAGCCCTATACAATTTCTTGCATTAGAAATGTGTCTTTTTGCATACCCCAGCTTTTCTCCATGGAGACACAGACACAGAGACAGAGACAGGGAGAGAAGCTTGGGGTCAGAGCACAGGGTCTGCCATTGTATGGCACCCCTGGAGCAGTTAGGGTTAAGGGCCTTGCTCAGGGGCCCCAACGGAGTAGGATTCCTCTGCCAGCCACGGGATTTGAACTGGCAACCTTCCAGTCACAGGTGCAGATCCTTAGCCACAGAGCCACCGCTCCGCCCATTTAATTGAGCTCTCCCATTCATTAAATCTATTTCAATATTTACATTGCTAAATTTAAATCCCCTATCATTGACCACCCTTAATGCATTAAAATAGATAATTCTGTATGTAAAGTACAGCAAAAAAACACATTTCATTAAGATTCAAATAATTCAAATATCATGCACAATTCTGGTTACTGTGCATCAAAAGATTGTGTTATTTGTCCTGTATTAGAGTTCAATTCTTTAAAACTGTGCTGTGAAACAAAAATCAATTATAATTTTATTCATTTTTAAAATTCTAAGAAATAAACAGTGGCCATTACTGGAGGGGCTCACTATGGGGAAGGGAAGGGCCCTGTGTGGGACAAGCAGCTTGACTGTCAGGGAAATTAGTCCATTGTGTTTGAGTGTCCAGTGTCCAATGAGAAAACACAAAACTGCTCCCACAGAAACTATGTTCAGGTATGAAGAAGAATGGGATTTTGTTAATATAAAGCAAAGCACTGATTAGGTTTAAAGGTCTGGTAAAAATCAACTGGAATTTTTAATTGAAAAGAACAATCCATAATTACTTGAGTCAGAAACTGTCACGGAAGCTGGGGGCTAGCCATGCAGAGAGACCGACAAGACAGAAGGACCTCATGTGTAGTGGCAGGAACGGAACAAACACGGAGGTTTGGTTCGGGATCAAGGTATCGGGTGGAGTCAGAGTGAGACATAAGCCCTGGGGCGACCTGGTGAGGTGAGCCTCTCGACAACCGATCCCAATGCTGAGTGAGGAAGATGGGGAGACCTGGAAATAAAAAGCCCCAGACAAGACACACCGGAAGAACAAGTAAAGCACAGGGAAACTAGGAACAGGACAGAGCAGGGGCACCCTCTAGATGTGGAGGGCGTGACAGAAGCAAAATGCTAGTTTTGCAAATTAATGCTACTGGAGGATATTATCTTTAATTTCCATACAGAGGAATAGAAAATAAAACTGGCAATTGGAAAAAAAAGATTATTGTTTCATGTGATAATATTTTTCTGCACCTTCAGTTCATATAAATATGTCAATGTAAATATTTCTGTGTATCAGTGTAACATTGCAATGTTCCCAGGACAGGGGGTCCCAGGTTGGTAGGGGGGGAGAGAACCGCTGTGCTGGTTGAGTGGGATTGCTTTGGGGATCACAGTGGGGTCCACTCTGTGAGCGTGACCTGGAGAGGCAAACTGCTGAGGTCATTTGCAGACACCTCCAATGTGGGGGAGTCAAGGCCACCCCCGGAGGAGCCCCCTATGGAGTGGGAAGTGTCCCCCTGTGGAAGGACAGATACCAGTCCAGTGGGAGAGAGGGGCGCCTGGGGGACTGCCCTGTGTCCTGGGTCCAGGAGGAGTGTTAGCAGGGCAGCGTCGCCAGTGTGGTCTGCTCAGGTACAGTCCACAGTCTGTAACACAATATATATCTTCACTGAAAAATTCTCTAGTAATACTTCACCCAAAAATTCATTAATTCCAGTGATTGATTTGTTCATTCAGTAGTATTTTTTTACCGATTAACAGACAGATTTCTGGGGAACTCAAGAAGAGCAGATCTGTTATTATTACTGTCAGGAAGGAGTGCCTTCTTCATACCCAAAGAAGGCTCCACAGCTGAAACATTGTGTTTTCTTTCTTCTTTCTTCTCTTTTCAGCATGGAATAAACCTATTACTTCTTTCTTTACAGCTTATAGAGGTTACAATCCATTTTGCTTTCTGAATTCTTTATTATTATCCATATTGATTTTTACCGATTCATTTACAGAAATTAAGTTGAATTGAATTAAAATAAAATCCTTCACCATTTTCTCAGTACCAGTTCACATTTATTTGAACTCCACAGGTCAGAATGATTTAAAATGAGAAAAGATACCTAAAAAAATATATGCTGAAATAAATGCATAATATACTGTATACTGTATGTGAAGAAAAAGCTGAAGTTTAGTAACTTATGAAACCGTAAAGCTGGGTTCACTTTAAAAACAATATGTATAAACAAATTCAGGATGGGCTACAAAATGAAAGTTTCTTGTAGCTTAACAACATGAGAACAAAGGGGTCCAAAAATTAAAAAAAACAAGTTATTTCAATATCCCTCGTAAATTATAAACAGTGTATTGATTCATATCAATATTCATATACACCTTTCATTTAAATAATCTTAACACAATCTCTCTCTACAGGCCCTTTAAGTAAAATCTCTATTCTCTACTGTTTCTAAAAAATATTTTTATTATTCATCATTCACCTTGTTCTATTTTTGGTGGCGTGAGAGAAAATACTCAAAAATCAGTTGTGCAAGAAAGATGACCCTAGTACTTTTAAGGATTCAGAAGTGGTGGGCTTGAATTATTAAGGGTTTCTTTGGTCTGTGGTGTGACCCCTGTGACTGTCAGTGAGGGTGATTTCACTGCTCTCTCAGGTGTATCTCTGTTATGGGTACTGAGTAGGTCATCATGTGAACAAGTAGTGCTGATAATAATCGCTTAAACTTATATAGCGTTTTTCTGGAGCTCCAATCAAAGCGCTTTACAGGTAATGGGGATTCCCCTCTACCAATGTGCAGCATCCACCTGGGTGATTCAACAGCAGCCATAATGTGCCAGAACACTCACCACACACCAGCTATCAGTGGGGAGGAACACAGAGTGATTAAGAGATTGTTAGGAGGCCAATGGGAAATTAGGCCTGGATGCCGGAATTACAACCCTACTCTTTTGAGGGACGCCCTGGGATTTTTAATGACCACAGAGAGTCAGGACCTCAGTTTAACATCTTATCCGAAGGATGGCGTCATTTTTATAGTATAGTGTCCCCATCACTGGGGCATTAGGACCCACATAGACCACAGGGTGAGCACCGCCTACAGGTCCCAGTAACACCTCTTCCAGCAGTAATCTTAGTCTTTCCCATCCATGTACTGACCAGGCTCACACCTGCTGAGCTTCAGTGGGTTGCCAGTTGTGAGTTGCAGGGTGATATGGCTGTTGGTTGATGAGCGGGTGACCATATTTATGATGGTCAGCGTAACTGTCTCACAATGGTAGGTTTCTGGTTTGACAATTGATAATTGTATATTTTAAGTTTGTCTGATCTAAATGTATTTGTGTTGTGTGGTGATCTGGTCTCCTCCTGTTTTTCAAAGACATTTAGGTAAGATTTGATTGACTAAATTGATGTGCTGGCATTTTACCAGGTTCCCATAAATTCAGTACATGTGAGAAGTTCACAAAACAATGATTAAGAAGGAATACTTTGCACATAAACTAAGAGACAGAGTGAGATGAGAGAACACATCTTAGAGAACACTCCATAATTGACAGAAGGTGAAAGTAAGAGCAAATCAATGATAATTGGATAATTGTGACAGTGAGAGAGAGACCAGTGGAAGATTTAAAGAAGGTAGGGATCCACTCTGTCTTCACCAGAAGGGCACTAATGAGAGACGTATGATCTAGAAGAACTGGTGAAAGGAGACAATTAAGTGGCGCAGTTTTAGCAGTAATTAAATTACATATGGTATTAATAAAGGGTCATGGAAGAGTAAAAAAGACTTAATACAATCTTAATATTACACTATATCAAATAAAAAAAATATGTCATACAAAATAAAAAAAATGAGAAAATAATGTTTTTAAAAAGCTTCTTCAAAAGCAAAATAGATAAAACATTTAGACAAATCATTCACATTGGTTCTTAAAATCATAATTTTAGAACAAAATACTTGCATTCTAAAGATATTAATGAAACATCAAAAAATATCCATGATTGCAGAACTTGTTAAGGTGTCACACGAAGTCAGAGAAGCATGAGGTGAGACACGCCTTTAGGTCCCTGGAATGAGAGAAAGTAGAACATGATACAACAACAATATTCAAATATTCCTGGATTTTAGTAAGAATGGAGAGAACTATTACTGTTTTATATTTAAGCTGTCTGTCATGAGTGAATATTTTAAAGTGTGGTAAAAACTTCCACCAATTGTCTGTAAATATCTAACAGTACATTATCATAGGCTAGTATCCTGCAATTTACTAATAATGTGAAAATAATGTGCACATAATGTGCAAGTATTCATGCTTCAATTTGATTTTCTGAACGTATGAGGACAACAAATAGAGTGACATGGAAAAGTAAAAGTTTTCCCTGTTATATTCACTACTGCTCTAATTAATTCTGTGACTAGAGAATGATTTCATTTTTTTCCTGCAAAAAGTAAGGCATGATTTAGAAAATCCTCTTTTTTAACATTACAAACAGTAACGTGATCATTGCAGTGTCTGAAGAGAAGCTCTGACAGAAACATTTTGAGCCACAGTGAAGAAAGAGGTGCATTTAATGAGGGGACAAATACAGGAATTATTTCCAAAACATTAGTTATAAAGAGCTGGCTCTCACTGTGCATGTCCATAAGGAGATCAGCAACAGTTTCAAAAATATCTAAAAATACAATACTTATCCCTTAAATTGTCCTATAAAGACATGTTTATTTGTGTAGGTTATTATGTTTGATTGGTTCCTAAAATTTTCAGGTACTCTCAAAATTTTAAGTTACAATTTATGATTGTTACAGCAAATTAAAACCCACATCTCCTATATGCCTTAATATATTAATCTTAATATATTGATTTGGTTATACAACCAATCATGCTGCTTATATAATTTTGCTTATAATTATTATGATTTTGCTTAAATGAACTGCTTACTGTATATGATTTTGTTGTCTTTAACATTACAAACATTAACATTTGATTGTTTCTAGTGTCTGGGTGTGGAGCTCTGATAGATACATTTAATAAGGAGACAAATACAGAAATTATTTTCAAAGCATTAACTTTACAGAAGGAAGATTTGTCTTCTGTATTGTTTTTAAAGGCATTACCCCACTATTTCCTGAAAGATGTTTTTAATTACTTTTCTGTGTCACATTGTATTTATTGTGCTCCAAGTTGTTCTCAGTTCAGCTGCAATGACTGCACTTGACTGCAATTAAAACACCCAGTACGTTTCTCTATTTAGATCTCAGAATCTAGGCAAATTTGAACCTGGATGGTTTTGAGACTGGACCTGATCTCATCAACCTATTCATAAGAGCATGTGTCAACTGATACACACCAGAGCTCTACCACTGTTAAAAGTCTGTAGAACATTTATATTTAGTTCAAAATGAATAGAAAGATATGTTAATACTACTTTTAAATACTAACTGTGTCATATATTAGTCAAAATCAAATTTCTGTCAAGCAAAATGATTAATTCTTTACCTGTAATTGAATCCTCCTTTTCTAGGTAGTTTCCGATATCATCATATTGAGACGCACCTGTTGAATGTATGCAAATGGATACATGTGAAATCAAAATTCAACAAAGCAACAGCTACAGTATGTGTTTTCTCTTCTGAATTTGTTTTCTAGTCAGAATCGCTCGTCATTCTGAGGTTTGTTTTTCTATTTTCCCTGACTTAAATTATTATTATAAGATCATTAATTTGAGTGAAAACAATGGACATAACACAAAGCAAAGCACCAATATGATTCTTTTTATAACAGAGCTAAGAGTATTTACTAATTTCTTGATCACGTTATGGTTGGTGTAATTTTATACTGTAGTTACAGTATGTATAAAAAGGACACACTGTACCTCTTTCATTGACATAATCATTATCTGCTGAGTCTTCACTTTCTGCCTCTTCACCACACTCAGGGTCCTTAATATTTTCTGCTTTGGATCCAGCAGCTCTAAACTCTAGGTAGCAGGACACCACATAACTTATTAATAATGTAGTAAAAAGAAGTGACTGAAAAAATCAAACTTTTAAACGATGAAATACATACGTACAAAGAACCCTTAAAACATAGAAAAAGCAATTTTTACATATTGACAAGAAGAAGAAAAGAAACTATAAAATTTAAGATTATGTGGCATTTCCCATTAAGGTTCATGAGGGATAACAGGAACTACGTTTTTCCATCTCAGCTTCCCCTACATATATTCTGTGATTTTATTTAAAAAAAAACTTTAAACAGTTTAAACTTTAGTAAGCCTCACTTACTAAAGTTAACTTATCTGTCCTTAAACATAGACTGCACACACACCAGCATGTGGTATTACAATAAAAAATGTCCAACCTTGTCTTTGCTGAAGCATCCTAATATCAATGTTCTCCAAAATTTTGCTCCTGATCTCCACAAGTGCTGCTGTGATAAGGTCTGCTTTGGATCCAGATATTCTCTGACAACACGATTGGCTTTCTACAATTGTATCATTGCCAGCTGTATTTCTAAACCAGTCAATCACTCTGCTGGTGGGTCAGGCTTCTCTAGGTAACTCATAAAGCCTTCACCTTCACATCTCTGCATCTGGCTTATCTCATATGCATATTGTTTCCTTGTCACATTCCATTACATCATTTTTGTCTATTAACAATTAAGCCCAGTATTAACAGAAGATGATGAAGGGAGTAAACAAGATCCAGCAGGCTCCTTCTTTATTTGATATTGTCATTTATTGAGCTCTTGGATTCCAGTCTATTAGCAAGGACCCACATGCTACTTGTGTCTCCACCTGCCAACGCTTTTGTTTTCTAGGCCTCATTTTCCTATTTCCATTACATCTTCTCTCAATGTTTTCCTGTGATTCATTGAATTTTTTTTCTTTTCTTGTCTAGTGTTCCTTCTATTTTACAGTTCTCTGTGTACTCCTCTTGTTTCCTTTTCTACCAGAGAAGAACACTCATATGCATTCCAGGACTTATTCAAAATCCTCAAAAGCATTAATCAATTCAACTCAGAATAAACACTAAAACATCAACCAGAGGACAAAACTAAACACTTCATGGTAGTCCATTTACAACTGAATGAAAACAAGGCACTTCTTTACCTTGTGGTTGCAAGAGTATGGAAGATGCTACCCAAATATAGTGTTGTAGCAGATTTCCTAGTTTCCTTCAAGATAGTGTTGGATGAAGGCCATGGAATTTGCAAGTGGCTACGCTCTTGGCTCTTGACAATGAAGGGGGCTGAAAGGGCAGAATGTCCTCAGTTTGAAACCTTTATGTCCTTCTTATTATTATCTAAGCCTGGTTTTCTTTCAAACTCTAATTCTTCAGTGATGCATCAGGTCTACACAGCGAGCTGTAGGTGTGCAAAGCCTTGAGAGTATATCTGCACACAGGGGAGACATGGAAGAGGAGGCCTGTATGTCTGAGGGGCTGTTAGTCACAGACTCTCAGAAGGTGTGGCCAGCATGCTGTGTGTGAGTCTGAATGGTGTGCAGAAAGTAAGCTGGCGCACACTGCAGTCAATTCAATTCAATTCAAGCTGTATTGTCCCCTAGGGGAATTTTTTTTTACAGCACAGTCAAACACAACACAATGACTGTTATGTCCCAGTGTGTGGTCCATGTGTGTTTTGTTGCTATGTTCCACACTTCCTGACCTTGATTGTCCTCCCTCTCCCATTGGTCCATCATTACACTATTGTTTCTGTATGATGTCATCATCAATCAGCTTCTCAGCCAATCAGAGTGCATCTTATTCAGTATATAACATGGAGGCCTTTCGTTTGACTTTTGTCCCGCTTGGCTTTAGCTTTGCTTCGCTTCTGGTTTTTGCTTCGGCTTTGTTGGTGTTGTTTTGCTTTGTGTGTGTGTGTATTTTCATATAGCTTTGGCTTTTGTTGTTTTCTGTCCGTCACCTTGTACTTTCGTTTGTTTGTGTTTATCATTTATTTTGCCATTACCTTGCCCAAACTTGTTATGTTCAACCTCTGTGTTCTTTTGCACCCTGTTACTTGTGTCTGCTCTCATTTGTATTCGTAGTTCACTTGTGTATTTGTGTAAACTCTTGTGTATTGGGTTAGTTTAGGTTGTTGGGTACACTTTACGCACGTAGTTGATTTTTGTATTAGTACACTAGTTTAGTACAGGTGAGTGTCAAATCAAGTAAAATCAAAGTTTATTTATCAAATGCACAACAATACAGCGTGCAGCAGTAGTTGCTGGTAATAAAATGGCTTTTCTGCGAGCTCACAAAAATCACAAAAACACAAAAATCACAAAATTTAGGTTAGAAAATAAGGTTATATAATAATAGGAATAATAAAAACGGAATAAAACTCAATATGATTAGAGTTGCTATGTGTCCATGGTGTATGTATGGTGTGCATACATGCATGGTGTATGCATGTCGTTTGTCTTGGTTTTGGGTAGTCAGTGAAGGTTAGCTAGGGTGTTTGAAGACACCGAAAGACCATGTGTTTCGGGTTTTCTTTTGTAGTTAGGTCAACTTTCTTAGCCAGCTCCATTTTGATTGTTATTTTCTTTTCATTGGCACCCCTCTAGTTCCCTACCCCTGTGTGTTATTGTGTCTTATTACGTACCAGTTACTTATTCACCTTAAATTAATCACTTTTTGCACCAACCCTTGTTGTCACGCTTCCTAAGTCCCTCAACAGAACCCACCTGCATCCAAAAATGATCCTAAATGTTACACCCCTTTACCCCTAGACACTTGGGGTCATAACAATGACAAACAAACACCACCAAAAGGGAAGAGAATACAGTAGTGTTACAGGAGAAACAAGAGACAAGGTAGTTACTTTCCATTGTTTAAGAGTGTAATTGCAGTGGGAATCTAGATTGAAGTCTTCTCTAGAAGGGAGACAACGGTTGAGATCTAAGGGCCCAGAGGAGTTAGTGAGGGTTAATATGGAACTGACACTGAGTTCGCTGAAGGTCTGTCTGACTGCAAGAGATCTTCTCTCCTGGCTTGTTATGCCCAAGTGATTGGAAGTGTGTGTGAATATGAAAAGGAAGGTGTGGGGTGTGGTTGTGTGGTGGTGACTAAGCTGGCAGGGCTGCCCAGTGTATTAATAAAGCCGTGGCTGTGGGATCAGAGACTGTAAGAATCCTGACTCTGCACCCTAACTCTGCAACTAGGAGTTGCCTGTCCAGTCATGTGTTACTGACAGTGCAAATTTATTGGGACTCTATTTATTGGGCTGTGAATGGTTTTTAAAAAGAACAAAATAGTGAGAATATTAATTCTTGTTTAGACTGAAAAAGAAAATATACAGAGTATCATATAATGGGTTAAACAAATATAAACAGACAGATACTCAACATGTTCAACCAGCAGGGTAGGTTCTGTTCTGTTGTAAACAGTTACAAAGTAAAGGAGGCCATAGAGTCGGTGAACTTTATGGGTGTTTCGGCAGTTGTTGATCATTAAAGAAGGCTGCACAGCCGAAACATTGTTTTTCTTTTCTTCCCTTTTCAGCATGGAATAAACCTTTACTTGTACCTTTGAAGCCTTTGTACCTTTGTAGCAGCTACCTGCTTGAACTTCATGGGTGTTCCCTGGCTGAGCAATAACTCCCCTTAATAATGAAGATACCAAAATAAATGAAAGAGAGTTCATAACACCAATGCAGAATGTTCTAGAAACTACAAATAGAGTAAAAAACAAGGACATGAGGTTATCGGTCTGAATGTATGAGAGGTTTATGAAGGATCCAAAGGAAGCTTAGTAGCATTTCCAAATTGACCAGAGAGAAAAGAGTCAGCATCAAGCTCCTCTGAGGAAAAGTTTTTTGAGTGAAGTTGAAGAAGGAAGTAAATGAGAAGCCTGTAACACCAATAGAAAATCATTAATTGCATAAAACGATGAGAATCAGGTTAGATACTCAATAATATCAGTCGACAAGTATATGGGATTGAATTACTTCAGTGGGGGTTCCTCAATGGGCAGTGAAAGATGTTGCCCCAATGTGAAGCTCTGAAGCCCATTTAGTGTTTCTTGGAAGTGGTGTAGAAACCAATAAATTAACTGTCAATAATGTTGATGAGTAGTAGGGTGAATTTTGTGGCAATCTGAGATGAGTATCATCAGTGGTTGGGATAGGTAGTGGAGTCCCCAATGAGATTAAAAAGGATTTCATTTGACCAGCTTATTTGAACATCCATGCGAAAAGATTTCTGAGAGACAGCAGCAGAATAGATGGTAGATGTAGCAACACAGGTAGGAGCACTGTCCACATAAGAGAAATGTGAGAAACAATCTCATGAGTTTGTTTTTTCTTTCAAATCTGCTGGAGCTCTGTGAGTCTATGAATAGCTAAGGACAGTGCTGCAATCCAAAGGTGCCAAAGTCAAGTTAGTGTTTCATGTAGGTCTTGTGGAACCAGTGCCGAGTTGATGAGTAGTAGGTAGGATAGGCTAGTTATGAGAAGAGCATAATCCCTTATATCTGCCAAAGGAATTTACAACTGTTATTATCATCACCGTCTACATCCCCCCTGACGCTAATGGCAAAGAAGCGCTAAAGGTACTGTACACTGCCATAAACAAACAGGAATCTGCACATCCTGACGCAACCTTTATCGTCGCAGGTATCTTTAATCAAACAAATCTCAAATCCGTTCTCCCAAAATACCATCAGCATGTCTCCTTACCAGCGAGAGTAGAAAACACTCTGGACCATGTTTATAC
The DNA here is from genome assembly GCF_040954835.1 of Lepisosteus oculatus. Classification (NCBI taxonomy): domain Eukaryota; kingdom Metazoa; phylum Chordata; class Actinopteri; order Semionotiformes; family Lepisosteidae; genus Lepisosteus; species Lepisosteus oculatus. The sequence continues at coordinate 27,027,808 of NC_090701.1, read as the reverse complement.
CAAGATTTAGAATGCTTACAAGGCAGTACCCCTCCCCCACTGTGGAAACTCAGACCACATCACCCTGTTTCTCCTCCCGGCATACAGACAGCTGCACTGGCGAGTGAAACCAGTGGTCAGAACAACGAAAGTGTGGCCTGAAAGAGCTGAATCAGTCCTGCAGAACTGATTTGAATGCACTGACTGGGATGTGTTTAAAGAGGCAGCCACACAGGGATCATAAACCGACATACAGGAATATGGATCACCAGTCACTAGCTACATCAGGAAATGTGCTGACGATGTTACACTCACAAAAGAAATAAGAACTTTTCCTAACCAGAAACCATGGATGAACAGTGAGGTTCGCATCCTAATCAAAGCAAGGGGTGCAGGATTCAAATCGGGCAATAAATCAGAGGTAAGGTCAGCCAGGATCAATCTAAACAATGGTATTACACATGAAAAAAACACACTCAAACAGGAATTAGAGGAACACTTCACCACTAGACCCAAGGTGCATGTGGCAAGGTATACAGGCCCTCACAGACAACAAGAGGAAGAACATCTGTGCATCTGCCCATGATGCCTCCCTGCCTAACGAGCTCCACACCTTCTATGCTGCGTTTGAAGCCAGCAACACAGAACCAGTCAACAGAGCTGCACCCTCTGCAGCTGACCAGGTGTTTTCACTGTCTGCAGATGAGGTGAGGAGATCTCTGCTAAAAGTGAACACACGCAAGGCTGCAGGACCCGACGGCATTCACAGTCGCTTCCTCAGAGCCTGCGCCAATCAACTGGCAGGTGCATTCACAGACATTTTCAACATGTCTCTGGCCCAATCCGTAGTCCCCACCTGCTTTAAGACAACCACTATCATCCCAATACCGAAGAAAACCACAGTGACATGTCTTAATGACTACCTACCAGTGGCACTAACACCTGTCATCATGAAGTGATTTGAGAGGCTGTCATGAAGCACATTAAGGACACTATTCCAAACACACTGGACCTGTACCAATTTGCCTACTGGCCCAATAGATCCACAGATGACGCAATCTCCATTGTCATACACACAGCCCTATCCCATCTGGATAAAAAGACCACATACGCAAGACTACTATTCATCGACTTCAGCTCAGCTTTTAACACTCAGTGCACTCAAGAAACTCAGTGCTCTGGGTCTCAACACCACCCTCTGCAACTGGATTCGGGACTTTCTGACGGGCAGACCTCAGGCTGTCAGGCTTGGAAACCACACCTCTGGCACACTAACTCTGAACACTGGGGTCCCCCAGGGGTGTGTGCTTAGTTCATTACTCTACTCCCACTACACCTATGACTGTAAGGCCTAACACAACACCAACCCCATCATCAAGTTTGCAGATGACACCACAGTTGTAGGTCTGATCACAGACAATGATGAGAGGGCCTATAGGGAGGAGGTCAGTCTCCTTAAAATGTGGTGTGAAGACAACAACATCACCCTCAACATCAGCAAAACCAAGGAGCTGATCGTTGATTTCAGGAGACTGCAAAATGGTCATGCCCCTATCCACGTCAATGGGACTTAAGTGAAAAGGGTCAGTAACTTCCAATTTCTTGGCGTCCATATCACCGAGGACCTCACATGGTCTCTCAACGCCACCTGTCTGATCAAGAAAGCGCAACAGCGCCTGTACTTCCTAAGACAGTTGAAGAAGGCAAAGATATTTCCCCAGAACCTCACTAACTTTTACAGATGCACTACAGAAAGCACACTGACAGGTTGCAACACAGTGTGGTATGGCAACTACATTATTGCTGACCGCAAAGCCCTACAGCGGGTGGTGAAAACTGCCCAGTTCATCACTGGGGTTGCCTTCCCATCTACTGTATATAGGACATTAATGACAGACGGTGCTTGAAGAAAGCTCTAAGCATCATCAAAGACCCCACACACTCCACCTACAGACTGTATGACCCTCTACCATCTGGAAAACGGTACTGGAGCATCCGGGCCCAGACTACGAGACTCAGAGACAGTTTTTACCCCCGCGCTATCAAACTATTAAACTCCCAGCTTCTCTCACTTACAATCTGAAACTGCCTTCTTTCTTACCAAAAACTCAAACACACATTGAAATCTACAATCTACCTCACATGTCAAAAAGCTCACTCCCCATAATTTTCTATCCTTTATTTCATTCTGTTGATGTATGTTTTTGCACATCTAATGTTGTTTTGCACCTGTTACAGTACCTTTTGTTGTTTTGCAAACTGCCTGTTGTTTGTCTTTCTTTTATTATACAATTGTATTGTTGTTGTTTTTTTGTACTACTTATCGTCTGACAGCTAGCTAAATAGCATTTCGTTATACCATATACCTGCACATGAGTATAATGACAATAAACTTGAACTTGAACTTGAATAATCAGAATTGGAAAAGAAAGCTTAGAAAGGACTGATGTGGAAGCGGGTGAAATTAGAATTTGGAATCATTCTAAACATTTGTTTTAAAGTTCATTAAGCAGTTAATCTGGTCCAAATGGTACAGAATGTTCCATTATCTGTCAAGAAAACAAGGTTCACTCACCACTACCCCCTTCTTCATTGACATGGTCATGTTCTTCAACATCATCATAATCTGAATCTTTCTCTCGAGAGTCACAGGCAACATCATCATATCCAGTTTCTGGAAGATCAAGTTACAGCACAATGAACATTAGAGCTGTTAATCATTTTTTTAAATAAAATTTGTGAAATACAAACAATTTGTTAATGAAATCTATTTATAACTGCTTGAAATTTGTTATAACAAATGTATTGTTTGTTTCAGTTTATCAATGGAATAAGCAGAGGAAATGGACCAGGCTCATCCCCACAAATGATACATTGTTTGATTTTGGTAATCTTGAAAGCAACAATAAATCAAAGTCAGTCTGGGATTAGAAGACAGGGACAAGCATGTGCCAGTAGTGACATACAGTTAGTCATATACAGTATTGCCAGGGTAGAGAAGACTGTCCTCAGTGTACAGTCCAACAGTGATCCCTGGGACAAGCAGTGTACTCTGGGACAAGCAGAAAACTTGCCCTGTTGTCGCAGAGAAACACCTCACTTCTCCACGAATACTAACAGTAACTGCACATCAAATACCAACCGGCTCATGAGTATTATAGGAGACCCCGCACAGTTTTCATTCACCTGGTGCTCATGCAGGGGTTGAAGTGGCAAGATGAATTTATTAACAACAGGTGATAAACAAACTGAGTGTTAAAAGGAAATAAATATATTATTACCAGGCTTTTTACTATCAGCTACATCATCATATCTGTCTTCTGAAAAAGAAAGTAAAAAAGAAAGAAAAAAATCCTTTAGAACAGCATGTGCAATGATTGAACAAAAAGCTATAGAACTTAAAGACTTAAACATTTATTTTGTTGGACTAGAAGTCTGTGTAAAAACTTATTTAGTGAAGTAAAAAATCAGACAAAACTGACAAATAATTAAAGTTAAGGAATGTAGAATCAGTTACTATAATTTATTATAGTCACTGTTAAAGTGACAGTCTTTAAGAAGTCAAAAACCTTGCAGTCTCACAGGGCCTTTATGTGTTTCAAAAGCGACAGCATCTAAATCTCATACTGCTTTAATTTATACAACAGGTGCTGACTTTATGACATTATTGCCACTATTAACCATCCATCCATTTCCTAACTGCTTCTTCCGATTCGGGATTGGGGGGGGAGGCGAAGCCTATCCCGGCAAGCTACGGATACAAGGCAGGGTACATTCTAGATGGGGCACCAGTCCATCACAGGACAGACATGCACACACTCACACATAATGTATGACCAATTTTCCCAGAAGCCAATCAACCAGTCAGTATGTTTTTATTAGTGTGGGGGGAAACCTATATGAACATGGTAAGAACATTCAAACTCCACACAGATAACATGGATTGAATTCAGGACACGAGCACTATGAGCCTGCAATGCTAGCCACCGCACTACAGTACCACCCATGACTATAGTAATAAATCGGTAAAGCTTTATTTAAATGTTGCTCCATAATAGCTTCATAATCCCTTCATAACTGCTACATAAGACATTATAAACACAAGCATTTTGCTTTGTAGGTCAAATGCCAATGACTTAATGTGTGAGGAGGTAAAACAGTAGCATTTTGTTTAGCATTGTATGTAAGCATAGAAATGATAATAAAACACATCATGAGCTTGATATCAATTACTCACCTAATTTCATTTTTACAGAATTAAAGAACTATTTTACCTGGATCTAATAATCCAGATCTGTCTGGTCCTGGTTCAGATTTATCAGCTGCACTTTTCTTTGTTTCAGAGTGAGAGACTGGTTCATCATACTGTACTTCTAGGAAATGGAAATTAATTAATTGTAAAACATAAGATTGAATGCAAAAGCTCTCTGTTTAGTGATGAAGGTAAATTAAGTTACTATGTATTTTTATAGCATAACAAACATATTTTAATTGTTTTAGATTAATGAATAAAGTTAGTTTTAGCTGTTTTTAACCTGAAAATGATTAAAAGTCTTAGTTGCACCAATCAGCAAAAATACACAGAACTGGTGTGGCAGCAAATTGAGATGAATGTGAGGAAAAGTATTATAGAAGCATTTATGAAAAACTTCATATTATTTTAAGGCAATATTAGCTGATATCTGAACAATACATTTGCTCAGCAGTTTGTGTTAGGTCTGCTAACGGCTTGAACCTACCTGTATCAATGCCCCAATTGTGAGAAGCATGTTTGGAAAGAAAAAGGAAACAATAATGACAAATTATGATAAATATAATTCTGATAATATTGTCTTATTGGGAAGTGCAAAGAAGTGACAATATGAAAATATGTTCACAGGAAAGTGAACCTGCGAGGTGCCTAATAGTTTACAAACCTGAAGTGTACATTTTGTGTGATCTATCCAGATGCAGCCTCTGATCAATTTCTTCATATACAGCTTCATATGCATTAGACAAACCTGTAGATGGAATTATTCAGAACACCAGTAATTAATATCTCTTAGTAATGTTGTTTATTTGAGTAAAGAACAAACTAGTTTTTACATTAATCATTGTTCAAGATTTTTTTTGTCACGCTAATATTTCTGTTCCTTTTGTGTATTAAAGATTATACAATTGAATATTAATATTGAATAGTATCTAGAAAAACATCTCCCACTATTTTAAAAGGCAAAACATCCCTGTTTTAAAATAGATCTAAAGTACTTATTGAAATCTAGCAGGTGACAGCAGTGGGAAATATCAGCCTACCTTTATGTTTTCTGTATTTATTTCTTTTAATAAAAAAAGCAGTTGACACTGCACATAAAGGCACGCCCAGCATCAAACAAGTGAAAGTCAAACCCAGAATCCAGTTTCCTGTCTTTACACCTGAAAACAAAATGATTCATTTTAAGACTAAACCAAAAATCTTGAAATATTCTTGTGTGAAAAAAAAGCTTTCAGACAAGGCTGTTCCATTACATGAAGGATAATCACCACTGGAATATTGGCTTTTCTCTCATTTTAATCAACAGAACATCATCACATTGTTTTTTCTATCCATCAATTTCTAACCCTTTGAACAATTCAGGGTCACAGGGGAGATAGAGCATATCCTGGCCAGCAATGAGTGTGTATTGTATATACGGTACATTAGAAGAATTGTTATTTAAAGTTATTCATTTTTTATTCCAAAGTCACTTTAACAAATACAGGGTCACAAAGAAGCCAGAGCCTGTCCCAGTAAGCAAATGAAGCATGGACTGGACTGTGAGAGAGCACTGTAACACCTGGAACAATCTTTTTTTACAGGCATTATATTTTCTCTGACACCATATTTTAAAACAGACAGGACTATCCATCCATGCATTATATTCCAGTTATATCAGTCCAATCAATATACTGTAGAAAACATGAAGAAGTGCATTAAGTTAGTACCTTGAAGAAGATTTCGAGTTTTGCTTTGTTTTTGGTGGTTTAGTTTCCTGCACTATAAAAAACAAAACCCTTTGTTTTGTACCTTACTGCTGTGTTTGTATCTGTTTTCCAAGGCCTGCTGTATCACAATATCATTTTTTTTTAATTTTCTATACATAAATGTGAATTTCTTTATGTGTTTTTGAAAATGTAAATTTTAGTTATGTATCTTAGTTAAATTCTGATTATTGCAAATGACAAAATTCAATGTAATAAGGTACTGTACATAATGTTTTAATATTTGACGTTAACTCTCCTGCCTGAGGAAGTGACAGCCCTGGCTGTAAGGTAGAGGCTGACAAAAACCATCCAATGAATGACAAGGGAGGAGGCTGTGAGAGAGAACATGTGGTGGAGAAAGGTTACATACGTACATAGAATGCTCAGCAGGTGAGAGATTTATGCATTATAAAGGGGAATATTGAGACCACAAGGCCACCTTCTTCTGAATTTCAGTATAAAAACTCTTTTAAACACAACAACAAAGGTCTTACAGTCAAGACAGTAGTCTTCAGATTGAATAAAATTAATATGATATTCAATCTAAGGCATGAACATCAATACACTCTTTATAACCAACAAATGTTAGACTGAAATCTGAAGTTATACCTTCCTGTTGATTAGTGCCAGTCAGAGGTGAGACAGTGGTATCAGGGCCTGTAAAACACATGATGATATTTCAAAAGCAGACAATGACTTTTGGATATTTAAAAGTACATCTACAAACACAATATGCAGATGGAATACATTAATAGGGCACGTATCCTTGTGTGTGCTGTGTAAATGTTTACCCCTTGGTAGTAACAGTACAGAGCCACATTTAACCAAAGGTATCAGCCTATAGGGCTCTGTCATGATGCTGTTGTAGGGACAAGGCCTATTATTATACTTAGAATTAATGTTATTAAAGATTTCTAATAATCTTTGTGCCGCCTTTACCAAGCAGCCTGGTGTCTTTCTGTGAAAGTGCACAGGAATGTGCCAATAGGCCACTCTGATAAGAAATATTTACAATGTAGCTGTATCAAAGCTGAACAGTGTGATGATATACTGTATATCACAGATCAAATCTTTTTTTTTTTCCAAAACTGCAGGTTCAAAGTCACTGGTCATCACCTAAAGGAATATCCACCAATGAGTGGTTAGCAAGGTGGGTACCAGAACTATATCTTATAACATTCTGGTCAATCACCAAGTTGTGATATTGTATCTTAAAAGAAAGAACCCAACTAATTTTCATTGGTTACTCTACTGGCTCCTCATGTCTCCAAATGAACTGACAATCTGACTTTTCCAACTGCGTGATTGGAAGCAGTCTGAGTCAGAATATAAACTTTTTCTCCAAGCTGCCAGGCCATTATCGTGAGTCAGTTAAGGTCAGAATTCTGTCAAAGACATCATTTCTGCAACAGAAGAAATCTTGTGCTCGTGTACCGGCAGTTATTTTACCCTGATTTACCTAATAACCTTATCTTTTTATAGGTTGATATTGAATAACCCAGTATATTTAGAACCAAGCTACAGCCGGGATGAACCGAATGTTACTCATCTGTAATGTTGCGATACAGGACTACTAAGAATTAACTTGCTGAGCGAGTACATGGCCAAGTTATGGAGCCTGCAAACAGCACACAGGGAATGCCCAGAGCTGTGTGTTACTGAAAACTGAGGGAGCGGGGAACACATACTCTGGGATTGGGGAGAAGACTGTTTACAGGATGGAGAAACAGAGTCTGGTACAGGCAAACACAGTCCAGATTTGCAGACCAAGTCAAGCAAAGTTTTGTAACCGGGAAGAGACTGTAACAGATAAAGCCAATGGCAAATCAAGGAGACAACAGGTACTTTAAAAATTAAGGTTGCAATAGAAGATACAGTACTTGTATTGTAAACAATGTTTTTAACTGGGCTAAGTGATGTTTTTAACTGGGAAGAGGTGTTAGTGGGGCCAGCAGGGGGTGCTCACCCTGCGGCATATGTGAGTCCTAATGTACCAGTATAATGACGGGGACAATATACTGTAAAAAGGCGCTGTCCTTCGGATGAGATGTAAAACTGAGGTCCTGACTCTGTGGTCATTAAAAATCCCAGGGCGTTTCTTGAAAAGAATGGAGGTTTAACCCCAGCACCCTGGCCAAATTTCCCAGTGGCTCTTACCAATCATGGTTTCCTAATAATCCCCATCTGTGAATTGGCTTCATCACTCTATTCTCCCCCTCACTAATAGGTGATGTGTGGTGAGCATTCTGGCGCACTATGGCTGCCGTTGCATCATCCAGGTGGATGCTGCACATTGGTGGTGGTGGAGGGGAGTCCCCATTGCCTGCAAAGCGCTTTGGTGGAGTTTCCAGAAAAGCACTATATAAGTGTAAGGAACTATTATTATTATTATTATTATTATTATTATTATTATTATTATTATTATTATTATTATTATTATTATAATATAGATTGAATCAGTAATGTCCACACCTCTGCGTGCAGTGAGTACAGAAATCAGCAGGAGGCAATGTAAATGTGTGAAAAAATAATAATTTGGCAACAACCTTAATGATTTACTAGGTATATTTATCACTGAGCATTAACAATCATTTCTCATTTTGATATATTGTGATCTGAATCATTGTGCATATGCATTAGAAAAATTACTTTTATATTTTCTAGAGTGGACTGTGTTTTTTCTGCTTATGAAGTAAATAAATTATTTTGCCTATTGTCTGACTTCTTTTTTCTATGGAAGCCCGTTTCCGCCAGGGAGTAAAAAAAAAAGCACTATGGTATCTCAAATTGCGACTTAGTATCTCAGAATTCTGACTTTATATCTCGCAATTGCAGCTTTGAAATAGCCCACATTTCATTGCCTGTCCTTTTGTTATTGTAACTGATTCGGGTTCTAGGGCTTGTCCCCTCACCGCTCCCACCCTAGTTTGTGCCTCACTGTATTGGCTTGAACCCATGTCTTGCCAGCTGAGCTAAAGAACACTTTCTTTAGCCCCGGCGGCCAGCATCCCTGTATGTCGGCCGTTCCGATACACTATATTCAATCGTACAGGATCATAGGATCTATAGGCCTGAAGACTTGTCTTGTACAGTTCCCTGATAAAAATCAAATTAATTACACTAATTTTTAAGGAATCCCATTTCCGCCAGTGAGGCTTCCATAGAACCCTGATGGAATAGTGGACGGTGGGCTTTATAAAATAGTTTTTATTTAAAAACCAGAAATACAAAAACAGAGACAATATGAAAAAAGATACAGAAATAGACACTTCACATCCAGAGGAATTCACAGTTATAAAAGCTGAAACATATATATTTTTATTTATTTCCATTGTATGTCCTTTTTTACTTAAAAAAGGTTTTCTTTAGCTCAGCTAGCAAGACCAGGCATGAACTAGGGTGGGAGCGGTGAGGACACAAGCACTAGAACCTGAATCCGTCACAAGAACAAAAGGACAGACAATGAAATGTGGGCTATTTCGAAGTCTTAATTGCGAGATATAAAGTCGTAATTCTGAGCTTTTAAGTCGGAATTCTGAGATACAAAGTCGTAATTGCGAGATACCATAGCACGTTTTTTTTTTACTCCATGGCGGAAATGGGCTTCCATATTTTTCAATCTGTAACAGATAATAAATTGCTCTTTTCGTTGCAATGTTAATGATAAGATTTCTTCAGTATCATAAAAAAATGGTTTGAGTGGAGAGCTGCTTCAATGTGTTTTGGTTGCAAAGGAAAAAGTAAAGGTTAATTTCATGCTAAAGGTGTCTATGTGACGACACGACAGCTGAAGCAATGTGTTTCTTCTTCTCAACATTAATATTAGACAGGTTGTGGAAAAGCCTCTATGGGATTTTATTCCAACTCGGCCTGTGTTGTTGTCATTCTAATCACAACAATGACATGAGTACTGCAATAACATTCATAATTTGGTGAATGGCAGTAAAAACTCCAGTCTGTACCTGAACAGATGACGGCAGCATCTTCCTTGTGTGTGCAGTCATGAATCCCTGGAGGTGAGGAACAGCACTCCTGCAGGGACCTCTCTGTGCCTCTGCAGTTCACCTCATCCAGCCACACTGTCCCTTTACCTTCTCCAAAATGACCTTCCCGCAGTGCAGAGAGGCCCACTCCACAGCCCAGCTCTCTGCAGATCACATGAGCTTCCTGGATATCCCAAGAGTCATCACACACTGTCCCCCAGGCTCCCTTCTGACACACTTCCACCCTGCCAGAGCACGACCCCTCTGCCCCAACAAGTCTCACCAGCGGCCCTGGATGCAATGAAGCGAAGAAGGACGGCTGAGTTGCCATATAAATACTTATCCTTAGGTAGTCTGCTTTGAATAGTTAAGAGTGAACACATGCCAAGATAATTTTTGTTGATATAACTTTACATTTTTTTAACAGCAGGAGAAATCTACACATGGTGAAGATGAATATCAGCATTCACTTTTCTCCTTTATTTTCAGGGTGGTGAGTGAACTATGGTATAACAGTATACACAGCTTGTCAGGCAAAAGGATTAAAAGCAGCCTAAAGAGTGCAGCCATTCTGTGTTGTTTTGAGCCTGAAATACTAGAATCCTCGAGATCTCATGCTTCTATACCTGGAAACCCAACCTTTAGCATCATATTGATTTTCTGCCTTAGGAGCATCATTGTATTTTGTCTCATTTATACCACATACTGATCAGAAACCTTGAGACTTTTCACATCCATACCAGAGAACGTGCACATTGAACCTCCAAAAAGAACAAAAAACACAAACACCCACAAGTCACCTTGCCTATATGATGTTAAACTACAGTGTCATTTCCACAGAGATCTGAAGCAAATTCAAGTCCACAAAGAACACCTAGATTTAGCTTGCCTTAATCCTGACTTTTCCTCCAGGTTAAAGACCACTGTAGTAAGTCTTCTCTTACAGGGATAGACAAAGTCAAATGGCACTTCCACGCAGCAGAGGTGAAGCAGAACAGGTTTCACTATAGCAAAGTGATGATCAATCTATTGGGTGCTCACCAGTACCTGTGCTGTCTCCTGTGATATTCCTATAAGGAGGTACATTGACCCATCAGGTTGCATACCTTTACAAATGACTGGCTGCCAGTTCTGCTCTGCACCCTTGTCTCCTTTAGTGTTTTTCCTTGAGAAGATTCACCTTGAGGAAGCCCAAATACGTAACACTTTTCTGATCCAAATAAATATGACTTCTCCCACTGCTTCAGCTCCTGCTGAATCAATGAAGGGAGCTACCAATATGACAGGATCTCCTCATCCAGCTGAATGTATGGAACCATTATCCAACCACATTACAGTTGTGTCCCTCCTATTACAGCACAGTATTCACACAAATAGTGCTGTGCTTGGGGTTGGTCTCTCTTTGTTTCCTGTTCTACAACTATTTATTTTTTGTATGACATTTTGGAAGAGTGAAAGGACATCCACTCTGAAGATTTACATGGCTCTGATGCGGCCAACATGGGTCAGACAGGAACTGGTTGTTTCTCAGGGTTTGAGCTTTGCTAAGAAAAAGCATTATGCAAGCTTGTCTCCTGGTATCCATGATGAAGATCCTAACTGTCCCTTTTCACTACTATCGATCTTCAATTTTGAACAATAAAGGCACCTTCCCTGAAAGCATCTCCATCAGTTTCAGATCAAAACTAGTAAACTGAGGAACGTAAGACAAACTTATCTGTGCAGCACACCTTAATTCTATTTTTCTCTTAACAGATTTGGAAGTCCCAGTGCATTCTGGATTTTCAGTACATCCAGTAGAGGTTCATCTCCTGGCAACATCACTGTAAAAAGAATTTACTCTTTTTGCATTGTTCATTAATGAAATAATACTCACCTGTGCAAACATTGTCTTCAGGGTCATTTGTTATTGTTTCAGGCTTCTTTTTATATCCTGTCAAATACAAAAATAAGAACCCAATATACTGCATTGGTTGAATTCACCAAATAGGCAGTGGCACTGTGGCTAAGGATCTGTGCCTGTGGCTGGAAGGTTGCTGGTTCAAATCCCACAGCCAGCAGAGGGATCCTACTCTTTAACCCCAGCTGTTCCAGGTGTGCTGTACAATGGCTGACCCTTTGCTCTGACTCCAAGCTTCTCTCTGTGTCTGTGTCTCATGGAGATCAAACTGGGGTATGTGAAAAGATGAATTCCTAATGCAAAAAATTGTATATGGCTAATAAAGTTATCTTATAGGCTACTGTATAAGCCTTGAAAGTGACAGAATTGTCCAATGTTAATTCTATATACAGTATATATATTGCACATCCAATCATCAACTAAAATCTCACCTGAACATTGAATCTCTGCCTCTTCAGAATCCTGGCACTCATTATGCCCCCATGGTGAAGAAGAGCACTGCCACAGGACAGACTCATGTCCAAGACACTTCATATTGTCTAACCACTTGGGACCAGAGCCTGATTCATACTGTTGTCCATCCTGCAGAGCACCACTGTCTCCGCACTGCAGCTGCTTACAGATCAAGTCAACAGTGAAGGAGTCCATTCCATTGGAACACACACTGCCCCAGGTGCCATTGTAGAGCACCTCCAGCCTGCCAGCACAGTCATACTCAGCACTGACCAGTCGGAGTTGCTTGTGCTCTGCAGAATGAAGACACAACCATTATCAGAGTAAAATCTCCACTAAGATCCTAGTATGTAATAGAAATTGATGTAATACAGTATATTGGGTTCTAATAATTTAGGTTGATAATAGATTTTTGTAAGTTATGATTTATTTTAATTACAGGATATACTGTATGTACAATACCATAACATAATTTGCTAGACAAACTGCAGGATACAGAAACAGGAGCTATATATTTCAGAACTGTACAAGAGTAAAGTGCATTATCAGGAAAAAATACAACTTAAGTTTTCTGTTACATAAAAAACAAAAGGAATTTCTACTGTGATCTTTCTCACAGTGTCATGTACATCTTACCAGAACACACCACTCCAGCATCCTCTTTGTGTCTGCAGTTTCCTTTCTCCAATGATTCTCTGGGGCAGTTCCAGAGTGCAGATTCATTTCCTTCACATTTGACATCATCCATCCAGACAGGTCCAGAGCCCTCACCAAACTCAGCTGATACTGCAGCTCTCAGCGCATGGCCACAGCCCAGCTGTCTGCACACCACACTGGCATCGGCCAGGTCCCAGAAGTCATCACACACTGAGCCCCAGGCACCATGATGATACACCTCCACTCTCCCTGCACACAGACTGCCCACGCCAGCCAGTCTCACTTGCCAGTGCTCTGTCAACAGAGACCCCCATCAAGTTAATATTGTAATCTCATTCCAGCCTTTCCATAATAATTTATTTTCATTTTTCATTGTGTACAATATTTAAGGTCCTGATGTTTGCTTAATATTTTTACTGAATTACTGACTGTTTTTCAACATTTAGTGAGAATATATAGCAACACCCAAATGTCCCACCATACATGAATCTTTCAGTAACATTTGAAAACCCACCTGAGCAGAGCACCCCCACACCCCCACTGGTGTTGACTGATCCAGAGCTCAGTGTGAAAGAGCAGTTCTGTAGCACAGATTCATTTTCTTTACAGTCCACTTCAGTTAACAGCACAGGCTCATTTCCATCACCATACATAGTAGAAATGTAGGCCATCAGAGTGCCTCCACAGCTCAAGCTCCTGCAGACAGTGTTGGCATCCTGTAAATCCCAGTCTGAGTCTAAAACTCTTCCCCACAAGCCGCTCATGAGAATCTCCACCCTTCCCTCACAATGACTGTCTGTCCCCTGCAGACGCACCAGCCAGTCTTCATCTGTAAAGACAAGGAGCACAACTGACTCCTTCCTCACAGTAATTATAACACATCTGCTCTTCCTGAATTCCCCAGAAGTCTGTCTGTTCATCACTAAGCAAATACTACCGAATGATCAAATACATCAAATGAATGTTTTAATCAAATATTGGCTCAAATATTAATACATCCAGTTTTACAGTTGTCCAGTGCTGGTCAATATTCTTTAGACAGTGACAGTGGACTGTACCTGAGCAGACCACACTGGCGACGCTGACCTGCTCACACTCCTCCTGGCCCCAGGACACAGGGCAGTCCCCCAGGCGCCCCTCTCTCCCACTGCACTGGTATCTGTCCTTCCACAGGGGGACACTTCCCACTCCATAGGGGGCTCCTCTAGGGGTGGCCTTGACTCCCCCACATTGGAGGTGTCTGCAAATTACCTCAGCAGTTTGCCACTCCAGGTCGCGCTCGCAGAGTGAACCCCACTGTGATCCATGGAGCACCTCCACTCGCCCAGCACAGCGGCTCTCTCCCCCCACCAACCTGGGACCTTCCTGTCCTGGGACATTACAATGTGACACTGTTACACAGAAATATTCACATGAACTGAAGCTGGAAATGTGATATGTGAAAAATAATGTCTTCTTTTCAGTTCTATTTGCAGTTCTTCTATATGGAAATGAAAGATGATTTAGTGTTTAATTTTGATTTTAAGATTATTCTCACATTGCTTTTTATAAAAACAGCTTAATTGATATTCAAACCTGAACAGACAACACTGGCGTAGTTTCTGTGGGAGCAGTTTTGTGTTTTCTCAGTGGACACTGGACACTCGAACACAATGGACTCATTTCCCTGACAGTCAAGCTGCTTGTCCCACACAGGGCCCTTCCCTTCCCCATAGCGAGCCCCTCCAGGAATGGCCACTGGCTCTCCACACTGCAGCTGTCTGCACACCACACTGGCGTCTTGCAGGTCCCAGCCTGAGTCACACAGTGTCCCCCACTCATCTCCAAACTGTATCTCCACTCGCCCAGAGCAAGGATCCTCACCCCCCACAATCCGGGGCTCCCGGTGATCTGGGAGAAAGGGATGGACACTGGATCAGTTTACCAGTTTAGGCTTCACTCCCTAAACCCAACTGTAACCATTGAACACCAGGAGTGATGTGAAGTGACAGAGCACTTACAGTCCATGGATTATTGTATTGTCAAGCAACATACAGTACTAAAATCAATTCCATTTGTAGAATACAAAAATACCGATCACTTAATTCTCCTCCATGCTGTGTTCCTCTGAAATATTGCATATGCCCTGTTTGTTATGGTGAAGGGTTTTCACTCCTTTAACCCCTACACAACTGATATTTAACTAGTGTGGGTTTGACTTTCAACACTTTTTGCCCCAAGCAAATACAGCTGATATCTAGTGGTGGTTTGCTGGACTAAATTCCATCAAACCACAGCAAGCTGTAAATCATTCCTTCCTTTTGCATCAGGGCACTTAACCTCAGTAACAAGGTTGCAGGTTGTTACAGTGTCTTCTGATGTCCACTGTAGAGTTCAAATCTCATGCAGGACCACTTCTAGTCCACCCATCTGTTCACTGACTTGTGTTCCATCACTTGCATTACACATGTACTGTATCTGTTGCAGGATATGGGCCATTGAGGCAGTGACAGGCTGGGATTGATTGGGTTATGTTGATTAGTGTTGCAGGATGTGGGCCACGGAGGCAGTTACAGGCTGTGATTGACTGGGTTATGTTGATTTCCAGGATGGTGTCAATGTTGCCTGCAGTTGTTCTAATGAATACAGTCTAGCAGGAACAGTCAGTAACAACAGTCACACCCAAGTCGCTCAGGAAGCAATTAGGTATCGATACTTGGAGGTGTGAGGAGTCTCTGAGCTAGTTTTAGCCTGTCCAAGGGAGGAAGAGGGAGAGCTAGAGAGTGAACAAAGAAGTGATAAGGGCCCATAAAACCTAGCTCGGCACTCCCATACCCCTCAAACAACACAAGCTTCCTCCTGGAAAAATACTGGGCAAACCCGATGCTGACAGGGACAGTGGAATAGCCCCTGAGAGGGATTGGCTAAGGGGAGGAATAAAAAAACCTGAGATGGAACACAGTGTGCTCCTGATTCCCACAAGACCCTGGAGACAACACAGGCAGCACAAGGGAAACTGCAGAGTGCAAGACCACGGAGGCAAGGACCTATTGATCCAGGAATTGACGACTATGGGAGACATTGGAATTGGAACGGAGGTACTGTAGAGAGACTTTTAGTAACTGAAGGCAAAGAACCCTGCCCGGCTAGCCGATACAAGCTGTGGGGAATGTAGTACAGCCCGTGGGAGGATTTCTAGTGTAACCTGAACGGAGACCAGGAAATTGAACTGGGTGATACCACTCTCCTTAAAGTGGTGTCACGGACGTCCAAAGGGACTAACCGTGGGGAGTAGGAGAGCGAAAAAGACCCATATGCGTAGCGGCGAGACGGAAGAAAGGCCCGGGCTCATTAGTGCAAAGAGTTCAGGAATGCTGTATAGAAACCTATGCCCTCAGGGAGCGGACGTGGGGCGCCCTGGTTCTAGGCGGGTCTCAGGACATCCGAACGTCAATGCTGAGCGAGGACAGAGTGCAAGACCCGGAAATATATAGCCCAAGGGAAAGAGAGGGACCGGAAGGACAACAGACCGGAAACTAGGGCAGAGAAGAAGCGCCCTCTGGCTGCAGAGGGCATGACAGTACCCCCCCCTTTATGGGCGGCTCCTGACGCCCATGCAAATAAATGAGCTGCCCAGCACTGGGGGGAGGAAAAACCTCATTTAACTGAAAGGAAACCTCCGGGAGTCCACGGCTGAGAGCTACCCCCTCCTCCAGGGTATAAACCTGTATTGGGTGGAGGAAGGGGGGGGTAGAGTAGAGCTCCGGAGGCTTAAAACAAAAAAGTACACAAGCACAAACACAACAAACAAAAACCTGGGAAAGGCCAGGGAGACAAACCACAAAAAGCATATAGGAACCAAAGTTCCAAAACACAGGGAGCAGGGGGGACCAAAAAGGAGGGAAAACCAGTAAGAAAAAAAATCAAAACAAAAGGCAAAAAACCACAAAAGGCCCGGGGAAAAATACCGCAGACTGGGCAATGGGCACGTTCACATTCTAACGCTGATATCGGAGTGGACAACCTGAGGAAAGCCAGACCGAAGTCCGCTCACAGACACAGATGCCCGGAGTGATATCCAGCGAAAAGAATGGAGGAACCGACTGATAATAATAAAAAAAATAGCCCAGAGCAAAAGAAAAACAAACTGTGGCAAGACAAAAAGCGCCGCTCGCGGGGTCAGTAAGTGGCTCAGCATTCTGTCACGGACGTCCAAAGGGACTAACCGTGGGGAGTAGGAGAGCAGAAAAAGACCCATATGCGTAGCGGCGAGACGGGAAAAAGGCCTGGGCGCATTAGGGCAAAGAGTTCATGAATGCTGTATAGAAACCTATGCCCTCAGGGAGCGGAGGTGGGGCGCCCTGGTGCTAGGCGGGTCTCAGGACATCCGAACGTCAATGCTGAGCGAGGACAGAGTGCAAGACCCGGAAATATATAGCCCCAGGGAAAGAGAGGGACCGGAAGGACAACAGACCGGAAACTAGGGACAGGACAGAGAAGAAGCGCCCTCTGGCTGCAGAGGGCGTGACAAATGGCTGTTCATCTCTAAGCCATCAACGACTTTCACTGATATTAAGAAGTAATGTTGTACTGGCCTCTCTTCAGTGCTTTACAGAAAAGACTGCTGTCTCTCAGGATTTTATTGTGCCCCTTGGAACTATTTTTTTGTTGCTGTGGATGTTCTTTTTTTTTGCTTCTTAGAAAATATATTGTGTTTTTTACAGTGACTAGAAGCATATTTCGCACACGCCTATGTAATTATTTTATATTTATTTTGTATTACTGTACATATTTTAATTTTTCGTCTATTCTGATGTCTATTTTTGCTCGTCTTGGGCTGGGCTGCTGTAACACCTCAATTTCCCTTCGGGATCAATAAAGTCTTATCTACTGTATCTATCATTTTTCACTCAAAGGGTTCACCTTACTGTGACATATCTAATTCACTTAATTCCATATCAGTCTTCCTCTAAAACTTCCTCTGAATTGCATATTCAAATCTACTTGATCTAAGAAAGCTCAAGACACTATCACATGTTCTTCTTACTTATTCCATGCTACAAGCACATTCTGCTTAGTCCCTGCAAATCATTACAGGCAATCCAACTCTCTCCCATTTCAAAGAAGTCTGCATCAGTATTTTGGGAATCCTTTTGGGGTTGTGACAGAGCAGATATTTGACCTGTGTTGTGATTCTCTGAGCCAGGTGACTTAATGCCAAGGTATTAAGTATGCTCTTTCTTTGTATTTGTTAATTCATTTTGTTATTAGAATTTGACTAAAATACTGGGGGTAGATCAAATTTTAATCTCACACTTTCACTTTCCTACAGTAAAAAAGAATTACTGGCTGCCCATAACTGCACAAATCTTTTCTACCACGCCACTTGGCACCCTAGCTTCTCACTTGCAGCTGCCTTCCTGGTTCATCCCCCATAAATGATTGTATCCATTCATTTTCACCAGCTCATTTCTTCGTTATTAGAATTGCACAGAACTGAACTACTAAATTACTACCACAGAACTACTGAATTAAAAATACATTTAGAATATTTTAAACATTATGCATTGATTTTCAGAAAAATAAAGACAAACTGCAGTTGAATGCAGTTTCATACTTCACACAAGAGCAGTTCTTAATATGATGTAAAATACAACTGCAATGGGGATAGAAGATGATTGATTGATTATACTTTCATTGGGTTACATTTATCATTTAAACAGTGTTTCATTTACATCTCAAATTTTGTATTTATTCCTTATACAAATATAAAGTTATACAATTACTAAAAAGTCAAATTCAGTCCTCAAGCTTCACATTAATAAACACAAACAATAACTTTCTGAATTTAAAATGAAGCATTCTGTATGAAGGTGACAAGATGGAAATAGTATCTGTATTTCTTATTTGTAGGATGATTTAGATTTAGATTTAACACTATCAAATGGATAGTGAGTGATAATTTTCATTAATTAATATATTTTCAAAACTAATTAATAACTCATTTTTCAGAAACTGCTTCTGAGTTTGCAAACAAGTAATAAACCTCCTCATAAAAATAAAGGGAAATTACAGCAGCTGGTTACTTACCAAAACATACAAGACCTGTGTAGCTGGATTTATCAAGTGTTGCCTGGCGTGGTACAAATAGTGCATGACAATGCCAGAAAGAAGGTTCATTCCCATTACACCTAATAGGAAAATACCACAGGCCACTAGCCACTTCTCCGTAGTGAGCTTGTTTATTTACTGAGGCACTAGATCCACATCTTAGCTCCTTACAGAGAACATGAGCCACATTTGTATCCATGTACTCATCAGGAAATGATAAGATGCCGAGATCACCCTTCAGTTCTAATCGTCCAGCACAAGGACTATTCCCATTTTGCAAGGAGAAATTCAGTGCACCTGTAAGATAAAGACAAAATACTTTTCAGAATACTGTTCAGGTGAAAAAAACAGACACTTCACATTAATGTATGATTCTCTACTTTGTTTAGAACACTGGTTCTCAAAGTGTGGTCAGCAGGCTGACCTGGTCATCTTTCTTAAGCAAGTCTACACTGTTTAGGCCAGAGGAAAGAATATTGTAGCATCCATGATGGTTAAGAACTGCAAGTTGTAAATATTTGGATAATCTGCACAGTAGGAGGGATATGTGTGTGTTTGTTCTAGGTATCGGGGTTTCACCAACTGTTGTGGGGACTTTGTGTGTCAGTAATTGGACGAGCACCAGTCTAGTCATAGGCTTGGCTGGCTTGAAGGTCTGCTGAAAGGGCAAAGTTTCCATTCATTCTCCTTGGCTGTACCCTTGTGTTGCATTTGTGTATTAATGAAGCTTGAGTTATGGCGGACCACCTCGCCTCTTCATTCTCCCCATCAGCGCCTAACGCTTCAATGTTTTAGTTTTATGCACCACAAATTAAATGATGTCACGCAGTGAAAACGAGAGAGTTAGTTTGACGGCAACGTCCTTGCTGCCATGCAGCAGTCTATTGTCATGATTGCGTGGCTACGCTGTTTACGTTTTGATACAGTATGTGAGTGTGGTTTGACTGTTGCAGTTATTATTGTTCGTACCATTTTGTTCTTACTTTTGAATATCTCGCTTTGATTTTGAAAGTTCAAAGTGTAATTTAAAGAAGCAGTCAAAACAGAAGGGTTATTATGGATCACTGGCTCAAATCTGGGACCTGAAACGCAAATATAGAGATGATAGTGACAGTGCAAGTGCGAGTGAGAGAAGTGAAAATGGGAGTGAGGTAATTTGTGTACCACACCAGCAATGCTGTAATTCTAATTCCAACAAATGTGATGTGCAAGGTAGCAGAAGGTGTGCTTGATGTGATGTCTTTGTCTGCTTCCAGGCAAGATAAAGATGACAAAGAAAGCGTTAGGGAAGTTGCGGGAAAAAGTACTGCTACTCAATACTCAAAATCGTCAGCTTGGAAACAAAAACTGTAAGAATAAAGTGAAAAGAAAGTATGACAGTGACTAATTGAGAATGGGATTTTTTTGGACAGGTAATAAAGAAGATCCCAACCCTCATTGTGTTTTATGTTACGAAATTTTTACCAATGAACCAATGAAGCTCTCAAAGCTTGAATCCAAACACAGCCACTGCAGTGGAAAACCTCTTGAGTTCTTTAAGATCAAATGCAAAGAGTTGATACAGAATAAGAAGATCATGCATTTGATTAATCTGGTGGAGAAAACGCTAATGCTACAGAGCCTTCCTACAGAGTCACGCTGTTAGTAGCACAGACTGGGAAAGATCAATCTGTAGCAGAGAAATTGATAAAGCCCACTTCCAAAACAATGGCAAATGTCATGTTGGGGTAAAAAGCAAAAAATACTATTGACAAGGTACCCCTTTCGAATAATACTGTTCAACGTCAAATAACAGCCATGGCTGAAAAAGTGGAATGGTAGTTGATATCATGCTTGCATCAAAACTTCACGTTTCAGCTGGATGAGTTTACCGATATGGTGGGTGATGCTCACCTTCTGGCATATGTCAGATATGAGTATTTAGGAGGAGTACATGATGAATTTCTTTTTTGCCGATGTCTGTCAACCAACACTACTGGTGAGGCAATTTTTTAATTTTGAAAAAGAGTGTCCCTGTCACTATACTGGGGCATTAGGACCCACTTGGCTGGCCTCACTAACACCTTTTCTAAACATAGTTTTTCCTAGGAGGTCTCCCATCCAGGTACTGACCAGGCTTACACATGCTTAGCTTCAATGGGTTACCAACTTTGTGTTGCAGGGTGATATGGCTGCTGGCACTCTTAGCAACTTTCTATCGGATCAGATTTGAATGGATAAGAAATTCATTTACAAATATTGGTCAAATAGAAGCAACCAGTCTCAGGCTTCCATCAAGATAGGTGGACAATCATGTGGAGCTGTCATCTGCTGGATCGCTGAAGTTATTACTTGCTGGAAAACATTTGACAGACTTTTGGCTCCATGTACGATCCGAGTATGCTGAACTTAGCTCTGAAGCATGTGTGAAGAAGGCTCCAGCGCCAAAACATTGTGTTTTCTTTCTTCTCTTTTCAGCATGAAATAAACCTATTACTTGTTCCTTTGCAGCCTACGCATGCTGACTCAGCTACCCACTTCAAATACTACAGCCTACACCTGCTGCGACCCACTATGCCTTCCCCCAAATATTTTCTAGATCTCTTTGTCATTCCTTTTCTTCCTTCCTGGGCCAACTGCCCCCTTCTCTTACTAAACCAGCATTCCGTGTCTTCGCAGTGATCTGTTCCAAGACCAGGCTTTCTAACCACCTTCTATTCCTTTACAGATGTCGTCAACATAATATAATTCCTGAGGATTTTGCCTGAAATTTAACACTTTTTCTTTTGACTCTGATACCACCCAGAGTAACACAGTAAACAGTAACGAGACTTCTACAACAATTTTCTAGGAAACTAATGCTTTCTACCATTTTCTCCCTAACAGATTATCATTTCCAACAACAACATCAAAGAGGCTAAGGAATTTCTACGTCTGACAGCTCCACATCATCTTCCCTTAATAACTAACCTCATTAGATCTTTCAACTCCAAACTCTACCAGTTTCTCACTACACACCTGACGAAGGCTATTTTCAGCGTGGAATAAACCTATTATATGTGTAAATGAGTCGATACTTGCTCTCCACATGCCCTCCAACAATGTGACCTGCTTCCTTTTTGTTTTGCTTGAATTATAGGACTGATAAAGAAACAAGTCATCCTGCAGTGTCACAATATACTGTATGATGTATTTGTAGTGAGTTAGTCATGAGTTTCAGCTCTGAGAAGCATTACTAATTAGTGTTATCAGGCAAGATGTTTTATTCTAAGGGAAAGGAATCTAACCGTGTCTAAAGTAGGCATACTCAGGAGTGGAGCTTCTCATTAGAAAAATATGCATTGCTGAGTGACTACAGTCATAGGAGCTTTGGGTCTGAACAAGCAACATCTGGGGGCATTGCTTAAGAGTATTTCAATGAAGCAGAAACTAGGGAGTCATTTAGAATGTTAGTCTGAGCTAGACTCACACCAGAGAATGAGGAAGATGGTAGCTACTGTGTTATTAGCTGCATCTGTGAGTAGCCCGCCCAGCACGTGCAGGCAGAGTAGCTAGCCGAGCAGAGTGAGTGGGGCCAGTAGATATATGCTCTGTGAATGCTTATGTTATGTTGAAGCATGGTAGTGAAAGTAAAGTTCACAGTTTGAGTGAAGTTTGTGTACTGCAGAAAGCTTGGCAAGCTGCATCTTCCTCAGTGTTTATTGTGTATTCCCCAAAATGGGAAGAACCATAGAAGGAATCTGCTGTGAAATAGAGGAGCTATACTGTAGCTGCTGCCAAAGCCTGAGAAGACAAAGAATCACCAATAAATTGAATATGGAAGTTAATTATGAAATCCAATTAAATATCTCAAGATAAGACAAAACTGTAAAAATTGCATTAGCACAAATGTATTGGCATACATATTTTAACTTACATTATTATGGCATTGAAGTGGACCCCTCTTTAAGCCATTTTATAGTTTATAATAATAAATAAAACATTATTTTTATGTAGCAGTAATTCATGCATTTAGAGCTGCTGGAACTAAATGGGAGGATCTGGACAAAAAACAACAATATTATCAAATTCTTTACTGTGCAATACAGTGTAGTGCAATCAAATAAATGAAATTATTCTCTGCTTATGCCAACAAGAGGAAGTATGAGCAGAGTAAAACTGGAAGAGTAGGACTCATCAATAATGCAATTAAGAGTGTATTCCTTTATTGGGATTTTGCCTTTTTCTCCAAACTTTTTTGGTGTGAATCGAGTAATAATTCCTTACACTTATTTTTTTACGGCTTTTTTCTGGACACTCTATTCAAAGTGCTTTACAGGTAATACCACCTTCACCACCACCAATCTGTAGTACCCACCAGTATTATGTGAAAGGAGCCACAGTGCATCAGTACGCTCACCACACATTAGCTATTAGTGGGTCGGAGAACAGAGTGATGAAGCCAAGTCAAAGATGGGGATCATTAGGAGGCCTTGGTTGATAAAGGCTGAGGGGAAATTTGGCCAGAATGCTGGAGTGAAACTTTTCAAGAAATGCCCTAGAATTTCAATTACTATGGGTAAGTTGCAGAAACCCTTAAGCCAGATAAAAATATGGTGTAATTGTAATTGAGAAAAAAATAACCTTAAATGAAATTACATAATATATATATATACCATATGATTAAGGAGCTGTGGTAGCTCAGACAGTAAGGGTGTCTGGTTCCTGACCAGAAGGTCCTGGGTTCAATCCCAGGTATGGGTAAGTGATGTAGCTTGCCCTAAGTCCACTTAGCCTGCTTTCCAAATGAGTACTGGGGGTTAATCCTTCTTTGGGTAATAGGCCAGCTTGAGTGTGATGCTGACCTCCACTTCTAGTGTTGGATGGTTGAGGAAAAAATGGTGGCCTTCATGGCCTGAAAAGGGGACCCTACCTACCTACAGTATATATCTTTAACAATGTGGTTATGTGGAAGAGGGACTTTACTTGTGAATGGAAAGACCTGAGAAGAACAGCTAGCAATGTTATGCAACACAGCAATGATATGACAATGATGGGGATACCCTCAGACAAAGTCATGTACATGTTGCTCATTTGACACCATGTGTTGCAGATTTTTTTAACATCGGAAACAATATGATGAAAACTGTACATTATGAACTCCTATGTCTAGATAACACCCATTGAAGACCCACGGTTAAACAAGCGTGATATGTCAAGGGTAGAGACTTTGACCCTGAGATAAATACAGTAGCTTAGATAAAACAAAAAAACCTAAATTAGATTTTACGCTTTATGTCCTATTTTCCCTAATGAGGGGGATTGTGTTACAGCATCACTCTCATAGGTAAGTGTGTGTAAAAGGAGAAACCAGGAGACAGTCTGCAAAAAGCTTTCCCAACAGTGTGTGATGGGTCTGTCAGTCACTTTAGACATGCCCAATTTGCAACCTAAAGTGATGGTTATGTCTCTGTTGTCACAATATCTACCAGTGTTTAGAAACTGGAAAGGACTTACCTTTACATACTACATGAACATTCATACTGTAATCACATTCATGGTGACCCCAGGGGTCTGAAGAGCACTCCCAGAGTGATGACTCATTCCCACTGCAGTGGACTCTGTCAAGCCAAATGGGGACATCAGTAGTTGGGATTCGCATTCTGCTATATGTGTGAGCCTCTCCACACCCTGCTTGTCTGCAGGCTACATGAGACTCATTGAGTCCCCAGCCATCCTCACATATTGTTCCTTGCAGACCTCTGTAAAACACATCCACTCTTCCTGCACATGAATTGGCAACCGTTGTTAGGTATATTTTTTTTTCATCTGTAGAGAGACAATTCAAGTTTCAGTAATTTAAAGCAGAAATTAATCTAAATGTATAAAATTAGTTTAAAGTATTCATGTTAAATTACCTGTTTTTTTCAGGGCTTCTGTTCCTTCTATAGACTCTAGAATATAATAAATATGACTGTAAGGTTTGTCTTAATCAAAATAATAAGTGGACCAGAATAAAACATTAAAAAGCATATAAACAGAGGAAAAATAATGGCCTTTGATTTTTTCACTCTCCAAAGCCTTCAGCCCCATACATAACTGACATTGCTTATGTTTTTGGTGATGCAGCTGGAAATTCATTCTTATTTTCCTAAATTCAGCAAACAGCAGTTCTTATCCACATTCCGTGTTAGGCTTCTCTTCTGGTCTACTGCAGTTCTTCCAGTCACCAGTGGCTTCTGCTGCCACCTGAGTTCCAATTTCAAATTTGCACAGCTACCTGCTAACCAGATTCTCCCTTTCTGCTTTCCATCAAACTACTCTTGCAGTCACACATTGTCTTCTGCTGTGTATTAATCTGACTCTGGCCTGGGGTCATTACCTGGCTTTAGGGAATTTTAAACAGATATATGCTGATGTACGTGACACCCCAGCTGAAACATAGGGTGACCAGAGCTGGACTTGAACTACAAAATCCTCCATAACACTGCTGTAATTCAATGTGTAATGTGTACACCTGGTGTGTGTCTTCTCCCAGTGTTTTTTGAAAATGGCCTTTTTTTCACAATTAAATTAATCACAAATCTTCACTGAACTGTGCTGTGTCTCCTTTCATCCCTACAGCTGCCCACAACAGAGTTATAAATGTCAAATTAGTTAGTACTGTTATCTGCTAATATGTAGCCCTCCTCCTGCTTCCACTTCTGGCTGCTCTTCCCATTGTCTTTTGCTGTCCACCAGTTCCAATTCTTCACCATCACCAACAGTCAAAGCTTGTTGAACTCTTTGGGATGAAAATTACTATAAAAATCGAAGGTACTATAGAAGTTTTTCCTCATTGGAGGAACACAGGCAGTGCTTTCAAAGCAGAGTAGTTTCATTCCAGTCCTTGAGAGTCTTAAGAACATAATGAATTAAACCCTTCATGATAGCTCCAACTGGCCATGATGTAACTTTCCTTAGAAACTAGCCATCTTAGGTAGCTGAAGTCTCATTTACCTGCACAAATGACTCCTGCATCCCAGGGGTGTTGACAGTCCTTGGAGCCCAGACGTCCAGCCCTGCACTCTCCCAGTTCTGCCTCGATCCCCAGGCAGCCCACCTTGTTGAGGACCCTGTCCTCAGGGGCAGTCTGGGGGTGGGCAAGATGGGGAGCAGACACAGCCGCCCCACAGCCCAGCTGTTTACAGACCACCTCTGCGTCGCGCAGGTCCCAGGAATGACTGCACACACTGCCCCACTGGCCCTCAGACTCCACCTGCACCCTTCCAGAGCAGCTGCTGCCATCCAGCCTGATCTGGAGACCCCCTGGACACACACACACAGGGTGAGACAGCAGACAGAGTGGGGCTGCTCTACTTCTTACTACTCCCCCTGCCAGCAGAGAGTGGCCTGCCGCTGAAGATCTCAGTAATTTAACTGAAGTCAACATTTTAAAAATGTCTTCTTCAAATAAGAATGTATAAATTTGAAAATGCCTTTTCAACATCACAGAACTAAATGAAGAATCACCATGAGTCAAATCTTGATGAAATGTTTGGGATGAAAACTTCTACAATATTGAAATACATACATAATAGTTATTCCTCATTGGATGAAAACAGAAACTGCTTTTAGAGTTTTGTTAAGCTCCAACAGAGTATTCTGTTATGCTCCAACTGAGCATGATTCAGAAGGGGACCATCACCTGGAAGGGGATAATGACACCCAACAGAGCATGCAGTATTAATATGGAATTGTGTGACTAAAGGGAAATTATGTTAGCTGAAAATGAAAATAAGTTTCTGGATGTCATGAACTACATTAATTTAAGTGGCATTTTCCACTTTTTTCCATAAATATCTCTGACCATTTTCTCTCCGTCACTTATTGTAATTATTTTGTAAAAGTTTGACATGCTTTTTTTAACTACATCTTGCTGTCATGATTGTTATAGAAATTAAACTTTTCACTGAAACTCTTGTAGAAAATGAAAGATATAAGATGTACTGTAATTCCTGTGGTTTTTAATTTAAAAAATGAAGTGATGTTTTGGTTCAGTGGTAGACTTTTCACTTGCCTGCTAAAAGTTCCCAGGTTTGATTCCTGTTATATGTTTAATAGATAAAACACTTTATTTCTAATAAATAATATGTACAGATATAAACTAGTAAATTGTAACAAGCTGCTTTGTTGTTCGTGTGAGGAACCCTATGCGGAGTAAGGGAGCCAAGTCAGGAGAGATTTCTGACTAATCCAAAACGTTAGTCGAGGGCGAATTCCAGGTTCGATACCAAAGGTTATTCAAATGGAAAAAGGCAGACACCGAGGTAAAAAATGTAAGATCTGGATCCGAGTATCCAAAAAGGCAAGTGGAACTAAATAAGGCAAGGCAAGCCAAGGAGTTCCAAAGAAGCTAACAATACCGAGCAGTGTTCAGTGAAAAGGAGAAGGCTTAAGTAAGTCTGGAAGTAGAGGGTGTGTTAACAAGTGAGGTGCTCAGATTGGATGAAGGGATAGATTGGTGGTTTTTGTGGAGATTGCCTCCAGCTGGTGCTTAATTGGGATGAGACAGTTTGTGAGGAGGGTTCCGATTAGCTGTGGGTGTGACATAAATATTATGTACACTACATTGACTTTTTATTGTTTTTAAATATCATAGAGTGTTCAATGTTAAATGCTATTATTTAAAAACATGAATGAGCAAAGTGGATACTGTCAACAGTGGGAGTTCAACCGGTTTAATTCAATTCAATTCAAACTTTTATTCATCCCAGTGGTGCAATTTAACACATGCCTTTACAACAAGCCTTAAAACAAAATCAGTTATATTATAATTATAATCAGTAATAACACAGTGGTAATAAAAATACCACTGAAACTATAGTAACATACTGTATCTGATCATTATTAATGATATTAATGTATTAATAACCAATAAGAATTTAAACCTTCTTTTTTCAGGGTCATTTGCTTTCTTTAGTTTTCATAACCTTCCCTTTCTTCTTAAAACACCTATTTATGAGACACATAAATACTCTCTTTAATTTGTGAAACTATTTATGTATTTTCCGTTTTTACTCAGATAAGAATAAACTGCAAATTAAATTATTTTGACAGGAGGAAAGATGATCTGTGCTTTTTCACCACATATGGAATCGTGTAACGAAAGAAATTAATAATGATATTAATTTAAGGAAATATATTTATATAGCTGGTAGTATTACCAGAGTCCACTTTCTTTATAAACATGTATTTTTTTCTTTGACTAATTCACTCATTATTACTTTCTCCTAACAAAGAATCCTTTTAAAAAAATAAAATAGTAAATATTATGTACACTACATTAACATAATAATGTATCTGATAATTATTAACAGTATTAAATAATAATTTCAAACTTCTTGTATCTTTTCCAGAGTCATTTGTTTTCTCCAGTTTTCATTACCTTCGCTTTCTTATTAAAACACCTATTTATGAGACACTACGTTTCAGATGATAATAACTTTGTGAAAAATGACAGAGCCTTGGGCACTTTAAGGATCACTATTTGTGAAAGTTTTCACAGCTTTTATTTAAACAATATCTAGTACCTGGTTGAAGTTTTAGAAACCTTGGTTTAAATAAAGCAGATCCCAGTTGTAGCGAGTTCATAACGTGAGAACGCATTATGCTACATTTTTTATGCATAAGTCAAAGTGTTCTGAAGTTTTTCAAAAACTCTCTAAAAACGTAACATAAAACTGTACAGCACGATGGGGAACTGATTAGAGAAAATAAAAAATAAGTAACAATGGCACATCCCTGCCTAATTTAGACATTAGGAACAAGTAATAGGTTTATTCCGTGCTGAAAAAAAGAAGAAAGAGAACACAACGTTTCGGCCGTGGAGCCTTCTTCAGGTGTAATTTAGACATTGCATGACTTTAAGAGCTATAAAAAACGGGTTAAGTTAAAAACTACATTTTTTGAGTGAAAAAAGAGTGATTTTTCTTCCTTATGATCATCTTAAAATCTTTGTGTATGCTGTATGAATAGTGAGTTTTAATCTCTCGGCTTACATGGTACATATCAGATGTTAAATGGAGGAAGGGAGACAATCCCCACCCCCCAGACAGATGAAGGTGATAAAGGTAATGCAAAAAAAAGCCTATTGTAATGCAAGGTAACTTTCTGCTCAATTAAATTAAAGCTACATTACAGTTAGACAGATTTTAAATTCTCGAAGCAAAATTGACTGTCAAAATCAGCTATTTTACAAGCAGTACACAACTTTTCAAAAGGTACCTTTTTCTCTTGTGCAAACCCATCTATGTTTTTTTTTTATTTCGAAAACTTGGTTGCTTTATGTCAAGGACTAATTGTAGTATAATCAAAGCAAAGCACCTGCTGGGTCTCATTTCCCAATGTTCCACACACGCGAATCCCATGAAGTCAGAAATTTTCAGATATACCAAAATGGTAGCATAGATGTCAATGAACTGCAGTGTGATCATATACCATATAAATATACTGTATATATAGTTCAGGTGGGTAGCTGCGTCAGCATGTGTAGGCTGCAAAGGAACAAGTAATAGGTTTATTCCATGCTGAAAAAAAGAAGAAAGAGAACACAACGTTTCGGCCGTGGAGCCTTCTTCAGGTGTGAGAGAGACAGGGCAGTAGGCAAAGGTAAAGTAGCGGGAGAACAAAGGTTGGGAGGGAGGAGGAGTGAGAGGCGGGAGCAGGGGACAGAAAGAGAGGCCAATCAAGAGGTGTGAAGTCAGAATGGGTGCAGAGAGGTGTGAAATGAAACTTCCAATGAATGGAGAAAATTTAAAAGAACAGTAATCTGTCGTTAAAGGAAGGGAGAATGTGTGATCCTAACTGTACCGAAACTAAAATTATTCTGCAGTTAGGATCACACATTCTCCCTTCCTTTAACGACAGATTACTGTTCTTTTAAATTTTCTCCATTCATTGGAAGTTTCATTTCACACCTCTCTGCACCCATTCTGACTTCACACCTCTTGATTGGCCTCTCTTTCTGTCCCCTGCTCCCGCCTCTCACTCCTCCTCCCTCCCAACCTTTGTTCTCCCGCTACTTTACCTTTGCCTACTGCCCTGTTTCTCTCACACCTGAAGAAGGCTCCACGGCCGAAACATTGTGTTCTCTTTCTTCCTTTTTTCAGCATGGAATAAACCTATTACTTGTTCCTTTACTGTATATATAGAATGATACAATATGGTTTTAAAGCCACTACAGTACAGTGTATGTGAAATATTTTTCTTAATCAAAATTCAAAGTTTACTGCTCGTTTATGGTCATTCATTATTCATATTATTAATAATATATCCCATATTGGATTTTAAATTGGAACATGTTTACAAGTATAAAAAGAGGTGATTACACAATGTCCTCTCTATAACTCTCCAGCTTACAGAAATATTCCCTCAGAGCCACACAACATCGTTCATGCCTTTCTTGTTCACGCCTAATTTCCAGGGAATAACCCAATAACAAAAGGAACAGCACATTGGTCCTTGATTATGGTTAAACATTACATACGATGTCTGGAGTTTCCGCGTTCACTTTTCTGTAATCTGTATAGGACCATGACATCCCATCAAGGTTTGGTACCAATAAACACAGGGAACTCCACAGACTTGCTAGTTTGAACTAAACTATGCTCCAGTAAATAATATACATTATATCGCCTTCCACAATGCTACTATTAAAATGATAAGCACATTTCTTTTAAATTGGGGTGGCATTACCCATGACTATATCCCTGTACAACACAGGTTTGAGTTGGAGTGTCTGTTAATAAAACAGAGCGCCTTCCAATAAATTTGACTACATCTTCTTTTTTTTTTGCTTCAGCTAAATGAGGCAAATAAAAAGTCAGATCAATCAGGATCTTGGAGTTTAATAAGCGTCAAACAAAACTGTTTTGTTGAAACAACATCTGTGATGTTGAAAAGGCATTTTCAAATTTATACATTCTTATTTGAAGAAGACATTTTTAAAATGTTGACTTCAGTTAAATTACTGAGATCTTCAGCGGCAGGCCACTCTCTGCTGGCAGGGGGAGTAGTAAGAAGTAGAGCAGCCCCACTCTGTCTGCTGTCTCACCCTGTGTGTGTGTGTCCAGGGGGTCTCCAGATCAGGCTGGATGGCAGCAGCTGCTCTGGAAGAGTGCAGGTGGAGTCTGAGGGCCAGTGGGGCAGTGTGTGCAGTCATTCCTGGGACCTGCGCGACGCAGAGGTGGTCTGTAAACAGCTGGGCTGTGGGGCGGCTGTGTCTGCTCCCCATCTTGCCCACCCCCAGACTGCCCCTGAGGACAGGGTCCTCAACAAGGTGGGCTGCCTGGGGATCGAGGCAGAACTGGGAGAGTGCAGGGCTGGACGTCTGGGCTCCAAGGACTGTCAACACCCCTGGGATGCAGGAGTCATTTGTGCAGGTAAATGAGACTTCAGCTACCTAAGATGGCTAGTTTCTAAGGAAAGTTACATCATGGCCAGTTGGAGCTATCATGAAGGGTTTAATTCATTATGTTCTTAAGACTCTCAAGGACTGGAATGAAACTACTCTGCTTTGAAAGCACTGCCTGTGTTCCTCCAATGAGGAAAAACTTCTATAGTACCTTCGATTTTTATAGTAATTTTCATCCCAAAGAGTTCAACAAGCTTTGACTGTTGGTGATGGTGAAGAATTGGAACTGGTGGACAGCAAAAGACAATGGGAAGAGCAGCCAGAAGTGGAAGCAGGAGGAGGGCTACATATTAGCAGATAACAGTACTAACTAATTTGACATTTATAACTCTGTTGTGGGCAGCTGTAGGGATGAAAGGAGACACAGCACAGTTCAGTGAAGATTTGTGATTAATTTAATTGTGAAAAAAAGGCCATTTTCAAAAAACACTGGGAGAAGACACACACCAGGTGTACACATTACACATTGAATTACAGCAGTGTTATGGAGGATTTTGTAGTTCAAGTCCAGCTCAAGTCAGGATCTTGGAGTTTAATAAGCGTCAAACAAAACTGTCCGTATCTATCCGTCATTGGCTCACTTGAAGGTGTAATGTCTGTTAAACTTTTTTACAATAACAACAAGTAGTGTTCTTACCACGGTCCATATTCTTAGAAAAGGATAAAACATTATAGTTTTTATGAAGTACAGTATATAAACTTTGTAGTGTTAGAACAAGCATGTTAAAACCTTTCCGAAACACCCACCGTAAGTTACAAAGTTAAAGAATTTGGTGCATAAAATATTCATGAACAAGGTGGAATACTATTGTGTGCTTTTTTATATTTAGCTACCACTACCATCTACTGCATGTACATTAGGTATACTGTATATTACTTTATACATCTGTTTTTATTTTCCTCTACCAAAATTTATCATTACAATTTCTCAATGCAGATGTAAACCTGAAAGAAGCACATCACGTTCACAAGCTACAGTATAATAATACAAACTGTAGCAGGCAGTGTGGTGGCTCTGTGGCTAAGGATCTGCACCTGTGGTTGGAAGGTTGCCAGTTAAAATCCTGCAGCCAGCAGAGATATCCTACTCTGTTGGGTCCCTGAGCAAGGCCCTTAACCCCAGGGGTGCTGTATAAATGGCAGACCCTGTGCTCTAACCCCAAGCTTCTCTCCCTGTCTGTGTTTCATGAAGAGCAAGCTGGGGTATGTGAAAAGACAAATTTTCAATACAAAAAAATTTAATACGGCCAATAAAGTGATTTAATCTTTAATCTTAATAATAAAGTATTTTTATATATACAACTAATTTTGTTTTTATCAAATAGACCTACCGTTAATTAATTTAATATTTAACATACTGTAATACACAGTTTAAAATGAATACATTTGATTGAATGGCTGGATCTTTACATTAAAGACTGCAACACCGGCAGTTTTACAGGGTGCATAGTCCTGCATCAGATAACTTAAAAAATATGAAAGGTTTTTTACTTTACCTGTCAATTTACTGCGGTATGTTGGTGCATCACCGTTTGTATAGGGAATGAATTAGATATTAAACACAATACAAACTGTGATCCACAATAGTGTGAAATACTTCCATGACCTGGGAACCCGCTAACTGACTGCAGTGCAGCTAATGACAAGGACATTTTTTTCCCACTTTTCAGAAACTATTACATAGTGTTAAACACAAAGGTATAAATTTGTCACTCATGCTGTCTCCCAAGGCTTTATTATATATTTTGTCTACTGTCTGGCATGTGTATTTACAATACTTTTGTATTTTGTGAGTGGCGTTTATTAATTTTAAATTTCTAAATAATAGTATTTTTAGTATTTTAAAGGTCTATTTAAAATGGTATAGGAAGTGTGTCCTTCACAGCACATACTTTATAATTTGGTGATGTGAGCAGAATATATGGACCAAAAAAATTACTTTTCACAACGTGCCACACACATTACAGAACCCCATGAACTAATATCTACAGATATCCATACTGCACATCAACTACAGTATAGTATTAGTTTCATTCTTGCAGACTGCCTTTATTTAGATGCCTTTATTTACACCACTGTTTTGCAAGCAATCACTATAATTATATTAAAATGTTATATTTAAATTATATTAAAATATCCAAAGCCGTGCATATTGTAAATAGCAAATAGTAAAATTAACAATATATTGATCTAAATATAGTGCACCTTGTATCAGCTACAACTACAACTCAGTTTGCAGCAATGTAATTCAAATTACTATTCAAAATGTTTACTTTAATCTTGACTCTTTTTGTTTTCATGTTAATTTGCTTTTAAATACAAAACTGTACAATGTTTTAACACCACTTTATTTAATATATATTTTTAGAAATTTAAAATTAAATTGTTTTGTATACTGTATGCAATTAAAAATGATAATTAATATCATTAATAAACTATGTGTATTAATAGTAGTGTAGTGTATTAATAATAATTAATACACTAAGACATAATGTATCTCATTTAGAGGTGGTTGCAACATGATAAAAGCATCAAGTCTCAACAATGTAATCATTGTATTTATTAAACTGTCACTATACAGTATACATGCAGTATGATTAGCACAAGTTAAATTAACATTTAATATTCTACTGACCTGAAAGTAGAGATTTGATTCGATCTGGAAACCACACTAGCTGCAGTACCTTAAGGAATCATTTAACAGCCTGGCAGTTTTACAGCGTAGTGTACTTCCACATCAGATTAATAAAAAAAAAACAAAACTACAACCTTATACTGACTGTCTCCACACACACTGGCTGCATCTTTATAGCCTGAGAAGTAAACTCAGGTGAAGTTGTTCAATGCTTGTCAGTCAGATATGTTTGAAATTTCTTTTGATGAGGTTCATGTCAGAAAAGCAGATTTGCACAGGTATGTTGAACCAAACACAGAAACTTCTTTCCATGTTATTTGTGTGCATGCTGTACTTCTCTTTATCTACAAGGATCCAAAAATCTTGCTGCAGATTGACATGTCCAGAGACATAGAAATAAGATTACACAGTTCTTCTGCGTAAATGTCAAACATCATGTTCTCAAACTGCTAACCAGGCCAGGTCAAGACATCACTGTATTCTGAGACTTTAAGACCCAAGTTTCAGCTTCTTTTTCTATCAGAATTTTGAGCACAGAAGGTACAATCTAATTTCTCCCTTACAGCACTTGCTTCAGTTTAGTAGAAACTGAAACTGCATTGGCTGTTCAGTGGGTGAATTCTATTTAAATCTTTTTAAATCTTCTTTGAAGCTTCTGCAATGCTTGGGAATCTTAGCAATAACGTACTTATTACTAGCACAGTATCGACATTTAAAAAGGTAATTAAACTTAATAGTGATGTCTAGGCCTCTGTTGGTCGGGGTTGACCATGGGTATTGCACCCTGGTTATTGGTCACTCTGCGACTGGAACAGCATCAGGAGTGGTTGTGAGGCCAATGCAGGATTAATAGTGACAGAGAAAATTAAATTACGCATCTATTCAGAGTGACCAATAGTGCAGTGCAGTGTTCAAAGCCCATGAAGACTTTGAAGAAAGATAGCAATAGCGAAAGATTTTTCAGAAGACAATAAATTTTTTGTGATGATGTATTCTAAAACTAAAGAAAGAGCATTAGTGCAACATTTTAAAAAAAGAATAAAGAAGCAAAGTTAAAGTCTAATGTTTCATCAATCTCAAACAACCTTTATATAAGTTCATTAAAAAATGCTCCTTGGGGATAATCAAGACTCTCATGAGAGATAAAAATAATAATACTACCCCTTTCAGTACAGTACCTGTACACATGTACTTTAAGTAAAGTATCTGTGACAAGTTATACAGTACAACAGCAACAAATTAATACTATATCATAACTTTCAACACAAGTCACACAACTACCATGTGTGTTGCACTTCAATCCATTTATCCTTTTATAGGTCACCCTATATCACCTGTTGTTTAATTATTAAGAACATATATTTAGCAATTGATCAAAGGCTGAAGGATATTCTGATTTTTTACTGAAAGACCTCTAGATTTCCTCAGAGATAGACTCTCCAGGACTACTGTTGGAAACACTTGCACTAAATTTCCAATGATCATTCTTCTGGAATATTTCCTAGCAAGCAATAATTGTTGTAACTAAATGTGAAAACTACATGTATTCAAATGAAAGGTCTGGAAATTGAATACAGAATATAGAATGTTTTTAGATAGGAGAGAACTGGCTCTACTGAAAAAAAGCAAATACATTTGTTACATTTCCATTGGGTATAGAGTTTCTAGGAATTACAAAATATATGATAACAAAACATAAGTATAATTTATTTTGGATTTACATAATATTATTTTGTTTTCTTTTGAAAATCAAATAGAAAACATAAAGTGATTAAGTGCTAATATTTTACAAATGGATATACAGTACTGATATATTCCATCTGATTCTTAGTACGACATTTTTTACAGTTTAACATATTTTGTATTTTAACATTAAGTGAGGATAAAAAATATAAAACTTTAGAGATGTTATTTTATTCTAATGTAAAATTGTATTTAAATAAAATATTAAATACTATAAAATATTAATTACTAAATAAAAATGAATATGTAGTATTTTAGTGGGAAATGAGTAACTGCAAAACAGCTTTAGAAGAAAATTAAAGGATTCTGAATCCTTGTTCGAAGCAAGTCCAGTTTTTAGATTCATACAAATGTGTTTTTTCTTAAGACTTCTCTCATCAATAGTTTCATGTTTTTTTTAGTTCTAAAATTTACTGAGAAGCACATTCATGAATGAGTGCTGTTTATGTCTTTATTTATTATAACATTTTTAAAGACCACTTTTCTTTAAAAATGAGATCAACTGAACTAACTTTTTCTTACATTAAATTCTCATCTATAAAGATTTTTAAAAGATGCTTTCTCAGAATAAAAATCAAATAGGAAATCTTGAAAAGGCAAGGTATTTACATAACCTTATTATAAAAAATAATGAAGCAGTGCTATCAAATATCTTTTTATGGTAGTTGTACAATATTGGTAAACTATAGATAGAAATATCTCAAATTATAATTCAGTAAACTATTAACGTGGCACATTATGTTGTAGATTATGCCGGTTCAGGGACGCCAAATATGTAATCATAGTGGCTCTCTGAAGGCACCAGTTCTGTAGGGTTTGGGCATTTACTGAGACAATTATTAATTGTAGCAGTAAATCACAAAGTTGATTCTTTTGATGGCTTTAGAATCCAACCATGCGACATAACTCAAACAACGCGCACACACAGGTACTAATACACGAGGATACATTTATTAATACATAGAATATGCATATAAACCTAACAGATCTTATCGAGAGGGTTATCAGAATACAAAAGATATATATTCAATCAGTTACAAAGAGTTACACATCAAGAGGACATATGTTCAGTATATCATTCATTAAGACCGTTTCGTAAAGTGAACTTGGTTACAACTTCTACATTAGATACTCAAACAAGTACATAACTCTTAGGAATTAAATTGATATCAACTGGTTGGGATAACAATTGAATTCTCGAGCTGTAATGCATTGAAGTTGAATACTCATCCAATCTCTGGGGATTCAGATCTCCTGCGGGCACAAAGAAACAGTTGCAGGCTGTTGCTGTCCAATCCGCGCTCTCTGGCTGCATGCCAGGCTGTGCTGTGCGGCTTGCGACGGTGCGCTGCTGATGCTCACTGACCGGCTAGTTAGTATTGCCTTTAACTAGCAAAGTTTGTGCACAGGAGAAAAGATGACTGTGGGTCCCAGCAAGTCAGGAAGAGGACCAGTTCGTTTATGATGAAGAGCTAGTTCTGAATAGCAAATCAGCTGTCCACAGTTCCGACCTGTTCACGAGGCCTGCTGCTGGTTACTCTCTGGCAACCTCCACTCTAGACTCTTAGAACAAAGGAAAGTTCTGGCACTCGGACACACTGGCCGTTCCGTGGTTGTCCGGGCTGAGTCTCAGGATGGTCAGGAGGCGCGCTGTGAGAATGTCCTGCCCTTGGGAGCCTTCTGCTCCTGGGCCGTCCTGCCCTGGAATTCTCCTGTTGAATCTTGTTGAATCTGAATCTCAATCTTGTCGAATCTCTCAGGCTCTCTGTGTTGCCTGTTTTTACCTGGAGGAACTTCAGCTCATTGATTGGCTGAAAGTTCCATGGGCATCAGAGTCCCACGTGGGTTACTCGGCCCTACCAGTCCCTGATTGGTTGATCAAGGTGAGATATGAGTCACTTAGTCCTGACACTTAGTAATGCAGTCCAGATGTCCAACTCGCACTCCCTAGACAGATAGGCACCAATGGATGACCATTGATCATGATAGCCAGGCTTAGCTAAATGCATCCCCCTTTGGGAGCTGTCCTTGGACCTTAAATCACCTTGCATGAATGGTTTCTCTGTGGCTGCACCACAGAGATGAACAGAGAAATGAGGCCTAATTTGGGAAAGCTCAGAAACACTTAATTCTGCCTTATTATTAAGCCTCGCCACTACAATGTAATATTTCTAATATACAGCACATCTAAACAAATCAAGTATTTTCTTCACAAACATTTTTTTACTCACAAACTTCAAGATGACCTCCCATGATGATCAGTACAAGACCCCACATTTTTCCAGTTTGTTTGGAGTCCATTCAGTTAAAACATTAAAATGTGAAAATCCTTGTTACATATACCTCTGAAGAAGGAGGGGGACAATAATTCACCTAGTGTTCACAAAAGATTTGGAAACACCTTTTTTGGTGATGATATGATGTGGAATGGGCTCATTAGGAGCCAATTAAAATTTGAAGTTGAAAATATAACCTTATATGTAAAAGCACATGAGCTGATAATTCTGTGATAGGCCTGAGCTTTATCAAGAAGAGAGAATTATTTTTCTGAAAAAACAGAAACAGGTATAGAGAAGATAATGCTGAATTAAAAGCAAAGAAAAGAAATACTATCTTTAATGGATTAGGTCAATAATACAGTGCTCTGCCCCCAACCCCATATAGCATAATGTACTGTATGTTGTCAAACATCTTGTTAAGTGGAAATGAAAGAGTAAGTGTTTTTCTATTGAAATGCACTGCTGGCTGTAGAGATATTGTTGAAATGGTAGAATGTACCTGAGAGCTTGCTGCTAAAGATGCATTTTATTTTGAAATGTATAAGAAAAATATGACAATAATGAATTCACCTGTTAAGATTTGGTAGGTCACGGCAGTGGGGCCACCAACTATACTGAGAAATGATGCTAAGGCCCCTGCCTGTTGAGTTATGAGTTATGAAATATATACCCTTTCTGTACTGATACACAATGAGAACACAATAACTGATTGGATTTGATTATATATTTTATATTTTATATAGCAAGGAGCCAACAAAATACTAAATTTTAGCCATTTAATTTAATGCATTTCTTAAATGCTCAGTTATATGCATAGAGCTAAAAGTGCCAAAATTAGTTGTTTAAGAATCTGTAGCATTTGATATTTAAGACAGGATATTAGTTATTACAAGGACAGAAAAGGATGCAACCATGCCTTGCCTAATTAATGAAGATCGACTGATTGGTATATGCATTATAGAAGCTTTTCTATGAGAGAAGCTGCTCAGAGAGTGAAATTTAGTTCTTCAACAGGTGGCAGTTGAAACCAGAAAAGAAAGGAAAATAGCTCTATGAGGTAAAGGCAACAAATGCCTGCAACCTTATAAGAATCATGATTATATTCTTAAAAATACTTATATTTTAAAATATGTGTGGATTTTCCATGATACACAAAATATAATATTAAATTGTGCTATATTTGTACAAACAAGCTAGTAGTACAGTAGCAAATATCTTTTTTCAACAAGAGAAAAATCAAATAATGCTAACCCTGAATTTCGATGTGTATCTAGCTTATTAAGCCAATTGTTTCACGTTATCAGCTAATGAAAAATTTAACTGTTAGAATAATTTTGTATTTTGTTGTAATGATTCATAGCCGTTCAGGGACGCCAAATATGTCAATGTCGTGGCTCTCTGAAGGCACCAGTTCTGTAGGGTTTGGGCATTTACTGAGACAATTATTAATTGTAGCAGTAAATCACAAAGTTGATTCTTTTGATGGCTTTAGAGTCCAACCATGCGACATAACTCAAACAACGCACACACACAGGTACTAATACACGAGGATACATTTATTAATACATAGAATATGCATGTAAACCTAACAGATCTTATCGAGAGGGTTATCAGAATACAAAAGGTATATATTCAGTCAGTTACAAAGTGTTACACATATCAAGAGGACATACGTTCAGTATATCATTCATTTAGACAGTTTCATAAATGAACTTGGTTATAACTTCTACATTCGATACTCAAAACAAGTACATAACTCTTAGGAATTAAATTGATATCAACTGGTTGGGATAATTGAATTCTCAAGCTGTAATGCATTGAAGTTGAATACTCATCCAATCTCTGGGGATTCAGATCTCCTGCGGGCACAAAGAAACAGTTGCAGGCTGTTGCTGTCCAATCCGCGCTCTCTGGCTGCATGCCAGGCTGTGCTGTGCGGCTTGCAACGGTGCGCTGCTGATGCTCACTGACCGGCTAGTTAGTGTTGGCTTTAACTAGCAAAGTTTGTGCACAGGAGAAAAGGTGACTGTGGGTCCCAGCAAGTTAGGAAGAGGACCGGTTCGTTCCTGATGAAGAGCTAGTTCTGAATAGTGATTCAGCTGTCCACAGTTCCGACCTGTTCACGAGGCCTGCTGCTGGTGATAACCTCGGGTGGATCCTCTGGTTACTCTCTGGCAACCTCCGCTCTAGACTCTTAGAACAAAGGAAAGTTCTGGCACTCGGACACACTGGCGGTTCCGTGGTTGTCCGGGCTGAGTCTCAGGATGGTCAGGAGGCGCCCTGCGAGAATGTCCTGCCCTTGGGAGCCTTCTGCTCCTGGGCCGTCCTGCCCTGGAATTCTCCTTTGAATTCCCTTTAGAAAAGTCCAAAGAATTCTCCTGAATCCTCACTGAATCTCACTGAATCTCTCAGGCTCTCTGTGTTGCCTGTTTTTACCTGGAGGAACTTCAGCTCGTTGATTGGCTGAAAGTTCCATGGGCATCAGAGTCCCACGTGGGTTAGCCCTACCAGTCCCTGATTGGTTGATCAAGGTGAGATATGAGTCACTTACTCCTGACACTTAGGAATGCAGTCCAGATGTCCATCTGGCACTCCCTAGACAGAGAGGCGCCAATGGATGACCATTGATCATGATAGCCGGGCTTAGCTAAGTGCATCCCCCTTTGGGAGCTTGTTCCTTATCAGAGGAAACCTTAAATCAGCCTGCATGAATAGTTTCTCTGTGGCTGCACCACAGAGATGAACAGAGATGGGACCTCTTTGGGAAAGCTCAGAACACTTAATTCTTTCTTATTAATAAGCCTCGCCGCTACATTGTAAACAAAATATGTTTTGAAAGTACTTGATTACAGATAAAACAAATCATGAAGCATGCAAATGCCATGAAATGATACAGCTTTAAGATGTTGTCTTTTCTCAGCTGAAATCTTAATGAATTAGACATTTGATATGGGCGAGAAACACAACTCTCTAACAAGTTTCATAATGTTTGCTTCACTGAAACATTATTGTGTTTTATCCACTGAATGTCAAATATTTAGAAATGATAAAAAGCTATAACTTATATTTGTTTAATTAAATGCTATTTTCATTTCTTTTGAAAATTAAATAGTAAAAGAGCATAAAAAGCCTTAAAGTTTTTATTACTAAAAGGCTCAGTGCCTTGTTAAAATATGCAGAGCCTTGTACAATATTCAATTCTGCTTAAACTTTTTTGAAATACAGATTAACATTTGATACATACAGATGCATTCATTCAAAGTGCGCGGTACAGACACGCACCGCAGGTAATTGGCTGCGGTGTCGCGTATCATGACGCAAGATGACGTTGGGTACCGCGGTACGTGATTGGTTGACCGACAGGGGCACTCGTGGTCCGTTGGTCTGTCGTAGAAAGACTTACTGTAAACGTCTTTACTGTGCCCGTTGTAGATATTGAATTTTACCACTGAAGGGAAATCTTAGTAGCTGAGCATAAAAAGAATAGGAGCATACTGTAATGCGTGTGAAGGCCATAAACGATATTAATTTTGGAACATAAACATACAGTATATAGCTGGTCTTGGTACTTTAAAGAAAAAAATACACACCAGTATTCCATTTCTCCCTAAACATTTTAAGCATCGAGGTCTTTAACTAACGTGATACCGGAGTCAACAAGCATACTTTTAGAATTTGATTAATGGGGAATATAATATGGAATCACGTATCTAAAGAATTTAATAACGGTATGATTATATTCGTGTACTGCGACAGGGCTGTGTAGGGGTGTTTCGCCTCCCTGTTCATGCGAGCTGTCTTGTAGCCTACTGGTCTACGTGCCTGACTAACAACTGGCAGGTTGTGTGTTCAAATCCAGCTGGTGCTGGACTTCTCCTTTAACAAACATTTCTTCGAAAAAATAGAATAACGATATTATGGACAATCAATTGACTTTTAAATTTCAAAATATCGCAACATGATCGATTCTAAGTCATTTTTGATAACAATCAACAAACAAACATTTCTTTGAAAAAATGAGACGTTTCCCTTGGTCAGAGATATAAATATATAATATATAAATAAATTAAATTTAACTAGCATGTGAAATAGCGTGTGAAAAAGTGGTAGTTTTAAGCTTTTCTGCTAATATAATATGGAATCGCGTATCTAAAGAATTTAACAACGGTATGATTATATTCGTGTACTGCGACAGGGCTGTGTAGGGCTGTTGCGCCTCCCTGTTCACGCGAGCTGTCTCGTAGCCTACTGGTCTACGTGCCTGACTAACAACTGGCAGGTTGTGTGTTTGAATCCAGCTGGTGCTGGACTTTTCTTTTAACAAACATTTCTTTGAAAAAATAGAATAGCAATATTATGGACAATCAATTGACTTTTATATTTCAAAATATCGCAACATGATCGATTCTAAGTCATTTTTGATAACAATGAATAGTCACCTTCTTCCCTTCTGACAACGGTCCCTGCTTCTGCTTTCTGCTTCTATTGTGTGTGTGTGTGCAACAGAGTACATTTTTATAGAGAAATGGAGGCTGGACAGTATGCGTTACAATATAAACATTTATATTGATTTAAATCGTGTTCTGATTTAAATCGCAAACGCGTGTTTAATTATATGTGTTTTTTAATCATAATCAGCCTAATGCAACATAAATTGATACAGTATCTTTGTCTTCTAAGTATCTGAATAAACTTTCAGCATAGCTTTCTACCCATCAAGATTTATATTTCTTGGGATTTTGGGATCAAACGTGGAAGGATTAGATTGTAATCGTTTTTATTTGTCAAATACGTGATTGTATTTCTGAATGTTATGTGACACCTACAGTAGTTCACTGCTTTAAATACATCGAATTAAGAAAGTTATGTGTAGCACTTTAGATCTTTTTTCTGAACCAGGGAAAATCTGATCATGTTTCTCTATAACAATAATAAAAAACTTTATTTTACATATCGCCTTTAAAAGTGGCATCTCAAAGCAATACAGTAGATCGAAAAACAGTTAAAAGGGACCAAATTAAATACCAGACAATCGCAAATGCGTTTTCAATAAAATTATTTTATTCATTCAGCAGAGAGTGAGAGGGACATCCAGCAGAGAGAGACACACACACCGGTTTTCATTGACAAAATTGTTTTTTTTCAATTCCTCTTGTCTAACAGGAATGTTTTGTTTGTGGACAGACTGTTAGACTAGAGGAAAAGAGCGCCTCCTCCTACGAAGTATTTTGTTGATCCGATCACAAATTATTTTCCAGTCGCACGCAGCAAGGGTTGAGAATCTCTGATTCACCATCGTACTAATGGTTTCCCGGAGATTGCAAGGCAAGGCACTTTTGCCTCTGGACCCATCGAAATTTACAGACGTGGTCCACCCCCAGTAAATTTCAAAAGTCACAAGATTTTGAAACACCAGGGCGGCGTAGCGGTCGGCTCTTGCTTTCCCGTCTATGCCGATGCACTGCAAGTACAACCCCCCCTCCATCTCCTGGGTGATGGGTAGCAGTTGAACATCTGGGAGAATTATTCGTCCCACTGGCGTCTGTGAATTCCGCTGTGCTTCCTGGGGGGAGATAGACGGCGGGGACGGCATCAACAGATTCCTGCGCGGTGGTGAACAGAGAGGCCGGGATGGAGTGTCCTGAGGCGGTGTGTGCTCTGTGGGGGGCAGAGCTTCCGCCAGGGATTGCAACCTGCGCGGCGGGGAGAGGCACTTTTCGGGAGACAGCTGCTCAAGTGTTTGACTACTGGAACATACTGTCTCCTTCCTCTGCATTTTCAGGAGTGTCTCTAGCCTCCCAATCCTCCCCAGTAATGCATCGTACTGCTCCCGCTGCTGCCAAAATGTCTCCATACAGGTGCTGCTTCTACAGGTTGGCACCCTGGCCAGTGGCCGAGAGCAGAGACCCACGGCCTGTGGCAAAATAACATAATTCATGTAAGAAATAAAGTCACGCAGTAGTATTCATCAGTCGTGGAACAGAAGTCAAAATAAACTTTTCTTTTTTTCCGTCTTACCGCTTTCTTTTTTACTGTCCTGG
Source organism: Lepisosteus oculatus (assembly GCF_040954835.1). Taxonomy (NCBI): domain Eukaryota; kingdom Metazoa; phylum Chordata; class Actinopteri; order Semionotiformes; family Lepisosteidae; genus Lepisosteus; species Lepisosteus oculatus. The sequence continues at coordinate 26,983,636 of NC_090701.1, read as the reverse complement.
TGGTAGATCGTTTCGCCCGTGCGGTGTTTTCTTGAAGAACAGGCTACGAAGAAATAATTATAATTGAATTTAAAATTCAAAACGGCAATAATACCTTGTAATATGCGCTGTAATTGCGTATTTCAGATGAAGTCTGCTGTATTTGCTTACCCTTCGCTCTTTGGAAGCTGGGGCGGCAGTAGCACCCCGTCTCTTCCCGTAAAAGATCTTGGTCTCCATACTGTACTATGGTCGCTGTAGTGCAGGTTCGCAGTTTTTTTTTGTGATGGGAGCTCACCCAATCCCTTGGTGTATTTATGCTATATTCACATGTACGGCTAGAGTGTGTTCATTGTCTTCCAATGAAAGGCGGGTGCCTTTTGCCGAAGTCGGGAGACATTAGAGGCTTGCCACACCCGGACTGTTAAACCAACGCATTAGCACGTCAAAGCCCATTGAGGACCCGGGCGCAATAGTTGTTTTGTCCCTTGATTTACTGATCTGCATTAATTAAATCTTGTCAGTCAGGTCTTTTTTTCTCTATTTGAATTGTCGTTTACACCTCGCACGACTTTAAAAGCTAGCAAGACAGGTTTCGATTCACATTAGCTGGCGAGCCTTGTTAACAAAAAACTAATAATAATGTAACATGCCACTGTTTGTTCATGAACAAAGTTATACTGAGATTTCCTTAGATACGCGATTAAAAAATAAATAAAAATTTGAATCTCCTGCGGAACACATTCCATAAGAATCAGCGGTTTTACAGTATATATCGCCTTTAAAGGTGGCTTCTCAAAATGCTTTACAGGATTAAAACAACCAGAACAGCAGCAACAACAATATTGTATTTCATTGCACTTTGAAAACCAAGTAATAACTTAACTATACAGTACGTGAAAAATACTGAGATTTCCTTAGATATGTGATCAAAAAATAAACGTTTCATGTGTTGCTGTTGTGAATGCCTGTGGAGTGTATCTTATTAAGCTCTAAATTGCATTTTGAGCGCGGTTTTTGACTTTTTTTAAATTGCATTTTGGGCGCGGACAGCACATACAAGGGTTAATGAACTGCGCCAAGAAATTTAAAATAGTATTCTTAAGGTGTGAGGGTAGGAGTGGACCGCAGCAGGCATAATCAGCAAACCAGGAAAACAAAGAACAGGACAGGTGAGATGTGTATCCAGAAAGCGAGTGATCAGAAAAAGGAAATGGTGTTACGCCCAGGTTTTCGACCCAATTGTTTTAACTTGCTAATGCGTCAGACACATTTCCTGGCGTATTGTGTTTTAAATAAAATAGGAGTGTCTTTCCCTGGCATTAGCTCATCGGTATGGTGTAAGTTTTATCTGTACCATACCATACAGTATATAGGTACAGAATTCAAGCTGCACCACTGTATTGCTTTGGTAAGGGGACGGATAATGACCAAAATCACGAAGACTCTCTCACACCAAATAATGAAGATGAAAAGAAACGGGAAGTCAACACGGGACATTGTACAGCAGTTGGATTCGATGGACATCTTCGTTTCTGAAAGCACAGTGAGACGGCATTATAAAGGGGAGAGGAGGCAAAGAGAATCTAAACCGAGGACAATTCAAAGGTAAATACATTTCTAAAAATACCTTTCTTGCATGTAAATACAACTACGCACATTATTTTTAAAACTAACTGCTGATCTCTTTTTTTTCAAGTCCTATTGTGCAAGCTATCGACAAACTGACCGATGAAAATGATGAGCTACCGGCGATGCAAGTCCAAAGACGGCTATGGGCTGACCTCGGTGCGAATATTAGCCCGACATCGATAAGAAGAGTACGCAGGAGGCTTGGATGGAGATACAGAAAAACCAACACATGCCCCATGATAAGGCTAAAAAACAAAGAGGAAAGACTCAAGCAAGCGCTCCAATGGATTGAACAGGGGGAGGCATTTCAGGATGTACTTTTTACCGACGAAACAACAGTGGCTCTGGAACAGTTTTCAACAATGGCATTTTGCAAAAAGGGGAGACATGTGGACAAGCCAAAGCCCAAACATCCACTGAAGGTCCACGTCTGGGGGGGTATATCTAGAAGAGGCCCGGGACCACTTCTTATTTTCGAAGGAATTATGGACCGTGTATTCTTCGAGGAAGTCGTGGTCACACAGCATGCTGCCCCATATATCAGGGAGCAGTTTGGATCAAGGCACCGTCTCTTTCAAGACAACGATCCGAAACACACAGCAGCAAAGGCAAGGCTTATAGCAGAAGGAGTGAACTGGGTGAAAACTCCAGCCGAATCCCCAGATCTAAATCTGATAGAGATGGTTTGGCATTCGTTGAAAGACTACGTTCGGAAAACCGCTAAGCCCGTCACAAAGCAGGAACTGATCGATGCGATCTATAAATTCTGAGAGGAAGAACTGACCGAACAAAATTGTAACAATTTTATTAACAGGCTGTTTCATGTTCTTCCTAGGATTGTTGACCGGGGCGGGGGACATTTGGGAATTTAAGTATGAGAAAGAAAGTCTCACGTTTGTGGACAGTCTGTCCACAAACAAAACGTAAAAAAAAACAATTACTTTTTGTCAATGAAAACCGGTGTGTGTGTCTCTCTCTGCTGGATGTCCTTCTCACTCTCTGCTGAATGAATAAAATAATTTTATTGAAAACGCATTTGCGATTGTCTGGTATTTACCTTGGTCCCTTTTAACTGTTTTTACGGTCTACAGTATTGTTTTCAGACACCACTTTTAAAGGTGATATGTAAAATAAAGTTTTTTATTATTGTTATAGAGAAACATGATCAGATTTTCCCTGGTTCAGAAAAAGACATTAAAATCTGTAATCTTTGCACTTGTATGTTATCGGAAAATACAATCAGTTTCTGCTTTGTGTAAGGATGGTGTGGCGCTCCTCAAAGCGCTTTACAGGATAAAGACAGTAACAACAATAGTGGCTAGGCAAACGATTTTTTTTATCGAAATACAAAATGAGATACTGTATAATGATGTGCATGAACAAAGGTATACTGCAATTTTCCTTAGACACGCGATTAATGCTTCGTAGGAGGAGGCGCTCTTTTCCTCTAGTCTAACAGTCTGTCCACAAACAAAACATTCCTGTTAGACAAGAGGAATTGAAAAAAAACAATTTTGTCAATGAAAACCGGTGTGTGTCTAACTCTCTGCTGAATGAATAAAATAATTTTATTGAAAACGCTTTTGCGATTGTCTGGTATTTAATTTGGTCCCTTTTAACTGTTTTTCGATCTACTGTATTGCTTTGAGATGCCACTTTTAAAGGTGATATGTAAAATAAACTTTTTTATTATTGTTATAGAGAAACATGATCAGATTTTCCCTGGTTCAGAAAAAAGATCTAAAGTGCTACACATAACTTTCTTAATTCAATATATTTAAAGCAGTGAACTACTGTAGGTGTCACATAACATTCAGAAATACAATCACGTATTTGACAAATAAAAACGATTACAATCTAATCCTTCCACGTTTGATCCCAAAATCCCAAGAAATATAAATCTTGATGGGTAGAAAGCTATGCTGAATGTTTATTAAGATACTTAGAAGACAAAGATACTGTATCAATTTATGTTGCATTAGCCTGATTATGATTAAAAAACACATATAATTAAACACGCGTTTGCGATTTAAATCAGAACACGATTTAAATCAATATAAATGTTTATATTGTAACGCATACTGTCCAGCCTCCATGTCTCTATAAAATTGTACTCTGTTGCACACACACACACACAATAGAAGCAGGAAGCAGAAGCAGGGACCGTTGTCAGAAGGGAAGAAGGTGACTATTCATTGTTATCAAAAATGACTTAGAATCGATCATGTTGCAATATTTTGAAATATAAAACTCAATGGATTGTCCATAATATTGCTATTCTATTTTTTCAAAGAAATGTTTGTTAAAAGAAAAGTCCAGCACCAGCTGGATTCGAACACACAACCTGCTAGCTGTTAGTGAAGCACGTAGACCAGTAGGCTACAAGACAGCTTGCATGAACAGGGAGGCGAAACAGCCCTACACAGCCCCGTCGCAGTACACTAATATAATCATACCGTTATTAAATTCTTTAGATACGCGATTCCATATTATATTAGCAGAAAAGCTTAAAACTACCACTTTTTCACACGCTATTTCACATGCTAGTTAAATACTTTGATGCTTAAAATCGTAAGGGAGAAATGGAATACCGGTGTGTATTTTTCCTTTAAAGTACCAATTCCTGGAATCTGACTGGCTGACACCCTTCTGAAGTGGTTCCATAAAATCTGGTATACGGAAAAGAAAGCGTTGATAAATACAAGTGTCTTTTAATACACTCTTTGCTGTGCTCTTGAGGATCCTTGTGATATTTTGAGCTCTAGTTGAATGATAAGTGTCGCATTTTAAATCATTTTCGTAGTTAGAAATTATGAAACGCCCTGTTAAAAGCAAGGAAGTTTTTATGCCCGTTGAAGTAAAACAAAATGCCTGACATAGTATGGCTTGGACAGATTCCAAGTGCTTGTACAAATGTGCTAAAGAAATTATACTTTGAGTATACAGCTTGTCCAAAGTAATCCATTATTAATACTATTAGTAATATTTTCAGTAAAGGCTTTGATGCATAAATATTTCTGATAAAGGTAGGTTGTGTACTTTTGTCCAACTGAGCAATCTTGCTTTCATAAAATATACCAACATTTTAATGACTGATGATTAACATGCTGTAATACACAGTTCAAAATTAAAGGCTCAAATGCTGTACATGAGAGGTTAAGCTCCCCCTGGCGGTTTTACAAGGTGACGCCGGATAGTTTCCGGCAGAGCGTCAAATGACGCGCCATTAACCACGTGATACCGCGACACACCCACCGGGGTATGCCGCGAAATACCTCGCCAATTTTCAATGGCTGCATCTGTAACTGACCTATGTGGAAACAAAAAAAAGTAAATAGTTCAATAATGCTAGTGCTTGGAGTAGAGACATGTCCACACTGAGCTCACTGCTTTGGGTTGATCCTGATTCTGTACAGCATCATTTTTAATTTCACAAAATGGAACGCAATAGAGAGGATCTGAATACTTTTGCAAGGCACTGTAGCAATTTGGGAACACAAGACAAAATGTGGATAACTATTAATTGCTAAGTGTTTAAAATACATGATCATTAAGCACTTTTTTTCTCTTCTAAATAAAGTCCTCTTCTAGGCCAGCATTTCCTGTCAAACACCCACAGTAATCTCTCAGGTCCTCACAGACTCTCTTACATAAAGTTATATGCAGACAGTGTAACATAACTCTCATCTTGTTCCAGCTATTAACCTCATCCTGCTCTCTCTCTGCAGGTGCATTCTGCAGAAGATTCTTTGATCACAAAACCTCAGAAGCTCTCCAAGATCATATGATGCTGTCTGAAAGGCACAGTGTTTTGTTCAATATGCTGGACTGTCTATGTTGTGCAGCTGACTAGATTTAACATTGTATAAGATCATAAGAAGGTTATAAATAAGTGATCATTTGGACCATCTAAACTATTTCGTATTTAGGTAGCTGATTAATTCAAGACTCTCTAGTTATTTATTGAAAGAAATTAAGGTATTGTTTGTGAGAACATGGCAAGGTAGTTTGTTTCAAACTCGAATATCACTTTGTGTAAAGATGGGCCTCTCTTACTCATTTTCATGTACTTTCTACTTTTCCTCTAGTTGATTTATCCTGTTTATTGGTTGGCTTTGTCGATGCTTTTGAGGACCATGGTAACAAATCTGGTGATTGTTTGGTGAAATGTTTGAAGTGTTTGGCCTGTTTCCAAAGTAATGATAATTTTTTGTGATATCCTGATCAAAACTGTACACAATATTATCAGTGAGGTCTTACTAGTGCATGTGTCAGTGAGGTGACCCCTCAAACATGAATTATTTCCTGCCTCATATATGACTACGCCACCTAGCAATACAAACGGGGTACTAGGTCCTCTCTACATTACCACAGGTTCTGTTTATCTCCCAGAATCACCAATGCACACACAGACTAGCGATACGCATTTGTATCGTATAAGTACCCTTTTTATTTTCTATCCACATTCAGTATCACCCAAAGATGCAACGAAAACAGAATTCGCAAACAATTCAACAAAAGTTCCTTCCAAGAGTCATAGACAGCAGTCTAGCAGAGGGACAGCAGTCTTTTCTGTAAAGTGCTGAAGAGAGGCCACTTGAATGTTTCTTCTTAGTACTGAAGAAACATTAAAATAACAGAATTTGGATGCTGGTGAAAGAAGAGCTCTTTATTCATATGCATACGGGGGATCAGCTTGTAAAACCTAGTCTCTCCAAAAGACGTTACTCAGCCCTTTTTATACACAGTAACAGACAAATTCCAGCCTTTAACATAGATTACCTAATCCCTCAAATGAACCATTAGTTTTTTAGTCAACCTTGGATAGCGGAAAACAACTCCTTATTGAGACTTTCGTTATTGCTTACATTTGCAAAACAAAACATTCTACTTCCCTTTTTAATATATTTAAGACATGAGCTGTACTGTAGCTGTAGATGTCCCCCTGGTATGTTTCCACTTGCCAGGGTTTTAAGCATTTAGGAAACTAAAAGATAAGCAGTTTGTTAGTTTTTATCAAATTTATAACATTCCTTCAGTACCTGTAAAGTATTTTAACACCCAGTCCAATTTCCCTAGTCTCCGTTCAGGTTACACTAGAAATCCTCCCGCAGGCTTTATTACATTCCCCTCAGTTTGTATCGGCTAGCCAGGTCGGTTTCTTTGTTCTTTGCCTTCAGGTATTAAAAGTCTCTGTACAGTACCTATGTTGCAATGCCAATGTCTCCTGTGGTCCTCAGTTCCTGAACCAACTGGTCCTCACCTCTGTAGTCTCGACCTCTGCAGCTTCCCTCGTGCTGTCTGTGTTGTCTCCAGGGTCTTGTGGGAATTGGGAGTCCACTCTGTTCCAGCTCAGATGTTTTTATTCCTCCCCTTAATCAAACCCCTCAGGGGGTTTTCCACTGTCCCTGTCAGAAACAGGTTTGCCCAGTATTTTACCAGGAGGAAGCTTATGGTTTGAGGGGTGTGAGAGTGCCGACCTAAGGTGTTATGGGCCCTTATCACTTCTTTGTTCACTCTCCTGCAGGGTGATACAGCTATTGGCTTATTCTAAAATTATAATTAACTAAATAATCCAGTATTCTGTGTGCCTTTTTATTGCTTTCTTACTAACCATATTCTTTAGAAGATGTAAATAACGTGTTTAAATAATGATTAAAGCTCTGGACTCCAGACTGCATGATCATGGGTTCGTTCCTAAATAGGATGCTACTGTTGTACCAATGCAAAAGGTCCAGCACATTCTGTATATCTACTGTACAGATACAGCAATCTTGAATGAGCATTAAAATTTGCATTTGTGGAAAGCACACTGTGGTAAGCTACAGTTGTGTTCGGAATGCTGAATTCAGTCCTTCACTGTTCAAAGAAGATGAATAGGTGGTACTTATTAGATGTTACAGTACTTAGTCTACAAGTCATTCTGTATGCTTCATTCAGTCATGTTCTAAATCACACACACAGTAAACTCATATGTACTTAATGGACTCTACCACAGATATAAAGGCAGACAGCATAAGATGACTCTCTTTGTGTTCCAACTAATTCTGCTTTTTTATTATACCGCTTAGGATTGGATTGTAAATTGGAGGGATGCACCTATGCTGGCAGTTAGAGTTCGAGCCACCCACTTTTGCACAGGCCCACCCAAAAATCAGTTCCTGGCTATGCCCCTGTGTGTACAGTGTCAGGCGCACAGGACACGGTGAGGTCTTCCTGTTTCAGGTTGCTGTGTTTATCTGCGGAGAGAAAGTTGTATTTTGTTAGATCTGATTTGGATAAAGGATATGTTTTTATTATTAATCTGTTTTTCCTCAACACTATTGACACTATTAGATGAACAGTATTTTTACAAACTAAAGTACAGCTCATACATGTTAGTCTTGAAAAAAAATCTAGGAGCGTTATTAGTTAAGTTAGTCAAGACTAACATGTATGAGCTGTACTTTAGTTTGTAAAAATACTCTTCATCTAATAGTGTCAGAATTGAGGAGAAACTTATGGGGATCTTTAAAACTTATAAACATGTAACCCGTTAACTATATCAAATTGATAACTCTGGAGTATCAGTGTGCCATGCGGTTGAATTAACTCGGGAAAAGGACCTGGTTGAACATCTGGGGCCTGAAAAGAGGAATAGGATCTGGAAAGACAAGTACAAAGTGTCTGTTTCTGTTCATCATAAGCATCTGCAATTTAATTTTCAGCACAGAGTGTATTTGATGAAAAATGTCATCAAACAAAAACTGATTTGCAGCTCACAGTGCAGCTCTTAAAACACTCTTCACACTTTAATAGCATCAGAATCGAGGAGAAGCTCACGGGGATATTTAAAACTTATACACATGTAGCCTGTCAACTATATTGAGCTCTGGAGTTTATGTCACAGTGAGGTGCAAGAATTATTTCCTGCCTTATATATGACTATGCCATATAGCAATGCAAAAGGGGTGCAAGGGCCCCTCTACATTACCACAGGTGTGTTTATCTCCCAGAATCACCAGTGCATACACAGACCAGCAACAAACATTTGTGCCCTTTTTATTTTCTATCCACATTCACTATCACCCAAAGACACAACAAAACAGCATTTGCAGCAAAAAAAGGTCATTGCAAGGGTCATAATGAATCCAGAGGGACAGCAATCTTTTCTGTAAAGTAATGAAGAGAGGCCACTCAAACATTTCTTCTTAGTACCTGTAAAGTCTTTGATGGCCCACTTGAAAGAGAGGCCAGTCCAATTTCCCCAGTCTCCATTCAGGTTACACTAGAAATCCTCAGGCAGCCTGTATTACATTTCCCTCAGTTTGTAACGGCTAGCCAGGCTTGTTTCTTTGCTCCTTGCCTTCAGGTATTAAAAGTCTATGTACAGTACCTCTGTTCCAATGCCAATATCTCCTGTGGTCATCAGTTCCTGATCCAATAGGTCTTTGCCTATGTACTGTAGTCTTGTACTCTGCAGCTTTCCTTGTTCTGCCTGTGTCATCTCCAAGGTCTGCAGACTGAAAGGAAGAAAGCTATCAAACTATCAGTAATGTCAGCCTAGAAGAAAGTGTATATACAGTATATACAGTATGATTTCTGAATACAATGTCCCTAAACAATGGCTGCTGAAGCCAATACTGGGTTGGAAGAAAAACACTTGAGTCAGTACTAATGTGCATGAAGGATATAGAGCAAGATTATTACTATATTAGCACTATCATTACTGCTGCAGTATCACTCTTGCCAAGTATGAGATTCTATTTATTTATGTCCATCAGTACAGACTTCTGTGCTTCTGTCTGTTTCTCTCTGCTCACTGTCAGGGATATGCTTAGAGATGAGATAAGATTAATTTTTTGGCCATATACAATTCCTTATACAATTTCTTGTATTAGGAATTTTGTCTTTTCACATAACCCAACTTGCTCTCCATGAGACAAACATATAGGTAGAGAAGCTCTGGGTCAGAGCACAGGGTCAGGCACTTATACGGTGCACCAGGAGCAGTTGGTTTAAGGACCTTGCTCAGGGGCCCAGCAGAGTAGAATTTCTCTGCCAGCCGTGGGATACAAACCGGTAATCTTCCAGCCACAGGCACAGAGCCTTAGCCACAGAACCACCATACCGCCGTCCTTAAGAAAATATTAAGATGTTCTATTTCAAGGGTGCCCAACATTTAATAAGATTATTACATGTAAGATTTACCTTTTCATTTGCCAGTCCAGCGCGATCTACCAGTGTGAATTTGACGCTGTGATTAAAGGAAAACAAACTGTGGACACATCAGTATGTAGCGGCAAGGCTTATTAATAATACAGGAATTAAGTTTGCTTTTCCCTTGCCAGTCTCTCTCCCTCATATTAGTGGTGCTGGACACAGAGAGGCCATTCCATTTGGATCAGATTTAAAATGTTTTTCCTGATAAGGAACATCTCCCAAGGCTGAGATTCTTCAGCCACCCTAATAAATGGTCATCTCTGGCACCTTACTGTCTGGGAGATTCCAAGGGAGAGTCTCATCCCAGGTTGTTTACAACCCTAATGTCAGAGGCATTGTTACTCAAAAGAAAGAAGAAGAGCCGAGGGACATTCAAAAGACGAAAGATATCCATAGACATCATGAGGAGTACACACACAAAATGAAATGATATGCAGACCAGACACATCGAGCAAGGGATCACAACTTCAAGGTCGGTGATGTAGTGTTTGTGGCTGGCCTAGACGATGGTAAATTGGATGCCAAGTTCAAAGACACCCACTATGTGTTATTGAGAAACACCTCTTGTAACTCTTTTGAGTTAGTGAATGTGGAAGATGCTTCAAAAATAATGAGAAATGTAAAACATCTTCGACACGCTTCTCCATTGGATCTTCATTTTGAATCTGCAGAAACAGAAAATGCTGAGAATACAGGACTTTCTGACGTGCAGGAAGTGCTGAGTCCTCAGACAGTGGAGAGTACATCCGTAGGAGAGCCAGTAACTTTACCCAGAAGTGAAGTAACAACCAGAAGTGGCAGGGTTATCAGGAAACCGGCTCGTTACAGAGACATTTAAAAATATAGGACTTGCATAGCCCTGCAAATGTTAAATTGCTCTATTTTGTTTGTTATCTATGTAGATGTTGCTTGGACTGCTAGAAATGAGGTGATATTTAGACGTGACCTAAGTAGAAATTGAACTAAAATTTGAGTTGGTATGCATAGAAATAATTGTAAAAAAAAAGAAAAAAAGTTGAATGTGTTGAATAGAAATGGAAGGTTTTACATAAATTTTGTTGTAATAGTTAATAACAGTTTACTGTGTGTTGATATAGAATTGTTGCAGTTGTATGGTTAAGTTATGGACTTTAAAAATAACAAAGGAAGGGATGTAGTATAGTGAGTAGACATCGCGAGACAACAGAACGAGAGAGTAGAAGGCGGGAATATATGGTGTAAGGGCGTGATCTGTGTAGTTAATAAAATAGTTAAAATAATATAAGAACGGCTCTTTATTAAGATACACAACACACTACAACTATGAAAAAGGCAATCAAACTTATCAAACTGCAACTTTGCACATTTTAATATGTACTGGTAATTTTCAAGCTGATGAGTTTTCGTTTTATTATTTTGTGTCTAAAGAAGAAAAATGTCCAATGTAAAAAGATATACAATGTGGCATAAGGTAGGAACGTGATTTGTCTGCAAAAAAAACCCACGCCAGACTTGCTTTCGGGATGTTTCTGTTTGGAAGAGCTATTGGCGGGAATAGGAGAAAACTAAACACAACAAATGAAACCTCACAAAACATGCATATGTGTGTGATAGTTAACTCATGGTTGATTAGAAATTAGTTATGCAACTTGAAATTGCAGATAAGAAGGATGGCATACATTTTCGTCAGAGCCTCCGAAGAAATATCGGACAGGACCTAACAGGAAGACTATGCTGGAAAAGACTGGTTTATACAGTATTTTACCTTCAAACAGTATGTTACAAGGCAGTATACTGTACTGTGCTCCATACATGCAGTGTGAAATGATCATTTTAATGTGAATATTTCCAGTAGGTTTGTAGTAAATACTGCACATATGGTAGTATTTGCCTTGGTACTTAATGGGTTTTGGGCAGTGTTAATTTGACTGAGGAAAATAATGTAAAAATGTTCCTCAATTAGGTGTTTTTATTAATTTTTGCCAAAAATGACAAAAAGCTCATGAAAATAAGCCATGAATTTGTAGCGCCACATGAATTAAAAGCATTCCTGCACCTGTGCACTGATAAAATATCTTTTTTACATTGTAGCTAGTTAAACCACTTTAAATATCAAACGAGAGACGGAAGAAGTAATTCGTATTTCCTATTATTAATTTGATGTCTTGGCTAATGTTTAATGTTTAATACGTTACTATTTTAAATGTGAGAGATGGTCGTATATGCTGTGCGTGCTGCATTTCAGCTTTTTAATGGGGATTTGTCAGTACTACCAGTAAAGTGTCTGCTCCACGAGGCTGAAGTTGGCTTCTTATTCGCATTTTTCGTTCCACCTTAAATGCTGCTGCTGTGATGTTATGTCCCTTTTCACCTTTAGATGGCTCTCTACCCAGGGCCACCGCACCCTGATTCTGGCGGGTGTGAACTTCTGTGATTAGATGTGTAAATTTGGGGAAGAATGTTTCTCTATCCCAGAATATTTGTCACAGTGTAGTAGGAAGTGCACCTCTGTCTCTATTTCTCTCCACTGGCAGTGGAAGCACAGCCTGTCCTCTCTGGGAAGCCAGGTATGTCTGTGTCCAGTTTCTCTGGCCAGGCTGTGTTCACTGAGCCTGTACTTCCTCAAGGACTCTTTCTGTTTGCTGTTACTTTTGTTGGTCAAAAATTTGGCTATTGTGTATTGTGGTTTTAGCTGTCTGTAGCATTCCAGTTTATGTTGTGGTTGTGTGTGTATTCTAGTGGTTAAGGTAGTGTTGTTAATTTTGTGTGTGTATCCCAGTGGGTAAGGTAGTAATGTGATTTGGATGATTGTGATTGGTGTTGCTGTAGCTGTGCTGTCCTGAGGTTGGCTGGTATCAAGACCAGCTGTAGTCTGGGATCAGCAGGGCCTAGTGGTGGTATGAATTGTGGTCTGTTTCTCAGGTGTAACCAGTATTTGATTACTCTCTTCTGTATTTTTATTAATAGTGGGTATTGGCCTAATCTGGACCCGCACGCGCTGTTAGGTGTTTTTCTCTGCACATATATATTTCTACAGATTGATTAGAGTTTCTACAGAGTGTACTTCTGGTCTGTGAGGGGGCCCCACACTTCACTGCCGTACAGGGCAATGGGTTGGATTACACTTTCAGATATTTGCAGCCAGATTCTTGTCGGTGGGTTGATGTTGAAGAGCCACCTTCTTATTGTGTAGAAATCCCTCAGTGCCATCACTGCCAGGTCAAAACTCCCGCTATCATGAGCTGATGGTGAGACCGAGGTGTGTGTAGCTGGATGTTTGCTCCAATGTGTTGTTGTTGAGTGTGAATTTTTACCCGTTTCCCTGAGGTCTAGCTTTTTTTCTGGAAAACCATAACTCCGGTCTTGTCCAGATTGACTGTCAATGCCCAGGTCTAATAATATGCTACCTTAATGTGAGCATTGGCACTGAGAATCTTACTTGAGAACTTTAGAACATGTTGACACTACAGATCATGTTGATGGCATTTTAACTGTGCCCCTGTGGCTCATTCAGCAGTTCAGTCAAGTTTGTAAGGAATCCACAACAACCCCAGTTAAAATCCAGGTCACAGCAGGACGGGCGGCCGCTTTTACTGTTTGCAGGAATGAAGGAAACAAAAAAGCTGCAAGGTTTCACGCAACTGATGTTACCCCACGTAACACGTGATGTGAAAGAACAGCGCTTCACAGAGGAGTTAATTTCAATCACAGAACAGGAGAGACTTGTTTATGTTGAGAGTAGTTGAGGTATGGAACAGTCTGCCCAGGCCTGTTGCTGGAATTGATATTTGGGCTTCCTGATGAAATCTTGGGCTCACTAAGAAGCCCACGGTGGTTTGTGATCTTTCTGTTGTTCTGTTGTACAGAAACCTGTAGAAAGTGCTGCTGCTGGTGACTCTTGTTGCGAATACAAAGGAGCTGCATTTTTTTTCTCACATCATTAACCAAAAGTGCCACTTTGGGCAGGGGACGCTGGAGAGAGGAACAAAGGGCGTAATTAATCAAAATGCCAAAACCCAGGATCAAACAAGGGACCTTTAGATCTTCAGTCTAACGCTATCCCAACACAGCAAGAATACACAGACTCAATACAAACAGACAACACTACCAGAGATCTACCACAGGAACTAATTAAGGGTGTTCATACAGAGACACTGAGAGACTGGATCCTTCAGTATTTTAACACTGTAATGAGAAAGACAAATGAATACAAACAAAACACTTAACAAAGATCTAATTTTCACATATGAAATCTTAATTACTGTTTTACTAATTGACAAATGGAACCGTCATTCACGTGCATCGGGGGAATAATTACAGTGCTCATAGACTGTCATAGACTGGGTAAAGGTAAAGGTTCAAGAATGTGTCTCTGAAAATGGAGGCATGGCAGAAGTAAAAACCAAGATCAAAACCCTAATAAGTTTGCCAGAAAGGGGAATGGAAAATACACCACAGGCAACTCCTGACTCCTGACTTTTAGAGATATAGCCCAATGCTATTTGAGACTTGTAATGGCAATTGTTTTTTTTTGTTGTTGTAATGACAAATTAGACCCTGAGACTCACTCCTTACAGCTGTTTCACTCTACCCTATGCGTGAAATTGTAATTTCCTTCCATGCCCCCCCCCCCCTAATAACATTTAAAATATAAATTTAATTTTACTGTATGGTGTAGCTAAAAGCATGTTGATGGACCATTGATAAAGGTTAACAGCATACTTATTTGGCATGTATGTAGTATGTACTTTATTATTCTTGGTTTTGCTCATTCAGAAAACATGCTTACTTATTCACTTTCTCTAATTTATTTAGAGGAAAAGGGTTGTGATTCTATTCAACAACACTATTGGCAGTTGAAAGATTCAGTGTCTCTGTATGAACCCCCTTAATTAGTTCCGCTGTAGATCACTAGTAGTGTTGTCTGTTTGTATGGAGTCTAGGTGTTTCTCTGTGGGTTACTGGCTCGTGTGTCTGTGTGTGTGGAGTCTGCATGTTCTTGCTGTGGATCACTGGCACTGGTGGCTCTGTGTGTGGAGTCGTGACTTTCTGAACATGGCATGACTTTTTTTTTTCAGCAATTATGACACTTCGGTATGACATAAAATATACTTCAATGCCAGAATAAATAATCATGGGGGAAATGCCCACAGTGTTTAGATGTTCACGGCATCTTGCACCTTGGTATCAGAATTGTGAGCCGATTTTATAATCAGGAGGGAGGACCACAGCAATACAGTAGAAAGTGCAATCACTATTGCCAATGTATTCTCTCATGCCATGTTCAGAGGGACATATTTAAAAAAACAGTATAGTCAAATTTCATGAAGGATTTTGAGAGATCACTTTACTGGCTACATACAATTTCTTGTATTAGAAATTCGTCTTTTCACATACCCCAACTTGCTCTCCATGAGACACACAGACAGGGAGAGAAGCTTGGGGTCAGAGCGCAGTGTCAGCCATTGATACAATACAACATCCCTGGAGCAGTTGGAGTTAACTTCTCCCTGTCTCAAAGGAACTGAAATGTACTGTTGTGTCCTGTCAATGTGTATATATTAATTCGTCTTTCTCATTATGGTGTTAACATACTGATACAGTCTCTCAGTGTCTCTGTATGAACTCCTTCCATCTTAGTGCAGCTTATATGTACTGTAGTGCCCAGTCAGTAAATTTGATTATATTCACCCCTTTTTTATTCAGTGCAGTGTTATTTCACTTTACACTGTCATGTCTAGTCAGTGTGTCTGTACTGACCCCTCTCTCAATGCAGTCTTAATATACTGTAGTGCTGTGTCGTTGATCTTTATTAACTTCTCTCTGTGTCTGTGGAATTTTGGAACTCTTGTATCCATATAATGTGTCCGTATTAATTTCTCTCTTTCTCTCAGTGCAGTGTTAACGTACTAAAGGATCCAGTCACTCTGTGTCTTTATTAACCCGTCTCTCTCTGTGCGGTACTTAATATGCTTTAGTGTACAGTCAGTCACTTCGTCTGTATTAATGCAGTGTTACTGTACTGTAGTGTCCTGTCAAGAGTGTCTTTCTTAACTACTCTGTCTCAGTGCAGTGTGAATGTACTGTAATTCCCCTCTCGCAGTACACTGTTATTGTACTGTAGATCCAGTCAGTGTGTCTGTATTAACCCTCATCTCTTTCAGTGTAGTTGTAATGTATTGTAGTGTTCAGACAAAGTTTCTGTATTAACCTCTTTCTCTCACTGTGCAGTGTTAATGTAAGTATTGTTCAATGTCTTTATTAATCTTCCTCTCTCAGTGTTAATAGTGCTGTGCTGATGTACCATATTGTCCAATCAGTGTTCTGTATTAACCCTTCTCTATCAGTGAAATAGATTAGGGCACCTAAGGAATACAATGAGGTTTTACAATCTCATACAGGAAGGACAAAGCTGCTTGATTTTGTAAAGCTCTGTTAAGCAGTAATTGAACAAATGAAAATGGAAGAAGAATACTTGCTGTTAAGTGATGAATTAGGTCAAAAGTTAAAGGTGTTTCACTGCATTTAAATGTCTTTTACATTTTTAATTTATCATGATATTGTTTCTCACACTATTTAACATTTTATGCCACTTCTGAGATCTGTACAAAAATAACCTGTACATTGGTAGCAACAAAAGGAAATCTGGAGCATTGTAAGTTTATAATGGCTTTGAAATTATGAAGCACACCTTTCCTGTAGGAAGATTTTTCTATTCTTTCAGTTTTTATATGTGTTAACCGACTTTCTTATTTAATTGTATTTATTTTTTTTCTATATTAATAGTAGTGTTTACTTTGTTACAATGCCTCAGTGTTGTTATTGAAAATATAGGATATTTTATACATTTAATTTCTTTATAAAATACATTTTCATTAACATACTGTAAAGTTACTTTGTCCAAGAATTCTGTACATGTACATTGTACATGTATTTGCAAAATAGTTTTATAACTAATACAGTGGTTACAATTATTGTCATTAAAAGAAGTTTTGGAAATGTGGTCTGTATTATTGGTACATTTAATGTGTGGTTTACAAAGGCTGAATTAATGTCTATTAATAGTTTACTGCAACATGATTTTGGCATTAATAAGCATGGAATAGGTTCACACATGAGGTGCTGCAAGGAATGTACAGTATAAAAGGCTTATAAACCCTTTACAAATGCCTGTTAATAATAAATATACTGTATATATATACCAATGTGGGGTTAGTAAACGCTGATTGAAATTCAAATTAAATCTAAATTGTGATGCATTTATTGAAACAGACTTTACAATGCAATTGCATATCATTTACGTATGTCTTGCATATTAAATAGGTATTTTTGGCAAAGTCTTGTCCTCATCAGCTACTGGCATGGTACAGTAATAATAACCTTACCTACATGACATAGAAAAAAAGCATGCCTTACAGTACATTCCATCAACTGGTCTCTTAGAAAACCACATTCAGCAATCAGTTCTTTATGTGACAGTATATTAGATACTATTACAGCTGACAGTAGTGCTGGTAGGCTTGTAATAAGTCTGCAGATGACCACGCAATCTTTCAAGCACATATGTGCATAAAAGTCAACAGGGCCTGATGGCATCACTGCCTCTCTTTTAAAAAACTGCGCAGAGGCACAAATTTTTGTTTTGTCAGGAATGAGACTTTTTCCTGTCTAGTTTTGAGGATGTAAAATTGTTGTGCTATAAAAGTGACTTTACCTAGTCCTGGATTTGTTTTTCTGAAACAGGGTTTAGGGGACATTTATTTTGAAAGATGCTGCCAAGCTAGCGTTGCTTACTGTAGCTAGCATCACGCTACTCTCTTTTTGCGAATGAAAAGGAGATGCGTTTTTTTCTCACATGATTTGCGTTTCATCACTGTTAGCGAAAATGAAAACAAAAAGACAGATAATTGGCTCACATTTTTGACATGGCTTTCGTCGGTTGAATTAATTCTGCCCAAAACCTAAAATTAAGTACCAAGGCAAATATGTGTATGTGTAGTATTCAATCCAAATGTACTTGAAATTTTCCCATTACAAGGACTGTTTCACACTGAGGTTATGAAGTATACTCCTGTAGCGGAAGGGCTTATTAATAAGGCAGACTTAAGTGTTGCCGTGCTTTCCCAAATGAGGCCCCATCTCTCTGTTCATCTCTGTGGTGCACCCACAGAGAAGCTATTCATGCAGGCTGATTTAAAGATGTTTTCTTTTGATAAGGGACAGCTCCCAAATGGGGATGCACTTAGCTAAGCCTAGCTATCATGATCAATGGTCATCCATTGGCGCCTATCTGCCTAGGGAGTGCCCGGATAACCACGGAACGGCCAGTGAGTCCGAGTGCCAGAACTTTCCTTTGTTCTAAGAGTCTAGAGCGGAGGTTGCCAGAGAGTAACCAGAGGATCCACCCGAGGTTAGTACCAGCAGCAAGCCTTGTGAACAGGTCAGAACTGTGGACAGCTGAATCACTATTCAGAACTAGCGCTTCATCAGGAACGAACTGGTCCTCTTCCTGACCTGCTGGGACCCACAGTCATCTTTTCTCCTGTGCACAAACTTTGCTAGTTAAAGCCAACACTAACTAGCCGGTCTTCAGTGAGCATCAGCAGCGCACCGTCGCAAGCCGCACAGCACAGCCTGGCACCTAGCCAGACAGAGCGGATTGGACAGCAACAAGCCTGCAACTGCTTCTTTGAGCCCGCAGGAGATCTGAATCCCCAGAGATTGGATGAGTATTCAACTTCACTGCATTACTGCTCGAGAATTCAATTGTTATCCCAACCAGTTGATATCAATTTAATTCCTAAGAGTTATGTACTTGTTTTGAGTATCTAATGTAGAAGTTGTAACTAAGTTCAATTACGAAACGGTCTAAATGAATGATATACTGAACGCATGTCCTGTTGATATGTGTAACACTTTGTAACTGATTGAATATATACCTTTTGTATTCTGATAACCCTGTTGATAAGATCTGTTAGGTTTACATGAATATTCTAATATATTAATAAATGTATCCTCGTGTATTAGTACCTGTGTGTGTGCGTTGTTTGAGTTATATCACATGGTTGGATTCTAAAGCCATTAAAAGAATCATTTTGTGATTTACGGCTACAATTAATAATTGTCCCCGTAAATGCCCAAACACTACAGAACTGGTGCCTTCAGAGAGCACACTACACTCCCTTGTAACACACTGTAATGAGATAATTAAACACCAAAGTACTGTATCAGTCTGCCTTATCACCACGATCTTTCTGTTCTGTGCTGTCTGGTATTCCTTCTGAGACTCCAATTAAAATGTATCCCATTCTCCTTCTTTACAAGTTCCACAATTAATTTATAAACATCAGCCATAAGACAAACATCACACAAGCATGCATATTTGTAAAGTCTCATTTGTTAAATTTAGTCTTCTCCTATTCCAGCCCATAGCTAATTGAAACACAAACAACTGAAAAGTAGCCCAATACGTTGCTTTTTCTGCAGGCGAATCATGCCCAACCTCATGCCATGTTGTACAAATGTGTAATAAGTGATCCATCCACTCCCGTGAAAAATGGTTTCGTTTTACGTGTGGAGCTGTCCTTCTAATGACTTTGAACTTAACCAAAAATCAATTCTTGACTATTTAGATCTGTCCTTATTACACCATGTGAACTCCTTTAGT
The DNA here is from genome assembly GCF_040954835.1 of Lepisosteus oculatus. Classification (NCBI taxonomy): domain Eukaryota; kingdom Metazoa; phylum Chordata; class Actinopteri; order Semionotiformes; family Lepisosteidae; genus Lepisosteus; species Lepisosteus oculatus. The sequence goes on along the minus strand of NC_090701.1, from coordinate 26,964,177 downwards.
CCTGGTTGTTTGCATCTCCATATATCAATAATTCCTAAGCCTTGACATAACCTGTGCAACTCCATATCAGGTACAGGGAATCTATCCTCCATGACATCAAAGACTGTGTTAAAACCACCCCCTAAAATAATTTCAATCTCCTGAAATGTGTCCTTCATCTTATTCACTTCTTCTATAACTTCAAGAAACAAATCTGGAGCAGGACCTCGGTTTTACGTCTAATCCAAAGGATTTTATTTTTAAAATTTGTCTTTTCACATACAACAACATGCTCTCAATGAGACACACAGACGGAGAAAAGCTTGGGGTCAGAGTGCAGGGTCAGCCATTGTACAGCGCCCCTGGAGCAGTTGGGGTTCAGGGCTTTGCTCAGGGTCCCAAGGGAGTAGGATTCCTCTGCCAGCTGCAGGATTTGAACTGGCAACTGTCCAGCCACAGGCACAGATCCTTAGCCACAGAGCCACCGTAGTGTTAAAAAAGTAAAATTTCTTGTACTTGTACTTTCTTATACTTTAGGATTTTGACAGACATTGACAGACATTGTCTCTCACACCTCGGTGTTAGAATTGTGAGACGATCTTATAATCAGACAGGAGGGCCAGAACAATTCAACAGAAAGTGCAATCACTTTTTTGCAATGCATTCTCTCATGCCATGTTCAAAGGGTCATATTTTAAAAAATAACAAACTGACAGAGAATGAATAGTTCATATCACCTTAATTAAGGATGTCATGGTGTTTAGATGATAAACATTTAATTTGAAGAGCAAAATCTGGGTCATTTTTGACTTATTATATAGCTATATTCTAGAGTGACAAAGGTTGTCAGGGTTTTACACCAAAAATAAGCTTTATGTTCTCAATAAAAAAACACACAAAAGGAAATCATGCCATTTAAGTCATCTTTAAATGTAATACATCCTCCTCGCATATCTCTAGTCTATTAGCCTAAAGTAGCGCACTGGTGCATATTTTTTATAATACAAACAGACACAGAAGGTTAAAGCATTTTTCCTCATTTAACGTATTTCCCTGTAGTATACCTGGGCCACCCATCTCCCACACCACATTTATGCAACTGCTTTGTATATGCAACACACATGAAGCAAACATTAATACAGCAGTGAAATTACACCTAAAGAAACTTGCAGTTGTGAATACTAATAATACTCATTACTAATTACTAATAATAACTCATCTAAGAGTGCTTTTTTTTTGTTGTCACACCTTATGTCTGCACCCCCACCCCTCTCTTCAATACTAATTCTTTACTGTTGTAATCCTAAATGTCATAACCAGAGCTGCCATTTGCAATACAATATGGAAAAGACTGTCCTATTTTATGTGCTACAATAACTGCAAATATTGCTATTCATGGACTACTGTATGTGCTGCTTGCAGCTATGCTATCCTGAATCATATCTATCTGACAAAGATGCAATCCTTGGGCAAATCTAATTCAAGAGTCAGTGAGATAAATCAATGTATTTGTCGATTTAAACTGTTTTCTCTTTAGTTTTAGGGATTTTGTTTCAGATACAGTATGTATATTTACTTTAGATTCTATCCAGATCTAAACCATTCAGTACTTCCTGTGATGTTTTGAAAATTAAACTTAGTTTTAAGGCTTCATAACTTTCTTGACTATAGTCTTTTGCTTCACATACACAGTGCATGCATTTCATCCAGCATCAGGTTGTTTAGGTGTCTTTTCTCATTTTAAATTATTCTGAGCAGTAGATTAAATCATAAATTTGTATTGATACTGATCAATAGTGATGGAATTTTGTATTGTTAAATGGAACTTCTTGTGCAGGTACAAAGGACCAAATTCAAAAGATATATTCACCCAAAATATTATGCAGTGCAATGTTAGAGAAGCAATTGGCAAATCTAATCAGACTGCAAATTTTCTGCCTTAGCTATACCAAAATCTAGGCCAATATTTAAATCTATGCAGGCCAGCTGGTTCAAGTCCAGATTGGAATAGAATGGGCAGACTGGGCTAAAACTCTTACACATTAGGTATGTTTTCATGGGATACATTTTTAGTCACCATGTAATAAGAAAAAAAGTTTTTAGTTAAAATTGAGGAATGTTTTAAATTAAGGCATGCAGTGTCAAGTTGAAAGAAACTAAATAGAAAGGAATCTCCTAGAAAGCTAAAATAAGACAGGTTGGAGGTGTAATGATTCTAATTGGGATTTGAATCAATGATCCTTGGATTCACTTCATTTACATCTTCTAAACAATAAGGATAGTAAGAAATCAATGAGGAAAACTGAATTTTAGGAAAGTTGAAAGTGGAATTTAAACCAAAGTTTGATATATTAAACATATACATGCAATAGATCTCATCCAAACATTGTGTAAATATGTGACTGTGGAATTAGTCCAAGCTTGTTTCCCAGTTTTAAATGTGTGTACTGCATTAAACAATTTTGACCTTAAAGGGAGAAAAGAAGAGAGGGAAGATTGAAATAATCTTCAATTATTTAAAGATACTCAAAAACATTGACAAAGCAGCCAATTGTACATCTTCAAAATTAGCGGTGAAACACAAATCAGAGGACTCTAGTGGGCTCTCATGAGCATTTTAAGGTGAGTACAGAAGGTATTTATTTGCACACAGTTTGGAGAAAGTGTGAAGCAAGATACCAAGCCACGATGTTGAAGGCGATACCTTGGCTTTTTTCAATAAGCAATAAGAAGAGGTCCTTGGATCAATCAGCTACCTAATCACCAAATGGGCTAAATGTGCCAAATGGACTCTCATTTTTTTAAAGGAGTTAACAAAACATCAAATCTAAAATAATAATGAGAGAAAATGGTATTTTCAAAGAGTCTGACATTATCTTTGAGAACATCTGAGGTTTTATGATCAAAGATGTTTTACTGTGTGATACACCTGTAAAGAGAGAGAAAAAAAAGATGAGGTTAAAAGTTGGAACAAGATGTGATTCACCCTGAACTGTCTGCATGTAGCTCTGTGGGTGAGAGCACATTTGAGTTCACTGTAGATGTGTGTGTAACATGACATGAGAGGAAACACAGATGTAGAGCAGATGTAGATTTGGAAACCAGTACTAGACTGGGTACTATTCTGACTTGTTAACTGAAAGACATTCCTTTTGTTAATTTAAACAACTCCAGATTTAGCACAGTGCTTATGATCATTGTGATGCTGAAAGGAAATTTTTCCCAGTTTGTTGTTGACAGATATGCATTTTATCACATAGCAGCCATTGAACTTCCTGACTCTTTAAAAGATTGGAGATACAGCTTGATCTAAGCAGGTTCTTGTGCCCTCCAATTCTTAATGATAAGAGATATGAATGATCTTTGAAATGTTTTTATACCCTTCTCCTGATCTGTGCTTTTATACTACTTTATCACCGAGTTGTTTAGTAAGCTCCCTGGTCTTCATGGCTGAATCTTCGCTTGCCTGAGGTTCACTACCTGTCTGAGGAGCCTTGCAGAGATAAGTGTGTAAGTAAATGTAACCACTACTATTGCACACAGAAAACATTTTCTTCTTTCTGTTTTTTTACATTCAATGTGTGAAGCTTAGCTGGTTGCAGTGGACTTTACTACCTGGTATCATATAACCTACTCAACTTTAAGGAGCATCCATTAGGTGTCTTTTCTAATTTTTAATTATTCTGACCAGTGGATTGAATCTTAAAGAAATGTTTGTTGATTCTTTGGAAATGGTGATTGATTTTGTTTTATAACATTTAACGTCTTAACATTTTTTATCACCATGTTACAAAAGAGATATTGCTACTCTGGAATTAGTCCAAACACAGTTCCTAGATTTAAATTAATTTGCTACATTTAACCTTTTTAGCCTTTAACAGGGGACAGTATGAAGAAATTAATTCAGTGATTTAAGATCCTCAAATGTACTGTATGTCTTTAGAATTAGTTGTGAAACATGAGTCAGAGGACACCAATGGAATCTACAGTTCATGGAAGTGTATTTTGAAATGAGTGCAGGAGGTATTTCTTTACACAAAGTCTTGTGGGAGTGTATAACAAGCTATCTCAGCAATACTTCTACCTCAAATGGGCTAGAAGAATCACATGACCTCTGTTTGTAACCTTTCTTATGTTCTTATAAAATTCCTAATCCAGCCATCGGAACAACAGAGACTGAAATAGTTCTGTAGGCTACAATGTGAATAAACCTTTGTTTTTTTGTATTAGTATTATCTCTAAGAACATCTAAGGTTTTATGATCAAAGACCTTTTTGGTAGGATGCACCTGTAGATAGAGCATGATGAGGTTAGTAGTTGGAACAAGTGGTGTGTCACCCTGCACTGTCTGCGTGTAGCTCTGTGGATTAGAGTTCTGTGAAGATCAAAGCCTGATGAACTATTATGGTGTGGATATTGGCTTAACCCGCTTGGCTAAGGGCCAACCTCCTGGCCATAGGACAAGGAGGCCAGGAACCCCACACAGGGTAACCAAGGGGTAGCTGCAGAGGTGGAGGTGGGATGCGAATGTCGCATGCGAGGGAGACAGTTATCACGTTGGTATTGAGGAATCTAGAATAAATGCTTTTAACAATCTCCTAAAGATCAAGCTGAATATTCTTTGCCTTTCAGCAGGAAACGCATAGCAAGTGCTGTCAGTTCATCATTTCACATAACGTCTATGTGGAACTTGTAACATCCTGTTTTGTGAATGCTGAGTTCTGGCAAAGTGCCATATAAGGAGGTCTTTTCTGTTAGACCAGCAAAAGAATGGAAAGGACTGAGTCGACAGTTAGCAAGTCATATGATGTATGTGCTAATACTTTGTTTGTTAAATTGTATAAAAAGACTAACTTTATAACTGTTCGGGGAGACTGGCTTTGGTAAGCTACTCCCGCTTGCAGCGTTATAAATGACTCTTCTTTCATCAACATCAGAACTCTGTCATTTTATATGACACTACAGTATTTATAGCGTTTGGTGGAGGAAAGATGATGGGAGTGACTGCTAATTACTGACGGCTGGGTACAATTGAGCGTGGTTGTTGACATCCCTCCCAAACTTTCGTTATAAACACCATTTTGTTCTATAACACCGGGTATTTAGACCAACAAGTTCCAGTTTTGTCTTGTCAGACCACAAATCCTTTTACCATATGTTTGAAGTATCAATTAAATACTTTGCTGTAAACTCCATGTGGGATTTGAAATGGGTTTTTCACTCTGCCTCACAATCCAGTTTGGAGTGACTGTGATATTGATGTCTGATGCATACAGTATGTGCTCCCATCCCAGTTGTTGAACTCGGTAACCATTTCAAAGTTGCTATTGGATGTGGTAGTAGTTTCCTCCTTGCCTGGTCTCCCAGATTGTAGAGATGTCCAGAAGTACAGAAGGTTGTGTCTGGATGCCTTCCATTTTTTTAATGATCAACGTCAGCATGTTCAATGAAATAGCAAATTATATTTAAAATGTTTTTGTAACCATCTCCTGATCTGTGCTTTTCTACAACTTTATCTTCTGGTTTTGATTTTTTTGGGTCTTTGGGTCTTCATAAATAAATTCTTGCTTTAAATTCACTACTTGACTGAGGGACCATACAGAGACAAGTACATTTATTCAGAAATCATGTGACCCACTACGATTATACACACGAGGCTACTTATTGTGCATCTAGTGAAGATATTTTTGTGCACCTAAGTTAATTTAGTTTTTCACAGTAAGTTATTTAGTGAATTATGTCATTATTCATTTTCATTTTCATATTCATTATCTTTATTTTTGTAATTTGATTTGGATTTGTGGAGTGTCTTAGGTCTAATAATAATTAGCACACATCTATTGTTAAAATGTGTTTTTCAGTTAGTTAACACTGTCGAAAACATAATTTAATACTTTTGTACAGTATATGGAATCAGATTCTTATAAAGATAGCGTTATTTAACTTTTTTATCAGCACATGCTCTGCAGATACAGAGTTCTCAGAAGTACAGGAAATTGAACGTGATAATACACTTACATATTCTTCATTCTCTGTCAGAAATAATGTAAATATCAAAACACACACATTTGCCCAGCTGCCTTTGTGTGGATTGTCCTTTTACTCTGTTTAAATTATTAATAAGGATTCCAAACTCAAGTACATAGTGTTGCTCTCTCACAGCTCTTGATCCTGAGTTTGATTTAGCTTGCATATTCTCCCTATGTTGTGTTCGTGCTCCAGTTTTCTCTGCCTCACAAAGATAATACACCTCATTCACATAGTGTTCATAATTTGTCCCTGTGTGTGTAATTCCAACCTTTCACTCTAATTCAAGGTTAGACTCCAGATTACCACAACCCTTATCAATAATAGCTTTCTGTTGCTGTATGAATGAAACTCTACGTATGGAGAACATTAAATTTATATTTGAAAATAAATCATTTAGAATGGAGCATTGTTCCAACATTGTCTGTGTGCGTCAGGGGTATTCATCTTTGTGGGGACGTTTTTTCAGATTTTGCCCGCTCATTGATAGTAAAATGTTCCCACCACGCCAACTGAAATAATTATTTACTATTTACACTCATTTGTTTGTGGTGGAATTGGATGATTTTCAGGTTTCATTCAGGTACAAAGGGTGAAAACAATCATGCAGATGGATCAGATGGATGAGATGCTGTGTGACCCTCTGCGTTCAAGTTGTGGCCTGCCCCTCACTGTTTAATCTGCTGATTGTTGAAGACAGGTAACAACAAGACAACCTTCATTACTAACAGTACGTTATTTTTTAACATCAAATTCTAGAGATGGCTAAATAACAATCTCTGAATATAAATAAATTGTTAAATAATTCTGCAGGTTTAACTTTTATGAAATCACTGCCGTTTGGTATTTTGCCTGAATTTAACACAGTCTAAGAAGTGAGTGCCAGGACATTGAAAAACAAATCAAATAAGTGGAAAAAATAAATTGACGCCAAACTGGTAGGCTGTTATATTTTTATAATATATTTCAGAATAATATCAAATTTTAGAAGTAAACACTCAAATACGTCCCGCCATTTTAACAGTGTCTTGATAAGCCAGACATGCATTTTCATTACAGAAACAATTTTCTTTATCTTCACAAATAGAAGATGCTTGACAACATGTAGTGTGGATCACAGCACTTGTAATACATTTTGGTGAGTTCTGTAAATATTGTTCTTTTGATTACTCTTCTACAAGTAAGCTATACACTAGTGCTATTAAGATAATACTTGCTGTTTTAATTCCACATTATCGTGTCAATACCTGGTTCCATTTTGAGAAAATCAAAAAAATTTAGTCTGCATTTCATGTGATGTTCTCCTCTTGTTAAAGCTCGGAATTATCACAGAACACCAACAAATATGTTATCTTCTCCTTCACTTTTACATATAAGGTTCAATTTTGAACTGCAAATTTTAATTGGCTACTAATGAACCTATCTTGTAACATATCTTCACCAGAAAATGTGTTTCCATACTGATAATGAACACTAAGTGAATTGATGTCCCCCTCCTCCTTTAAAATAGATTTAACAAGAATTTTGATTAGAATACTTTATTTACTTCAAACATCCTGGCAAAATGTTGGGACTTGTAGTGATCGTCACAGAAGTGTATCTTAAAGTTTGTAAGTAAGTTTTTATTATGATTTAATACATCTTAAAAAGAGTTTGCCAAATTAGTATTTTAAAAAGTTAAAGTTCAAGGTATTACTGCCAATAAGTGACATATATCAGACAGCATGAGAGATCAATTAAATGTAATATTTCTTGATTTCCTGGTTGCTTTATTATGTCTGATAGAAGAATTTGAGTTGATCTTTTTTATTTAAGAAAAACATAAAATATTAACTATTCATATCTTATTTTAAAAAAATAATGATTTAATATTATTACAGAAGGAAGATTTAATATGAATTTGCTCATGTTAATGTTCATCTGAGAACTGATATAAAATTAAAATAAAAATGTTTATCTAAGCAGCACTATGACATTATGATAGGAAATCTAGAACAGATTCATTACTTACAATTTTTGTAGGAATATAAAAATATGCCTGTGTGTACTTTTAATAAGGCTTCAAAATGTTTTTTTTTTCTTGTAATGGTATTTTACACTGTGCTTCTTATTTTCAATTAAAATTGTACATACTGTATGTCTGATTATTTAGTGCATTCAAACATTTGAAATATACTGTACTGTATGTACTCCATTACAAGTAAAGATTAGATTACAATACATCCTTGGATGTATGATTCCTATCACTATTAAAATACAAAATGTGTAAAATTGTAAATCATATACTACTGAGATTCAGGTAGAACAGACATTGTAAAACATAGCTTGTGTTGTTTTCCTCTGCCACCTCAAATGTTCCCTCTGCTTCTTTAGCTTTTTATATGCAGAAAATAAAACAGAACTGAAAACTTGTCATTTTATGGCTTTTATGTTTAGAAATAATTTATTTAGAATAATTTATTTTCAGTACATTTATAATATTGATGTGAAATAAATGACTTGATAAGCAGCACACAATAATCCGGGATTAATGTTTAATTAACGATTAACTAGAAGATTGTACTACCAATATCTGTAATTATCAATAACACGTGTCAAGATGTATTACATTATATTAAAATTATTTAAGAATATAATAATGATTCTGTACTGTATACATAGAGCTTCCAGACATTTATTTTGATGGTGTATAGTTCTCACAGTCAGTTACAATACTGCTTGCTAATTATCGCTTGCTATGAAATGTTCCTGCCGAACAATAATTGAAAATATGTAGTGCAGGTCGTGGAGAATCAGTCTCTAGAGTCATTTAGAAATCGTTTGGAAGACAGAGTATGCTTTAGACCAATGAAACACTGAAACATTACTTGCTCAATTGATCATTTGCTTAAAAAGTACTTTCACGAGGAATGACAGCAGCCGAAAGCTTGGGAGAAATTAGAATTGTTTATTGTGATGTGGAGATTTGGCGTAACCCGCTTGGCTGAGGGCCAACCTCCCGGCCGTTGGACCAAGCGGGACCCCCAGTCACCAGTGCAGAAAAACAAAAACAAAAGATTATTGGGCCAATTCAGGAGAGAAAGGGCCTGCTTGAGGATACCGGGGTTAGTTTTAATGTATGCATGGTAAGCCTTGGAGGATCGATGGCCAAGTTGCTTGATGAGATACTGGGGTATGCCTTGGCGAGCGCATCCGGAGGATGCGGCCCCTGATCTAAAGGAGTGCCCGGAGAATTGTTTAGGAGGGTAGCATGATACGGCCCTTTTCATTTGCGAACAGAGGGACAGTAGGCGAAGCTCCGGCAGAGGTGCGAAGATGTGCGTAATGGGAAAGAGGCTCGTAAGGGCTTATGTAGGAACAGAGTTTGAAATAATAGATGAGAGTGGCGGATCCGAGTTGGTTGGTTTTGCTTTTCTTGAGATAGGTCAGTGTCTTGGAAGATAAGATGGAGATGTTGGATAAGCAGGGTTGAGAAGAAGGATCGAAGGATATGGAATAAGCGGTAATTTCGGAGCACCTTAGGGAGATAAAGAAGGCTAACAAGAATAAAGATTCAAGAGGGCGGTCGACCCAGGGTGAGTGGTAACCTGACCTGACAACGTAGATGCAGGATTCAAGGATGTCTGCGGTAAGTGGTACGCGTAGGTTCGAAAGTGGTTTTTCAAGCCACCGAAAGCCTTTAAGGAGAATAATTTGAGGGTAGATAAGGGATGGACAGATCATGCCGAAAAGGAGTGGATGCCGCACAGGTATACTTTGGTGGTGGATGCTCGTGCCTTGAATGAGTTTCTACAATAGCGAACGGAGGATGATACGGTGAGAATATCAAAAGAACAGAATTTTATGTTTGCGGAAAGGTGGAAGGATTGGAAGCCCTTCCAGGCAGTGCAGTATGAATTGAGAGTTCGAGGGGCGATCCCTAAGAGGATAGTTTGCTGGGCCATCTGGAGATAGCGATGGAAAGGTTGATTCAGAGGAATGTGAGCTCCGAATAGGGAGGTACTGTGCAGGAGTTCGGTCTTGCATCTGGTGCAGAGTTCCTGAACTGAAAGCGAGAGAGCGTCGGCTATCTCATTAAGGTGGCCTGGAATGTGAGCAGCTACGCGGATGAATTGATGTGAGAGAAATCCATTTAAGGCGGCAGAGGAATTTCATGATGGATTGGGATGAAGACCTTCCTTTGTGGATCATATGAACTACTGCATGGATGGCCAAATGGATGAGGATGGTTTTTGTTTCCAATTGTGGCCCCAAAGAGAAGCAGCAACGACAATTGGAAAAATTTCTAAGAAGGCTGATGACTGGTTGCCGAGAGGGATTGGAGAGAAATCAGGAGGCCAAGGGGCCGCAAGCCATTGGCCTTTGTAATAGCCCCCGAAACCGACTGAGGGGGCTGCATCTGGATATCCTCAGTGTCAGGATAGGTCGAGAAGGTAGGAATGATATGCATGGCATAATTGAGGTGGCCGAGCGGAGAGAGAAGTTCCCTCTTTGTGCGAAATTTGGTGGAAGAATAGATAGAGATATACATCTGGATTCTGTCGATTTTGTCGCGAGGCAGGGAAGCGGAGAAATTGATGGAATTGAGGTTGATCCCGAGGAATTGGATTATATGAGAGGGGCCAGTTTTGTCCATGGCAAGGGGTACCCCTAGTTTCCTAAAACGGAAATAAGTGTGGAGGACGCTCTTGCAGGTGGGGTGTGAGGAAAGTCTATGGTAAGGAAATCGTCGAGAAGGTAGACGAGAAAAGGAAACTTATAGTTATTCGACGGGATCCGGCCGAGAGCTTCGGCTAAGGTACCGAAAATGGGCTACTCCTACATCCGAAGGTAAGGTGGACTGCAAAGAACTTGTTCCGCCAATGAACTCCGAAGAGGTGCCAGAGGTCTGGGTCAGGAGGCATAACTTTAACGGCACTGGAGATGTTGGTCTTAGCGAGCCGGGCGCCCAGACGGACCGCTATACCAATGGGATTGATGTGGTATGCAGGGAATGGGGAAGAGTCAAGTGGGCCGATCATGAAACCAACCATTCTCGACTTTGGATGCTAGCAAGGAATCAACGGACTGGGGATCGGCGGTGGCAGATTGCAAATTTTTGCAAAAGACGAAGGAAGGAAGTGTGCACGAGCCTGGTGAGAATCCGAAGGAAAGGCCGTTGAGTAAGATATGGGTGGAAGAGGGGTCGGGGTGACGGAGCAGGCCGAAAGCAAGAGTGGGGATGTCGATTGGGGTAGACGGAAAAGCCAGTAGTCTTTTGGGAATGCTGAAGGTGGAGCGAGCATGGAAGGGCCGGCGGGGGCAGGCAGAGCGAGCGAGCATGAGCTTCGCCGCAGAAGCTGCAAATGTGAAGGAAGCGACGAAGGGGAGAGGTATGTGTAGATGAATTGAAGATGTTGGAAATTTGTTGGCCTTTGATCATCACGATGGGGCGACCGCGAACGTCTTTGGACCGGGAAGGTTTGAAGAAGACCTGACGGGAGAATAGATGCTGTGGGGGAGAAGGGGCGAAGTCAGGGTTGGGCTTGCGGACGGTATCTGGGCAAAGATTTGATGAATGTGTCCAAGAGGAACAGAAGTCGCAGGAAAGAGCTTGGACACCGGTGAAAGTGCGGCAGTAAAGCCCAATGTCGAGGGCTCCCCAGTAGGTGCGCTGTTCCATTGGAGTAGGCGGGCAGCGGCCTCGGCCAAGAACTTATGGTAATCGTAGAACAGGGAGCCCTCAAAAAGGACAGATACATCGGGGATGCTGTGCATGTAATTGTCGAGTTCCTGACGACGTTGGGGAAAGGCGGAGCACGTGATGTCGCGGAAAATGCTGAAAGCCAAACAGAAGTCGAAAATTCGAAGGACTGAAGCGGAGTGAGGGTCAGAAGATTTGTGAGTGGAGGAAGAGAGAAGGTGAGCTAGATTGACATCCGCACCTCAGAATTTGCTGCCGGAGTGAAAAGGGGATGGGAGGAGGACTAAACTTTAGTGTTAGGAGGAGCTGGGAGAGGAATGGCTGTTCAGAGAGGAAAGTCCTTAGTAAAGGGGAGATTGGAATCCAGGGCCGAAGGCATGGGATGACGGATGCTGTGTTGGACACCGGGGAAGGGAGAAGATGAGGAGGGAAGAAGAGCGGAAAGCAGATTGTGGTAGGAGGGGTTTGACGGATCTGGGGCCTGGAGCTCAGTGGCTTGGGATATGGAAGCCGAAGACTGTTGAGGAATTGAAGCAGGGGCGAAGGCTGCGTTAGGGACTGAGGAGGCTGCCGAGTCATCTTGGACGTCAGGGGGTGGGGGAGGGTAAGGGCCGCCTGCTGGCTGAGCTGGGGGTCGTTTACTAGCCGGCCTTCGGGCCGTGGAGACAGGAGCAGGGGCCTAAGGCACCAAGCTGGCGGAGCTTGAGTCGTGTTGGACGCCGGAGGTAGAGACAGAGGAGAGTGCAGAAATTAGATTAAGCGGAGAAGGGGGGGGTTGGAGGGGCGTGAGCCTGGGGCCTGGGGACTCGGCAGCGAGGAGATTAGGGCAAGAGGCTGGGTGGAAGAGGCTAGGTGCAGTTGTTCAGCAGAGGAATGGATTGCTTGGGAGAAGAGACAGACACGGATATATCAGGACAAGACAGAAGATGCGACATGCAGAGGCACGGGCGGCCTTGGGGTCCTTACGTTGCGATGAGTGGCGGTGACGCGGGTGATGTCATCAGAGGGCGCCGGGGGAAGCTGGGGAGTTGATGTTTCCTTATGTAGACTGCGGTTAAGTACAGGGAAAACGGAGCTTTTTTTTTTTGGAAGCGTTTCTTTTAAAATGGACACCATGTTTTCGAAGTATCCTCTGGAGGCTTGCTACGGTCCGGTTGGAAGTCGCGAGAGATGATCCAGGAGAAGGGGCCGATGTGCGTGAAGCGCGGCGGCAGGGACATCCTCGAGAGAAGCGGGGGTTATTTGGAGATTTTGCCGTGGAGGAACGGGAAGGCTGGGTTTGTAATGAGAGAGGGACTACGACGGCGGAACGCAGTCTTCGGCGAGGAGTTGGATCTTGTGAGGACTGGCTGGGAGATGAGCGGCGCTGATGTGGCACGGTGGCTGAAGGAGGCAATGAGACGGAGGTGAGGGGAGCTGTGGGGGGTGGACTGGACGAGAAGGGTAGGAGAGTCTCCTGCGCTGCAGAAAAGGTCTTCATCGGAGCGGCGGATTTGGAGACCGGTTGCTTACGTCAGGATTTAGTGAGAATTGCAGCAGCTGTGTCGAATGAGCGCGGCTGCCTTCATTCCTCCCGAACTTTCATTAAAAACTCCATTAATCATCAAATAACAAGTGATTCCTGGTGACTCAGAAGGATAACTGGATTGGAGTGTATCATAATTAAAATGGATAAAAAACAATAATCTCCTGAGTTGTGTTGAATGTTATGGTAAAGTATTAATCAGTTACTAAGTTACATGTCAGAAACATAGAGTGGAGGGAATGCTTGTTTTAATCTCTGGAGGTTAATTGAGTTTGGAAAAACATTAGACTTTTACTTTGCTTTTTTTCATTTTAATTTTAAAGAAGACTGTTGCACGTATTGGCTCTTTTCTTCAGTTTGAAAATCACTGCCCCACCTTCAGAAAACCCTTTCACAGAGTCAAGGCACTTTGACTGGAATCATAATTTCATTTAATCTATTACTATTAAATTCAGTTAGCTTTTTGAACATCTACACTGTGCTAATAATTAGTACAATTAGCACTGAAAACATGAAAAGGAAATGTAAATATTTTTTGTAGATAGAATTTAGTAGTCACTGATGTTATCATTGCAGTGCAAGTTTTCAAGTCTAATTTAATGTCTTTCTTTACCAAGTACTGTAAAGGAGAAAGTATCATCCGCCTCTGTGCTCATAATACTGACAGAAAAATAAGCTTTAATGGGGTTCTTGGACACAGGAGTATGCCAATCTCTTGCCCAGGCCTGAACAGTAGACTAAGAACAAATTCACTGATTTCGAAAGCTGGAGCACTGTATGATGTTTGTTTTAAGCCATTCGTGAAACTGGATATTTCTGAAATTTCTGAACAGATGGATTTGCTGTATAATCTCAGTTCTGTGACCCTGGAGATTGTCTTCCAAACAAAATCTAATTAAAAAGTCACATCAATCTGCTGATCTTGAATCCTTGTGAATGCAGAATAATACCACAACACGTGCACAACCATTTTGGAAGTAGTTTCTCTGTTTGTCTCAACATACTGTACCTGGGCAAATGTACTTTCTCTGACATTAACTTTTTCAAACCAAAGTTCAAAACTTGTCTGACTGACAGTTGGACAATTTCATTAAAGTTAACCTCTATATTCCTATAATTACAGCACACTGGTAGAAGCTTCAAGCTTCTCATTGAAATAAAGATATGTGTATATTTGTAAATTTGTAGAATAAATATCTGCTGTGTTTGAGGGTGGAAGCTTGAAGAGGGAAGCTGTCACCAACACTACATCACTTGGACGCCAAAAGAAAGTGGGTAACTTGTGACTGTAATGGCAACAGTCAAAGCAGGGTCAAGGGGTGTAGGAACAGAGAAATGGAGAATTGGGGCCTGTAGTGCAGTGGTTTGACACTTCACCAGAAATTGAGAGATAAAGGGGAGAGAGTGAAAGAGTGGAGCAAGCAGGATTATTAAAAGAGAGAAGGGAGGAAATTGAAATGACACAGCCCCAGTTGATCAGAGTTTGAAAGAGGGAAGATGATATCAGGAAAATTGAATGAATAAAGCAGACAGCAGGAGCAGAGATTGGGTTTTTCCATGGAGCATGTGAGGTTTGCTTTTTCAAGAAGAGTCGAGAAAGTGATTACGAAAGTCCTGGCATGTAGGAGGTGAACGGGATTAAGATAATGTCAAGTATGAAAGATAATGTCTCAGTGCTAGAAATTATATGGAAGAGTTGTGGGCAATCAGCAATTATTTATATGTAGGAGAGTGAATGAACAAGATAAGAACTTGACCTCCTCCTGTACGTCTGTTAACACCATAATTTGTATTTTGAAATATGCAGAGCTTTTTACAATAGGAACTTTTGCTCTGACGCATATAATATATTTAATCCAGGTTGTCATACAATGTGGGTACATAAGAAATGTATGTCAGTGGTTATGCAGAGACTCTACACTTCTTTTCACATGTGAAAGCAGAGCTAGAATTTGGGTGTCACCCTGGAAACAGCTCTTGTGACACAACCTGTCCTTAATATTATTATAAGTGTATGGAGGTCCTGCCATCTGGCCATCTGGTCCCTTTGTGCATTACACCCAATTGGATCTCTCATGAGGTTTAATTCATTACAGATTGAGGGCAGTAGTCCTTATGATAATTATTATATAATGATATCTTGCATTTGTATAGCACTTTTTACTCTCTTGATAGGTTTTGACAGCCCATTTGTCACGATTATAGTTCCCCCTACTTAAGGGTGCTCCAGCCCGTTCACGTGAGACTTTATTCTATGCACCTGCTCCCTATTCCCAGCCCACCTTTAAAGCCAGGCGCTGACGCTCTTCCGGGCTCTGCTCTGATTTCCATATCATGCGAGTCCGGGACCTGGAAGCGCCTGGTCCCGTTAAGGTTTTAACCTCTGTTCCCGTTCCTATCCCCGTCCGCCGGTTCCGACCCAGCCTTCGTGGACACGCCCCCTTGTCTTCAGCCCCGTTTTCCTGCATGACGTTTCCCTAGTGTTTCCCCACTCCGTCGGACTGTGTCGTCCGCATAGGGTCCAGAAAGAACTGTTCGTTACACCATTGTTATGGGGTTTATTTTTAATCTGCATTGCTGTAAAGCTTTTATACTGAATTTATGTTAAACTCTCAGCACAGGCTGACCTCTGCTGGCAGGTGGACTAGTAAGAAGTAGAGCAGCCCCACTCTGTCTGCTGTCTCACCCTGTGTGTGTGTGTCCAGGGGGTCTCCAGATCAGGCTGGATGGCAGCAGCTGCTCTGGAAGAGTGCAGGTGGAGTCTGAGGGCCAGTGGGGCAGTGTGTGCAGTCATTCCTGGGACCTGCGCGACGCAGAGGTGGTCTGTAAACAGCTGGGCTGTGGGGCGGCTGTGTCTGCTCCCCATCTTGCCCACCCCCAGACTGCCCCTGAGATCAGGGTCCTCAACAAGGTGGGCTGCCTGGGGAATGAGACAGAACTGGGAGAGTGCAGGGCTGGACGCATGGGGTCCAAAGACTGTCAACATCCCTGGGATGCAGGAGTCATTTGTGCAGGTAAATGAGTCCCATTTTATAAGGCACAGACTGAAAATTAAAAAGAAAAGTTACAACAAATACTGAATATTAAGATACAGAATTTATGTGAACACGTTTTCTATAACTGAAAAATGTCAATACAATGTCAATAATGTTACAGTATTAGTAAAAGATGAAGGAAATTCAATGCAATAAGTACTTGTCACGCCCTCTGCAGCCAGAGGGCGCTCCTTCTCTGTCCTGTCCCGAATTTATACTAATG
Organism: Lepisosteus oculatus; assembly: GCF_040954835.1. Classification (NCBI taxonomy): domain Eukaryota; kingdom Metazoa; phylum Chordata; class Actinopteri; order Semionotiformes; family Lepisosteidae; genus Lepisosteus; species Lepisosteus oculatus. The sequence goes on along the minus strand of NC_090701.1, from coordinate 26,947,705 downwards.
TCTTGCTATTTTATCATCTAGACTCTCCAGAAGGACAACAAACACAGAAAAGGCCAGGTAATACAAATTCAAAATTTAACTATATTTGATGTTTATTTAAAATACCTTATTGTTTACATTTTTAACATTTTTCTTGTCTCTCTGTAGCCAAAACAAGAATACGCATAGCAAAAGTTGCCAGTTCATGCTCAGGAAGGCTGGAAGTGTATTACAGAGGCCAGTGGGGAACAGTGTGTGAGACTGACTGGGGACTCAATGAGTCTCATGTAGTCTGCAGACAAGCAGGGTGTGGAGAGGCTCAGACATATTCTAAAATGCGAATTCTAACTAATGAAGTTCCCATCTGGTTGGACAGAGTCCACTGTAATGGGAATGAGTCATCTCTCTGGGAGTGTTCTTCAGACCCCTGGGGTCACCATGAATGTGATTACAGTTCAAATGTTCACATATTATGTATAGGTAAGTCTACTCCAGCCACTAAACACAGGGAGATAAGTACAGTAAGTTATGCATTGCCTTGCAAAAGTATTCAGACTCCTCCAAATGTGTACCATTTTGTAAAATTATATATAATGCACACTTCTTTATTTAAACCTAAAATCTGAATGCCCAACCTAAAGACTTGTAATAGCAACACCATTTCCAGTAAATGTCAGGAAAAAATAAAGTGAAAACATAATATGTTGATTGCCTTTTTATCCACACCCTTGAGCTTGCTGTCTGATGTAAATTTGGTGGAAGTACCATAGGCAGCCATTACAACTGCAAATGTGGAAGTAACCAACTTTTCACAATGGCTTTGTGCATTTTTTGCTCATTCCTCCCAGTAGATTTGCTCAAGCTTTCTTAAGTTACTCACTCAAGAGCTCTTATGGACAGCCACTTTCAAGCCTTTCAACAGATTTTCAATAGGATTCAAGTCAGGACTTTGACTGGGCAACTCAAAGACCTTCTCTCCCTTATTCCTAAACCATTCCTGTGTACCTTTGTCCATGTACTCTGAATCATTATCATGCTGAATAGGGAATCTTCACATATTTAAAATGTAAGTCTTTAATAGGCTGGATCAGGTTTTCTTCTAGTATTCCCTGTACTTTGCTCTGATCATTTTTCTTTAAATCTTAACAAGCTTTCCAGTCACTGCTGAGGAGAAGCATCTCTATAGCATGATGCTGCCACTGCTGTTCTTGACCTGAGTGAATGTCTGCAGGTGTGTGTGAAGGTATATGTTCCAAATGTTGAATAAGTTGCATCAGACTCCTTGTGGGATCTGAGATAAATTTGCCTCTAGTTACCTCTATTTAGGCTAACTTTGTAGAGTGACCAAGATATTGTTGACTGATGCACATTTTCTTCCATCTCAGCCATTGACCTTTGTAGCTCTTTCAAAGTCACTGCTGACTTCACAGCGGTATACCTCACCGATTTCCTTGTTCAGTTTGGACAAGTGGCCTGATATAGAAAGTGTCTGGGTGGCACAATCCAACTTCATTTCTTGATGATTGAGTATGTTGTGCCCAATGTGACTTAAGTATTTTCTGAACTTCTCTTGATCTTTTCAATTAATCTATCTCTGACTTGCTTTAAAAGCAGTTTAGTCTTCATGGTTGAGTCCATCCATCCATTTTCTAACTACTTACTCCTAGTGAGGTCTGAAGTTTTAACAGGGTGAGCAGGGCAGACCAGAATTTCCTTTCCCTAGCAAGCCTCCAGTTCCTTCTGTTGTTTAAATTAAATAGTATGAATCCTGACATGTTCCTGATTGTGTGATGAAATCCATCTTCTTTTGATTTGATTTGATAATGCTGGTGTAGTGAAGTTACAGTAGCAGATGCCTTTATTCATAATCCTTTTTCATATTTCTTATGTTGGCCAGGACCTCAATACAATTAAGCACTGCAGTGCACAGCTATTTTTGTAATTTATTTTTTTATTAATATAATTTCTTCTTTGTATACTGTATAGACTGAGGAGGGGGGACAACACACATATAAGTGTGCACATTAAAAATGCACAGAAATCATAACTTGTATTTCCAAAACTTTAATACAGTGAGATGAGCTAGCCAGCAGCCATATCACCCTGCAGCTCTCAACTGGCAACCCAATAAAGCTAAGCAGGGTTGAGTCTGGTCAGTACCTGTATGGGAGACCTCCTGGAAGTGGTGTTAGTGGGACCAGAGGGAGGTGCCCACCCTTCAGTCTGTGTGGGTCCTAATGCCCTGGTATAGTGGCAGGGACATTATATTGTAGTGGGTGCCATCTTTGCTGATGAGATATTAAACCGAGGTCCTGACTCCAGTGGTCATTAAAGATCCCCGGGCATTTCTCGATAAGAGTAGGGAGTTATCCTGGTGTCAGGGCCAAATTTCCCCCCTCTGCCTTTACTGTGGCCTCCAAATTGTCTCCATGTATGATTGGCTTGATTTTGCCCTGCGATGGACTGGCACCCCGTCCAGAGTGTACCCTGTCTTGCACACTGCGACACTGTATGCTATAAAGCAGTTTGGTAAAAGACATGACAACTCTATGAGCTGGAAAGTTTTGCATTGCAATATGCATTATAAGTATATATAATCCATCTGTTGAATTACTTTGGTGATTTCTTTCTACACTATAATAAAATAAAATGACTAATAATATGTTCTTATTAACTCCATTTTTCTCTACTTATGATTGACATGACTTTATATTTTAACCTTAATGAATTCTGAGTTTAATAGAGGAATGGAACAATATGACAAATAGATACAGTATCTGTACTTCATATTTCATCAAAACACAGAAAAATCACAAATAAATATTATGTGGGTGTCTGTATTTCACCTCTATCCTGCCCTCTCTCACCGTTTTCTGTCCCATTTGATCTTTAGGCATCCATCCCTGCTGTTTTGTCTCTCCTCTTCCCCAATCCCCACTTTTATTTCAATAGCACATTAATATGATGTGGGTGTATGTATTTTTGCCTAATCACAATTTTCTGCATTTTACAGGATCATTCACCTTTTCTTTAACAAATGGGAGTAGTCCTTGTGCTGGACGATTAGAAATGAAGTCAGATTTAGCAACTTTTTCATTTCTTGATGAACACATCCATGAGAATGTGGGTAATGTTCTCTGTAATGAACTAAAATGTGGATCTATTGCATCAGTGAAAAAACAAGCTTACTTTGGACAAGTGGCTTCTTCTGTGTGGAACAAAGCTATTGAATGCAAAGGGAATGAATCTACATTCTGGCAATGTTACACAGAATTTCTACCGACCTTTGCAAGACATGATGAGTTCAGTTATGCTGGACTGATTTGTTTCAGTGAGTAAGAAACTGATTAATTGCTATAATAATTCTAATTATTTTATATTGTGGCTTTCAAGAATAATTCTCTCAAAGTGCATTGGAATACTGTAAAAAAAGACAAAGACGTCATCAGTTGATATGGGTATGAACACATGAATACAGTAACTGCTGAAAAAATAAAAGAAAAATTAAATGACATGCAAACGGCAATTTAATATTCTCGAAAAATCCAGTCATAACTCTATAAGGATAAACTTTTTAATTGTATAGTAACATCACTCAGGGTAAGGAATTAGCAGAAATCCATAAAATAAATATATACAATGTACAAATGTACATTAAAGGTACATTAAATGTATTAACTGTACAATACACAGGTAATATCTGAATATAAAAATAATTTATTTCACTTTTACCCTGCTGCACAGATAATTTATGTAATCCTATCCGTTAACACTGATATTATATTACTCAAACTTTGTCAACATGCAGTTTAAGTTTCTTTGCTGTTGCACTAAACAAACAATGCTTACAATTTACAATTACATGCAGTATATACTACCTCATAGAGTAAGACCTGGACTTCAAGTGCTCTGTTTTGATGTGTCTGGATGCGTCCTGGTGGTGCCGAGTGGTTAACGCTGAGTTTAAGACTCAAAGGATTAGCTGGTAAACAGATCCAGTGTCCATCCCTTTCTCCCAGATCACCGGGAGCCCCGGATTGTGGGGGGTGAGGATCCCTGCTCTGGGCGAGTGGAGATACAGTTTGGAGATGAGTGGGGGACACTGTGTGACTCAGGCTGGGACCTGCAAGACGCCAGTGTGGTGTGCAGACAGCTGCAGTGTGGAGAGGCAGTGGCCATTCCTGGAGTGGCTCGCTATGGGGAAGGGAAGGGCCCTGTGTGGGACAAGCAGCTTGACTGTCAGGGAAATGAATCCATTGTGTTCGAGTGTCCAGTGTCCACTGAGAAAACACAAAGCTGCTCCCACAGAAACTACGCCAGTGTTGTCTGTTCAGGTATGAACATTAATGAAGCTGTTTTTATAAAAAGCAATGTGAAAATTATCTTAAAATCAAAATTTAAACACTAAATCATCTTTCATTTCCATATAGAAGAACTGCAAATAAAACTGAAAAAAATACATTATTTTTCACATATCACATTTCCACAGCTTCAGTTCATGTGAATATTTCTGTGTAATGGTGTCACATTGTAATGTTCCCAGGACAGGAAAGTCCCAGGTTGGTGGGGGGAGAGAGCCGCTGTGCTGGGCGAGTGGAGGTGCTCCATGGATCACAGTGGGGTTCACTCTGTGAGCGCGACCTGGAGTGGCAAACTGCTGAGGTCATTTGCAGACACCTCCAATGTGGGGGAGTCAAGTCCATCCCCAGAGGAGCCCCCTATGGAGTGGGAAGTGTCCCCCTGTGGAAGGACAGATATCAGTGCAGTGGGAGAGAGGGGCGTCTGGGGGACTGCCCTGTGTCCTGGGGCCAGGAGGAGTGTGGGCTGGGCAGTATCGCCAGTTTGGTCTGTTCAGGTACAATCCACTGTCTGTAACAAAATATTTGTCTTCACTGAAAAATTCTCTAGTAATACTTCTCCCAGAATTTCATTAAATCATTCCAGTGATTGATTTGATCATCCAGTAGTATTTGCTTACTGATTAACAGACAGATTTCTGGAGAACTCAAGAAGAGCAGATCTGTTATTATTACTGTCAGGAAGGAGTCAATTGTGCTCCATGTGTTTTCCAGATGAAGACTGGCTGGTGCGTCTGCGGGGCACAGACAGTCACTGTGAGGGTAGGGTGGAGATTCTAATGAGCGGCTCATGGGGAAGAGTTTTAGACTCAGACTGGGATTTACAGGATGCCAACACTGTCTGCAGGAGCTTGAGCTGTGGAGGAGCTCTGATGGCCTATAAATCTTCTATGTATGGTGATGGAAACGGGCCTGTGCTGTTAACTGAAGTGGAGTGTAAAGGAAATGAATCTGTGCTACAGAGCTGCTCTTTCACACTGAGCACTGGATCAGTCAACACCAGTGAAGGTGTGGGGGTGCTCTGCTCAGGTGGGTTTGCAAATGTTTCTGAAAAGATCATCTGTGGGGCATGTCAGTTATACTTTAGATACTCTATTAATGTTTATAAAACTGTACATAATAAGGTAACATGAAAAAATACATATCAAATACTTCAACACAATCAACACAAGGAATAATAAAAATTATTTAGAATGGCTTGATGGAGGATGCAGTGTTTATTTATTGGGTGTCTGTTGACAGAGCACTGGAGAGTGAAATTGGCTGGCGGGGAGAGTCTCTGTGCAGGGAGAGTGGAGGTGTATCACCGTGGTGCCTGGGGCTCAGTGTGTGATGACTTCTGGGACCTGGCTGATGTCAGTGTGGTGTGCAGACAGCTGGGCTGTGGCCACGCGGTGAGAGCTTCAGTATCAGCTGAGTTTGGTGAGGGCTCTGGACCCGTCTGGATGGATACTGTCAAATGTGAAGGAAATGAGTCTGCACTGTGGGACTGCCCCAGAGCTTCATGGGAGAAAGGCAACTGCGGTCAAAAAGAGGATGCTGGTATGATATGTTCTGGTAAGATCTCCATGAAATTGTAAAAAGGATTGATACTTTTGGAATACCTCTTGGTTTTTATGTAAAAGAAAACTTAGGTTGTGTTTTTTTCAGATACTTTCCTCCATTGCAGTTCTTAAATGTGCAGTTTAATCTTTCTGTAATAGGCATCTACAGCAGTTTATTTATGCTACTTACAGTATAAAGTCCTCAGTCAAAAATTACCCAGAACATTCAGCAGTCTGTGCTGACATTCTTACATGAAATCATTAGAACAAAGTGTATTGTTTTATATGGATATATTCCTATTTTTAGGATTGTGATAAAGATAGGACTCTGATATTGGTTGTGTCTTTGTTCTACAGAGCACAAGCAGCTGCGATTGGTCAGTGCTGAGTATGACTGTGCTGGCAGACTGGAGGTGCTCTACAATGGCACCTGGGGCAGTGTGTGTTCCAATGGAATGGACTCCTTCACTGTTGACTTGATCTGTAAGCAGCTGCAGTGTGGAGACAGTGGTGCATTGCAGGATGGACAACAGTATGAATCGGGCTCTGGTCCCAAGTGGTTAGACAATGTGAAGTGTCTTGGGCAAGAGTCTGTCCTGTGGCAGTGCTCTTCTTCACCATGGGGGCAGAATGAGTGCCAGGATTCTGAAGTCGCAGAGATACAGTGCTTAGGTGAGAATTGATCGTGTATTAATGTTAGGGCTTTTAATTATTTGCATTTAATTTGAATACATTAAAGACTCATTGAACGTTTCTGGAACAATTACTGATTATAGCCCTTTAATAAATATATTTATGACAGGGCTTAAAATTGTCTAGATTGAATGTAAATACTGTATATTGAAGGTGTTTTGTCCATATAGTATCTAGCACTTTCAATATTTTGGTCAATTTCAATAGTATCAGCACATTATGTTTTATTTATCAGGGTTTATAAAAAAGTCTACAGCAACAAATGGCCCTGAAGTCAATGTTTGCACAGGTGAGTACAATTTCATTTGATTACAAACATAGAAATGTAAATTCTGCTGATGGGAATTGATCCTCTCCTCTAATAACTGCTTAACTTCCTGATTGCACAAAGACTGCCTAACTTGTTCAGAGATGAATGGTGTAAATGTGAACAGGTTGGAGGAATCTGACTACACTCTATATATCAGTAGCTTTTAGATGAGACACAAACACAAGCATGTGATTCCAAATTAGTTGGATAACATAACAAATCAGGATAATGCAATATCCTGTAACAGAAACAATTAAATATTATTAATATATTAATTATTATTAAAAAGCACAAGTGTGTATTTATCACTTGTACTGGGCAAAGCATGTAAAGCTGACAGATGCTCTCTGAAGTGGCTCTCAGAAATTATGTCTATAAGGAATGATGCCTTTGTTTAAATTGATGGTTTGCAGCTTAAAGAGGTTCAGTTAGGATCTCCATCAGTGGAGCAGGACATTTTGTTCACTGGGGTTAGTTTTTGTGTAATATCAGTCCATTGATTCTTGTAATATAACTATGTTTACAGTATCAGAATTTCATCATTTTGCTAAATGAATTTAATAAAGAAAATAAATTGGAAAAGATCAAATCCAAGTCTCAAATTGTAACTCTTACACACAAATACACTATCTTGCCTGCTCAGCACACCCACAAATATCTTGCCTGGGTTTCTTACAGTTTCACCAGTGCAGGTCCTAGGCTTATTGTTTAATTTAGAATTAAGCATTATTAAAGATTTCTAATAGTCTAATTATTGTTTGCCTTCTTAAAGCAGCCTGGTGCCTCCCTCTAAATGCAGAGCAATGTGACTAAAGAGGCTCCCTCTGAAAGGAGACATCGTCAGGCAATAGTGTAATGATATATAGCACAGATGAGCTCCAATCAGTCTATAAGCTGTTTATTCCTAAGCCTACAGGTCAGAAGTCACTATTCATCATCCAAATGAAGGTCCACTAGTGAGTGATAAGCAAGTAAGATACCAGAACCAAACCTAATAACATTTCAGCCAACTAGTGATGTTGTTGTTATGATGCAGCTGAGTGCTGTGGACAACAGTGACAAAGTAACAGGCTGAAACCCAGTTGATGAAGCTGTGATGCTGCTGTGAACTGCAGGCAGATGCAGAGGATTATTGGCTGGATCCCGTGTGTTTGTACTCGAGGGTTTTTCACAGGTTTTCAGCATCTATTAGAGACAATAGCTTACTGAGAGCAGCCAAAAATGCAGTGAGGAAGGCACTGGCTGACAGGGAGCACTGGTAATAGGCAGCTGTGGTCTGGCAGGGTTAGCAGTGATGACCCACAAAAGAGTTGTGATCCCGCATTGGGATTTCATGGTCTCACGGGGCAACTGAGGGCTGGGAGCAGCCACCAACTTGGGATTGACAGGCATTCCCTTAAAGCAAGAACTCATTGTGGTTGGTAAACCTACTGGCTCCTCATCTCTCTAACAAATCAAGTTCCCCTTTTGTCTAACTTGTGGCTAAGCCCCAAAAAACAAATCATGCACAGACTTTTAAAAGAGCAAAGTCTGTCAGTGCCACACATTCCACATGCACTCACACTGCCACGCATTCCACACGCTCTCACAAATGCTGTCACATTCCTACGCACATTCACTTAAACAGACGCTCACGCTGCAGCTGATCTTCCTGCCACCTTTCACTCCTGTTACTACTTTAACCCTCTTTTTTCCCATACCATCACTCACTATTTCAATTTCTCTCTCCCTAGTGTGCATACCCTCCTTCAAAAGCTTGTTCTATTCCTTACTTCCTGACTCACGCTAGATTCTGACCATGTTTCTTGCTTTGCATTTTCAGATTGGTTGCCTTGCTGTATTGTCTCCACTCAGTCTTGGCTATCGCCTGCCCTTTTGGATTTTGGATATTAGGACTTGTGTTTCTCTTTTGGTAACCTTTTCTATTTGGACTTCCTACTGCTGTTTGGGGAATTAACCTTCTTGAGCCCTGCACAGGGTCCTTATTTTCAGCATTCATAATTGGCAACAGTCAGAGATTGACTTTGGCAGAGCTGCCTGAGGCCAAAGCAAGCTGCTAAGAAATTATTATATCTACCCATGAAAACAGAGGCTTAATCAGTGTTCCCAATAATCCACTAACTGAAAAGAAACTACTTTCCCCAAAACCACGTAACATAAACCCCCCACATCCCCTGGGAAGGGGAGGGTTAATAATAATAAGATGAAGAATTTTATTTATAAAGCGCCTTTCCAAACTCAAGGTCGCTGTATATCATCAATTAAGTAAAAGACCAAAAACGTACAATAAAAAGAAAAAAATAAAAAATAAACAAGAACAAACATTTTTACAGATGTTAGCAATCAAATGTACCTTGGTAAAACCTTGGTAAAAAGAAAGTTTTACATTTGGATTAAAGGAGAGTTTAAAAAGTTGTCTCAGTGAGGTTATTCCATAACACTGAAGCACTAATCACTAAGTCTGTGATTTAGTCCTGGGAACAGTGAGTAGTGAGTAGGACAGTGACCTGCCCCAACATAACGGAGCCTTTGGTACGAAGTGTAAACATGGGGAGGTCAGAGATGTATGATGGAGCCAGATGGTTTAAAGACTTAAAAGTCAGTAGTATATTCAATATAAGTCAATCTTATATTGAATATGTGATTTTATAGGCAACCAATGTAGAGACTTACATTGGTAGGAGTGTAGGAGTGATATGCCGTCAGAGTTGGAGAAATCAAGCCTTGATGTTATAAATGCATTAATCAGGCACTCAGCATTGGACATTTATAGAAATTGCTTAATGCAGGCAAGGTTTCTAAGGTGAAACAAAGATGTCTTAATCAAATTTTTCACATGTGGCTTAAAAGACTAGAGGATCAAGTGTTGCTCCCAGGTTCATGAATATAGCTGACACGTGAATGGGATGCCATCAACCATTACTGTGAAACCCTTACGTGTATCTAGCTACTAACTATTAGCTAATGATTAGCTAATTACAACTGTTAATTTCCAGAATACATCACCCTCTTTCCTCCCTAGTCCACATAGTCCTTGATACACAGAGGAGCACAATGCTGACATCCCAGATGTGGGTCCCTAGGCTCTTCAACTGCAGATTATGTGACAGTGTATATTGAAACAGGTAGAGAGGGTGTGTCAGAGTGGATGGAGTGGTCCGAACATCTAGAATACTTAATACTGGACAGCTTTGGCCCAGCACACAAGACTGAAGCTGAGGTCATGGATGGGGCAACAGATTCTGCAAGCTATCAGGTTTACCGGGTGACCATACTCGCATCTGATTCACATGGAGGCAATGAATGTGACCATCAGCTGTTACTGCCCAATATGATAGTGGTCTTGTCGCCTCTACCAATGCAACTGGTACCCACTTTGGGCCCCCAGTGTGACTACAGATATGCATACTAATAATAATAATAATAATAATAATAATAATAATAATAATAATATTATTATTATTATTATTATTATTATTATTATTATTATTATTATTAATTGCTTACACTTATATAGCGCTTTTCTGGACACTCCACTCCAAGCGCTTTACAGGTAATGGGGACTCCCCACCACCACCACCAATGTGCAGCATCCACCTCTGAACCACCATCATGTGGTTCAAATTTGTGAACTACACTCTTTTGGCCCCTCTTAGGTTGCTTGGGTGTAGTCAATCCTTACTGTTCGTAGTCTGCAATTCACAAGCTGGTTAGCCAGGCTCTGCCCTATAGTTGAGTTGGGAGTGGTATTCTGAGAGATCAAGAATGTGGCGTTGTCTGACAATTGTTTCTGGTACACCGTGTGGTACAAAAACCAACATACAGTAGTATCTCAGTCAGGGCCTTTGAAGAGGTGGATGATGTAACGATTTCTAGTCACTTTGCGTAGCCATCTTTTTATGGCATTTTGTACCCCCCTTTACCACCACCACTTAAGTGTCCAGACCAGGCCATCACACATAGCTTTTTGCCAGAGATTTCATGTGCCCCATTCCTGGATGTGCCTCCTCTAGCAACCTAAGAATGCCGTCTTTTGTCAACTCAGGATACTTGTTGTGAGAAGAGAGTTCCCTCTGCCTCCAGAAAAATGGTGTGAGCCAGCAATCATTATTTGCAGTCAGCCATACATACAGAGCCCAATGGCGCACATATGACAAGATTGTGTCATGTCAGTAATTGTCTTGCCTGCAGTGGTGCATCCACTTCCAACAAAAGAATCTTCAATTGTTGTGTTTTGGATGACTCATTTTTCAAGGGAAGACAACTCAAAGTATTAGCATTAGCCAGATATCTGCCAGGTTTATAGCATAGCTCGTAGTCAAATGCTCCAAATATCATACTCCATCACAGCATCCATGGAGACAATATTTAGGGCATTAGCTCCGTCTGACTGAAGAGGCCTAACAGCAGCTTGTGGTCTGTATAAACTACAAAATGTCACCCCAGCAGGTAATGGTTAACATTTTTAACGGCGAAGATGATCGCTAGTGCTTCTTTATCAACCTGTGCATAATTATTCTCAGTTGCTATCATTGTGCAAGGTGCAAAACTCATAGGAACTTCATTTCATTAGATTCCCCATGACTCAGAACTTTCCCCACTCCACAGGGAGATACATCACAAACCAGCACCAGAGACTTCCTGCTATCATAACATGCCAACACTCCATCTCTCTGAAGCAGTTGGTTTGCTTGAGAGTATGCTGCATTGTGTTTTGCTGTCCATGTCCAGCTGTCTAACAACAGGTGGTGGAGAGTCTCCAGCACAACAGCCTTTTTTCTTAAGAAGTAATTGAAAAGTTCAGCATACCCAGGAGAGCTTGCAGTTCAGTCTTGTCACAAGGAGTAGGTGCCTCTTTTATTGGTGTACTTTTTTCATCAGTAGAGTGAAGACCTTGAGCATCTACCAGAAAACCACAAGAAATCCAGTTCTGTAGCTAGAAAAATGCACTTTTCTTCTTGCAGGTGTAGCCCCAGTTCAACAAGTCTCTTGAGTACCTCTTGCGGGCATTTGTTGTGCTGCTGCTCTGTCATTCCACAAATGATGTAATCAAGGTAGGGCTTCACAACCAGGATTCCTGATAGCAAGGTGTTCACTAAATGTCAGATGGTATGCCTGTCTCAGGTCCAGTATGGTGAACACTGTACCTCCTGCCAATGGAGCAAAATGTTCTGAGACAATAGGAAAAGGGTAAACATCTGGCTTGCGTTGACCGTGCTTCGATAGTCCCCAAAAAGCCTTAAAGTCCCATCTTGCTTTGCCACTGGGATAATAGGCTTTGCCCATTTAGAGAAGTGGACTGGAATGAAACTCCCCTGCTGCACTAAGCTAATGCCTCATCTACCTTGTGGTGTATTGCAAAAGGTATTGGAACTGTTTTCAGGAATCTGGGGGTGACTGAAGAGCCCACCTCAATGGTCTCTGGTGGGCTATGATAAGGTCCCCATTCTTTGAAAATATCTGTATGATTTCATTTACTCCTGTAACTTTGGTGCCCAGTTGTTTAAACCAATAACCCCCCAGCACACTGGTCTCTTTGTCTTAAGCAATGAGCAGCGGTAATTTGTGCTGTTTATCCTGATCTTCTACAGCAAACCCTGATCTCTCTCAATGTGGTTAGTGGTGCTTGAGACCACTGTTTGAGCATCGGTCTGATTTCAGGTGGTGCATTGGGCCACAAATAGCGATACATTTAATCATTTTTGAGTGAGATCCCAAATCCACTTCCATTTTATGCTTCTTGTTTTTTTCAGGCTTCTGTGTAATAAAGCATTCTACTTTGTTCTCTTTGATGTATGCTGTTAATTCCATATACAAGACTATCATTGTGGACACTCCCTGTCTGTCCTGTGAGCTCCTCATCCTCTGTTTGAGTCACTGATAGCTGTTTTACTGAGCTCTGTCTCATCCAGCAAAGTTGTGCAATTTGACCTCTCTTGTTGCAGTTGTAGCATATAGTTATAGAAATGTCTCAATCATTTGGATTGTGTGAACTTGAAATGGTTTATCTTCATGTTCTCTGCTGTTATACGGGGCCCTGTTTTGTCTGTTTTGGTAGGTCTGGTCTGATGCACCTCCACTGGCCTTAGAGTGCTTGTTTCAGGTTCTGGCCTCAACTGGCAAGAATTTATGGTGGCTCTTTCTTAAGCCAATGTTTTTCCTCGACCATTTTAAAAGTTAGTGTTGGCTCTGCCACGGACTCCATGCACTAACTTGCCGTGCAAAATGTCCTCCAGCTGGTCTCTGAACTCACAATGCACCAACAAGTTCCTCAGCTCCACTATGTAGCTTGCTGTGGATTGGTCTGGCTGCTGTTTACAATGATGAAAATGAAATTGCTGCACTTTAGCAATAACTCTTCCAAAAGGGTTAATCAATGCTTATGCTGTCTGCACGACTGGTTTAATGCGCAACTCTCTAACTAGATTTCTTTCCCTGCTTGGGCATGATATGTAGAACTTCTGCCTACGTTTACCTTCCACCTGTCAAGTACTCTCATAATTTACCATCGTCATTTCTGATTGTAACTAAATTTAAAACCCCATCACCTACACCAGGAACATACATTCCTCGCATTTTACACCTTTCATCCTCGTTCACACTCGGATTAGCTCCCACCCTAACAGCATTCGCTCTTCTTGCTAGTACAACAAGAGCTGCCTATCCAACCGCAGTTCACCTCCTCCAAACTGGATTGTAGTTATTTTATTGTTCCACTTCAAACAAGCACCTCCTCAATTTCTAACTCTCCATGGCAAACAACTAATCATGAAATCTTCTCTTCTCCTGGGAAACAACTGCAACCACCTCCTCTTCTTTTCTCCCTGTATCTCCCTTACTTTGCACTCCAAATCAGAGAACCTATAGCCCCTACCTAGTTCCTATGTTTCCTCTTTCCCCTTCCCCAGTCCTTTTTGTTGTCCTCATAGGAGCCCTCCCAGTCACAGAAGCTCACTCTGCCCCTAGAGTATCAGTCTGTACCAAACCCGGACTCCTTGTTCACAACATCTCAAGGCCCACTGCCCTTGGCATTAAGCGCTCACCCTATGGTCCATGTGGGTGCTAATGCCCCAGTATAGTGATGGGGACACTATACTGTAAAAAGGTGCTGTCCTTTGGATGAGACATAAAACTGAGGTTCTGAACCTCTGTGGCCATTAAAAATCCCAGGGCATTTCTTGAAAAGAGGTCCTGGTGTCCTGGACAAATTTTCCATTGGTCCATTGGCCCTTACTAATCATGAACTCCTAATAATCCCCATATATGAACTGGCTTCATTACTCTGTTCTCCTCCCTGATCCTCCTGATAGCTGATGTTTGGTGAGCGTTCTGGCGCACTATGGCTGCTGTCACATAATCAAGGTGGTGGTGGAGGGGAGTCCCCATTACTTGTAAAGCACTTTGAGTGGAGTGTCCAGAAAAGCGCTATATAAGTGTAAGCAATTATTATTAATTATAATTTGCTGCTCTTGATGATATGGCAACATGTCCCCTACTCTCTGAAACTCCTCCACTTGTGTTCAGGTTGTGTGGTTTTGGCCTTCAACTCCCCCCTTCAACTTTCAGAATATCTCTTTAGCTGATTTTATTTTCATTTTGGGGTCCTACATGATAACCATCCTAATTCATTCTATTGCAGCAAATGAACCAACACAGGACATTCACATACATGGTCATCAAGCCCATGTCTATTAGCCATATGAGTACTTTACTCCTATTACCCTCCATGCCATTCTGCCTTCCATAAAGATGCAAGATATATTATTCTAATAAAGAATCATTTGATTTTCAGGGAAAGACACAAGAAAATGGATTCTGGGTTTGACTTTTACCTGTTTGTTTCTGGGAGTGTCTTTGTGTGCAGTGTCAACTGCTTTCTTCATTGAAAGAGATAAATACAGAAAACTCAAAGGTAGGCTGATATTTCTCACTACTGTGAGCTATTCCCTTTCACTCATTATCAAAGTTAAATTTTAAACCAGAGATACCTGTCCTTTTAAAGATCTATATAGAACATGTCTATTGAAAACTCTATATATACAGTAGATGTTTTATATAGACATACCTAATTCTTAATATTTTATTGTAAAACCTTCAATAAACAAAATGAAGGCCCTTAAAAACAGCATAACAGAAACAAATGCTAAACAAAATCTTAAACACATTTTTTATGTCAACACCTCTCCTGGGAAATGTTTACATTGTATTAGTACAAAACAATAAGTTTTACCTCAGTTCTTTAAGCAACTAGCAGCATTAGTAAGAGAAGTACTGAAGTTCGGAATGATCTGTTCCATAGGATTGTCTGAAGAGTATGAAGCTGTTTATGAAGAACTTGATCATAGAGTGCATCTAGATCAATATCAGGAGTCACATCTGTCAGGTTTGCAATCTATTACGCTCCTCGCAATTGTTCATTTTAAACATTTTCATATTGTTAGCTGTCTGCATGTACTGTATGACATTGAAATTGATGTATTGTAATTATTTTGCCATCAAAACATTCTTATGTTTATAGAGATGTATTGAATTTTTTAAATGTTATTGAAACATTTGTGTAATAAGATATTTTGAAGTGTCTTTAAAGAATACAGTATATAGTTTTCCATGAATCCATAAGTTCTAAGAGCAGCACTGAGTACTATGTGTCTTTTTCTTAGTTAAGGAAAGCAATTAAAATAATTTTATGAAAAGATTTTAATTGCTTCCAGGAAAAAACAACATGTCACTCAATATTTTTAAAAAATAAAATAAACTTGTTGTTCTTTGAAATACATAAGGTTATTCACTTTCACCATTAAACTAAGAGTTGCTGCATTCAATGTGATATTTTACAATTCATTAATTTCCATTTCGTAGAAATACAGTATGATGAGCCAGTATCTCACTGTGAAATAATGGACATTGTCTCTGAGAAATCTGAATCAGGACCAGACACAGATGGATTATTAGACACAGGTAAAATAGTTCTTCTTTGTTTCTTTAAAAAATTCAATTAGGTTAGTTATTATAGTTTTAGATTAGTTAGGAAATCTGTACCAGCTCTATATTGATATTCAACTTGTGTGCCACAGAAAGCAGAGGAAATCTCTGTTTACTCTGACTGTGAAACACAAAAAGGCTATGTAAGACAGACATTTGTATTCATTGTCTGAATGGTTCAAATAATTGATTGTACATTTTTAACCTTAATTATTTATCAAACATATTATTTATCATTTGCTAAATATGTTATTGCTCTCCATTCAAAGGCAACAAATACAACGTGTAATGTTGTTTTTTAGATGATCATCAAGAAGACACATATGATGATGTAGCTTCTATACAGCTTGGTAAGAATTCTTTTATTTATTTTTTTACCCAGTTTAGTGATGACCTGTTGTTAATCAATTCATCTCACCACTTCAACCCTTGCAACACCACCAGGGGAATGAAAACTGTGCAGGCTCTTCTTTATTACTCCCCTGACAAGCTGGTTGGTATTTGACTCACAATAGTATTCAATGAGGACAGAGGTGTATCTCTGTGACAGCAGGGCAACTTCCCAGGTGCTTTGCATGTCCTAAAGATCACTACTGGGCTGTACATATTGGCTCATTTTAGTCTGTCCTACTCTGGCAATACTAAGCTAATTGTGGGCCACTGTTGGAGTATCCTTTTTTTTACATATACATGCAGATGTATTAGATATTTATGAATGTCACCTTCTTTCTTTTTTATTATTAAATGACAAGATAATACTAAGACACACAAATATACATACAAATAAAGGAAAAAAGACATCCACTGACAGAAACAAAAAATGTTTGAGCATCCTTGTCGAAGCCTACTAATTGCAGTGCAGACTCTTACTAGAGATGTATGGACTATTGTTCTGAGTAATACATCTTATATCTGAGACACTCAGGGGTCAATAAACTATAGTTTATTTTTATAATGTATTATAATTTTGTTTTGATTTATATGTTATGAAACACTAAGTGATAAAAACTGCTCTGGATGTTTGGTGAAATTCTTCTCGAGAAAAAATCACCTAGGGAATGTATTATTTCTGATTCCTTTAAAAAGGAACTACTGTATTCCTTTTTAATCTGCAAACATTCTTACAGTTATTGCAGTACATACTGTAGTCTGCATCTAACGTTTCCAAAAGTATATTATTATTATTATTATTATTATTATTATTATTAATAATAATAATAATAATAATTATTATTATTATTATTATTATTATTATTATTATTATTATTGTTTACACTTATATAGCGCTTTTCTGGACACTCCACTCAAAGTGCTTTTTACAGGTAATGGGGACTCCCCTCCACCACCAGCAATGTGCAGCATCCACCTGGATGATATTAAGGAAGTGTTTGATAAAAAATCAAAGAGGTGGTAAAAATATTTAAAGGACACTTCCTCGGGTCACTTTTGTTACCAATCTAAAAATGAAAATAATCACTCAGTGAATGTTTTGGTACAGTATGTGGTTTTTTGTCAGTGCACATTTTGAAATGTTGAAAAGGTGTGGAATCCCTTAGTATTGCACGTTGTCCTAGCTATATGGTGGAATGTATTCTTTTTGTACATGTCACAACCATTGATTGTAAAGATGAACCAGACAATTGGGATGTGAATATGGGGAATGTTGCAGCAAATAATTTGCACAGGATGTCAAAGCTATTCAACATTAAGGCCACTGGTAGAGTTAGTGATCAAGTTCAGTGTCAGCATGTGGAGGCTGCATAAAAACAAGCTAAGGTTTATTCCATGCTGAAAAGAAAAGAACAAAAACACAAAAGTTTTCATTGTGGAGCCTTCTTTGGGTGTTGGAGGAAATAGATCAAGCATGAGAGAACAAAAGCTGGGATTGGAGAGGAGGCAGGAGCAGGAGAGAATCAGTATCAACTCTCAAGTGATGTGATATCAAGAGAGGTGAAGAGAGGTATGATATCGAAATCTGTAAATGAATAGAAGGAAAAGAGTCTGCCATTGAGAGAAAGGGGAAGGTGTGATCCTAGTTTCACAATAATTTTGCTTTTGCATGTCTTTTTGTAGTAGGAGTTCCTAAACCTTTCTGTGAGAACGCAGACATAGAGATCAGTATGATCATGGCAGTTAAAGGTGAAATGAGAAACTATAGGTTTTGAGAGGTCCTTTGATCCTCACAGAACTGACATGTTCCCTGAAATGGTCTCCCAGTCTCCTTCCTGTCTCACCAATTTAAAAGCTGGGCATTTTCCACAAGAGAAGCAGTAAATAAGGCTGCTGGAAATTACATCTGAGTGATCCAGAATTGTCCAGAGGGGCCTGGGATGTGTGTGGTATTGGTTAATATTTACAGGTGATGGAGCAAGTTGTGTGGCATGGGAAAGTGCCTGGTATGGATGATTACTGAAGGCAGTCAAGGGAGCTGTGAACAAGAAGGTTCCACAGATTAGGTGGTCGGCGATGTAAAATGATGGGGCGGTTAGAAAAAAGGGTAACAATGGAGGGATTACCCTGTAAGATGGAAAAGTTGTCGTTAATGTTCCTGGGGATAGAAAGTGTGTTAGGGTGGTAGGGATGCATTAATGGAACTGCAGTTGTAAGTCAGGGAATCTCTAATTGGGTTGATGATCCTAGGGCTATGTTTGGCTTGTGAGAGGGCCCTATCAATAGCATGGGTGGGGTATCCTCTGTTAATGATGATTAGGAGATAGGAGGAGTCAGTGATCATCCTATTGACAATACTGGAAAATTATTCTCCAAACCCTTCATAGCCTGTTTCAGAATAGAGTAAGTAATGTTATCAGGAATTGAAACAGGGCAGGTGCTGACAGAATCATCCAATTAAGTCTTGGAAAAATGTGGACCATGGTGGCATGGCAAAATCCTTATACTGTACATCAGCATTGGCTACACAGCCAATTTGCACAGAACTACTGTATGTTGTTGATAAAGCCACGTTTGGTGGAGGATAAATTATGGAGTGAGGTACAATTAATGCTCAGTTCAGATCAGAATGTCTCCCCTGAGCTGTGTGGAAAACCTCAGGAAACCAGTCCCCACCTATTGTTCATGTGGCCTGGCAGAGATGGGTCAATTTACAACACAAGAATACACACCATTTACAATTACACAGTTACAAAAGCAATCCTTCAGATTAACAATGTTGGCTTGGCTTTCATGACCAGAGAAAAATTAAACATTTCTGGGGATGAGTTGGGTCATCGTGTTCAACAGTACCATACTATTGCAGAGTTGTTACTATCTTAACAACATTACTAAACAGATCTCTCAAAATCTGTGTGACACACTGGTGGTGCCTCACTGACTTCAGGCATGTGTAAGAGCTCAAGAGCATGCTCTTACACATGCTCAGGCATGGTTACATGGCTACATCCATTTTTAAGTATCAGTGAGCTCTGTTTTTTTTCTCATGCTATCTATTATGTCACAATCATTCCTTTGCCATTTAGTCTGTGGCTTTAGAGGTACACTACCAGTGTATTCTTTTCTCCGCTTACTGCATTGATAAACTGAACCAGGCAAAACATTTTGTCATTACTTTCATGGAGTTACAAAATGAGCTCATTTATACTGTTTTTTCACAATACATAAACCAATGTAATTGCTTTATTGTGTATTGTGCTGGAACCTGATCTTCCAGAAGCTGGATATGATGATGTTGGTTGTGACTCCAGAGAGAAAGATTCAGATTATGATGATGTTGAAGAACATGACCATGTCAGTGAAGAAGGGGACAGTGGTGAGTGAACCTTGTTTTTGAACATAACAGTACGATTTGGCCTGATTAACTATATAATTAGTGGTAGAGGATTACAAAAGGTGAATACTATTCTTTTTACTTATTACTTATTTCTGTACCATTTTCTTCACTATTCCAATAACTCTGAAGAAAAGGAAGATTTACTGGGAGAGTACTGATGCACCACTGTAATTGAATTAATTATCTTTATTTTGTCAAATCTAGCAGCAGAAATAAAGGCAGAGACAAATCAAGGTGTCATATTTAGGCCCGATTTTCAGGCATACTGTGTATCATTTTTAGTTGGTTCAAATAAATAGTGTGTAGCTGCTTTTGGAAGCAAATCAGACAGTCCACCTGAAGAAGGCTCCACGGCCGAAACGTAGTGTTCTCTTTCTTCTGTTTTTCAGCATGGAATAAACCTATTACTTGTTCCTTTGCAGCCTACGCATACTGACACAGCTACTCACCTGAACTAGTCCATCTGTATGCCTACATCTAGTGAGATTATGTCTCTTTTCTTTCATAAAGTCTAGACAAATCTGTTCCTGTGCTTTAGTCTCTATACCCTAGATGTCACAAGCCATCCCACAAATAGTCAATGGGGCTCAAATCTGGAAAGTAGCAACAATAGAGTAACTGTAAAATTTTCATTTCATAAGAAAACCATTGTAAAATGAGGATGTTTGATGTCCTGCTGGAATATTGTCATATCTGAATGAGCCCACAGAAGAGGCAGCAGTGATAGCCGAGTACTTGTTCAAGGTAGTTTAATGTAGTAAGGTTACAATCAATTACTGCAAGTTGAGTTTTCTAGCAACTGAAAACTCCTGCCCAGACAATCACACTTGGAACTCTTCATCAATCTAGGCAGGATGTCATTACTCATGGTCTTCTAAATGATGTCCTGTCAGTGATAGATAGCTTTTGGCTGTACAGTAACATTGTGCCCGGTTAGAAACTGCCAACTGCGAATATACCAGACAGTCAGTAACAGACTCTGATACACTGTTGGCACAAAAACAGTATTCTCTTTATAAGCCATACTAGTACTTAGCAAATTATGTTTATCAGTATGAAGTTCTGATATTTCAATTTATTCTATTCAAATAAAAAAAAAATCTCAAATGCTTCTCTAAGCAGCTCCATCATTGGCTCATCGGCTTGTTGGTGTGTGGCAGCTCTGGCTCTTCAACAGCAACCTCACGTTCCTACTGAGGAGAGCAGCAGTTTTAATAGAGGCTATCAGGGCACTAACTACCGACAGCTGTGTCCTCCTCTGTTGATCACAAGCTGTTGGCAAGTCCCAGCAGAATTTAACAAAGGGTAGTATTTTCGCAACACAGTATTTTAGCAGTAAACGTTATGCTGTTCGTTATTTCTCTATTAATGTCATTGTTAGAATCCAAACCAGGAACCAGAAAACTTGATAGAGGGATTTCAATAGAGCCAGCTTTATTGAATTTGCAAAAAGGGAGGTTGTACGGTAACAGAGTCCACCATCATATAAACATTTCTCAAAAATCAGTGGCAGACACAGTATCCCTTATTTGAGTCACAAATGCTTGTTCGTTTTCCAAAAATCTATTCATTTTAACAGATGTTTTTACTATTTATCATCATAAATAGTAAAATCATATCTCACCTCAAAATCATATCTTACTGTATATCTCAGGAACCCAGTCAGGCTCATCCTGTCTTCCACTTCTAAATTACACTCCACTGGTTTATTCTTTCCTGTGTATCTTCTGTGTTCTTTGTTAGTACAGTACATCTTTCCCATGCCTGTTAGTATGCTGAGCTTCTGTAAGTTCAAGGTTAGGTGTTCAGCTTGCACAGCCCAAGTGTTTCAGTCATACAAGCATTTACAGTAGCAAATGATCCTCAAGCCTAATATCTGGACAAGCCTGCCTTTACTAACTTATTATCTGCTGCTAATAAATAATTATTATTCTAAATGCTTAATAAAGAGCAAATTATACCAGGTAGGCTGATAACTACTCTGGTATCCTGTGTAGTGTGAAATAAAAGTGTAATATCTTATAACAGTATTGCAGAATATTTTCATGTGATATTTTTATTTGGCAGAAGTTTACAAAGTAAGGTATCACTTCTTGAAATATACATGTTGTATCTTTTACAAATGTGACTTTTCATCCAGATGTTTCCACAACATCAGGTATATGTATTTGTTATATGTGGGTCTTGTGGGCGACACAGTGGCACAGTGGTTTGTATTGCTGCCTCACAGAGCTGGGGCCCTGCGTTTAGTTTCGGAACTGAAGAACTATCTGCATGGAGTCTATATGATCTCCCTGTGTTTATGTGGGTTTCTTCCGTGTGCTCTGGTTTCCTCCCACAGTCCAAAGACATAGTTGTAGGTCAATTGGCATCTGGAAAAATTGGCCCTATTGTGAGTGTGTGTGTGTTTGTGTGCTGTGTGTGCCTTTCAATGGACTGGCATGTGGTTCCCCCCTGACTCCCCCCTGACTCTGAATTGCTGGATTGCTGGATGTGTGTCTAGTCTTGTCAGGAGTATAGAGCATGAAGACCTTGCAGATTATAATTATGACAATTAAAGAGGTCCTGTATGTCATGTTTGACTGCTGAGAGAGAAATAAATAGCACATTGTGTGCCACTTTAACATGATTTAGGATCAAGGTTATTACTTGGAGCAGACTAAAATGTTATATCTAATGTTCTTGGAAATAATTAGAATCAAGGAGAAGTGAAAAACCAACATCAGAATGATAAGCAATTCCTGACTAGAAAGCAAATTTATAATAAAACACACAGCTTTTGCCTGTGATTATTTTTGTCTTCACAAGTATCTGTTTATGTTCGACAGGTGTATCTCAATACAATGATATTGGAAACAACATGGAAAAGGATAATTCAATTTCAGGTAAAGATTTAAATTATTTATGTAGAATTGTAGCTAAGTGACACACAAATTAAATAGAAAGACTCATTTGAGATAATTTAATTGTCATGGTTGTCCCAGGCATGTATCAGAGACACTAGAGATGTCTGCATACTACCCCAGCTCTCTACGCACAGCAACCTAACTATTATTAGGCACAATACTACTGTTATCCTCTGTCTACCCACTCTACACACTGACTTAAACAAGATGGCATGTTAGTGTAACCTATTGAGACAAGGTCATTACTGTATAAAGTAGGATGTGAGTCATTTTGATGTCTTTGGGTTCTAACTCAGGTCTGCATAATTTTTGTATCCCAAATATAGTATATTACATGGCATCTGTAAAAATCTGTAACACGATTTGATGTTAAAAGGCCACATCTAATTCAGCAAAGAGAGATGTGTTCACAGTACCTAGCCTCTTGAAGTAAAGAGGTTTGTGTATAGTCAATCATTGTCTTCCCCTTAATTTCCTCACAGGTGTCTCTGTGGATTTCCTTCACATCTGACCAGAATACTGAGTTAGGAAATGATTCTGAGACAAGAACTCAGAATCACTTGCTGCACATTAAATACAATCCGATAGAAAAAGTAATTAACAGCTCCTTTCCAGAAAGACTGGGGAGCAGCATTCCTCTTCTCTATGCCATGTAAGCCAGGTGTAAAGCTAGGCTGTGATCAATAGGCAGAGCTCTCTGTGAGGAAGAATTTAGTTCTTATTTATGGCATCAGGATAAATCATGTGCAGGAATCAGTGGAATTCTGTATATAATATTGTCATGGCCAGTACACCTAGAGGGCGCTCTACTTCTCTCCTGTTCCTAGTTCCCTGTGATTATTCATGTCTTTCTGGTGTGTCTTATTGTGTAGCCTATTTACTTCCTGCTTCTGCTCAGATCCTCTCTCAGCATTGAGGTTCGGATGTCCTGAAACCCGCCTAGCAACAGGTCGCCCCACGTCCGCAACCTGAGGGCATAGGTTTCTATACGGCATTTCCTGAACAGCTGAGCCCAGGCTAACCCCTGTCTCGCTGCTACACATAGATTCTTTTTCGCTCTCCTGCCATTTCACGGTTCGTCACAGCACATTACTCATTAGTGCTGAAAATATTCTTTATTTTGAGAAAAAACTTATTTTGTTATACTCTATTGATTTTGCAAAACCAATTTTGTGCTTTTCACATCAAGTTCAAGTTTATTATCATTATACTCATACACAGGTATATGGTATAATGAAATACAATTTAGCTACCTCTCAGATAGTAAGTTGTACAAAAAACAACAACAATACAATTGTATAAGAAAAAAAAGACAACAGGCAATGTGCAAAACAACAACAGGTAACAGGTAATGTGCAACAATCAGTTGTGCAAAATCATACATCACCAGAATGAAAAAAAGGATAGAAAATTATGGGGAGAAAACTTCTTGGCATGTGAGGTAGAGGTACATTCCAATGTGTGTTTGAGTTTTGATAAAGAGAGAAGGCACTGTGAGGGTTCGGATTGTAGGTGAGAGAGGCTGGGAGTTTAATAGTTAGATAGTGCTGGGGTAAAAACTGCCTCTGAGTCTGGTAGTCCAGACATGAATACTCCGGTACCGTTTTTCAGATGGTAGAGGGTCAAATAGTCTGTAGCTGGGGTGTGTGGGGTCTTTGATGATGCTTAGAGCTTTCCTCAAGCACCGTCTGTCATAAATGTCCTGAATGGATAGGAGAGCAAACCAGTGATGGACTGGGCAGTTTTCACCACCCGTTGTAGGGCTTCGCAATACTGCACTTGGCATACCACACTGTGATGGAACCTGTCAGTGTGCTTTCTGTAGTGCATCTGTAAAAGTTAGTGAGGATCTGGGCAGATATCTTAGCCTTCTTCAACTGTCTGAGGAAGTACAGGCGCTGTTGCACTTTCTTAATCAGACAAGTGGTGTTGAGGGACCATGTGAGGTCCTCGGTGATATGGACACCAAGGAATTTGAAGTTACTGACCCTTTCCACTTCTGTCCCATTGATGTTGATAGGGGCATGGCCATTTTGCAGTTTTCTGAAATCAACGATCAGCTCCTTGGTTTTGCTGACATTGAGAGTGACGTTGTTGTCTTCATACCACGTTGTAAGGAGACTGACCTCCTCCCTGTAGGCCCTCTCATCATTCTCTGTGATAAGACCTACAACTGTGGTGTCATCGGCAAACTTGATGGTTGAGTTGGTGTTATGTTTGGCCTTACAGTCATAAGTGTAGAGGGAGTAGAGCAATGGACTAAGCACAAACACCTAGGGGACCCCAGTGTTCAGAGTTCTCAGGGAGAATGAGTGTAGTGTAGACTTCTCCATCCTGTCCACCTTCAATACAATTTTAACATCTTTTAACACGTCATGGGCAGCATAGCCCTGAACTGGAGGTTCAGTGCTGATTGGAGGAGAGACGCAACCCTCACCAACAACACTGCAGGCCTTCAATTCCCCTGGGACACAGGGCTGCTGTGTCCTTGTGAGCCAAGAGCCCTGGCAAAATAATCCTGATTGGCTAATCCCACTTTTCCCTATGTGCACAAATGCTGGAAGAATCCAGATCATAATCACTTATTAATATTACCCAGACTTGCACTCGTGATCAAAGAGCTTAACCAATCAAGATGCCTTGTTATTCACTTTAGTTTAGAAGACAGCAGGGGATGGAACATTCCCACTTCGGTTCCTTGCTAAAGTCATCATTAAAGAAGCCTGTGCAATTCTTTTTTAATCATACATAAAATGTACATTTGTGTTTAATTAGAATAGATACTGTACTGAGTTGTATTAATGATTATATAATATACTGTAGATATTTGAAGAGTCTTTTTTAAAGTTAGATCAAAGTTATATAGGGACTTTAAAATATGTATCTCCAACCCTAGTCCTAGACAGCTCTATTCCAGCATTTCCTAGGTAGCAATATCTAAAAGCCCGAAACAATTTAATTATGATTTATCAATAGTTGCTATTTGCTGGGTAGGTGTTGGGTTCAGTTTAGACATTTGGAACAAAAATTAGAATATCCATCAGCCCTCAAAGACCAGTGTTCCTTTTATTGAAGCATGCTTAATCATTAATTTGTTTAAAAAAGCGTTTCTAATCTTTAACTAACAGGACTAACACATCTGAATTGTGGCTTTGCAGGACAAGGGTTGGAAACTCCTGCATTCTTTGCATCTTGGTTTCCTGGAAATGTTAGATACTCTTCACTGAATTATTTCATTTTACCTGCTAAAAACATTTTATTTTTACTTTATTCCTATACTACTCTATATATTATTCTGATGTATATCATGCTTGGTGATTTTAATTAAACTCAGTGTTAATGATTAGAAAATTACTTACTATTATATATTACTTTTTTTTTGTTGATGGTAATATTATGAATTTATTTCAACATTAGTTTCTTTTAGATTTTGTAAATGATACCAAGCAGTGGACTTAAGCTTCAATAAAATGTTATTGCTAATGAAAATATTTTGTTGGCTTTTTTCTTACTAAATTTAACTTCTAATTCTCTAGTGCATGTACAAAGGACAAAACAAAAGATTAATCTTATGTATGATAAGGTTCAAGGAAAGACATATGATATATGTATACTTAATTAAATTGTACTAAAACATTTAGGTAAATTTAGGTACATCTTAAACCAAATACAGATCAATGATTATATACAGTATGTGGTCACTAGCACAAATGTCTAGTCTCACACATTAAAGTGCATTCTAACGTCATCTCATTCTCACAGACTGAACTCTTAAGGCACACCCAGTTCACACAAATGGATATCCCCCTGCTAGCAATTGAAAGATTTACTAGGGAATTCAAAACAGAAGAAATTTGTGAGGAACACACCCCAAAATGTGAATACTGTAAGGTGTAATCATGGCATCTTCAAAATTTACTCACAGTCTGCTTTAAAGGGGATGTTGAATGATCTTCACTTTAAACATGTTTGAAGTCACGAATTATTATAAAATGGAGATGAATCTGCAACCCCAGAGAAAACTTAATAATGACAAGATTACTGTACAGTACAGTAGGTTCCCTGGCTATAGTGGAGCAGTTTGAGCTGGAGTCTCAATAATAGTTTAGGCCACTAGAGGGACACTCCACAGAGAGCAAAATAAGATTCTACATTTGCCTAAGATTATAAAAAGGATTGACTCCAGCTGGCTTCAGAATGATTCCTCTATAAAAAGGTTCAACATTCTATAGATGGAAGATTTAAAGTAGGAGACATGGGAGATTATAGGATTCAAGGTGCAGACTGTGAAGCGGGAGCAAGTTACAGTACAATTCTAAGAATAAGAATAGTTACTGCTATAACTGATCAAAAGAAGAATCAGTCTGATCGAGACTGATTTGTGTGTCTCACACAAAGTACATTAAAAAGTCCTGCGCAAATGCATACCAGTAAATTGATACAAATGCATATAATGTCATGATCTCTATTACAGAGCACAAAGAGTACCTACTATAGTAGCCGTCTTCACTTCTCTGGGGAAAAAGTCACAGATTTCCAGCTCAGCTCAAACAACAGGTGCACTTTACTGCTTAGAAAAGAACAAAATCAAGAAGACACTAGGCACTGCAGGGGTTATTTGAAACCCCTGCTTTATCTAGAGAGAACTCCTTCTATTACACATTTCCCCATCTATTCATTTTTCTGCCAGTTTACAATCTCACTATAAGCAAATATGAGCATGAAGCACTTGTGCTTGGTTTCCGCTACTGCTAGAACCAGAACTACATTGCATTTTAAAGAATATGAACTCTCACAGTCGAGGTCAGTGTTGGCCAGTTTTGGCCTCCAGTTTTTTATTATACTTGTGATCCCAGCCAATTACTCACTTAAATGTGTAAATCGAACATTGTTTCCAGATTGCGAGCAAGCTTCTTCTAGTTTCTTCAGAACTGCAGCTCTCCAGCTCAAGACTGACACACCACTGATTAAAGGACGAGACAAGTACAGTGTTTTCACTCTCTCAAACCGAGCTCTACAAATATTATTAATTGTTTCTGTTTTAATTCTCTTAAGGTTCCTTTGGAGGTATATCTTTAGAAAGGAGACTTAAGGTTTGTCACAGATATTGCCTAAACTGCAAAACAACATACTTTCTGAACATTTTAGATCCACACATCCATTTGTCCATTTTCTAAGACAAGCACACACATTCATACCAGGATCCGTTTTCCCAGTAACCAATCAACCTACTGTACCAATATGTCTTTGGGCTGTGGGAGGAAAACTGAGAACCTGGCAAAAGCCCACAGAGAACATATAAACTCCACATAGATAACATCCCAGAAATTGAATTCAGAGCCCCAGTACTGCAAGGCACCACCACTACCCAGCTGCTTAGATATTTTACATAAATTCCAATTACGTTTATTGAGCCCTGTTCTTCTGGATTGACATCCTAAATGTTCTTAAATTATTACTTTTTATTATTTTTATACAGTATATCATACTTTTGCTATATTCTGACTGTACCTTGTTGTAAAATTACTCTTAAAATGTTCTCAATTAGTATACATGATGTATAGGAATTTAATCCAAGTATGACTGTCACAGAAGCCGGGTTGGTCTTCCATGGAGGGTGATGTTTTAGACCCTATGCAAGGTGGCGATTCTCGAAAAAGGACCATAAACCAGGTTCAGGAAAGAACAGGGTTTATTGGTGCTCACAGTGAAGAAGGGAGGTTCGTGCAGACATGCTGGGAAAATCCGTAAGCAAAGATATCCAAGGAAGTCCAAAGGGAAGTCAGGAAGCAGTCCATAAGTCCATTGCCAGGAGATCCATCAGGAGATGCAGACAAACAGCAACACAGACGAGACGACAAGAATCCAGGAAATACGGGGTTCTTTTCAAAGCCCTGGGCTCAGTGGATCAGGGAGCATTAACAGGCCTGTGCTCTCACGCCACAGACGTGAGGCAACCTGGTACTAGAAGGGCCATCAACCTACTGTGTACCAAAGCTGAGCCCCGAAGGCAGGAATGAGTAAACTTAAATAGGGAAACTAAAACAAGGCACACCAGGAAATAATGCAGGTTATTAAAAGAACTATTGTAAGGAGGTTGAAGCACCCTCTGGAGAGGAGGGTTACTGTGACAATGACATGTTGTTGTGTCTGTTAAATCACCCTACAAAATTCAAGAAATTCAAAAGATTGATAGCTTTTGAAGTTCTCGTTTAACTCAAGCAGTAGTTTGTCTGCAGTGTTTCAAATGAGTTTTATAATGTTGTTTAAGAATGCTGTTAGTTGAGGAATTTGATTATTTTGTTCTATACCAGCAAAATGTTCACTGTAAAGTGTCACAATATATTTTTCACCAGGACACTAAGTTAGATTTGGCTCTTTCCCCATAAAATTTGTTCATTTAAATGCTCTTGTAGCAAAATGTAAAATGAGAACAAATCAATATGTAGAACCCTGATTCAGTGGATAATGATTTTCCTCTATTTTCCACTGGCTGAGATTTGGATTTATTTTCGCATGCCCTCATTGACTTGTGATTGTTTCATTCCCATCTCTGAGGCTGGTTGCAGATTTTCAAATTCATCAGATCACATGCTCTGCAGGCAAGAGACCTACAGAACAGCCCATCTAGCACATGTAGTGGTTCTGTTTTGCGAAAGTACATTAATAACTGAGAACAGGAGGTACGTCTACACACAAAGGACTGTGAACGAAACAGATAAATAATTAATTCCATGCTGAAAAGAAAAGAGGCACAGTGTTTTGGCTGTGGAGCCTTCTTTAGCTGCAAGTCTGGATACCCAGTCATGGTGTTGAAGGTGGTACATTTTCTTCTTTCAAAAAATGTCCAGAGATCCTTAAAGTGCTTACCAACTAACTAATAAATAAGATGAACAGTCTGAATGGCTTTCTCTTGCTTGTAGCTGTTTTTAAATTCTCAATAGTTAATTCATCACAGGAATTCATCCAGTTTTTCCTGAAAGAAACCAAGGTATCAGCTTCAAAGCTATGACTGTGTAGCTTGTTCCATACTTCCACATCTTTTTGAGTTTGAGACATTGTATTAATTTGAGATTACTGGATTATGTTTTTAGTCCCTTCCCTTCTGTTATAACTGATTTAAAATAACTGTCATGTGAAATAATTCTTATAATACAATTTAATTAATCAAATGTATTTATAAAGTAGACTCCCTCTTCCATAAACCAAAACTTCAAAATATATTGATGTGATGAAGCCTGATGAGGTTCTCAGGGGAATCAATTACTAAAAACTCTACAACGGTCAGAAGACTAATGGTCTCCTCTGATTCATAGTTTGTCCTGTATTCTTTGGAATTTAGAAATCAGAAGACTTTCCTCCAATCAGGGATTAATCTTATTTCCTGTTTGATATTAACAACAGGCAGCCAGGGGCAACTGGCAGAGGAGAACCCTGTACTGACACCAAAACAGCAAGGATTACCAATGTGCAGAGGAGCAGTGTATAATCCAGTCACAGGAGACAAGGGGAGGTGTTGTGTTTTTAAATGTATATTTCAATAAAGGCCTTGTGCAGACGATTAAAAGAGAAGGAAGAAGCATTGTAAGCAAAAAAAAGACACAAAAACATACAAATCATAGATCTCTTTCCTGATATTTCTAAATAACACCGAGTACTTCAACATTCTTATGAGCATTTTGTATTTCATTGTATCCCCATCTAAATGTTTACCAAATTAACTTAATTTGTTAATTTGTTTTAACAAATCTTTTCTTTTATATTGAGTATTTTTCAACACACTACTCATCATTTGTGAAAATCTTATTTTGTTTCAGTTTGACCTAGAACTCCTAGTTCTCCTTAATAATGAATATGTCTTTGTCTGTAAATGAACTGTTTTCCCTAAAGGAGTGCTGCGCGCTGGGTTTCTTGGCACATGTCAGCCCTAATTAGACTAATTAACATCAGAAACCTGTCCAGAGCAAGTATACTTCTGACTTCCTTGTAGCTCAGTTTGCATGTTTTTATTTTACCTCCTTTAGCTATCCGATTGGAACAACTGGGCATTCTTCAAGTTGTGCTTTATCTTCAATTGTTTGTAAAAGATGGGACTTATCCAGCATCTCTTTCTGCACATTCCCAGTATTAAATCTGATGTGCTGAAGCTAGAGAAGAACACCATGGTTACCATCAAATTGCACGTAAAATTGTTCTTTGATGGGTAGATAAGCAAATTGCTCAAAATAATGTTCAAAATATAATAAGAACTGTGGTACTCCAAGGCCTCAGCCCTGTGCTAAGCTAATTAGACCAATGACTGAATTAGTGTTTCCTGAGGCTGTGAGTGTTATATAGCAGCTGTGTAGATCTCTTCTGCTCATCCTAGGCGCTCTGGGCAGAGGGCCACAGCAGACAAGCTGCTGTAGGAGAAGCAGCAGGACAGAAAGGCTCAGCTCATAGGCTCTCCAACAGTTGATCCATAGTGACCAACAGACCCACACATCCACATTTAATCCCACAACTCAGGATCAGACAAGCTGCTTAAACACAAATGCTTCCAGGTTTTTCTCCTTAATAGCATGACGTTAGTTGGTTTTCCCTGCAGCAGTGGGTTACAATATTCTTCCAAAATGTTCCTATAACATAAATCCCTACAATATCAGCTCCAGCATTAATACAAGTTATTTTTTAAATTAATTGCAATAAAATTGCCATGCGCTAATATTCAAGCAGGTTACCACATAACATATTGGGCTGTGTTTGCTTTTTATAGGTGGCCTGTTTGCTTTTCCAAAGACATGAAAAGAATTGATTGATTTCAAAGCACATTTTCAATCTACGATTTACAGGGATAAAGGTTATCATCCATCCATCATGCTTTCTTTCAATGACCTCTGTTTGTTTGGGTTCCAGGTCAATATTTTGATTTTAAGTAGAAAAATAATTTGCTTGGTACTTTAGGCACTCAATTAGTTGGGATGCTATCACTGCTTCAGAGGTAAGTACTGCATGTCAAACTGAATCATGGGTGTGTCCTTGTTGGTGAAAGATCAAAGTTGAAACTTTATGTGACACTTCTCTGAACCTCATAATGATAGGACAACTGAGAACAGGCAAGACTACAATTATGCAGTCCATGGATGGGACTTGCTGTGTCCGAATGTCTCTGTTTGTTTCTGTTTTTTCCACCATGTTAGTGACCCTGCTGTGTGTGCGTGGCCTCTGGACAGATTCCAGACCAGGAATATCTTTTTTTGTGACTCTGCTTTTGCTATGGTTACAAATGACTGCATTCAATTACACGTCATCTGTCATGAAACATTAGCTATCCAATGAATGCAAGTATATCCCTTCTCACCAGGTACTAAGGCACAAGCTACATGATGGAAATTAAGAGCACGCAAACATCACTGGGATATGTTTAGTTTTACAGTAAAATCTCAAACACTTCACATGCACTTTTTAGTCAATTAAACATGTTTTTGACTGTGATGGATTGAGATGGCCAAAACTGTAATTGAGAACAAGAGAGGTATATTATATGCATATTTATGTCCTATGATTTATGACATCAATTAAATACTGTAAATGTACAATCAAATAGGAATTAAGGAATTCATATTTTTCTTCTAGTGCTGATGTGAGCCTTTTGGCAAGATTTGCACTGTGAAACATAACCTGTTCTACTTTCTGTGATCTGGCTAAATTAAATCCCATGCATTCATTCATATTTGTATTCCAGTTACACTGCACATTCTTCAGTATCTCTGTCTAAAATCACATGTTTCATTACACCCCTATATGCATCCCACTGTACCCCTTTCTGTCCCTCTTTGTTCCCCACCATTGTACCCTGACCTCATTCAGACCACCACACACCCCTATTAGTGAAATAAATCAAGCCGATGCTTTAAGTAATTTTAATAATAGAGCTGCTAAGCCAGTTTCACTCTATGACCTCTCCATCACTCCTTCTCCTTCCAACCTACACTTCTGGTTTTCTTGAATGCTGATGTCTAATTACAGTTTTATCAGCATTGGAACATTGACCACTGTTCAGCTATCTCGAAATCCTTGAAGTTTACGGCGTGTGTCCAATTACAGAGTAACTAAAACTGCATAACACTCAGTGCAGGTTGCAGAAGAATTGTTTTTGCTTCATGTTTCCTCGCCTATATACATTTTCTTCGGTATATGACAGTTGTAATATACAGTTTTTTTGTCAGATGACAAGTAAAACAATTGCATTTGACATCTGTGATTTCTGGTTGTATGGTATTGGGGCAGCTGGTATACAATATGTAGGTCATCCCATGTTATCTGCACTTATCTGTTCTTTCTATTTACTACCCATTAATCACTTCTTAATCCAAGTGCATTCCTACTACCTATGGTACATTTTAAGCTTCAGTCTTTTAGAAGAAATGTTATTTGTCACGAAGCATACTTCTGGACCCTATGCAGACAGTATTATCCGGAAGTGAGTGGAGTAAGACAAAGGGGAGGAGACGACGAAGATCAGAAAGGGTTGACAGACAGGGGGGCATGATGATGGTGAACTGGTGCTTGGGGGGACGTAGCCAGGGTGAACAAGTCCAAGGAGTCCAGGGGGGAAATCCAGGGAGAAGTCCAAAAGTCCAAACCCGGGTAATCCAAACAAGACGCAAACAAGACACAGTTAAAAACCAAAATGGGATCCGGTACAGGGACTGGGAATAAAACCAGGATCAAGAGGCCAGGTGCTCTGAACCCCGGACTCAGCAGGGTCAGGACGCCGATAGGAGGCCTATGCCCTCAAGCTGCGGACGTAGGGCAACTTGGTGGTAGGCAGGCCTCCGGGCATCTGTCTTCCAATGCAGAGCCATGAGTAGCGAGAGTGCCCAGCTTAAATAAGGAGGGGCAGGATTGGAGGCAGGTGAATGAAATAATCAAAAATGTGAAAGAGATGGAGTGCCCTTAAGAGGAGGGATCACGAACGTGACAGTTTACAAAACCCTTAAAAAATTAAAATATATTTTCATTATATATTTTGTGTGTGTCTATTAAGGTGGTTGCTTGTTCAAGGAACACTAACAAAATTGTAAAGACCTACCCTTTCTAAATCCATTTTGACTATAATTTCTATAATGTAATGCAATAGAAGTCAGACTTGTAGGAATGTAGTTACATGGCTCAGTTTTGTCACCTTTAAGGCCAGGTGCAACATTGCATTGGCAGTTTACAGTCAATGGGAGTGACCACAACCTTGAGTGACAGTTGGAAATTTTACATGAATTGCTTCTATAACATATCTACAGAAAATAAGTTCATTTTTCCCTTGTCGTAGGGTTAGAAGTGCATGATGAAAAACCTACACAAAGAAAAGCAAACAACTGTCATGATGTATTCAAACTTTTTGTTTTCCCTGGACACAAACAGGAGCTTGGCAGGGAGTTCTCTTATGCTGGACCTGGTGTATTGGCATCTCAGTGAGGCATTATCCTATAGGGACCTGGAGACTATGTGTAAAAATAATTCTTTATGCTTGTACATACTGTAGCAAATGAAAACATTACTACTGTATAGGAACTCCTGATAAATTATCAATTGAAAAACCCTCATTTAAACCTGCTTGTAAATTCAGATAACTGTGTAGAACATAATCAAAAAGGGAATTCATGCAATAGTGTGTGAAGTCAGAGCAACAATAATTTGATGACTCACTGAAAGTAATAGCAGGTTTTCATTCTGTCCACAAAAAACACTACGGAAGACAGACCTGTTATTACACTCACATCATAGTCATACATAATTACAGAGTTACAGTATGTGTCAATGCAGTGACAGGGCATTGTTGAGGCCAAGCACAACAAGCTATAACACAGGGTGAGCGGGGGATTATCAGGGACTTTAGGATAACACATTATGATCTGCTCTGATCCCTTGGAAACAGTTTAATCTCCACCTTCATCATTAAGTGATTTCAGATTAATCTGTACTTTTAATATTAGACTGAAGTCAAACACAAAGAAACACAGTGTGGGGGATCAGTGTGTCCATCCTCTCTCTGGTTATTGTCATGAAAATGCAGACAGCTGGACTCCACACATTTGGCATGCTCTCTGTGCCATTCAGCATCTAAATATCGGGCTACAAAATCAGCACAGGAACAGTTTGTTTTTATGTTTTACAAGGATCTTCAAGACCCCAGGCATTGTATTTGTAACATGTATTATTATATTTAAAATATAGTTAATAGTATATAGCACAGTTCTTACTCAATATGAATTTCCCCAATTCAACCACAAAGATTTATTCACTGGGAATAACAACACCCAATGATTGGTAATGTTTATTGAGTGTTTTAGTTTTAGTGAATTTGGCTTAATCTGCTGAAGGGCAGCTCCTGGACTACGAAACTCAGACCTCTGTGCAGAGAGGGATGTGAGGGAGACAAATAATTTTCTAACATGTGAAATTTACTTCAATAATGATAACGGTTTAGTACAGCTGAGGCAGATTTAACTTGGCTGTTGTTTTCCCTCCCAAACTTTTGTTGAATTTTCTTTATGGAGGGTGTTTTATTTTTAACGCTCTTGGTGAAACTATATGATCTCATTATGATCTGCAATTAAGATTTCTGAAGTTTAAAGATTCATCTGTTAGAAATTATTCAATCAGATTAGTTTTCTACTCTTGCAAGTCTTTTCAATTGCACAATTGTCTTGTTTTGCCCCTTCTGTCACATTTAAAGGAACCCCCTTCCTTCATCAAAGAAATTATGATTTTGTGACATGAAAGAAAATATTAACCACAGGAGGAACAGGAGGACAGAATGATCTCATGCACCATGTAGACACTGACAGACATGCTCATGTGGAAGGACAATGCAATGGCATAGGTCGCCTTCAATCTGAAACTAAATCACCCAGGAAGAAAGAACATTGGCTGAAGTCTTCCTTCTCTTTCTCCTTTACAGTTCTGTCTACAAGATCTCAGCTCACCCATCAATTTTGCAGTCTATACCTTCTTTTATGTTCCGTTTGTTATTGGGTTTAATCTGGCAGTGTTTGTAAGACCAGTTTCATGGTGAAAGACAAGCAACACTTCCACACTTCACATTACTTGGGTTATTGCATCACAATAGAGAAAGGAAACAATATGATACTTCTCCCTGTCTTTACTATGTCTCTTGCTTGTGTACCAGCAAAGCAGCTCCAGTTCTACACTACAACAGAATGGGAGAACATTTTTTAAAAATATATTTTTATGTTTCCATTTGTACATGCCATCTCTTACAGTATGTTCTACCATTCCAAATTTACTCCTATTATATTTCCTCTATGGCTCCAAATATTTTTCCTTCATTTTCCTTCATCTTTTCTCTTCTATTTAGATCTCTGAGTGTTTCTTATCCATCTACTGAAGCTCTCTGGGTTTCTAGATTCTTGCAGTATATGCTTAGTTATTTGGAAAAACACATAAATTATCCCTAATACATCAGGGGACAATATGTCAGGTTTTGATTTATGGACTTGAGTGGCATTGATATGGATTTATAAACTCAGCTGTGTCACAGGAAGAAACAGTAGAAGACAAGAACTGTCACATAAAATATGATTCCTGGGAGGAGACTCTGTAATCAACCTTACTGATTTACAGAGGAAAAGGTGAATATTCCATTCCTTAGGCAACCAAATGCCAAGTACTATTATCAGAACATTGTGTAGTATTAAACCTTTTCTTTATTCTGTAGTAATAAAATCCAGTCATCTCTTTAGAACCCACATGAAAGAGAGTAATCGTATAAAAAGTAAAGTATCTACAAATTAAAAATTAAATGAAGAAAATTAATTTTACCCCCCACATTTCTCCGAAAAGTGCTTTTGTGGGGGCAATTAGAAATGTCTCTCATTGATTTCACTTTCAAAAGCTCAACACTTGACTCATGTCTTTAGTACTCTTGTGCCTCATGTGTCTCTAGTACTATTTTCTAATTCTTCTTTGATCAATGTCTGGGGTCCAGTGCCTGTTTTGGGCATTTTAGTCAGTTTCCTTAGGAGAAGTTTACAAACTGTGACTTTGTCACTATTTGATACTATGGGATTTTCTGCAATATAGAAATCACCAAAGCGCTAAGTACTGCTTAAGATATTTTGAGCCCTGGATCTGTGTCTTCTCTTTTATTTGTTTTCATTTTCTGCCTTTTGCTTTAAAAGCCCCTAGTTGTTTTCTGTATCTGTTTATTATTAACAGCAATCCAGGATGCGACACCCAGAATAGCCATCCTTCCAAAGGGTAAACATGAACATATACTACAGTAGTTTTTATCTTAACTTGGAGCCAAGTGAGTACAACTCACTTAAATTTAAACATAAGAATGCTTACAAACGAGATGACACCATTCCTCCTGTTCGGTCCATTTGGTAAGTAGCAACTAATTGATCCCGAGCACCCCTTTCATGAACGAAGCCAGAGTACCATTTTCAACTTAGCTGGACAGCTCATTACGTACTCCCTCAGCTCTCTGTCTAAAGAAGGGCTACCTGATCTTAGTTTAAAATTCACTTCCACAGCATTTTTACTCATGTCCTCTTGTTCATTTGAAGATATCCACTAAGTTGTTAATGCCTTTGCACCCTGCCTTTACAACATTTTAGTTCTCATGTGTACCGCGATGCCTCCCCTATTTCAGTTAATTCTCTCTTTATTGACTAAGAAGCAAATGTGACCTCTGATAGAAAGAGTTTATTAACATATGTCAGATTCGCCTGGAGAAAGTTCCTGTGCTCTGGAAGACATCATGCCTGGTCCTGGTACCAAAGAAAGGGCGCCCCTCTGTCCTCAATGACTACAGACCAGTTGCGCTGACTTCTCACGTCATGAAGACACTGGAGAGGCTGGTCTTATCCCACCTGAGACCTCTGGTTAGTTCATCACTGGACACCCTACAGTTCGCCTACCAGCCCAGTGCTGGTGTGGAGGATGCAATCATCTACATGCTGCAAATAGCCTACTCACACTGGACAAGGCTGGCAACACTGTAAGGACTATGTTTTGCGACTTCTCCAGTGCCTTCAATACTATCTAGCCCTTACTTCTAAGGAGGAAGCTGGAGGAGATGCAAGTCAGTGGTTCTCATGGATCACGGACTATCTGACAAGCAGACCACAGTCTGTGAGACTTCACAACTGTGTGTCTGAACAGGTAGTAAGTAACGCAGGGGCTCCTCAGGGGACAGTTCTTTCTCCGTTCCTATTCACCCTCTATACTTCGGACTTTATATACAACTCAAAGTCGTGCCACCTGCAGAAGCTCTCAGATGACTCTGCAATTGTGGGATGTATCAAGGGTGGGCAGAAGGAGGAGTACAGGGGACTGGTAAGCAGCTTTGTGGAGTGGTGTTGGGAGAACCACCTGCAATTGAATGTAACAAAGATGAAGGAACTTGTGGCAGATTTCAGGAGGAAAAGGGTCAAACCTAATCCTGTCTACATCCATGGGAGTGGTGTGGAGATAGTGGACTCCTTCAAGTACCTGGGAGTGTACAAGAAGAAGAATTTACAAGAAGGGTCAGAGCCGACTTTACTTCTTGAGGAGTCTCAGGTCTTTCAATGTATGTAGTTAGATGCTACATATGTTCTTTCAGTCTGTGGTGACGAGCGCCATTTTCTACACGGTGGTATGCTGGGGCTCTGAGATTAGAGCAGTGGATTCTAACAGGCTGAACAAGCTCATCAGAAGAGCAAGCTCTGTCATTGGGTCTGGCCTGGACCCCCTGGATGGTATCCAAACTAGAAGCCATCATGGACAACTTCTCCCATCCCCTCTATGACATGCTTGTAGAAATGAAGAGCACGTTCAGCAATAGACTGGTCCATCCACGGTGCGACAGGGAGCGCTACAGGAGGTCATTCTTCTGCCATAAGACTGCACAACGCATCCACCTTGCGTCTGGGCAGAGGCAACATTGACAGTGACCTGTTTCTGGACTGAACAGTAAATTGATACATCTGTTCTTTTTCTTTTTTCCATTTACAACCGTTTTTCCGCAATATATGCCAGGGGCCTGTGCAATACATTTATATTTATATTGTGCAATACGACTCTGTTTGTATTGTATGTATTGTATTATTATTATTGTATCATTTGTTACACTGTTTCTGTGTTGTCTGTGTTGTAAGCTGCTGTTGCACTGCAATCTCCCTCACGGCATCAATAAAGTATCTATCTATTCCACGGGTATATTTGCATTTGGATATTATACATAGATATTAAAGATGTGTATAAATCAGTGATTATATTAAGTGTACCCCCCTCCTTTCTATTTCAAGAATGTTGGTAATATTTCCAGGTAAAACCATATTTCTGAACAGCAATACATGCTGACCTGTACATTGTATTACTTTATTACATAATGCAGTGCATAAAGAAGCATACTGTAATATTGCAGTATTTACATAATGTTGTATTTTTAATGTTAATGTTTCAAGCCCACTGTGACATGCAATGTTATTTGAATTTGTTTCAACAAATTTATTACAATTTACGTTGTAGTACATCCTATGGTTCACAGGGAAATCTTTCTATTTTTCTTTTGTCTGAGTGTGCTTTCCTGTATTATTATTGCATTTATTTTTTCTTAAAACTGTCTACAGATCTGTTGGAAGACTGTAGACTTTTGCAATTAGGCTAGGAAAGTCCATCTTCAGTAATTGTTATATCTAAGCTCACTTATTTTTGGATTCCGTGTGACTGAAAAACACCTGGAAGCATTTTATTTCAACATTAATTTTACTAGTGCCACCTCTTTCATTGATTTTCATAAAAATATGTTGGAATAATAGTGCTCCGTCGATACGGTACGATAACCCTAAACACTAAAATAACTCATTTGACAAGATATGCATTACATTACCTTCATTATCTATACAATCTTTCCGTTTTCCAAATGGATGATTACTTTTCACGCTTGGCCTCTATAATGATGTATGCTGCACGGGGCTTGAATAAGTATTGAATAAGTATCGTTTTAAATATGAGCTTCCTATATTTAGTATATTGTAATGTTGGATAAAGAACATATGAAGTTAAAGACCTTAGGCAGCAGAGAGAATTATAACAGTGGGACACGTGTTGCATTGGAGAGCAAGTTCTTAAAAGAAAAGTCGTTAATGAAAGGCTCCTCTTTATTACGCGGAAATAATACAATCCAAAAATCCAGAAGCATGTTTGAGGCTTTAGTGATTGGATCGGACATGTGGTGATGCAATACTCGTTACCAATCACAAAATAGAATGGTCAAAATACAGGGTAAACTGGCAGCGTAGTCCAAAGGCGAAGAACAATACAGGCGGGGGAGCGACACAAGAGGCGGGGGGGTTAAATGATGCGCTAAAGGCTAGATGAGTCTGAGCGGAGTGGGGGAAAGGAAAGGGATTTGCGGTCTAAAGCGACTGGATCACTAACACAAATACGCACTTTTATTACTGCAGCAACAGGGGCCAAATTAGATTAAGCGCATCCTTTATGAAGCGGCTGCGGCGGCTCATAGCTGTTCGGATTGGCTGAAAACCACGGAACAGTGGAGCAGCGAGGCTACACTGGGACAGGTGCAGTGAACGGTGATTTTTGTTCTCGGTTTTAATTGAGACGGATTTTTTTTTGCGTTTTAAAGAAGTCATAATTCCTTTCGTGGTTTGGACTGGTACGATACATCCATTTCCAGGTTTCTAAATGAACTGAGCCCACGCACAGATTACTGACTTCCACGGGAATCCTGTTCCAAGGGAAGCGTCAGGAACTCCTCAGTTCTCCTGGGTTTGTCTGGTAAGGTAGCCAGCTGTAAACTGATTTCTGCAGCTACAATTCGTCTTTCTAATTTAAGGCCATGCACAATGGATAGACCAAAACGAGCTCTATGTATTTGACACATTAAATCACTCAATTGTACATGGAAGTCAGAAGTGTCATAGGGTGTCACCCCCTCAGATGTCTTGGTGTTGTATAAGATCTAATGTTATATACTTTATTTCGTATTGAACAGATTGCTTGGAATTTAGAGCTCCCGCTTGGTTTTTAAGATTTTATGATCAGTCACAGTACCATGTGTTTTGTACTTTGTACCGTGTGCCGTGTTTTTACAGCCTGTGCTTGTAAGACATACTGTAAAAACGGAGGGTGATATTTGTGGATAACATCGTGTAAAAGAGCGCTTAACTGTCAATGCAAATTGTCCTTAGGGTAAGAACGTGCTACATCATCATTTGAAGGGTATGTCATGAACAGCTGTACTTTTACGGACACTGATTAAAAGCAAGGTTAAGGAATGTGAGTTTCAATCCCACCAGCCAGTGTTTCGTTTTAAATGCACTATGAAGTCTATTTACATGCAGGTGAGCAAAACAAATCAGACAGGGTAGAATACTGGAGATGTATTTACTGTTGCAATTCAAAGGGAATAAGAAGTGTATGTTTTATTCTCTTTTATATGTCTGCCCCTTTATTGATTTTTGTTCCAATCCCTTTTTTCGTCTTTACCTTTTCTTTATTGTCGTTCAGTCTGTTTCCACAATACCGAGTTAGAAAGTACAAATTGATATTTCAAAATTTGTAACCTGTATACATCAAATATATCAGTTAGAGATTTTGTCTGGGTCTTGTAATGATATTCGCTGTTCTAAATATCTCTAAAAATAATGAACACGAGTTCAGCTTTTTATGTGCTTTGCAAGTGGATTTAATATTTTACTTAAATGATGGAGATATGGTGATAAATAATGTAGAATGAGAACATTTAAGGGATACAGAAAAAGATGCTCATCTACTGTACATACTGCACAACAGAAATATTGTACTGTATTGCATACATACATACTGTATACTTGCGTAAGCTGCAAAGGAACAAGTAATAGGTTTATTCCATGGTGAAAAGAGAAGAAAGAAAACACAATGTGCTCCATGGCCGAAACGTTGGGTTTTCTTTCTTCTCTTTTCAGCATGGAATAAACCTATTACTCGTTCCTTTGCAGCCTACGCATGCAGACGCAGCTACCCACCTGACATACTGTATTATGTTGTGACACGATATTTAAATGTAAATTATGCTCCTGATTATGAATGAATCGTCCCAGTCTTCAGTTTTGACTATCTATTCGGCAGATGCGTTGCACTGTCAAAATGAATTACAACTTCATACAATGATAGACTGTGCGCAGAATCCATGATTAAAAAGAAGTTTGAAAGATCTTATAGCAGACATTTCTGTCTGCTATAGTAGAAAGGTGTGATTTATTAAACACCTCCAGACAGCTGCGAAGCACAGCCTCTACACAAACGGCGCTTAATCGCTGAAACCTTTTCATTTAGTTTAATCAGTCAGGGAATGCGATTGCTGGGAGATGAAAACTTCTCTTTACACTTCATAGGGCCTTGTTGTAAAGCTCTTATGTGGACGACCACATAAGACCCTCATTGTTTCCTTTTTTAAAATTATATAATGTTAGCATGCCCAAAGGGGTTGGGCAACCAGTTAACCCCTAGAGGTTTTTTCTCTCCTTACTAAGGAGGTTTTGGTTCCTCTCCTCCGTTGTCTTCTGGTCTTCTGTTCTGTATTGACAAAATGTATCGTCAATTGTATTGTTAAGCACCCTGGGGCAACCTCGTTGTGAAAGGCGCTATATAAAAGTAAATTGAATTGAATTGACAAATGTCAAAGCTTTACTGTTCTGGGATGAACACTAACAGAGCTGAAATGTTCTTCAAAAGACTGAATTAAATGACTTACATCATTGATGCAAATAAATGTGCAGTTCTAAGAGTGAGTTTGCATCAGAAGCAGTAATGCTGTTCATGGAGCTCAGACAGCATCCTTTTTATTGGTTATTGATGACTGTTTAGTTCAGGTTGTGATGAAATACTGCTGCTGTTCAATACAAGTAACTAATTAGCTCTGAAAAAAGAATATAATGTCTTGATAGAACTGTATTTCAGTTCATCAGTAGTGATTTCATAGAAAGGCTTCTCTTGGTGGGGAATGATTTTTTATAGCAAGCCTGGCGATGACAGAGGAGATCAAAAATTCAGTAGTTCAGTTTTATTAGGAATAACAACACCCAAGAATTAATTGTTCTGAAAGGATTATGGAGTGTTTTAGTAAAAATTTGTCAGAGCGCTAACCTCCTGGTTAGGAGGCCGGGACAAGGAGGCTAGAATTCCCATGCAGAGTGAGGAGTGACCAAGAGGCAGCTGCAGAGGTGGAGATGGTGTAGAGGTGGGGTGCAAAAAGACGTACTGTATGCGAGAGAGAGAAGGGGATCATGTGTTTCTAATGTTTTAGGTGACGGAATTATGTCAAGAGCTATTGCGAATAACTGACAGCTGAATCTGATTACATTTGGCTGTTTTCATCCCTCCCGAATGTCTTCCCTCCTTCCCTTTCGATTGAAAGCCCCTACAATCCTACTGCTGTCATACTACTGTATGACGTTTGGTAAAGTAAAAAAGTTGTACAACAAATTGGCATCAGGGTTAAAATATGAAGAACACAAAGCAGAAGAAGCAGGTTGGTTCACACAGAGGTAGGTAAACCTCACAGTGCAAGAAAGGCCAGATGCAGTTTTAGGCACATCTGGGCACGATAATTTCCTTCTAGATTAAATAAGGGAAATGCTAACGTTTGGGGAAATTGTTTTGTTTGAACAGAGGGAAAAGTGTAATTTTTTTAAAAATTGGACTTTAATGTTTTAAATGAATGTTGTGTTAAAGATATGGCTTTCTTGCACTTTAACAGGATAAAAGTGGAAACTATGTTTAACGGTGTACTGTATATACAGTGCCTTGCGAAAGTATTCGGCCCCCTTGAACTTTTCAACCTTTTGCCACATTTCAGGCTTCAAACATAAAGATATAAATTTTTTATTTTATGTGAAGAATCACCAACAAGTGGGACACAATTGTGAAGTGGAACGAAATCTATTGGATTTTTGAAACTTTTTTAACTAATAAAAAAATGAAAAGTGGGGCGTGCAAAATTATTCGGCCCCTTTACTTTCAGTGCAGCAAACTCACTCCAGAAGTTCAGCGAGGATCTCTGAATGATCCAATGTTGTCCTAAATGACTGATGGTGATAAATAGAATCCACCTGTGTGTAATCAAGTCTCTGTATAAATGCACCTGCTCTGTGATAGTCTCAAGGTTCTGTTGAAAGCGCAGAGAGCATCATGAAGACCAAGGAACACACCAGGCAGGTCCGTAATACTGTTGTGGAGAAGTTTAAAGCCGGATTTGGATACAAAAAGATTTCCCAAGCTTCAAACATCCCAAGGAGCACTGTGCAAGCGATCATCTTGAAATGGAAGGAGTATCAGACCACTGCAAATCTACCAAGACCTGGCCATCCCTCTAAACTTTCAGCTCAGACAAGGAGAAGACTGATCAGAGATGCAGCCAAGAGGCCCATGATCACTCTGGATGAACTGCAGAGAACTACAGCTGAGGTGGGAGAGTCTGTCCATAGGACAACAATCAGTCTTACACTGCACAAATCTGGCCTTTATGGAAGAGTGTCAAGAAGAAAGCCATTTCTCAAAGATATCCATAAAAAGTCTCGTCTAAAGTTTGCCACAAGCCACCTGGGAGACACCCCAAACATGTGGAAGAAGGTGCTCTGGTCAGATGAAACCAAAATCGAACTTTTTGGCCACAATGCAAAACGATATGTTTGGCGTAAAAGCAACACAGCTCATCACCCTCAACACACCATCCCCACTGTCAAACATGGTGGTGGCAGCATCATGGTTTGGGCCTGCTTTTCTTCAGCAGGGACAGGGAAGATGGTTAAAATTGAGGGGAAGATGGATGCAGCCAAATACAGGACCATTCTGGATGAAAACCTGTTGGAGTCTGCAAAAGACCTGAAACTGGGACGGAGATTTATCTTCCAACAAGACAATGATCCCAAACATACAGCAAAATCTACAAAGGAATGGTTCACAAATAAACGTATCCAGGTGTTTGAATGGCCAAGTCAAAGTCCAGACCTGAATCCAATCGAGAATCTGTGGAAAGAGCTGAAAACTGCTGTTCACAAACGCTCTCCATCCAACCTCACTGAGCTCGAGCTGTTTTGCAAGGAAGAATGGGCAAGAATTTCAGTCTCTCGATGTGCAAAACTGATAGAGACATACCCCAAGCGACTTGCAGCTGTAATCGCAGCAAAAGGTGGCTCTACAAAGTATAAACGCAAGGGGGCCGAATAATTTTGCACGCCCCACTTTTCATTTTTTTATTAGTTAAAAAAG
Source organism: Lepisosteus oculatus (assembly GCF_040954835.1). Taxonomy (NCBI): domain Eukaryota; kingdom Metazoa; phylum Chordata; class Actinopteri; order Semionotiformes; family Lepisosteidae; genus Lepisosteus; species Lepisosteus oculatus. Next base: position 26,902,883 of record NC_090701.1, on the reverse strand, counting down.
TTTCAAAAATCCAATAGATTTCGTTCCACTTCACAATTGTGTCCCACTTGTTGGTGATTCTTCACATAAAATAAAAAATTTATATCTTTATGTTTGAAGCCTGAAATGTGGCAAAAGGTTGAAAAGTTCAAGGGGGCCGAATACTTTCGCAAGGCACTGTACGGGCTAGTTTGCAACTTCCACCATGTTTGGCGTCCTCAGAGTGTGTGTCTGAATGGACAGAAGTCTGGTTACCTTATCTGTGTTGCTGCTTGCTCAACTTTCATCATTAATCCTTTACAGCTGCTTTGCAGAAAATAAAAAGTGAACTTTGTTCTGGGGAAAATGCTTCTTTGTTTGAAAACCAACTTTGTTTCAAATTTAAAAAATTGAAATACTTTTTAACACAATGTCTATCATGACCAACCTACGACTGGTCACTGCAGAAAACTATTTTGTCCAGCAGCCACACTAGTGAGGTACTGTGTGTTGTTGATGTGCTTCATCTCAGCACTGAGACAAAGATGGGCAAGATGGGCTGTGAGGCCTTCTCTCTTTTGTAACCTTTCTTATGAGTTCTTATTAATCTCTTAGAATATGCGTTCTTAGAGTATTTTCTGTCAGTTTTGTCTTTGAAATGTTATCATTGTGTTTGTGAGTTGCAGTGGCATTTTAAAGTGCATGGGCATGAGAATGCTTTGCTGTTGATCCCATTTCAAAACGAGTTCTGTACCGGTTTTACTCTGTAAATTTTACTCTGATGTTTTAGTCATCATAGCATTTATAAATCTAAAGCTGATGCAAGAGATAATGACAGAGCATTTAACAGTTTTTCCATTATAAAATAAGGGCTGTCTCTAAAAATAAGGGCTTTTGACAACCCACTGTAGATATACTGTATGTTCTGATGTCTTGTACACAGTCTACAGTATATAAAGCCACTTCTCTTCACAGGCTTCCCAGAAAGAAGCTTTTATTATGCAAGCCATTACTTCAGTTTCTGTAGACAGACTAATGGCATTGAAATCTGTCAGTGGATAAGAGGACTGCGCCCATGAGTATGAATAATGTCTATTGTTGCAACAACTGATCTGCTTCCTAGGGATTTCAGTACCGAGCTGCCAGTTTTTTGCCAGAGAAATGTAGTGGCATGTGGAGGCTTCCCTGTGACATGGTGTGTCCACTCACAATTCTGTTTCCTCCTGGAGGTGGGATCTAGATAAAGGCAAATAAAACCATTCATTTCAATGAATTAAAAAGCAACATGGAGTTAAAAAGAGTTAAACTATAAATCCGTAATTTGAAGGTACTGTATGTGTTGGAAAGGGCTTTTCCATAGTCAGAATGATAGAAGTACTGTCATCAAAGAACTGTGAAGTGTGAGATGATTAAAAAGGTATCTGTTGTATTATTGCAGTTCTGTATAGGGTGGCACACAAGTATGAAGTGGGCATCACACCTCTTGGGTCCTAGGTTCAATTCTGGGCTGAAGCACCTTCTGTGTGGAGTTTCCCTGGTCTCCCATTTGGGTTGTTCAGTTTCTTCTCTATCTTTCAAAGCCAAGTTGTCTAGGTTAATAGGTGTCCCTTTGTGCTTGAGTGTGTGCAGTTTGGATTTGACTGGCATCCTGTCTATGCGGTATAATCTTCCCTTCTGCCTTGTGTTTTGGGGATTGGCTCCAAGTTGCCCCATCCTTTATTAGAAATAAACAGGTTTCTGATAGAGGATGGATAGTGCTGTACAGGATTTGTAACTTACATGAAGGGGTCAGTATTTTTTGTATTTGTTTCCGCTGTCAGGAAACTTGGAATGGGCTGGATTATTTAAAATGCAATACATTATTTAAAAGCTTTGGGTGAGGTTTTTATTATTTAAGTCTGCTGTCATATTCTAAAACAATATATATATATTCCTTATTTCTAACTGAAAGCACATAGCCTGAAAGCCACGACTGAGCTGAAGTGAAAGAGATAACTTGTGACACACACTCGTTAAGAAGATGACATAACTTTATTCTAGAGATAACATATTTTGAATAAACCAGGTAGGAAATTACTTATCACTTCATAAATGTTTAAGAGAAGAAGAAGGGATATTATTTGGAGCTTTAGCTACCTGGAAAAAAGTTATTTTCTTTGCACATGAAAAGGAGTCAGAGCAGTAATGTGAATCATATCTGTGAATAAAGTGTAATTCCTATAAAGTTTTGTAAGCATTCAGCCTTCGGTTTTCACAAAGTATTTTTATCAGGCACAGGGTATAAGGCAGAACTACAGTCTCGATGGGACACACCACACACACAGGCATAAACTGGAGACACCTACCCAACACATCTTTGTAACCTACATAAAAATATGAAGAACATGCAAACTCCACTTAGAAGTGCCTTCATCAAGAATAAGTCGTAGGACCCAAGAGCTTTGGAGGTGCTAACTCTTGTGCTAACTGCCAAACATGCTTCTCTACTGGGATTTACATGCATTTAAAAATTTCCACCATAGTAAAGCCTATTTTTTTCTGTTCCGGGAATCGTAAAGAATGCTAGCAAACAGTCTGTGAACTGTGAGGGGAGAGAGAGGTGATGAGCATAGTTGGTTGGCTTCCATGTCTACATATAAAACAGAAATAGTATGCTTCTCTTAAAATGTAAATGTAAAGTATTGAAGTAAGACCTACAATTCAACACATAAATCTGGCTGAACATCATCTTTCGAAACTGTAAGAAAAAAAGTATTCCATAGAAAATATTTAAGACCTAGCCAGTCCAGATCTGAGCTATATGTTCTGGCCTTTTGGATCTACAGTATAATGTGCACTGTAAACATGCAAACTAATTCTACAGGTCTGACGGTATCAGTCTTTAAGCCTTTGTTTATGGTTTGGAATGGCTGTGAAATGTTTTACACCCTAGTTCCTCATTTTTGTTTTTCAAACAGTGGTGCAGATTTATGGAGAGAGAAATGAATGAGAAACCAGTGTCTTCAAGGTTCTGTCTAGACAGTGCAGTGAGAGTTGGTAAGAGATAAAAAATAAGTACTTAACATTTTTTCCAGACAAGAGAGGGACAAAAGATTTATGACTTTGGGGGTTTCCTCTGCGTCATGACTCCAGTTGGCATTTCTCATATTTGAAGTCTTGAATAATTTTATCTTTTATTTTCATTAAGGAAAATCAAGGTAATCCCTAAGTTATTATACTAATCATGCAGACAAAAAATAACTGAAGAATATGGCAGCATAGATCATGTTTTTTTTTTATTGCTCAGGAACCAAACTAAATGCCACTCAAAATACAAGTATTGTTAACTACAGCTAGTCTACCAGTCTGCACTACCTAGACTAAACAATAGCAAGGGGTTGAAGTGTTTTAATAATATATGCCATTTGGGAAGCTGCGCGTGTACTATATGTCTGTTCCTGTGCTTACAATGGCTCATATCTGAAGCCATAAAATGTCAATAGTTACTTCACTTTGACAATTATGGTTGTTGGGAATTATTCTGGAACAAGGTACCCAGCCATGTTATTGATGCTGATATTTTAACTTCTTTCAATAAACAGAAGGATAAGATCTTTGGATCAATTAGCTGCTAACTATCAAAAGGCTAAATGTGGTCTCCTTTAATTTGTTACCTTTCTTAAGTTCTTGCCTTAATTAAGAGCTGTCTGTTTATCCAATCCATTCAATTACTGTTTCATTTCCTGAAGCATGAATTTCCCAGTATCTATGAAAGTCTGGTTTATAATAAAACACAAATCCAAACAAATGAATTGACTGTTGCTTTCCTGGCCCAGGAGTAAATATAAATGTAAATATGCATGTCTTACAATATGCAAAAACGTTTTGCATATCTCTTTGTTTTTTAAAGTGTTATTGGTCTTTGATGTTCATTTGAAACAAGAAATTGCAAATTAAGATTTAAATTAAATTAATTTACTATTTCCATTGAAGAAACTGTATTTTTCTGGCCTTGTGTGTTAGCTTGACTCAACACCTTAAATCTTGTGCTGAAAGTAAAACTGTATTGTGATATCAACATTACTTAAGAATGACCTACTGTAACTCTAAAAAAACAAACACATTATCTCAAACCTGGTTTAACAAGGCACAAATGACAATGCTATAGTAAATGCAAGTGAAGATGCACACAATGCCCCAGTAAAATGTGTATTGGATACTTTCATAATTTAGACCACATCCTCCACCATATAAGCAGCAAACAATTTGCACAGTAAGGCAACACCACCAGCCTTGTAAACCTTGTACAGATTCCTAGAAAGAATCACTGATAAAAAGAAAACTACTTTAAACTTATTCTCCCGGAATATTGTCCCTCTTTTGGTTCATCAAGTGTAAAAGTAATTTTGCATTGCCTAAATAATTGTGTTTTTCATACTCAGATATTCACTTCGGCATGCTGTCAATGGAAAATGTTATGCTGTCTCTTGTATTGTCAGTCTCTCTACTCCTCTTGCTTTCCCTTTTCTCATTTGTTTTGAACCACTGTAGTCATCTGTACTGTTTTCAAGCATCTAAGGTAATGTTCTTGTCTCTTGGTTGTCAATCAGACACAACACTTTCTCCACAATTATTAAGGCACTGGGTCATGTTAAATTCATGACAATTAAATTGAATCATGTTATTTTATCTTTTAATAATTAATCTATTACCACGGTGCAGTCAAAACTATTTTGAAGGTAATGTCTCCATTATTTCTTTTTATACACTTCACATGAAAAAAACACCTAGGGTAACTGCTTTATAGAATGAGACAAAATGTTGCATTGTTAATGTCAATAAATTGATGTTGCATGCTAAAATTACCCTAGAAACATTTTTATATTTACAAAAGGACAGAAGATAAAACAATAACCCCAAACTAGACGAAAGACGTACAATATGTAATGCTGTGCTGAACTGTTTTCACTTGGGCAGAGATCTTCAACCCTTGTCCTTAAGAGACCCAATCCAGGTATTACAGATCACTTTTAATTCACCAATTTCACTTGGAATGACAATGCCCAAGATCAAAGCGTAATGATTGGACATGTGGGGGGGTGGGGGTAAAGGACAGGGATGAAATGGGAACATGGGACGAAGGACTTACCTGTTGATAAGGTGGTACCGGTGGCGGAAAGGGTGAGAGAAAAAACGCGAAGTCAAGACTGAGACACGAGACGTGGGACTTACCTGTATCGACATTAAAGAGGTGGTGCCGGTAGTGGCGGTGCTGGACAGACTAGACTCGTGACAGCTACGGACTGGGCCTGAGGTAGGACGCCGGACATACCCGGGGCGAAGGAAATGGCCGCAGTAGCAGCGGAAACTAAAGTAATAGATCTGGGGCCAAATTGAAGGCCGGGGATAGGGAAAATGTCTGAGCCTGGGAGAAATGCAGTCGCGCTGCATCCTGGAATGTGTTTTGTTTTTATAAAACGGAACACTGGGCTAAATTGAACACTGAAGCAGGAAAGATCCCTCAGGGCCGAGGAACTGGCCGCAGTAGCAGCAGAAATGGGAACCCGGGACTGAATTGAACGTTGGGGATTTGTAAACATGGCAGTGAGCGTGCATTTGTCGAGAGCAGCCCATTTTGTTTTAACAGGAGAACCATCTGGATGTTCAGATGCTAGATGTTTCGAATGGATGGTTCAGGAGCGGTGGGTCCTGGTCTCGGAAAAGGCCTGTGAGGACCTGCCAGGGCCTGTGGGGGTGTGCAAGGGCCTGTGGGGGCCTGAGAGGGACGGTGGAGACGGCGGAGATGTGGCGCGGTGGCACCAGAGCTTAGAGAGAAGGCTGGGTATAGAGCGCGGTGTGGGGCTGATCAGCACTCTCCCAGTGTTCGCTCTAGGGAAGGACACAGTGGTGGCTGCCATGAGTGACAAGGAGAGCTCCCTGGAGAAGCTGTGTAGATGGAGGCCAAAGGCGGCGGCCAGGTGGGAGACAATGAGCTGGAGCACCTCTCCCTGGATTCGTATGATTCTGACGACGGATCCGAAGAGGATGGCTACCCAAGGGTGATCTTGGACTTGGATGTCGTTGACAGCATGTTTGCAGGATTGGATTGCCGTTGCCTGGTGAAGGCGAAACGCAGATGAATGTGTAGTGGGACAAGACAACGGAAGATGAGGGGCCAAGGCATAGGCAGCTTATCTTCTTTTACTCTTTCTGTTCTTGCGTATTCACGTTTTGTTCTTTCTTCTCTTTTCTACCTTTTTTTTTGCGAAAGCGGTCATTTTAAATGGCTGCAAACCCTTTTGATCAGGAACCCATGAAAACTGGGTTAATGAAGCTGTTTAATGTCCCGAAATGATGAGAAACCAACTGGCTGTCTCCATTCTGCAGCTACTGCAGCACAAGTTCTAGCATGGGCTGGAGAACGGCTGCGCGGGTGACGTCAGCGGAGGGCCCCGGAAAATTTGGAAGCATTTCTTTTAACTGGACTGTCACAAGCCTTCAGATCACGGCATCAGGGGAATCCTCTGTGCTGCCGAAGGTTTTTCGTCAGAGCAGAAAAGTTACAGGTCTGAAGGTGATCGAAACGCAAGAGAAAAGGCCCAGGCTTGTGCAACGCGAAAAGACGTACCTGAATATGCAAAAGTCGCACGCGAGGAAGAGAGATATCGCATTTGGTATTTATAGCATTCAGTGGAGGAAGGATGAAGGGAGTGATTGCTAATTACTGACGGCTGGGAATGATTGAGCGTGGTTGTTGTCACCCGCCCCGAACGTTCATTAAATAAACTCCATTTCAATAGTTCCATTGTGATCAGTGCTTTGCTAAATTAGAAATCATTTAAGACTAAAATCTAAGTATTCTTCAGCCAGCAATGACCAGAGTTTTTTAGTTGTACAGATTACTTGCTTGATTCATCAATAGCTCACAAGTGTTGCCTTTAAAAACAGGTGACCTTTAAGACTAATTGGAATTGGATTGGGGCTCTCCAGGACCAGGGTTGGAGATCTCGACACTAGGGTCATAAATATATGACCTTTTCACCTTCATATTTTTGTAATATCAACTACATTTACAACTCCAGCTCACATGTCAGAAACATCTACAGATTGGTGTATATTCACTTCCACCTTACGATCTGCAACACAGATTTTAATGTAAGATAAGGAGATAGGAACGTTTTTGAAAATTGCTGTCATTATACACTGGTATTATAGCTTGTTAATTCCTTGTCAATTTAATTTTCAAAAGGTCCCAGGGAATCAATTATCATAAAATGACCTTGTCACACTATTAACCAACCACTTGCCAATTCTTAGTTTCAGATATTAGGCTTATTAACATTCAATGCCTTAAATACCCTTTAGGTTTAGCACTGTTTTAACAATTACCAGACTGTCAGATCAAAACTATATATATATATTATATATAATGTATATGTCACCAGGCTATGTTGTACTGTTTTCAAACAACATGTCAAAGTAGAAGTTGTATATTTTTTTCAGAATCGTTTCTGGTTTTCATATACTTTAAAGATCCTAATTTCATTTTCTTTTATTTTTTTAAAGCACTAAAATATAAAACTGGCCATAGTAACCTTCTACCCAGCAGGGTTTTGTGAAACTGCCCCCGGTACAGTAGGTACTGCATGATACTGTACGTCTGTGCAGCAGTCCGGGATTTGTTTCCATCAGTTCCTCCAGTTCTAGTGAATTATGTCCAATGCTTTTAACCTGTGTGTACAATGCCATAATTTACTTTCCAGTCATTAATTAACTCTGGTTGCTCTTTGGTGTAATATTCCTAGTGGACAGATGTTGAATTTTTTAAATTATGGATGAGTGAGGAGATGATTTATAACTGAAAAAAGCATATGTAGCCCAAGTGGGAAGCTTCAAAAGAGAAAACCTCTAGCTCGGAAGCTCTGGGAAGAGTACACTAAGGGAGCAGTTTCTTAATGAGGAGTGTGATCCCGCTGCCAGCATTATCATTAGAAAGAGATGGCTGACTGACAAATATTTTATTCATTATTCTTTTCTCATTTGTTAATGTGGTAATCAGGAGCCCTTGCCACATCCTGTTGTGCTTTACTTTATGAAGCAAAAATGAGTTTTAGGGACACGCAAGACAGAGGCTATGCTTCATTCCTTATAATTTGTGTATTTCTTGTGTTTTTTTTTTCTTGTTCTTCTTTTGATTTGTGTTGCTGCATGCCTAGAAATGAAATTGACTGCAGGCCTCTCTGGAAGCCAAACTGCTTTTTTAAGGGTTTCCATGGTGACATGTGAGTCTGCAGGAGAGAAGAGAATGGAGAGGGATTTGTGCACAAACTGCATCTGTCTGGATGGACAATTATCAGAGTTTCTAAAAGCTTGGATTTACTGTACAGTATATGCAGTAACAACATGTGATGCTAGGAGTGTAACAGCCATTGGACTCACTATGTATTATGTTATTTGTTTGTTTAGTGACTAATGTTATCAGGTTTTTCCCAATTTTTAAATTCCCCAGTATGGTGGAAACTAAATTTAAGAGGTTACAGATATATTTATGCTAGGTATTTTGTGTGTATTATAAATGTAGATTATTGAATAAAGAAACTTATGTGAGGATATGTATTCATTTTTATAATGGAGATCCTACCATGTAGCATAAACTGTAAGGAATGCCAACTAGTGTAATATCCATCTCATATCCATGAGCATACTGTGACTAAGGATTGCATCTGAATACCAAATATTGTACTGTACATTTTAAATTTGAGAAACTGCAATAGAAATACCAGATAGGTGAATGTATTTGGCATATTATATGACACATGTTTTGACAACTGGGTTTTGCCACCTCTCTCTTAGTAGTGGATATACCATAATGGACATATGGGTTATTTGAAATTTTTTAAAGTATTTCGATAATCAGTCAACTGTAGCAGAAAGCCTCACTGAATGGATTGTAACCCATCTATCTGGATTTGAATCATTTCTGACTTAGTGATATTGCTGATGTTGCTGGGTTACAACTGGCCCAACATTGTACATCAGCTATGCAGCAATACACAGCTGCTATGAGTTCAGAAGACTGAGCATTGAGAGCAGATCAGAGCTGGAGGCTAACTGATTACAGAGTAAGAGCTTGACCTCTTTCTCCAAGCCTGAAATGTGCTGTGCATGCACCCAGCCTTTCACAAACAACAATCTACAAATCCACGACTTTCCACTTCAGTCACTGAAATAAAAACACACTTTTGCTTCTCTTAACTTGGATGTGTTATTCTCCCACGTATCTGGCACAAGAACACCCAGTCACTTTTAGAGGCAAATTGTATACATCCATTCCCAAGTCACATTAAAGATGCTAGAATGAAGCAGTGATAAATTCCCTGGGCAACACTCTATGCTGAAGCAGACTGACAAATAATGACCTTGTTTTCTGTATCAGAAAAACCCTGCAAAAGCACTCATTCTCTGGTTTAAAGACATCTCTAAAGGACTTCTTATAGATATCTTTAAATGTTTTTGGTGGTATCTCTAAATAATAAATTGGCTTGCCATAATTTGGCTGTGGTTAACAATGTTGTATCTTAAGCACCATTTGGAAAAGGCTGGTTAATAGATTGATAGGACAATATTTAGAAATCATTCATTATCCAGTGAAACTGGCGACTTTAATTTAAAATCTGATTATTGTTAAATTTGAAATCCTTTTCCAGTCAAATCATCTTCAGAATTTTAAATGCATTTACAGATTTTTTCCTTTGCATTTCAGTGTTTTTTTTATAGCTGCAGGTTTTATCACTGCATTACTAATATAATGGGATGTTTCACTTTGCAAGAAATGCCCATATGTAAGGCAGTGTTTCAGTCGTGGTTCAGAAATGGCAAGTCTTACTCAGACTGAAAAACATCATTCATTGAATCCTTCATTAAGCACAACAGTATGAAATAGAACCATGCTTTAGCAATAGGTACCACCACGTTAACTTCAATTTTTGTATATTTTTTATAAATTTACAATCTATAGTTTTGTTTTTTTTTCCCAGATAGATAGATAGATTCTGATATGGAGGACTTAGAGAATAACACATGGCCATCTCTGAGACATAATATGCTTATTTCACACTGCAACTGGAGCAGAAACGGCTGGTCTTAACAGGCTTTTGAATACTCTTAATCCATGAAAATTATAGTCAGATTTTGCTTGTGTTTGTATTGTTTTCTGGACTACAGTTCTGAATGATTTCTAAATAGACACATATTTCTGTCTGGAGAGCTACAGCCTTAAGATTTTCTAGGCATGAAGAGTAGAATAAATATTGTTGATTGCCTATTCTGGGGTCCCAATGAACCCAGCACAACCATAGTAAAGGCTGCTGAAAATCGCTGTCATTTCCCAACCCTTTATTGGAAAAACTCACACAATTAAGATTCTTAACTTGTGTGCTCTATGCAGGACAGCACAGCCTGGACGTACTGTGTCCTGTGCTGTGGGCCTCTCTGGATGAAGTCTATACTGCTCCATTCTGAGCAGTACGTGGTACATGATTGGATTGTAAAGAATTGCCATTTTATTCACCATTGAGATTAACTGCAAGATTATCTTTCAGTTTCATTGGTTGTATAATTATTTCAGTATATTTCAATCCAGAATAAAATCTGTGTAGTTTGTCATGGAGAAAAGGGTACATCTAAATAAGTAGAAGTCCATAAAGGGTTATGAGTGAAAATTCAGGTACATCTTCAACTCACTCGAATACAAACTTTCTCATACATTCAGCAAATTTCTTTTCTCAGATGTTTAGTTTTTGTTGCCAATTTAATGTGCCATTTAAATGGATAGAACAGTCTCTCATCTGTCATTTTGGTGACAGATGTGTGAGCATCTGCTGGTGTCTGTGACACTCTCTTTGTCTTTCAGGTACCCATAAGATGGTACATTGTTTCCTTTTAGCAACCTGACAGAAATCTTTAACAGTAGTCTTTTAAACAGATCTTTAATCACATTTTAGTAAATACCATACCATCTGGCTCACCTTGCTTTAAAAGCCCTCACTGTACTCATTAATTGCTGTTCTCTGAAGCACAATTTCCTTGTAGTTATTTTGGGAGTTCTTATAGCCCAGGGCATGTTATTAATGTCACTTGTAGAGCCTTTGTTATTTCTTATGTAATGTGCTGTTAATAGCTTTGCTCATTCACAGAAATAATTAATTTGACAGTCTCTCTGTTTGCTGATGTGAGTTGCTGTTTGCTCACATGTAAGCATTGTGAAAATCTCAACCTTCTAATTTGTAAAAATAAAAGCAGCCATTTGTGTGGTTTTAGGAAGAAAGTCCAGATTCATTCATGATCAGTTGTCTTTCAGAGGTCATTTACCAGCGGCAGAAATATTATGGAATCCCTGCTGTGTCATAAACTGTCACTTGCTACAGAGATTAAAATCTAAGAGACAACAATCTGTAGAGTCATTCTTCAAAGAATATAAAATGTTTTTTCTGGTGCCTTTTTCCTCATTACAGATGTTGTTTTAGCTGTTAAAAAAGGAAAATCTAGACTCCACTAAATGTAGTGCTTTATATCTTTTGCATTTTTTTGCTTTTATTGAGATAGCTTCTTGTAATACAATTTATTTTCTTTACTATTGACTACACAATGCTTGGTATTACTTTGATAGGAAGAGTTAATGTACATGTAATGAATTGTTGATATTTTTATGTGGAAAGGCCTGGAGTAAGGAAATGGATACAGAGTGGACCTGCCCCAAAACACTACTGTATACTGTATGTTGTTTCTCACTTATGCCATTGATGAATTGAGGAATGTTACATATGAACTATGTTGGGAACATATTTCAATTATTCCTTATGGATAGTAATTCCCCTAAGCCATTTAGCTATACTGTAAGTTACATTATTTAGGAACATATCCTGGACTTACTGTACAACAGGACCCTCTGTGCTGAAAATGGTTGGTGACACACACATTCAGTCTAACTAACAATCTCTAACCTGGTTCTATTCCACCAATTTTTATGGAAAAAGCCTCCCTTGGGCAAACTTTTGCATGGTCAAAGCTTACACTCTTACAGTCCCAGACCCTCCAAATTTACATTATTCTTATAGGGAAACATTCACCTTTATACAGTATGTTGCTTCACCACACATCATAAGTTTCTTTTCCCTAACCTTAACGTACTGTATATCAGAATGCAGCAGGTAGAATTGTTACTAGGAGCAGAACATACAACCATATAACCCCCATACTTAGCTCTCTTCATTGGCTTTCTTTCAAGTACAGGGCAGACTTCAAAATCCTTCTACTCACTTACAAGGCTCTCAGAGGTCAGGCACCGGTCTATCTAATGGAACTTATTAATGTTTACCATCCAAGTTGCCTGCTTAGATCACAGAATGCAGGTCTTCTTCATATACCACACATTAATAAAACAACAGTTGGTGGTAAAGCCTTTAGTTACAGGGCCCCTAGCTTATGAAACAGTCTCCCACCCCATATTCGGGATGCTGAGTCAATCTCAGTATTCAAATCCAGACAGAAGACCTATTACTTCACCCTAGCCTACTCACGCCTTACATTATAGCCTGCTGCAACCATGGCTGCTGGTGCTGGTGTACATGCCATTTTGTGTGTATGTTGGTCTACCAGGTAGATACATCTGTTCTGACCAAACTATCCTATTCGCCTCCCCACATGTCCGGATGGTGCGTGAGATGGGCACCATCTGAGTTGAATGCTGCATCACTGCCATGGATCCAAGAGGGACATTGTGGATATACAGATGCAGCCATTCAAAGTGCGCGGTACAGACATGTACCGGAGGTAATAGGCTACGGCGTCGCGCATTGTGACGCACGATGACGCGCGGTACCACGGTACGTGATTGGTTGACCGACAGGGGCACTCGTGGTCCGTTGGTCTGTTGTAGAAAGATTTACAGTAAACGTCTTTACTGTGCCCGTTTAAGTATTGAATATTAATATGGAATTTTACCACTGAAGGGAAATCTTAGTGCCTGATCATAAAAAGAATAGGAGCATACTGCAACGCGTGTGAAGGCCATAAACATTATTAATTTTGGAACTTGAAACATACAGTATATGGCTGGTCTCGGTACTTTAAAGAAAACATGCACACCAGTATTCCATTTCTCCCTAAACATTTTAAGCAAAGTTACAAAATAAACATTTATATTGATTTAAATCGCGTTTTGATTTCAATCATAAATGCGTGTTTAAATATGTGTTTTTTGATTCACAATCAGACAAATGCAACATAAATTGATATCTTTGTCTTCTAAGTATCTTAATAAACTTTCAGCATAGCTTTCTCCCCGTTTAGATTTATTTTTCTTGGGATCTTGGGATCAAATGTGGAAAGATTAGATTGTAATCTTTTTTATTTTTTAAATACATTTTAGAAAAGTGTAATCTATGCTAAAAAGTTGTACACCACCTGCTATAAAGATACATATTGTAATACTCTCGGGTTCGGATAGGACAGACATGAGAACTCAGACTTGCGGAGTTAAAGCAAGTTAAAGCCTTGATTTTATATGTCGCCTTTAAAAGTGGAATCTCAAAGCAAAGTAAATACCCAACACTGATTGTACCCATCTGTTATGCTAATAAAGCACCTTGAATTGAATTGAATTGAGGGAGAGAGGGGGGGAGAGCGAGCGAGAGAGCCAGGACAGACAGGCAAATAAGATACACTCCACAGACATTCACAACAGCGACATATCATAAAACGTTTGCACATAAAGTTAAGTTATTACTTGGTTTTCAAAGTGCAATGAAATACAATATTGTTGTTGTTGCTGTTATTGTTGTTTTTATCCTGTAAAGCGTTTTGAGAAGCCACCTTTAAAGGCGATATATAAAAGCACTTATGGAATGTGTTCCGCTGGGGATTCAAAAAATTTATTTTTTTTAATCGCGTATCTAAGGAAAATAGCAGTATAACTTTGTTCATGCACAAACAGTGGCATGTTACATTATTAATTTGGGTGTCTCCTCTTGCCAGAAAGCTCTAAATTGCATTTTGAGTGAGGTTTTTGACTTTTTCTAAATTGCAACACATAAATAAAGCTGATACAGTTTAGACTTATTTTGAACTGTATTACAGCATCAAAATGGACAATGCAACATAAGTTGCAAAAATGCACTTGGAATCTGTCCAAGTCCTACTTTGTCAGGCATTTTTTTTTACTGCAACAGACATTAAAACTCCCTTGCTTTTAACAGAGCGTTTCATAATTTCTAACTACAAAAATTATTTAAACTGCGACACTTATCATTCATTCCATTCCATTATCAGTCTTCCATTTCTCCCTAAACATTTTAAGCATGAGTTTTATGAAACGGTACCCAAATATGCGATTGCTGTATAGAATGAATTTTTATTTAAAAAAATTATTTAACACGAAACTTAAGATGGAAATCTCACCCCCTTCTACTTTGAAAATACCTGTGAAACCGGTTTAATTCGTCGCAGAGAGGGGGGTTGTACTCGTTAATGTCTTAGCCGGAACACATCATTATATCTCATTTTGTATTTCTATAAAAAAATCGTTTGCCCAGCCACTATTGTTGTTATTGTTTTTATCCTGTAAAGCGCTTTGAGGAGCACAGCTTTCTCACCACTTAGATTACTTTTTGATACCATCCTTACACAAAGCAGAAACTTCTTGTATTTTCCGATGACATACAAGTGGAAAGATTACAGATTTTAATAGTCTTTTTTCTGAACCAGGGAAAATCTGATCATGTTTCTCTATAACAATAATAAAACAATAATAAAAAACTTTATTTTACATATCACCTTTTTTTATTATTTTATTATCACAGTTTTTTTATTATTGTTATAGAGAAACATGATCAGATTTTCCCTGGTTCAGAAAAAAAGATCTAAAGTATACTAGTTTGTCACTCTTCTCATCCCCTCTTTGCTAAATGGCTTTTGAATAGAGTCACATGAAGAGAGAGGTGAAAAAGCCCTACACAGCCTTGTCGCAGTACACGAATATAATTATATCTTATTAATTTCTTTAATAATTAATAATTTCGCGATTCTTTTAATACAGTCTTTGCTGTGCTCTAGAGGATCCTTGTGACATTTTGAGCTCTGGTTGAATGATAAGTGTCGCAGTTTAAATCATTTTCGTAGTTAGAAATTATGAAACGCTCTGTTAAAAGCAAGGGAGTTTTTATGTCCGTTGCAGTAAGAGAAAATGCCTGACAAAGTAGGGCTTGGACAGATTCCAAGTGCATTTTTGCAATTTACGTTGCAACAGACAATGTACAGCGTGTACTATTCTTGTGTTGCGTTACATGAATATAATTATATCGTTATGAATTTCTTTAGATACGCGATTCCATATTATTCCCTTTTAATCAAATTCTTAAAAGTATGCTTGTTGACTCCAGTATCACGTTAGTTAAAGACTTCGATGCTTAAAATGTTTAGGGAGAAATGGAATACTGGTGTGTATGTTTTCTTTAAAGTACCGAGACCAGCCATATACTGGTCTAATATACTGTATGTTTAAGTTCCAAAATTAATATCGTTTATGGCCTTCACACAGTATGCTCCTATTCTTTTTATGCTCAGGTACTAAGATTTCCCTTCAGTGGTAAAATTCCATATAAATATTCAATACTTAAACGGGCACAGTTAAGACATTAAATATACATATACATACTGTATACAGTACAGTTTGCATATGGTAATATGTTTATGTTCCTAAATCAATCTCTTTTATGAGCATGTGAAAGGCATGGTGAATCGATTCTCAAAAATTACTGTACTTTGCATGATTGGAAACAAATGCGTGATTGCGAAATGCTGTGGTGTTACTTTTACAAAGACGGTCAATGAAAAAAAGAATGTAGACCAGGGCAATACTTTGAGTTTACAGCTTGTCCAAGGTCATTCATTATTAATACTATTACTAATATCTTCGTTAAAGACTTTGATGGCGACAGCCCGAACATGAGAGGTTGAGCTTTATTAGCTCCACCTTGCGGAAATTCCGGATACTATTATTTTACTTGCAGTATTATAGGAGAATTTACGGTAACTTGCGGTAGACTGCGTAAAGCGCACCACAAAATAATGCGGTATTACCCGCTCGTTTTGAATGGCTGCATCTGTAAGTGAAAGAAATGGGTTGTGAGCTGCTGTGCTGGTGCAGGAGCATGGAGGTAGGCATCGTCTGGTGGGTTATAATTCAGGACCCCTCGATGCGGTGGCCACAGGGCCAGGTTTATGTGTTGTGCAGGCTACCTGCCTGGCTGTATAAACTGTGAATAATCTGGAGTAGAACCAGCAGACCGAATGAAAAGATTTAATTGAAACTTGTAAATATGCTAAATGGAAAATTGTATCGATCTATATAGACTGTATATATACATTTGGTGTATTCCACAATTTTGGATGGTGGTGGAGGAATAGGGACTTCCTCAACATGGCAGGGACTCCAGTTAAGAATGCTGGGTTTGTCTCTGAACTGTTAGAAGCTTTGCAGCTACTGACTAAAGTAGCTGTGGTAAAATATCAATCACATAATAAAGAAATGTTTCCAGTAACTCGAGGGAACAACTTTGCAGATGAAGCTGTCAGGTGAGCAGTCCTGGTAGACCTGGAGTCAGAGACCCCTGTGAAACCTTTGTTGGTGAAAAGGGGACAGCTACAGGACATTCAGGCTTCTAAAGCAGAAAAAAGGACATGGTTAGAAAAGATTGTGGGGCTGCATGATGATTGGGTGTGGTGCTGCCAGCACACTGGACGCCCTGCATGCCCTCACAGCCTAATGCCCTTTGTAGCCTGACAAAGGCACTCTGTCGGACACCCAGGTGTGAGTCAAATGGTGTGCCGGTTACCCAAAACTGGGTGGGGACCTGGTTTGAAGCAGTAGCCACTTATGTGGTATCTCAATGTGATGCTTATCAAAAGAACCCAACTACAGTTCAGGTGCGGGTGCAACAGCTCAAAAGGCCTGCTCCTGAGGAACCTTTCATGCAGTGGCAAATTGACAATTGTAAAGGGAAACCTTGGCTCTTATAATCTGTTTTCCCAGTGTGTTGCTGCCACTGCCTCTGTGTCTACCAAACACTTGATGATGGAGATAAGCCTTCGGTGGGCACTGCCCTTCCGCTTTTATTATGATGAAGGGACGCACTTCACAGGGAAAGTGTGTCAGGCTGTGGCTGCATTGTTTGGGGTGAGATGGACTGAGATCACCCTCAGTCTGCTGTAACAGTGGAACAAAGGAACAGAACTCTGAAAGATCAACGAAACATCAGACTGAAGGAACACCATGGGTAGATGCTCTGCCTGTGTAGCCTGCGGGCTGGATCAAACAGAACTATGTAAGAGAGCCTGTTTGATATCATCACGGACCAACCAACAAAACTTCCTGGAGGGCCAAATCTGGCTAATGGATCATTGAATTTGCTAATTCTCTATTGTAGTATTGTAGATTGTTAATTGAAGCAGTGCATGGGGCTGGTGAACAGGTGCTGGACGTTTGGGGACCTCCAGTAGGGGGAAGACACGACCTGATACCTGGTGAGTGGGTGTGGGTGAGGAAGATATACCCTGCTAGATGTTGCAACCCCACTGGGGAAGGATCATATCAAGTGCAACTGACTACCGACTCTGCCATCTGAGTGACAGGATGAGATCACTGGATCTACGCGTTGCACTTCCACCAAGCCCCTGCACCAGAGACTGAGTGAACATTAATTATTATGTTGTAACTTTTTCTGTGTTTGTTGAGCTTCTTGATGGAGGCCGACAGTGTGCCTGTTAAGTGTAAGGAGTTTTACTTTGATAAATGGGGATATGGAATCAATACTTTATCAATCAGCCATAAATAATAATCAGAGCTCATGTTGGGTTTGCATTGCTATAAAAGATGCTCATGGGAGTAATCCCCTTTGATAGAGGTGATTATTTAGGTTTATTGGCATGGGTAAATAGTTCTGCTTTTAGTCTGAGTGTAGCTTAAATGTATTAGAATGGAACAAACCAGGAGGGTCTCTGGTTCAATACATATTTGTGGGTCTGGTATTATTCATAATGATCATATTGTTAATATCCTGCTTGAAAAACATGTGGACTACAGCTGCTGCTTCTGTGCTAATGTACGCCATAAAGGGAACACAGAGGTCAAGAATGACTCCCTGGGAAAGGTTTCTACATCTCTTATCTAGAAGTAGAACATAATTGGTAGAACAATAATGTTCTAAGGGAGGACTGAAGAATGAAAAGATGAGAGAGATGCCCAGAAAGTGGGATAATAATATCATTTTCATGTTTTTGTATGTTTTTTGCAAACTATGCAGTTTAGTGGCTTGAAGTAGGCTTTGTACTCAAATATATATAAAGATGCTGCCTGTCCTTGGTCAGTAAGATAAGGGGCATGTATTTGGTAAGCTGGCTATACGCCCAGAACATGAAAAGAACTAACTGCTAACTAGTCTGCAACTTAGAAATAATTAATTGGCAGGTGTTGCTGTTTTGTCATTTGTTTAGAATATGTCATAGTAACTCTTTGTGTTTTAAAGTATAAAGGACAATCTTCAGCTACTTATTTTTTAAGTCTGATGGTCGCAAGCCAGACTTCCATATGCATATGAATAAAGGGACTTCTGCTTCACAGACACCTGAACTTTGTCATTTGTTTGACACTACAATACTAATTAAAAAATGTCTAATTTGCCCCATACTCTGGACTGGGTATTATAAATTCCTCACAATACAGTGTAGCGGCGAGGCTTATTAATAAGGCAGAATTAAGTGTTTCTGAGCTTTCCCAAATTAGGCCTCATATCTCTGTTCATCTCTGTGGTGCAGCCACAGAAAAACTATTCATGCAGGCTGATTTAAGGTTCCTTTGATAAGGTTTCCTAGGACAGCTCCCAAAGGGGGATGCACTTAGCTAAGCCTGCCTATCATGATCAATGGTCATGCATTGGCGCCTATCTGTCTAGGGAGTGCCAGATGGACATCTGGACTGCATTCTTAAGTGTCAGGAGTACGTGACTCATATCTCACCTTGATCAACCAATCAGGGACTGGTAGGGCCGAGTAACCCACGTGGGACTCTGATGCCCATGGAACTTTCAGCCAATCAACGAGCTGAAGCTCCTCCAGGTAAAAACAGGCAACACAGAGAGCCTGAGAGATTCAGTAAGATTCAGAAGGGAGATTCAGAGAGATTAGGAGAATTCTGTGGACTTTTCTAAAGGGAATTCAAAGGAGAATTCCAGGGCAGGACGGCCCAGGAGCAGAAGGCTCCCAAGGGCAGGACATTCTCACAGCGCGCCTCCTGACCATCCTGAGACTCAGCCCGAACAACCACGGAATGGCTAGTGTGTCCGAGTGCCAGAACTTTCCTTTGTTCTAAGAGTCTAGAGCGGAGGTTGCCAGAGAGCAACCAGAGGATCCACCCGAGGTTGGCACCAGCAGCATGCCTCGTGAACAGGTCAGAACTGTGGACAGCTGAATCACTATTCAGAACTAGCTCTTCATCAGGAACGAACCGGTCCTCTTCCTGACCTGCTGGGACCCACAGTCATCTTTTCTCCTGTGCACAAACTTTGCTAGTTAAAGCCAACACTAACTAGCCGGTCAGTGAGCATCAGCAGCGCACCGTCGCAAGCCGCACAGCACAGCCTGGCACGGAGCCAGAGAGCGCGGATTGGACAGCAACAGCCTGCAACTGTTTCTTTGTGCCCGCAGGAGATCTGAATCCCCAAAGATTGGATGAGTATTCAACTTCACTGCATTACTACTCGAGAATTCAATTGTTATCCCAACCAGTTGATATCAATTTAATTCCTAAGAGTTATGTACTTGTTTTGAGTATCTAATGTAGAAGTTGTAACCAAGTTCAATTACGAAACGGTCTAAATGAATGATATACTGAACGTACTGTATGTCCTCTTGATATATGTAACTCTTTGTAACTGACTGAATATATACCTTTTGTATTCTGATAACCCTCTCGATAAGATCTGTTAGGTTTATATGCATATTCTATGTATTAATAAATGTATCCTCGTGTATTAGTACCTGTGTGTGCGTTGTTTGAGTTATTTCGCATGGTTGGATTCTAAAGCCATCAAAAGAATCAATTTTGTGATTTACTGCTACAATTAATAATTGTCCCAGTAAATGCCAAAACCCTACAGAACTGGTGCCTTCAGAGAGCACACTACATTACATTTTGGCATCCCTGAACGGCTATGGCAACGTTACAACAGCATGTATCTGTGATTATTTGTTTATTTAAAATGAATTAGAAAATGGTATATCGTCTTTGGCCATCGATTAAATGAGCATCATGTGAACATCACATACTGATGGAGTCAAGAGATGCATATGTTGTGGGATTTCTTTCTCTGTAATTAAGACTAGAGGTTTTAAAAAAGTTTACATTTACACAGTTGCATAATTTGCTAATTACAGATGCAGCCATTCAAAACAAGCGGGCGATACCGCATTATTTTGCGGTGCGCTTTACGCAGTCTACCACGAGTTACCGTAAATTCTCCTATAGTACCACAAGTAAAATAATAGTATCCGGAATTTCCGCAAGGTGGAGCTAATAAAGCTCAACCTCTCATGTTTGAGCTGTCGCCATCAAAGTCTTTAACGAAGATATTACTAATAGTATTAATAATGAATGACCTTGGACAAGCTGTAAACTCAAAGTATTGCCCTGGTCCACATTCTTTTTTTCATTGACCGTCTTTGTAAAAGTAACACCACAGCATTTCGCAATCACGCATTTGTTTCCAATCATGCAAAGTACAGTTATTTTTGAGAATCTCAGATTCACCGTGCCTTTCACATGCTCATAAAAAAGATTGATTTAGGAACATAAACATATTACTGTATGCAAACTGTACTGTATACAGTATGTATATGTATATTTAATGTCTTTACTGTGCCTGTTTAAGTATTGAATATTTATATGGAATTTTACCACTGAAGGGAAATCTTAGTTGCTGAGCATAAAAAGAATAGGAGCATACTATAACGCGTGTGAAGGCCATAAACAATATTAATTTTGGAACATAAACATACAGTATATGGCTGGTCTCGGTACTTTAAAGAAAACATACACCAGTATTCCATTTCTCCCTAAACATTTTAAGCATCTTAAGCATTTTAAGTCTTTAACTAACGTGATACCAGAGTCAACAAGCATACTTTTAGAATTTGATTAAAAGGGAATATAATATGGAATCGCGTATCTCAAGAAATTAATAACGATATAATTATATTCATGTACCACGACACAAGAGTTGTACATGCTGTACGATGTCTGTTGATAATGTTTTGTAGGGCTTTTTCAACACTCCGCATGTGACCGGTGCCGCTGTGGGTTAGCTTCCTGACTCCCATGTCACATGCTGTGTGTTCAAATCCCGCTGGAGCCATGACTTTTTTAACAAACATTTCTTTGAAAAAATAAAACGTTTCCCTGGCTCAGAGATTAAATAAAACTTCACTTGCACCAGACAATATACGGCTCAACTTTGTTTTTGGATATCTGTCGTGACTTTTGGAAATTATGGAAAACATGGACTTCCCGGGACTCCATTCAAAAACACTAAGCTAGTATCAGAGTTATTGGAAACACTGTCTCTTCCAAAACAAGTAGCTGTAGTAAAATGTAAAGGTCATAACAAGGAAGACTCCTTGGTGGCCAAGGGAAATGCTTTAGCAGACATGGCAGCCAGGCAAGCTTCCATGAAACACGAGTGGCCAGATCAGGAACCAGAGCTATATTTGAGATCATTGGCCTTTCAGCAGAGTGAAATTAAGGAGCTTCAGAAAGAAGAAAGACAAGTTTGGGTGAAAATGGTGTGGGGCAGTGCCAAAAAAAAAAGACTGGTCATTTGAGGTGATCACTGGACATCCAGTGAGGCTACCAGACACACCAGACTTATCCAAAGGGACTTTGAGTCTATTAACCGATTGTATGTTGCAGTATTGACAGAAGTAGTACAAGGTGCCAGGAAGCAGGTGTCGAGATCCTGGGGACTGCCCGCTGAAAGAGTAGAGTGGGTTTGGATAAAAAAGACTTTAACAAGAGTTCATGATGGGTGTGTTTAGTCCCAAGTTTATGAGAGGGGGGTTTCCTCTCATGCCCATGCCTTACAATTTATTGGACTATTTGGGGGCTTTGTTGAAACTGTAATATAAGTAAGTAATATAAGATGGTAGGGTTGTAATAATACTTCAGAATGTAATTGCCGTAAATGATTAAGGGACTATGATGTTACACATACCAGCTTCTCCAGCTTTTATTTGCCTGCTGTTAAACAGAATGATAACTGGTGGAATCGAAAGAATAATGCATACCCTTGGCTACCTACTAAATGGGAGGGGAGTTGTTATTTAAGCTTTAGAGTACCACATTATTACCTGTATTCGGGTCATGGGGGGCCATGCTGATGCAATACATACTAGTAGGAGTAGTACTGTTTTTAATAACTATTGTCATTCGAACTTGTATTAAATCCCTCTGCATTAAAGCTACTACTTCAGTCCTGACCACACATTTAGGACAGCAGAAAGAATCATGAAATTCACCCATAAAGAATTCATCAGTAATCACAGGATACATTTAGAAAACAATTGGCTAATTGCAATATTTTCTAAAGGGGGGACTGAGCGAATTAACTAAAAGATTTTACTAAAAGTTTGTATTATATATTGTTAACTATGTATCTTTATACTTATATTTTACTAAATCCGTCTCAGGAAACCTGGTCTCAAAAGATAACATAGCCACATGATGTCTTCACACACAGCTGACATACGTAGTTCGCAGGGAAATGACCGAAGTAACAGCAAAAGGGGCTGCTTGTAGGCTAGGCAAAATATATATATATTTTTTAAAAGAAATCAAAAATGAGATATAATGATGTGTTCCTGCTTAACTTACATATTGCACAACTTTAAAATCTATAAAAACAGGTTTCGATAGTTAATAACCACTTTTTATGCGCAAAAAACAGGTGATTTTTCTTCCTCGTGATCAGATAAGAATCTTTGTGTATGCTGTAAGGTTTTTACTTCTTAAACGTTTAAAATACACAAATTTCATAAAGACAATACAGGTTTCGAATAGAAAAAATCCCATTCTTTTCTCTTCCTGTTGTGTGAAATTGATCAGCAGGTCTTTTTTTCCCAATCAGAGGCTCTGAAAATAGTGTACCGCCCACTGCGCTCCGTCAGAGAGGGGCGCGGCACCGAGAGAGGGAGGAGGTGTGGAGCTCAGTCTTACACAATGGCAGCTCTATAGCGTGGAGTGCGAGTGGTACCATTTGCGTCTGCATTCATAACTTAGTGTTAAAAATTAAACAACGTAAAGGTAAATCATTTTCTTTGACTTCTGAGTCCCTTAATTATCATTAAGCACAGCATTCTCACCACTTAGACTAATTTTTGATACCATCCTTAGACAAAGCAGGAGCTGTTTGTACTTTCTAATGACATTACAGGTGGAAAGATTACAGATATTAATCGTCTTTAATTTTGTTATACATTTTAGAAACGTTTCATCTATACAAACACCACAAAACTATTCTTGATTGTATGACTGAATGTTATGTTACACTTAGGTCATTGTTTTAAATACATCTAATTAAGAAAGTTAGGTGTTAGCATAAACTATTAGTAATCAATAATATTAAATTTAGCACTGTAATAAATTGTTGAACTTTTCCCCGCATCTTGTAAAAATATATTTTTATTGTTCAAACATACATTAAATATGATATCATAAAATAAGTTAAATACAAAATTAAAGAAAAAATGGGGTAAAATATAATTCAAAATATTTTGCTAACAATGTTAGCTGTTTATAAAAATAAAATGTATTAACTAAGGAATAGGATGGCACAGTTGTTAGTATGTTTTTTATTTTATTTCTTTTTTATAAATACAGCAGTAGTACCAGATGTCTCAGTGGCTTTCAAAATAAAATTATGAATGCAAACCTCTGAACTAGAAAGATAACTAAGCACTGGGCCCTAGGTTCAATTCCTGACGCCCTGTGTGTGTGGGGTTTGCATGTTCTCTCTGGCTTCCATGGTTTTTCTCCATATGTGTGATAGGATTCCCTCTCGCACTCCAAAACATACAGATAGGTTAATTGGCTTATGGGAAAACTGACCCTGGTGTGTGTGTGTTTGTGTCGTCTGTCCTGTGATGGACTGGCACTATGTCCAGGGTGTATTCTGCCTTGCGTTCATTGCTTACTGGGATAGGCTCCAAATCCTCTGTACTGGATAAACAGATTAGAAAATGGATGGAAGTAAAGGCACTGTGTGGATGGAACTATACACAGTGTTAGAAACCCACTATGAGATGGCAGCATCTCACTGAGGATAAATTATTTTATAGTTCTGGCTTAAGGAAACAGCCTTTCCACCTCTCTTGCACATTAGTATCCATACCTAGTTAGTTATTTAAACAAATTGCTTCTAAATACAAACATCTTAAGATGCTGGCTCTGTGGATCAGCATAAGCGATGTTTGCCCATTCCTTCAATTCATTTGCTAGCAACTACACAAAGTCTAAAATACAATCCTTATTTCAGTATCTACAGTATGTAAACATACAGTCTGTTAACTTCATAATCTTCGTCAAAAGTACGCCTAACCTTAGGAAGTGTTCTTGTTATCACTATATTCTTAAACTTTCCCCAAATTATCTTTTTCTTACCAACATCTCTAGTCTTATATCCTGCAATAACTCAGCCAACACTTAAATCCCCAAAAGCTGCTTGCGTTAATTTCTTTAAATCACAAATATCATATGTAAATACTGGCCATGTAATACTCAGCATTGTGGAATAATAGTTTATTTTCAAGGGAACTAGAGAAGCTAGGAACTAAAGAAATCAAGAAAGGCTTTTTTTCCTAGAATTAATAAATGCACATCCTGTTCACTGCGGAAATTAAATTCACACTGAGCAATCTCCAATATGTTCAGAATTTGACAGCCAGCATCCTGATCGGGATGCATTACACCCGTCTTCAAGTCCTTGCACTGGCTTCCTATCAGGTTTCGAGTCAACTTCAAAATCCTCATCCTCATTCAGTACCTATCTGGCTATCTGCGACAAAATATACACTTAGCTCAACCTGACAGTTCATTCTGCTACCAACATTGAATAAAAAAATCCTTATATTTCTACATTTATGTCTTTATTTAGTGGTTTCATTAGTGACAGAGGTTAAACTTTCTTGGAAAAATGTTTTTTTTTATGTGTTGCGAAAAACTGACTTGCTTTAACAAAATATATTTACAAATGCTTTCGTCTGGCAATCTACCTGAATGCCCAACTATCTGAGAAGCCCTCCATGAAACCATTTTCTATTTATTTATTTAAGGCTCTCTGACAGATTTGCTGTTTTTCATGCATGCTAATTTTCTGATTCCTCATTCTATTTCATGTTTGCATGTTCTTTTGTAACATACACCTTTCTGTGATATTTTTGTATATCTAAGCAAGTGTTCCTGCATCCCTCTTCTGCACTATGTATAGTCATGGGTTTTTTCTGTTTGCTTATTTCAATGTACAGTAACACCTGCTCCATTTCTAAAACTTTTTGCTCATGTGCATTTTTGTATTTTTTACACCTCTAGCACCTTTAGCGTCCTAAATTTTCATTTGCCTTAATTTGTAGACAGAATTTTAGTTTTAGCCGTAAAAAGCTTAAGTTTTCACTATCTTTTGTGTCTTGTCCTACAACAGTTATTATTGATCACCAAATTATTGTACTTGACATGACTTCATTCACCCTTTCCTGAACGTCTATGACAGGCAGAGATAGTGCTGTCTCTAGTGCGATTTTTGCAGCTGACATTTCACTGTTTTAAACGACTAAGAAATTAGATTAAATCATACATATAATCACTTATTCTACATAAACACACCTTAATTGCTCTCTGAAAATGCTCTTTTTCTTGTTCATTTTGGAGACCTTGATCGAAACTGATTTGAGATGTCAGAAAGGATTTATTTTCTCTGTGTATTTCTGAGTGCGCATTTCCTACATTGTTTTGTCGAGATTTAAACTTTATATTTAGGCTTAGATTTCAACTATAAATCGTACACTTATTACTAACAGTAAATACTGATGTTTTGTTCCCTCTTACCACAAAAATATATATGTATTGTAGCTCGGATGAACGTTTTTTTGTACGTGTCTCTACCTACTGCGATTCGGACATGGAATGGTTAAAGTCAGGCACCCTCCGCTTCCATAACTAAAGTGCCAAATAGGAGTGGCTTAAGCGACATACACAGTTGTGTAACTGACAGTTTGAGGTAGTCTATCGTGTAGATTTCGCTTTGTTGCTGATAGGTTAAGCTTTCAAAACTCAGCCCCAAAGTCATGTGACTGATTTTTTGCCCTGTTTCATTGGTTAAACGCAAGGATCACAAGCACCATGGTAACTGGGATGTGTAGTTTTTAATTCAGTTTGAATTATAACTGTACATACTGTCTTTGTATTTGGCCAGGGCTTTAAAGAGAGGGCGCACCAAAAATTTTTGGTGCCATCGTCTGCGCTTTAAAGGTACCCCCATCGTCGAAGAATTTGACCTTGGAACGTTTGCCCAGCGTACACTTGTCATGCAAGCCGGCAGTAAAGAATATATACTGTATGTAATGGTCAGCTTTTTAGAATGACCATATATATATGGCAAACAGAGAGTCAAACAGAGAGTCATGTGGGAGAGTATCTTGTATTGTTAGTTCACTATATAAAAGAGCACTGTAAACATTGGTTTTTAAGTCTTGTGCCACACAACACAAGACTTCCATATGCATATGAAATGAAGACGGCTTTCAACACACAAACTCAGCTGAAGGCCTTTTTTCTGGCACGACAGTAATAATAATAATTGCTTACAATTATATAGCGCTTTTCTGGACACTCCACTCAAGTGTTCCATTCTTTTTTGTGTTCAAATTAAAACAGAAGATAGAAAATGCCTCTTCCTGTGTTTCAGTCTGACCTGCCTGTTCAACTTCGGGACTCCTCAACATAACACTCTGTCCACGATGGACATCCTGCTGCCGAACCTTATTGTTCTGGTTATGCACGTTGTCAGGACGCTGGGGTGCCCAGCAGGGTGTCAGTGTTACAGTCTGACCGTCGAGTGTGGCTCTATTGGCCTGCGAGAGATTCCCTCAGATGTCCCTCCTACCACACAGGTAAGTTTGATGTCAGGCTTCTTGGGTTTATTTCACAGTAATTTCTGGTTATTATGAACGTGTTGTGAGTGGATGGATAATTATTGTTGTGTGAGGTTACCAAAAACCTCAGGGACACTGGTGAAAAGAACCTGACTTTAATGCTCTCAACTATTTACACTCAGGCTATGCCCAAACAGGATAGAGTACTTAACCTGCGGGTCTGCGCTGCTCCATGTCCTCAATATTTTCCCACATGAACACTCATTCCTGCTCCCAGCTCCCTGCTCCCTCCACTCTGGCTGGGCGGCACACCGGGACTACAAAGGACACATCCATTACCTACACCAGTTGATCTCCCGCATTCGATCGCAATGCACGATTCCAGAGAATCAGCCTAGACCAAGGGTATCTCCTTGCCCAATGCCCAATGGGAAAAACCCGGAATGCTGCAATAATTCTCAATTGTTTTCCGGGAACGGTATTCCTGTTCAAACTATGTTTCTGAACAAGAAACCTACAGTATTCTCGACTAAATTGCATAGCGTTTGCCTGCTGCAGTAATTATCTCAGTTCATCAGTTACCTGTGTATTTTCTCCTTCATGTGTTGAATTAAATTGCGTCCATATTGTCCGTGCAGACCATTTTCCTCCAAGACAACGCCATCGGCCAGATTCGGCAGCAGGATCTGTTTTGGCTGGGGGAGCTGCACTACCTCTACCTGCAGAACAACAGTATCTCGGCCCTTGAGCCTGGTGCCTTCCACAGTCAGGGCCAGCTGCTGGAGCTGGCCCTCAATGGCAATCGCATTCACCTGATCACTGCCGACGTATTCCAGGGCCTTGAACATTTGCGTATCCTCTACCTGGCTGGCAACCAGATCACACGGCTACAGGACTTCACTTTCCGAGGCCTGCAGGTCAGCAGGCTGCAGCCCTTCCCCCTCTACATGATGACGCATCCTGCCCTTCCAGCTGCACAATACTTAGGGACATCACATGCACATCTTTTTCTTAAAGTGGAACTGCAACGCTATTTTCATATTTTGGGGTAGAAAAAATTAGCATTGATGAGTGCATCAAACCACATCATTCAGACCACAATAATGTAAAATGTGCACAGTAACTTGTAAAACCTCCAATTTACATCACAAAATAGACGAGATTTCCAGGTATGCACAGCGCCATGTTCTGCCATTCAGAACGAGGCAACAATACATCTGGTGACTTGTGAGGCCCTATGGCATTGTAAGCAAGCAGGCCTGTGAATCCATCTCTTTTAATCCAATAGAAATATTACTTTCAATTTTGCGACTTTTTTTCCAAAAAAGACTACTTGTTAACTCTGTATGCAGATCACATGGGAACATTTCTGCGGTGAAATGTGTGCTGCACAACCTGTATTTATACGCTTGTATTCATCACACTACATGAGTCATTATGGAAACTAGTGAGCAGGAAGGGTCGCATCACATGGCTATTCGAGGGAACTCAAATGTGAGTTGCGTCAACATGGTGATTTACAGTACTCTCACAATGTTCACAATTTTGTGCTCAATTTGAAATTTGTAATTTTTTCTATAATTATTAATAATAATAAAAATGTCTATAATTCCTCCTCTTTCTCTCTTGAGCAGAGATTACAGGAGCTGCACCTGCAGGAGAACAGCGTAGAGCTACTGGGGGAAAAAGCACTGGTGGGGCTGTCCTCACTGGCCCTGCTGGACCTCAGCCGGAACAACCTGCGCACCATGAGCCAGGGCTCCTTGGGGGCTCTGGTCAGTCTGCAGGTGCTGCGTGTCACAGGTGGGGTAAATGCCAGAATTTCACAGGTTTTCTCTGTTTCTTTGGGAGACAACATAAAATTGTATGAAAAGGACTGTTCTGATTAAGATATTAATCAAGTTGATTAATCAAGTAAGGAACTGACTGGAATTTAATTTTTTTCAAAATATGGTCAGGCATTTTTTTAACCATCTCTGGATATGCCAAAGTTCAAAAGTGAGAGAAATCATATCACAGTTTCCCAGTGCAGCAGTGTGGAGCAGTGGTTAGGGTTCTGTGCTTTAACTGGATGGTTGTGAGCTCAAATCCTGGGTAAGACACAGTTGTTGTACACGCCAGCAAGGTATACTCAAAACTACTCCAGTTAAAATACATACAGTATGTATGTTGCTTTGGACAATAGCCACTTCTAAATAAATGAGGAATTACAAAGCAAATATGAGGACAAAATGGAGGGTTGAAAACTATTGAATGAAAATAGCAGTAGGTTTGGGTCTAAATTAGAACCCATCCAAATTTTTAGAGAGCCATTTAAAAAATAAAATATTTCAATAGTGTTCGAATTTCCAAGTCCTGTTTAATACTTATCATCTATTCCCCATTTGTATCCATCTCTGCATGATGCATACTCAACTACATAATAGTACAGAATTCTCTATAATATTTTTAATTGATGCTGGATTTCTGTTTGAAGTTCCAGAAAATAAATGGTATACCTCATTGTATTAGTGATATTCTCATTTTTTGTGCTCATGCTTGTCTCCTTAGATTCCATTGTCCTTGAATGTGCACATGCTGATTTAATGCAAAGCAGCTGACAGCTTTCTCTTCCATTTTGTCTTTGTTCTGCTTCCTATTTCTTTGTCCCTCTCCCTGATCTACCTTCTGTGTCCTTTTCCCTCCCTTCCCTTGCTTCCCTGCCTCTGGCTCTTTCCTTCTCTGTGTTTCTGTGTTCAGAAAACCCCTGGCGCTGTGACTGCGCCCTGCACTGGTTGCGCAGCTGGATCAATGAAGAGGGCCAGAGGCTGCTGAGCTCATCGGAGCGTCGGCTTGTCTGCGCAGAGCCCCCCCGCCTGTCCCACCTGAGCCTGGTAGAGGTGCCCGGCAACAGCCTGGTGTGCATACCGCCCGTGGTGCAACTGGAGCCCAGCCACCTCACCGTGCGGCTGGGGGAGAACCTGCGCGTGTCCTGCCAGGCCTCGGGCTACCCTCAGCCACAGGTAACTTGGCGGAAAGTGTCCCAGGCCAAGTCAGAGTCCTCGCATAAAGGAATGGTGGAAAAGGATGCTGGGGGGGTAACAGCAAGGCCTTGGAAAAGTGTCCGTGGGGAACATTTTGATCCAGACACGGGCAGCGGGATGCTGTTCCTCAGCAACGTCACAGTGGCGCACACCGGCCGTTACGAGTGCGAGGCTTGGAATCCGGGTGGCGTGGCCCGAGTCACATTTTACCTCTCGGTCAACCTATCGTCCACCTCGCAGCGCTCGCATGCCTTCCCAGCCGTGGACATCAGCCAGGAGCCCCTCTACGAGTTAGAGAGCATGGACTTCAATGCGCTCAGCATGGCCACCCAAACCACAATCGCTGTCGGCATCTCGCTGCTGGCCCTCACTGCCCTGCTGCTCATCGCCATGATCTACAGCCGCCACCAGCAGCGCAAGAAGGGTCACAAGGAGGAGAGCATCCTCTACGTCAACGACTACTCCGATGGGCCCACCACTTTCGCCCAGCTGGAGGAGTACCGAGATGAGCGCGGGCACGAGATGTATGTTCTTAACCGCAGCAAGCCCGTTTTCCCGGCCAGCTACCCGCAGCAGGGGGCGCTGTCCCCCTCTGAGCCCCTGCAGGACCAAGCCACTCAGACTGTGGAGGCTGGGGCTGGGGATGGGAGGGAGGGGCCGGACGGAGAGGGCCTGTTCCTCAACCAGAGCCTTCTGTTTGACACGCAGATCGCTTACGAGATACACTGCTGAGGAATGCAGGGGGCCAAACTCAGACTCTCTCGTGTGACGTAAAAACAAGAGGGAACGATGGGGGTGGCTTCGCTTTATTTCAGGGAAAAAGGGATTTGTTTTTCAATACAACAAGAACTATCCCTTGAGGGAAAAAACAGGAAGAATTTGTACACTAACAAAAATTGTGTTAAGCTCTTTAAAAGCAATGAATTGTTCTGGCTTTTTTCAAACCCACCAGTTTGGAGACATTGTGGTGCTGGTAAAACAAAATAATGCCGGGAGAAACAGAATGATGTGCAGTTTGAGTTTTTAAAAAAGTTGTGCTGCTCTTTGGCAACCCTGACCCTGCTTGGGGTAAGGAACTTTTTTGAAGTAGTAAAGCGACTTTTTTATGTGTAACTTAAGGCTTTGCGGTCATGCCAGTGTCTCTTGCTGCGTGATCTTGGAAGTTTCCTTTCTTAGTTTTTAAAATAATGTTTATGTTTAAAAATCCACAAAATTATCTTAAGTATTTTTGAAAATGTCACTGGAGTCAAGGAGGTATTTAGAATACCAAAGGAGGGATGTGGAGTTATTTTTAATAAATACAAAATACATCTTGAATTGTCTTTGTTTAAACAAGTTTTGATATTTCAAATAGCAGTGGTTGGTGTTATTTTGTTTCTGCATCTGTGCATCATCATAATTATTATTATTATTATTATTTTATTATTATTTCATCCTATCAAAGGCAGTTTGTCAAATGTGGAGTGTTTGGAATGCATTCACATTGCATTCTTACAAGTCTGTATCAACCATATCTGCCTAATGAGACCAATTCACTCCCAATTATACCATACTTGAGAAACAATAAAAAAGTAATATTAGAGGTTTACTGCTTGCATATGGTAAATCACCCTTTTCAAATGGAATAGTTCTGCTAAAGCTGGGTCAGTTTGGTTGTCTTTTCTCTGTCATAGATGGTCCTATGAAAACAATAGTGCTTACCATCACAGTCCAAGTCAGGTTTTTTTTTTTAAATGTTGCTTTAAGACCTGTATCTTTCCTTTCAGTATGTGCAAATGCCCAGTGCTTAATCTGTAAACCATGAGGTTCCAGAGTCTAGTGTGAATGGGAGATAGTAAATTATAAGGGGCAGCAGAGGTCCAGGAGTCCATAACAGTGACAAGCATAACTCCAAACATCAGTGTAACAAAAAGCATAATTACTGTCACTAGACAATCGACAATCACTGTCGATAGACAAGCTTACAGGGTTTACTTAAAACAATTTTTAGTTAGTAATTTCACAAACCATAATCATGTTCTATCAGGTCTACTCTATTTTTTTTTAAAGATTTTGACTCTTGATTTTTCTGTAGGGTTTCAAAATCTGACTGTATTATCTCCACTGGCCTATATTGTAAGTAGCCCAGCGTAAACATACAATTTTATTTTAAAGGTAAAATTCTTGTCTCTTTTTCAGTATTTTCATTAAAAACACCATTTAATCAGATTCCTTCTGAAGAATGTGTATAAGACAATTCAGACTCTTTTCTTTGAACTTATAGACTCATCTAACATTAGCCAGGTTTTATGAGAGCTCAATCAATTTTCTCTTCATTTTGAGGAAATGTTAAAATATTTGAGCATACAATATTGGACGTGCAATATCTATGCCCTGTCAATCACATTCAATTCCTGACAGTTTGACCTGGCGGTATGTCAGCAGCTCAGCAAAGTACGAAGCTCCATGTCCTGCTCTGTTCTCACTATGCTTACTTCCTTTTTAAGGTGTTCACACGTAGCAAGCAACCAATAATTTTTTACCCATGCTTCTTTAAAATTATTTTAAATTTGAAGAGGAGCATGTTAAATATGTAATGTCATGCCGAACTGAACTGCGGCACTAATCAAACACACTTAGTGTGGCAAGGAGGTGATATGAGTCCATCATTCTCAGCAGATGAGCCCTACAGGAATCTGTAGTGCAGTCTGTTTGTATTGCCCAAATGACAAATTAATCTACCTTTTGTCTTCAAATGTATGAATAGTCATGTACAGACTGCAGGCTATAGTTTCCCCAGTTTCTGCCTTCAGCTAGTGAAAGAGAAGCATTTCAATTACTCTGAGTGGGAAGTGGATCAGCCTTCCATCTAACGCTCAATCTGCTGTAGGTGCTGTGCAGCTCACAGTGAGAAAAAAAGGGCACTCCACATGGAAATTGATTTCCATCTCTTCTGTGGTCGTATGAAGGTCACTCACAGAAGATCGCTGAGTTGATTGATAATTGATTGAATAACTCTGAATTACCTAATTTATTTTTTAAAAAGAAAAGAGCCTTGCAAAACTTATAGTCAATATGGGTCTTGCAGGTGGACAAGCCGTTGTTACAGCAGCATGGACAGTCGAAAGGACAGACCATTCCTAGGTTTCAGTGCAACAACAGAGGTAGAATTCTCATTAAGCACCTCACCAAATGACCTCCATGGCTTATTTTTTGTGTGTCTTTTCTTCCACATCACTTCAAATTACAAGAGTTCTGCCATTTTAGAAACAAACTCTCCATTTTCTCCAGAGTTAGACTGCACTTGTGCTATAACTGTCAGCCCTCTTACACTTCGTATTAACAAATTTACAACTTGCCAGACAAAACTGTGTTTCATTTCTTGCTCAGTGCTTTACTTGGCAAACATATAATTTTGTTGTGACAGAGCTCCAGATTATTAGCTTAATGAATGAACAGTGCTTTATATCAGATATACTGTAGACTCCCTTAGGATTAAAGACTAATAACATCTTCTGGGTTCATTTTGATTTGATGGATATCTTAGAGATATTTATCATTTATTTGAATATTTGGTCTAAATATAAGGAGTTGTTTCACTTATGAAAAAACAATGCAATTAAAACCTACATGTGTGTCTCTCCAAGTCTATGATAGGTCATCACTGCTCTGTACATTGTGTAGCACCTTATTTAGAACCCAGTTATTGGAATACACTGATGGGTGTATGTCAGCCAAGCTTTTGATTAGTCACAAATCTGGATTAATTAAAGAAATTTAATATTGTTCTCAGAATCTCACATTGTTTAACAAGTTAATCTTTTTTTTTTAAATCATGGGTTGTGAGAGACCTTCGATAAGAAGTTTAATATGCCAAGCTAATAAAAGTGAACTGTTAAGTTCAGGTCTAGATTCTCCTGTTCTAGAGCTGCAGTGTATCTTTAATGTGTTTAGAGACTACTGTGAAGGACACTTATCAAGTTTCTTTTGTTGTATTACTTATGTTTACATGATGACACTTTTGCTATTATAATTAGTAACTCTTGGGCAGAATGATTAAGGGTTTCCACAGCCGATGAAGCAGAGGAAACATCTTACTAACAAACAGAATAATGAGAAATTTATTCAATAAGAATCATTATTTACATCTTGATAAGTAGACCTAGATGATTAAAAAAGGCAGTTTCCAATGAGATGCAGTGAACTAGAGAAGTCATTTGTTCAAGATGAGCAAGGCATCTTAACATACACAAAAAACATCCTTGTGTAGCTTATCCTGTTTTACTCCTAATAAAAGGTGGCTTTCATTTTGTTATTTTCGTCCCCAGAGCTCAGCTCTAATTTTACCATGGTCAAGTTCAAGTGTATTGTCATTACACTCATATACATGGTATATGGTATAACGAAATGCTATTTAGCTAACTCTCGGACATAAGTAGTACAAAGAGAAAAAAACAACAACAACAACAATACAATTGTGTAGCAAAAGAAAGACAGAGACAACAGGCAGTGTGCAAAAAACAACAACAGATGATGTGCAAAAAAACAACAACAGGCAATGTGCAAAACAACAACAGGCAATGTGCAAAAAACAACAACAAGCAATGTGCAAAACAACAAAAAGATAACAGGTTATGTGCAAAAATATGCATCAACAGAATAAAATAAAGGGATAGAAATTATGGGGAATGAGCTTTTGACATGTATGGTAGAGGTAGATTATCAATGTGTGTTTGGGTTTTTGGTAAGAAAGGAAGAAGGCACTGTGAGGTTCAGATCATAGGTGAGAGGTGAGGTGAGAGTGAGAGTGAGAGAGGCTGGGAATTTAACAGTTTGATAGTGCAGGGGTAAAAACTGCCTGGTAGTCCAGGCCCGAATGCTCCGGTACCATTTTCCAGATGGTAGCAGATCATAAAGTCTGTAGCTGGGGTGTGTGGGGTCTTTGATTATGCTTAGAGCTTTCCTCAAGCACCGTCTGTCATAAATGTCCTGGATAGATGGGAGGGTAACCCCAGTGATGGACTGGGCAGTTTTCACCACCCGCTGTAGGGCTTTGTGGTCAGCAGCACTGCAGTTGCCATACCACACTGTGATGCAGCCTGTCAGTGTGCTTTCTGTAGTGCATCTGTAAAAGTTAGTGAGGATCTGGGGACATATCTTAGCCTTCTTCAACTGTCTTAGGAAGTACAGGCGCTGTTGCACTTTCTTGATCAGACAGGTGGTGTTGAGAGACCATCTGAGGTCCTCGGTGATATGGATTCCAAGGAATTTAAAGTTACTGACCCTTTCCACTTCAGTCCCGTTGAAGTGGATAGGGGCATGTCCGGTTTGCAGTTTTCTGAAATCAACGATCAGCTCCTTGGTTTTGCTGACGTTGAGGGTGAGGTTGTTGTCATCATACCATGTTGTAAGGAGATTGACCTCCTCCCTGTAGGCCCTCTCATCATTGTCTGTGATCAGACCTACAACTGTGGTGTCATCTGCAAACTTGATAATGGGGTTGGTGTTGTGTTTGGCCTTACAGTCGTGGTTATAGAGGGAGTAGAGCAATGGACTAAGCACACACCCCTGGGGGACTCCAATATTCAGAGTTAGTGTGCCGGAGGTGTGATTTCCAAGCCTGACAGCCTGAGGTCTGCCTGTCAGAAAATCCCGAATCCAGTTGCAGAGGGTGGTGTTGAGACCCAGTGCACTGAGTTTCTTGACTAGTTTCTCTGGGATGATAGTGTTTAAAGCTGAGCTGAAGTTGATGAATAGTAGTCTTGTTTATGTGTTCTTTTTGTCCAGATGGGATAGGGCCGTGTGTGTGGCAATGGAGATTGCGTCATCTGTGGATCTGTTGGACCGGTAGGCAAAGTGGTACGGGTCCACTGTGTTTGGGATGGTGTCCTTAATGTGCTTCATGACCAGCCTCTCGAAGCACTTCATGATGACAGGTGTTAGTGCCACTGGTCGGTAGTCATTAAGACATGTCACTGTGGTTTTCTTTGGTATTGGGATGATGGTGGTTGTCTTGAAGCAGGTGGGGACTACGGCTTGGGCCAGAGACATGTTGAAAATGTCTGTGTATACACCCGCCAGTTGATTGGCTCAGGTTCTGAGGACACAACTGGGTATGCCGTCGGGTCCTGCAGCCTTGCGTGTGTTCACTTTTAGCAGAGATCTCCTCACCTCATCTGCAGACAGTGAGAGCAGCTGGTCAGCTGCAGAGGGTACAGTTCTGATGACTGGTTCTGTGTTGTTGGCTTCAAACCTAGCATAGAAGGTGTTGAGCTCGTTAGGCAGGGAGGCATCATGGGCAGGTGCACAGATGTTCTTCCTCTTGTAGTCTGTGAGGGCCTGTATACCTTGCCACATGCGCCTTGGGTCATTAGTGGTGAAGTGTTCCTCTAATTCCTGTTTGAGCGTGTTTTTTGCATGTTTAATACCATTGTTAAGATTGGTCCTTGTTACTGTTGATTTTATGTTGTTTAGGTATGGATATCTTATTTCCTCTCCATCTTTCTGTCCAGAATGGCTACTAGTTGTAACCAATTTCAATTAAAGAAACTAGATCTGAATTAGATTAGCTGTGTAAGTGCAAAGCAATGTCTCCTGCACTCAGTTCTGAGGATCAATTCTGAAGGTTGTATTCTTTGACAGAATGTTTTTTAAAGATTTCTGATAAAGTGAAGGAGTGTATACCTGCTGGTGTATCATTC
This sequence comes from Lepisosteus oculatus, assembly GCF_040954835.1. Classification (NCBI taxonomy): domain Eukaryota; kingdom Metazoa; phylum Chordata; class Actinopteri; order Semionotiformes; family Lepisosteidae; genus Lepisosteus; species Lepisosteus oculatus. The sequence continues at coordinate 26,865,994 of NC_090701.1, read as the reverse complement.
CTACTAAATTCTTTACTTACTTGATTCCTTGACTGATCTAACAAGTTGCATGTATGAGAAATGGCTGAACTATACTTGGCTCTCCCTACATCTAAGTATGGTCCTACTTTAAATTTAAACTGTCAGGATGGCTTACTGCTCATTGGAAGAACCAGTTGAATGAGACACAGCTGGGCTGCATGTTCAGTTAGCTTCAGATTGAGTGAAATGCCACATGAGAAAAAAGAGCTGGTGGAATAGGCTTTGTGTCTTTGGTCACACCTCTGCTCTAATCTTGAAACCCAAGAAGAAATGGGTTTCAGTCTATGTCTAGACTCCAGCCTTAATGGACAGGGTGAATGAAAACTGTACTGCAGGAACTCTCATAATAATGGATTGAGCTGGCTTACAGACCTGTGAAACTTGGCAAGTGATGGATATTGAAGAAAATATTCCCCAGTACAGACCTAAGCTGTGACACAGGTCCTGGACAGGTGTTCATTGGGTAGAACATTTGCAAGGCTCAACAGGGCAGAATTATGTTGCAAGGGATCAGGTTGGGCCAGCAGAACTAGGACTAGTTAGTGATGGGGGTTGGAAAAGTGGTTGCTAAATGAGATCTGGTGCTTTGTGAAGAGTTGTTATAGTGCTTATAAAGGTGAAGATGGAGAGTTGGGTAAACCAATTGGTGTCTCTTTAAGTGAAAGTGACAATTTTAGTAAATATCACAAATGGGTGACATGGAGTAATCGAGTCTAATTTCCTGTTCTGGTGTTGTCACACATGGTATTGCAAATACAGTAAGCCCTTGAATCCACATTAGAGGGACGTAAGAGCTCATGGGAAAATTAGAGATTTCTGTGGAGCACAGGAGAAACAAAAGCATGGGCTGGGAAGCTACATGCTGGTAACATCACAAAACAGCCCTGGAATGCCATTGGAGAGCACAAGAGACTATAAAAAATGCTAAATCTTGACAGCTGACATGCATCCAGGTGAAGGCAAATGTTTGTGACATAGAGAAATTACGTGTTACTAGTTTCACTCGTTATGTTGAAACCTATGGAGACAGAGGGCCAGAACTGGGATGGGGGTGCTTAATGTAGTGAATTAAACATTGTACAGTATGTCTTTGGAAAAGTACTTGTTAGTCCTTTCTTTCCTGATATAACTTCACTTGTATTTATACTCTACTGCTGATTGGGGCATTATAGAATAAAGCTTTTTGTTTAAAAGATCTTCCTGAGCTAGAACCTGGCTAAGGCCAACCTGAGGTTGGGTGATGGAATCAAATATTTATTTAAAACTTCTAAGGTTTTGTGGATTGATGTAATTGACGTGATTGACCATACAAATGTCCATGGGGAATTAACCTACCAGTGCGCTTTGGACCGTGAGGAAACCAGATAACCCGATGAAAACCCACTAGAATAGAGATAATTTATAATTTGCATATTTACTTAGCACAACTGGGGTGGCATAGTGATAGAGTGGTTAGCATTGCCGTCTCACAGTACTGGGGTAATTTGCTCAATTCTTGGGGTGCATTATAAAGTGTTTTATGCCAATCAATGGCAAAAATTCCATAATGTTATTAAATACATTATGATTGTGAAACAGGCAGGCGTTCTGGTAAGATTGAGGCAGCGCAGCAATCGTGCCCCTCTCCCGAGTATACTTATTGCTAATGTTCAGTTACTGGATAACAACCTGGATGAACTGAGAGCAAGGCTTGCTTTCCAACAGGACATCAAGAACTGCAACGTGCTGGCGTTTACTGAAACCTGGCTTGACCCACCTGTTCCAGACTCTGCTATCCTCCTGGGGGGATTTTCTATTCACCGTCAGGATAGAACAATAGATTCGGGTAAGAGCAAAGATGGTGGGGTATGCTTCATGGTAAACAGTTCCTGGTGGACAGACATGGAGATTATTTCAACATCATGCTCTACACATCTTGAACATTTGACAATAAAATGTCACCCTTTCTATCTACCGAGGGAGTTCACATCGGTAGTTCTCACAGTGGTGTACTGTGTATTCCACCGCAGGCAAATTTCACAAAGGCACTGGATGAACTACACTGTCACCTTAACAGACATGACAATTCACATCTTGAGGGGGCATTCATCATAGCAGGTGATTTCAACAGTCCGAACTGTCCGAAACAATGCCTAATCTACATCAACACATTGACTGCCGACGCATGGAACAAACACATTGGACAATGTTTACACTCCCTTCCGGGATGGTTACAAAGCCCTCCCCGACCTCATTTCGGCAAATACAATCACGCCTCCATTCTGCCACTTCTGTTTACAAGCAGAAGCTTATACAGGAGAGGCCAGCGTTAAGAACCATTCAACGTTGGTCAGATGAATCGGATTTTATATTAAATCACTGTTTTGCTACCACTGACTGGCATTCCGCAAAGCTGCCGGAAATAATATCAATCTGTACACGGACTATGTTACTGGCTACATCAGTAAATGCATTGAAGACGTGGTTCCCAGGATAAGTGTTCGCACATATCCAAATCAGAAACCGTGGGTAAATGGCGAGATACGTGCCAAACTTAAAGCTAGGACAGCTACAGTACTTTCAATTCTGGCGATAGGGATGAATACAAAAAATCCAGTTACGATCTCAGGAAAGCTATCAAAATAGCTACTGTAAATACAACTACAGAGTAAAATTAGAGTCATATTATCACGGCTGCAACACACGGAACATGTGGAGTGGAATACGCATCATTACAGACTACAAAACGCAACCCAGCAATATCGCACAACAGTCTACCTCTCTTCCTGATGAGCTAAATTCATTCTATGCTTGGTTTGAGGTCAGTAACGCAGATCCAGTCAGGAAGATTCCAGAAATCCAAGACAGAAACCCACTGATCATATCCAGAGCGGATGTGTGTAAAGTTTTTTAAAAGACCAATCCTCGCAAGGCTCCTGGCCCTGATCCTATCCCTGGCTGTGTTCTGAAGGCATGCGCAGACCTGCTGGTAGATGTCTTCTCGGACATATTCAATCTCTCTCTAGCTCAGTCTATAGTTCCTTCCTGCTTTAAGAAAACAACCATTGTCAATTGTTTGTTGATTAGAGCTGAGCATTCAATACCATAGTGCCCTCAAAGCTTGTCATCAAGCTCCAGGACCTGGGACTGAACACTTCCCTCTGTAGTTGGATCCTGGACTTCTTGACTGAATGTCTGCAGGTGGTGAGGGTGGGCACCAACATATCCTCTACCCTGACTCTAAACACTGGAGCCCCCCAAGGCTGTGTGCTTAGCCCTGTCCTCTACTCCTTATTTACCCATGATTGTATCGCCAGGCATAACTCAAACTCTATCATTAAGTTTGCAGATGATACAACAGTCATCGGCCTGATCACAGATGGTGAGGAGTCTGCGTACAGGAAGGAGGTTGAAACCCTGGCAGCATGGTGCCAGGAGAACAACCTCTCTCTGAACATCAGTAAGACTAAGGAGATGATTGTGGACTATAGGAAACACCAGGGAGGAGATCACACACCTATCTATATCAATGGGACTGCAGTGGAGAGGGTCAGCAGTTTTATGTTCCTGGAAGATAGCATCTCAGAGGACTTAACCTGGACCTACCACACCAACACTGTGGTCAAAACAGCATGGCAGCACCTATTCTTTCTCTGTAGGCTAAAGACGTTTGGCATGCCGTCACATATCCAGGCCAGCTTCTACAGGTGCACTATTGAGAACATCCTGACTGGTTGCATCACTGCCTGGTATGGGAGCTGCTCTGCCCGGAATCGCAAATTACTGCAGAGGGTGGTGAAGTCAGCGCAGCTCATTACCGGCTTCCAGGATACCAAACATCCAAGGATATCTACTCAGCTAGCTGTCTTAAGAAGGCCAGCTCCATTCTCAAGGACCCCAATCATCCCAGTCACAAACTGTTTTCTCTCCTACCATCTGGTAAACAGTACCAAAGCATTCTGTCAAAGTCCAACAGATTACGGAAAAGCTTCTACCTAACCTGCAGCTCCTTTTAGCAAATCACCTGCAATGGTTACATGGACATACAGTTTTCATTGTATTCAGCATACTGTACTACTTGGACATAATATATTCCATACACCATGGACACATAGGAGCTCTATTCATCTTGAGTTTTATTCAATTTCTATTACATTAATATCTATTATCATGTAACTTTATTTTCGTAACCTTAATTTGGTGATTTTTGTTACTTTTGTGAGCTCGCAGAAAAGACATTTCATTGCCAGCAACTACTGCTGCACGCTGTATTGTTGTGCATTTGATAAATAAACTTTGATTTGATTATATACTGATGGAAAAAAGAAATGCAACATTTCCTGGAATGAGGATACTATAGTTATACCTTATGTACTTTCACAAAAAGTTGTCAATTTGTTTTAAGCCCTCTGACCAGCAATACAGCTTGTGCAGTGAGGCATTGCTACTTGCCAATCACACATAAGCTCGTTAGGTGCACTTTTACCCAACAAGGTCAAGGTGGAACAATGCCTGATCAGGTCACCGTTATAAAAGCTCTAAATTTAATTCTAAATCACTGCAAGAGAAAGGCCACGCTTAGTCAGTTTTCTATACATTCCATAATGCCTTGAATGTCACCAGAAGCAAGGGAGAGGGTCATTGGCATGCTGCAGGCAGGCATTTCATGTCCCAGCATTTCCAGACACTCTAGAGTAAGCCGCTCCACTGTGTCCCAATTTCAAAAAAGGTTTCAGCAGACCGGCAGGATGGATGACCATCCAAGATCTGGTCCCCCTCAAGTGATCGCACCAGAGCAGGACTGACACATCAGACTGGTCCGTCTGAGAGGTTGTTTCAGATCTGCCACCTGTACTACTGCTGAAAATGGCAGACACAATGCCCCCATCAGTGACAGGAGTATGTGAAAAAGTCCAAGATGGTACATACTTTTAATAGCCTTTTGTATATGAATTTATTAAAGTGATCCAACAGTAAATACTCTTGTATGAATAAGAACATGAACCCTCACATTAATTCTATACAGGGCCAAGGAGAAGTCTCAAGTTCACCAAAGAGCACCTGGATGATTCACAAGACTACTGGAATAATTTTCTATGAATAAATAAGTTAAAAGTTGAACTTTCTGGCCACAGAGAAACACTTTGTGTGGTAAATCCAAAGACTTCAACAAAAGAAGCTTGATGGTGGGTGTATCATGGATTTTTACTACCTGCTTTACTACCTCAAGATCTGAATGGCTCACCAATTCTGGAGAAGAATCTCAGGACGTCGTTCATCATCTGAAGCTGAGCCAAAAGTAGGTCATGCTAAAACGCAATAATCCTAGACATATCTACAAGAGAATGAAGAATGCAAATGCAGGACCTGAAGAGAGCTGTTCATGCAAGGAATCCCTCAAAAGTCACAGATTTCAAATATTTCTGTAAGAAAGAACATTTCTGGGTTCAAAATATATACTTACCGATAAAAGTGACAGGTTATCTCTAGATGAAATAATTCTTGCAGAAGTCAGTGCCACCAATTACAGAACCTAAGGGCTCACATACAGTACTTATTCAAGTTTTATCTACAGTATATGAGAATATTTACCTTTGGATCATTTTGTTAATTAAATTAATTTTTTATTGATTGTTAATTAAATGATCTTTTATTAATTTTTTTAAGAATAGCTAGAGATAAGATAAGACAACTTTATTAGCCCTATACATTTTCTTGCATTAGGAATTAGTCTTTTCACATACCCCAGCTTGCTCTCCATGAGACACACAGACAGGGAGAGAAGCTCAGGGTCAGCCATTATATAGCACCCTTGGAGCAGCTGGGGTTAAGGGCCTTGCTCAGGAACTTAACAGAGTAGGATTTCTCTGCTGGCCATGGGATTTGAACTGGTAACCTTCTACCCACAGGGGCAGATCCTTAGCCACAGAGCCACTGCTCTGCCCGCTTAAGCTTTTGTTCTAAAATGTAAAGCAATTATATCGCCATTATATACTGTTGGTGCCCTAGTTATCTTCCATAGATAGTTATTTAAATCATCTCACTAACATTATCACTAAGATATGTGTATTTTAAACAGCAATAACATTTCACATAGAACATACAACACATTTAAATTATTCATTAGTTAAGGGGATATGCAAACATTGCATGATGTAAAAAAATCCACTTGCACTTTAGTATGGTCTAAAACTAAATATAATGCAAATGGCTGCTTTTGGAAAAATGAATGCTTTCTTAGTATAAAGAAATCAGTTTTACATAAACAGATGTTTTTTTGTGGATGTGTTAATTTTAAACACTGAACATTTTTATGAGAAATGCCCATAGTCACTTCACAAGTAAAATACAATACAATCAGTTCTATGTCGTTATTGCAGAAAATTTTGTTTTTAGTACAAGTTTTTACAGTAGGTTCAGACTCAAAGGAATCTTTGATTGGTGTTGCTGTAACATGATGTAGTTTAACTGTAAACCAGGGATTAAACAAATATATCCATCCATTTTCTAACCCCTTCTTCTAATTCAGGGTTGGTGTGGAGCTGAAGCCTATCTGGGCAAGTAACTCGTGAAAGTCGGGGTATACCTTGGGACGCCAGTGGATCCAGGGCACACACAGAGACAAACAAAGCATGCACTCACACCAGGGCCAATTTTCCCAGAAGTCAACTAACCTACTAGTAGTATATGTTTGGAGTGTGTGAGGAAACCAGAGCACCCTGAGGAAACCCATATAAACATGAGAAAAACACAGATAGCACCCCAGGAACTGAATCCAGGACCACAGTGATGCTAACCACTGTGCCACCATGCCACCCTATTATATTTTTATTTCTAATAACATATATTTTTAATTCAACTAAGATTCAGTTTAGGCACAAGTCCATGATTTCACTAGGAATGACAATGCCCAAGATCAAAGCATGATGAACTATTATGGAGCGGATATTTGGCTTAACCCGCTTGGCTGAGGGCCAACCTCCTGGCCCTAGGACAAGGAGGCCAGAACCTCCAAAAAGAACAAAGCGGGACCCCAAACCACCAATGCAGAATTTGGATGAGGCTGAAGAAGGTGAGATGGTGTTATCTGTGACGCATGGATTGCTGCAGCAGTAGGGCAGTCAGAGTGCTTGTCCGCATACTATATAGGTTTACTCTAGGGAAGTTGGCTTTCGTTGGTCTAGGTGAGTTGCTTATTATAAGTATGTGTTGAGGTGTTGATGGAAGGGAATTAAAACAAACACAGGGTCTCAATTATGAGAAACCAGATAAGGATGTAGGCTCTTTGTAGATGGGAAAGAAAGTCGCTGCCATTATTGGATTGGGTTAGTGGTGGTGATGTTATTTGAATGGATACAGGCCCTTGTTTGCGATTGTGTCCCCCAGAAGTAGCAATGGAAATTGGAGACTCCTGCACTTGATTCGTATGGTGATCAGGAGGAGAGATGGAGGTAAACAGTAGCGACTTGGCCTTTTGTAGCTGTTCACTTTGATGAGGGTTTCCTGGACAGACGGAGCGGCAGGCTCAAAGGAAATGTGGAGGCGTGTAAACCTTTTGGCAAGTAACCCCTTTGCGGTCTGATGATAAATTAAGTGTAAGGAACTAACTGCTGGGACTTATGAACTCTGGAACTGGATAGCAAGCATGATGGCCTTACAACGGATCCATGTGGGCACTGTGGAGAAGAAAAAAACTCCCGTTGGGAGAAAATAAACCTCTGGGGGTTTCGGCCCAATGGATGCCCTTCCTCCGGGCAGCTAGGCATTTTTGAATAGCTCCGGACCCAGGGCTGAGATGCGGCGGCAGCAACAGCAGCGGAGGATGAGAGGAAGAAAAATGGTCCCAGGGCCGGATTGGACGCCAGGGATAAAAACACGAATAAGACAGGGGCACGAGGCGTGGGACTTACCTGTATTGATGTTGAGGGAGTGGTTTTGGTAGCAACAGAGGACGGGATGAATGAGACTGAAGCTGAGGTAGGGAAAAGGGATAAAGAGGCTACGAGACAGGGACGCGAGACATACTGTACTGTAGAGCGATTGCTGACAAGAGAAATGAACCTGGAGCCCAAACTGTATACCGGAGATGGGGAAAGGACATGCATGAAATAGGGACATGAGACAAAGGATTTACCTGTACAAATAAATCGGTGAGGTGGTATAGCAGAAAGGACAAGAGGAAAAAAAAAGGACAAAGTCGAGATGGAGATGCAAGACTTACCTGTATGAACATTAGAGGTGGTGCCGATAGTTGCAGAGATGAATAGGATGGGGATAGAAACACAAACCAGATGGGAACATGAGACACCACAGCTACTGACTGGGCCAGAGGTAGGACGCCAGACAGACCCGGTGCCGAGGAGATGGCTGCAGTAGCAGCTGAGACAAGATGAATAGATCTGGGGCTAAATTGAATGCCGGGCACAGGGAAAACGAGACACAGGTTTTGAAAACGCATGCTTCCAAAATGAAAACCCAACTCCGTGAGCAGTTCTCTCTGAGCCTGGGAGAAATGCAGTCGCGCGTGAAGAATGAAGAGATAAGAGAGATGCCAGGAAGTGGGATAATAATATCATTTTCATGTTTTTGTATGTTTTTTGCAAACTATGCAGTTTAGTGGCTTGACGTAGATTTGTACTCAAATGTATTCAAAGATGCTGCCTGTCCTTGGTCAGTAAGATAAGGGCATGCATTTGATAAGCTGGCTATACACCCAGAACATGAAAAGAACTAACTGCTAACTAGTCTGTAACTTAGATTTAATTAATTGGCAGGTGTTGCTGTTTTATCATTTGTTTAGAATATGTCATAGTAACTTTGAGTTTAAAGGACCATCTTCAGCTACTTATTTTTTAAGTCTGAACACCAGGGGATCAAGACGAGGACACAAGACATGAGGACTGAGTTGGACAGAAACACGAATAAGACAGGGACGCAAGACATGGGACAATTTCTGACTGGGCCAGAGGTAGGACACCGGACAGGCCCAGAGATTGAGGAGGTGGCCGCAGTAGCAACGGAGATGGGAACCCGGGGCTAAATTGAACACCGGGTACAGGGACACGAGATGGGAAAACTAATGGCTGGGCCATAGGTAGGACGCCGGACAGAACCGGGGCCCTGCCTATGGCCCAAGGCTAAATTGAACGCCAGGTAGGGGGACGCAAGACGATTGCTGACTGGGCCGGAGGTAGAATGCCGGACAGACCCGGGGGTGAGGAAATGGCTGCAGTAGCAGCGGAAACAGGAACCCAGGGCTGGATTGAACGCCGGGGATTTGCAAACATGGCACGAGTGCACGTTTGCCAGGAGCATCCCATTTTGTTTTAACAGGAGAAATAACTGGATGGTCAAATTCTAGGCGTTTTGAATGGAAAGGTTGGGAACAGCGGGTCCTGGTCTTGGGAAAGGCATGTCCATCTATGCAGAGACTGGGGTGTGCAGGGCCTGTGTGGCTGAAAGAGAAAACTGGGGCCGAAGGCACCAAGCAATTGGAACGGGCCATGTAGGATGCCGGAAGGAGACAGAGGAGAGTGCAGAAATGAAAACAGAGAGGGAGGGGGTGGCGTTGTGGGTTTTGGCCTTAGACTCAGCAGCACAGGGTTTAGAGAAGGAGGCTGGTGTTACGATCCCTGCCTCTGACTTTGGTTTTTTCCCCTTTTACTACGTCTATTGGATTACGGCTCGGCTTCGGTTGCTTTCTTCTGGTTTGGTTCACTGGCTTCCCTTGGATTCTCGGCTCTCCCCTTCGTCTGCGGTTTTGGATTACGGTTTGGCTTTGGCTGCTCCCTCTCGGTTTGGATCACTGGCTTTCCTTGGACTCTCGGCTCTCTCCTTCGGCTACGGTATTAGGATCACGACTCGTCTCTGTTGGCTCCCGCAAGTGGGTTCACTACTTGGTTTTGGTTTCACTGACCGAATCCGTAACAGCTGGGTATAGAGCAGGGTGCAGTTGCCCGGTGGAGGCAAGTTGGTTGAAGAAGAGATGCAGATGGAGATGTAGCGGGATGAGACAAAGGCACGGGCAGCCTAGCTTCTTTTTCTCTTTCTCTTCTTGTGTATTCACATTTCTTTCTTTCTTCATATTTTGATCTATTTTTCTGTATGCCCAAATGGTGCTTCTCCTTCGTTGTGCAGGCACGTGATGACGTGAGGGGGCACCGCAGTCTGCGGGATTCGGAGCTGAGTGGGGGGACCCCAAGGTCCACTACTGCAGTGCGAGTTCTAGCATAGGCTGGAGAACGCCAGCGCCGGTGACGTCAGCAGAGACCGCCGGAAAATTTCTTTTGTAGACAGCAAGTAGATGGAGTGAAGACAAGGCTTTTTGGAAGCGTTTTTTAAACTGGACTGTCACAAGCCTTCAGATCACAGAGTCTGGTCTGTAATAATGGGAAACGATCCGGGGAAAGGAGGAGCGGATATGTGGAACTGCGGTGGGAACGTTTACGTATGAGGCAGGGAAGAAGGAGAGCTGGATTTGTGATAAGGAGGGGACGATAAAAGCAGAATGTGAACTTCAGCGTGGCGTTGAATCCTGTGAGAGCTGGCTGGAGATGACCGCTGGTGGTAGGAAGCCAGGGGATGGAGGCGACAAGACGCTGGAATGAAAAGCAGGAGGAATGGGCTGGTTGAGGAGTGTAGGGGAATCCTCTGTGCTGCCAAAGGTTCTTCGTTGGAACAGGAAATTTACAGGTTTGAAGCCAATCGAAACACAAGAGTAAATAGCACAGGCTTGTGTAATGTGAAAGACGCACCCGAACATTACGCTCCCACGCAAGGGAGAGTAGGAAACCACGTTGGTATTTATAGCGCTTGGTAGAGGAAGGATGATGGGAGTGACAGTTACTGACAGCTGGATATGATTGAGCATGGTTGTTGTCATCGCTCCCGATCTTTCGTTATAAACTCCATTTAATGCAGTGTTCTACTTTTATCTTATAAACATTATTATGTTTCTTTAGATAATTTATGTATAAACTGTGATAAATTGTGGCAATGTTACTCAGAGAGAAAAGGATGTCCTCAAGCAGGTAATATCGACCCAACATGTGAGAAATGTAAATTAACCACTCTGAAACAAACACTGAAGTGTTTATTATACTTAATAAGCCAGCTCATAATGTTTCCTTCCCTGAATATTAATTTTGCTTTACAATGTTTAAACTCCATCATATTGTTCAACAACAGATAGTTATTTCTATTTTCAGTCTGTTTATCCTAGCTCATAGCAAATGCATAAATTATGGCACAAATAGATTAACCAACAAAACATATTGTGGCACAGTGCCTCAGGCTTTTTTGTAATTATTTTTGAGTAAAGAAATTATAATTCACACCTAGAAAAAAATATTACTCAAGATTGAGAATTTTTACACTGCTCCTGTTTGTCTTGTATAAAGAGGCCAGTAAAATGGTCACACTGTTAGTCCTTTTGTTTGTGAGAAATCATTACCTAGTAAATGCCATTAAAATCCATGTTTGTTCATTGGCCTTATAGATAAGGACCCTGTATATCTAAGCACAAATAAGGTCAGGATTGATTATATCTGTACGATTTTTTGCATTGCAAACACTGAAATGCATTTACATTTAGTTTTGAAATAAAAAAGTCAGAAGGCCAAAACCTGTGGGTCCACAGGTTTTCAGTCCAGGTGAACTTGTATCAACCTAAATCAGCTCATTATTGGCTTAATGGGACCAGTTTAAGAGCTTCTCCTGACGCCCAACAAGAGAAGAAAAGTAACACAACGTTCAGCTGAAGAAGGCTCCACAGCCTAAATGTTTTTTTTTTCTCTTTTCAGTTTGGAATAAACCTGGTATAATCCTCATCTTATTAAAATATACTGTATGCATACTGTTTATAGACTGATCAATATCAATTCAAGATGTTTATTTATAATCAGAAATACATTTTCCTCCAAAGATATGTATAGTAAACATCAGCAGCTTCATATCACTCCTCAGTGATACATATTCTTGACCAATACTGTACATAATCACAGTTCTTGACAAGAGCCAGTTTTCATCACTCTGGTCCTCTGGATAACCTGTGATTGAAAATTGAAAGTGCTGACAGCACTCTGGGATAAAAAAACAGAAAAATAAATGATCTATATTGATCTTGGTGGAAACATTTCATGTCTGTAACCTTCCAACAGCTTCAGAATAGAATGGATTAAGGGCAGATATAACGTCCTTTGAATTAATGGCCAGCCAGACTATAGAATAATCAAAGGGATATTTAACACAGATCTTCCTATATCTGAGTTTTATTCAAGACTATTTAGACTTTTCACTGCTAATCATTGACTCACAATGTTAGCAATAAGATTGAATTGCCTTTTGTACAGTAGTTTATTAAACACAATACAAGCATACAAAGGTCAGGGAAAATCAATATTTCATGTATTTTTATTTTATTTCTAAAAAAATAGAACTCTGGCAAACATTCTACTTTGTCAATATATGTACGGGCTTACCTATTGTAGCATTCCTCTTTCCCCCGGCAGTGGACTGGATTTTCGCCCTTTGACCCTTCCCAGCAGCAGTTTCCCTTTCCTTCCAGAAGGGCTATATAAGGAGGACCTTCAGTCATTCTCGCTCTCTCCCCTTGTGGCATGCTAGGGGTTACCTTGCAACTGTGAGCTCTTCTTCCACCTTCCACCTGCTAGGGGCTAGCAGCTGTGTACCGAAAAGGGCAATAAATTCCTCCCCTTGCTGCTGCAACTCGCCTTCTGACTGCTCATTCTCTCCCCCTATATTCTATATTTACCAAGTGTGGAATTGCATTTGAATGCATGACGACTGGAATATGGAATAGAAACAGAACAAGAGAAGAATGGAACAGACAGGGGAGTGCACACCAAAATAGGAATCCAAACATGTATGAATATGTAGAGAATCCACTCAGTCTCTAATTTGTACCTAACTATACTGCTCTTTGTTTGTGGATGGTGGAGAAGATAGGACAAGTCTTTGAACTCCTAACTGGACTGGCTCAGGTCCCCACTGCAGAGACAACTGTTGTTCCCTTGTGTTAAGCCTTGGTCACACTACGGGGCTCAATGTGACTTCTAGTCGGAGAGCATGTCAAATGTAGTGACCGCAGTTGCTAAATCTCTCTGCCTTTTCTGTCCTACAGGGTCTCAAATTATATGACTAGGAATGATAGGGGGTGGCTAATTACACAATTCGCTCACAACTTTTCATCACGGTTCCAAATCTCGTGAAGCGCCACAAAAGTACCGCAAGATTGTCTCATTTATGCAGCCAATCAACGCAGAGCACATCAGAATTAGAGGAGGAGCACCACAGGAAAGAAAAACAAACGACAAACACCAAACATCTGTACTGGCTCCAAAAGTTCAACCTGCCTCTCCTCCATTTGCACAGTCCAAAACATTTGCTTTTCTTCTTTCCTTGCAGCCTCATTGTATGCATTGTACTTCCGGTTGAGCGCTCATTGGCTGTAGACAGTCACAGACACAAGAGCCCACCCCTACGACTTGCGACTCGCTACGAGAAAATCAAACATCTCGCAGAGAGTCGTAAGAGTACTATGAATGAGTTGCTGGGGGTGTCACACTACACATCTGACGGTAATGGGCGCATGCTGCAACTTTCCACAATTCGCTGTGATTTTCTTATGATTACGTCAATGAAGGCTACGACTGAAAATCCCAGGAAAAGTCCTGTAGTGTGATGCCAGCATTAGATACTTTACACGAGTTGCTCCAGTGTACCCAACTGTATAAATGCAAACCAGCATAATTGGTGGTAATTCAGTTATGGATCAGTGAACCACCCAGAGGAAGAGTAATTAAAAGAAGAAAGAATGAGATAACAAGATAAGGATTAGGTTAAAAGATTAGATTCTACTCTGATTAAATCTAATTTTTACTTTCTGGAGAACCCATAAACTATAAAAAAGTTTGAAGACTTGTTGCTGGCTCTTAATGTGACAATCTAATAAGTCAGTCATCCAATCAGCCTATCTCCAGTTACTGCAAATCGTTTAAACAAAAAGCATCCTCTAAAATTAAAATAAATTAAAAACCTGTACTCCAATCAAGTAGAGTTGCAGATTTTCAAAGTATAGTCATACTAAAAACAGAGATCTTCTGCAACCAGATTCCAGCAATTTAGAACATGCTTATGAGTAAAAGATCACTGTGTTTGACCTGAGGTGAAGAACAAACTCCCCATTTTTTGCTGGCCAGAAGGCACAGACAGAAGAGGCAGGAGAAATGAATGTGATTGGCTGACATTATATTGGAAGAAGGAATTTTGACACTTTAACATGCTTGGGTTGTCCATCAACCCACCACAACATGTCACAGCACCCCAAGATACTGTATAAGTTTAGGTTTTTAAAGGAACACCCCAAAAAGGCTCAACAGTCGAAATTTTGTGTTTCCTTTCTTCTCTTTTCAGCATGGAATAAACCTTTTCCTGTGCAGCCTACGCATGCTGATGCAGCTACCTACAGTACTTGAACTAGTTTAGGTATTTGTCATGCTCGTCGCTGCAAATGATAAGCGGGCTGAGATAGTTTCTACATGGTAGCCAGTCACACCTACCATCTCCTGTCTTTTAGCACCCCTTACCTTGGTAATTAATTTGACAGGAGTCTTGTACCACCTGGAGGCAATTATCCACCACACCCATCTCAGGTGGACCAAGACTACATGCCCTGATGCGGCAGTGCTTGGGAGCTGTGGTGTAGAGTCTGCTATATTTCAAGCTGTTCCCTGTATTCCTGAGTTCTCATTGTGTTTGCTTTGTCCAGAGTTGTACTGTGTCTCTTGGTTTTGAACTTGATTGTCTGTTTACAACTCTCGACTGTGTTTTCCACTGTGTTTTGACAAGAACATAGAAATAAGAAACTTTTTAGGTAATGAATGCTACTGTATGCCTATTGACACATTACATTACAATTTCTTCTGGAGGAAAATGTACTCTGTAGCCTGTGACTAACCTTCAATTACTGACAAGCTCTTAATTTACTACTTCCTGTCAAGCAGAACTGTGCAAAATCCTAGCATATTATTAACACTTTGCTACTTTTTGTGGTTTTATTGTTCTTTCATGCTACTGGGATCATATCATATGTACCCTGTGCATCTCAGCCAGATGTGATTTACATTCTTTGTGATTAAAAGCATAAGGCAAATGAAGAAATGTAAATCCAAGTTTACATTTTAATCAGTGATGTAATCGAGACTTTGATGCATGATTCTAGTCCTTTTGACGAATAACTAATACACCATAACTGATGTCAAGTTCCTCAGTGTAATTTCTCTACGTGTTTGATGGCAATAAATAGGGATCTTTATGATAACCTTGTTGTGAGTACAACATGCTGCAAGTTGACAACAACATTAAACACTTCACAAAGGCAAAGGCACGAATTCTGAAGATGTGAAATTTAGCTGTTCTTGGCCCTCTCGGTCCCAGGTGGAACCTAAATAGAGCAGTTGAAAAAACTCTCCAGTTTGGTGGGGCTGATGTAACCATAAAAAGGCTTTAAATTCTATCCTGATGAAAACCTGTGTTCTGAGTCTCTACTGGCTGTGCCATTCAGGTTTTTTTTTATTAATCATCATTAAGGGCTAAACAACTTCTCTCAGTGTTTGAGTGGGTTTCTTTTATTTATTCCTCCCACTTTCCTCAGCTGGGTAGGTAACCTAGTTATTCTAAATTGATCCTGTATACTGTATGTGCCCTGTGATGGACTGACAGAATAACAGTCTAACAGTCTCCATAAAGAACTGGGGCATTCCCATATTTCTATAAGGGCTGTTAGAGCTAAACTTCATTTGTACAACAGGTATGAACTGAAAGGCATCACTTGGGTAACATAGTGTATAAAATTGCTCCCATAGTTTTTACTCTTTTTAAGGAAACCCTTGAAATCCTTTGGAAAGGCAGATGAGACTTTAAATGTTGATTGTGTGGACATCTGGAGGCAGTAGTTAGGAACTGCAGGTGAGTCACAACAAACGTAAGCAGGACATTATTATAAAGCTTTATTCGAAGACTTTATTACTGTTTTTTTTTTCATTGCATGCATACCAAATGTTACATTACAGCATATTTTGCAGTGTATTTTTCATTATATATATATATATTTTTACCACAATAGCACATCCAAGTATAGCCCTGTATATACACACTGTATTTTCACCTCAACTCATACCTATCATACAAAAAAAAAGTAAAACTTAATATACTAAAAATCTTGTTTACTTAAAACTGAAAGAAGTATGCAGTTATTCAGTCTGTATACTGAAGATGTTGGAAATAATGCACTTTAGGGTATTTTTTAATACCTCTCTCATTTTGAATGGCTGGATCTGTATATACTGTAGGTTAAACACCAAGTCTGGATCAAAATCACCTCCAAGTCTTCAGTTTAGATTGAAATTAAAGTACAGTGCCATCCACAGTCAGGGTTAATGCATTGGCTTTACAAAGTTGATGGGAGGTGGTGAGAAGCATGACTTCAGTCTTAATAATAATAATTCCTTAAACTTATATACAGATGCAGCCATTCAAAATGCGCGGGCGGTACCGCATTATTTTCCAGTACGCTGTACGCAGTCTACCGCAAGCTACCGGTAAATACCGCGAGTTACCGGTAAATACCGCTAGTTACCGAAAATTCTCCTATAATACAACAAGAAAATAATAGTATCCGGAATTTCTGCAAGGTGGAGCTAATAAAGCTCAACCTCTCATGTTTGAGCTGTGGCCATCAGTCTTTAACGAAGATATTACTAATAGTATTAATAATGAATGACCTTGGACAAGCTGTAAGTGTAAACCGTGGTCAACATTTCAAGTATTGCCGTGGTCAACATTATTTTTTTCATTGACCGTCTTTGTAAAAGTAACACCACAGCATTTCGCAATCATGCATTTGTTTCCAATCATGCAAAGTACAGTGATTTACCATGCCTTTCATGCTCATAAAAGAAATTGATTTAGGAACATAAACATATTATCGTATGCAAACTGTACTGTATACAGTATGTATATGTATATTTAATGTCTTAACTGTGCCCGTTTAAGTATTGAATATTCATATCTAATTTTACCACTGATGGGAAATCTTAGTAGCTGAGCATAAAAAGAATAGGACCATACTGCAACGCGTGTGAAGGCCATAAACGATATTAATTTTGGAACATAAACATACAGTATATGGCTGGTCTCGGTACTTTAAAGAAAACATACATGAAACATGGTTTCATTATGACCAGAATCGGTCTTGAGATATTTTTAACTTGATTTATAGTATTCGAGAGGTATGTCTTAACACCGATACTACAGTGCGTAAATACTGCTCACAAATATGTTTCTAGGATTATATTATGCATTTCATACGGTCAAATTACTTTTGAGCAACTAATAAGAAGCGCGAAACGGTATGCGTTTTAGTTTCGTTTTGTGCTGAGACTCTGCTTTGTCGCCGTGGATTGATTAGAGATATCAAGTACATACAAGTCATTTTTTAAATGTTGTAGTTCGTCTTGTAAAAATGTTACGAGTTCATCATCTATCAACAATTACACAGGTTCTGTTTCCATATTGCGGATTTTGGTTACGTAATATTATTTTCTAGATTTCACGTTGTGAATATATGATTTGGGCAAACAGAGCCGCAAAGAAGTACATTATGGGTTGTTGTTTTTTTTGCAGTTTTATCTAGAACAAGCGATGCTTAAACCTTTGTCTGATTCTTGTGAAACTATCCACACGACAGTTACAGTACCTAGGAGTACGCTGGGCAAACGTTCCGAGGTCAAATTCTTCCAGCACAGGGGTACCTTTAAAGCGGAGACGACGGCACCGAAATTTTTTGGCGCGCCTTCTCTTTAAAGCCCTGGCCAAATATGAAGACAGTACGTACAGTTATAATTCAAACGGAATTAAAAACTACACATCCCAGTTACCATGGTGGTGCTTGTGATCATTGCGTTTAACCAACGAAACAGGGCGAAAAATCAGTCACATGACTTTGGGGCAGAGTTTCGAAAGCTTAACCTATCAGCAACAAAGCGAAATTTACACGATAGGCTACCTCAAACTGTCAGTTACACGGCTGTGTATGTCGCTTAAGCCACTCCTATTTGGCATTTTAGTTATGGAGGCGAGAAGACGCCCCCCCCCCACTCTGGGTGTCTGATTTGTCGCCATCTTTAACCGCTTTGTGTCGGAATGGTAGTAGCTACGCATACGAAAGAAAGTTCTTCCCAGCTACAAAACATATATATTTTTGTGGTAAGAGGGAGCAAAACATCAGTATTTACTGCTATGAATTAGTGTACGATTTAAAGTTGAAATCTGAGCCTAAATATAAAGTTAAAATCTCGACAGAGCAATGTAGGAAATACAGAGAAAATAAATCCTTTCTAACATCTAAAATCAGTTTCGATCAAGGTCTCTAAAACGAACAAGAAAAAGAGGATTTTCGGAGGGCAATTACGCTGTATTTATATAGGATAATGGATTTATGAGCAATCTAATTTCTTGTTCGTTTAAAACAGTGAAATGTCAGCTGCAAAAGATCGCACCAGAAACAGCACTCTCTCTGCCTGTCATAGACATTCAGGAAAGGCTGATTGAAGTCATGTCAAGTACAATAATTCGGTGATCAATAATAACAGTTGTAGGACAAGAAACAAAAGATAGTGAAAACTTAAGATTTTTAAGGCTAAAACTCAAATTCATTCTACAAATTAAGGCAAATGAAAATTTAGGACATTAAAGTGCTAGAGGTGTAAAAAAATACAAAAATGCACATGAGCAAAAAGTTTTAGAAATGGAGCAAACAGAAAAAAAGCCATGCCTATAGTGCAGAAGAGGGATGCAGGAACACTTGCTTAGATATACAAAAAAAACACAAAAAGGTGTACAGATGCAGCCATTCAAAGTGCGCGGTACAGACACCGCAGTACAGATACCGCAGGTAAGATGACACGCGATACCGCGGTGCGTGATTGGTTGAACAACAGGGACACTCGTGGTCCGTTGGTCTGTCGTAGAAAGACTTACTGTAAACGCCTTTACTATGCCCGTTGTAGATATTGAATTTTACCACTGAAGGGAAATCTTAGTAGCTGAGCATAAAAAGAATAGGAGCATACTGTAACGCGTGTGAAGGCCATAAACGATATTAATTTTGGAACGTAAACATACAGTATATGGCTGGTCTTGGTACTTTAAAGAAAAAAATACACACCAGTATTCCATTTCTCCCTAAACATTGTAAGCTTCGAAGTCTTTAACTAACGTGATACCGGAGTCAACAATCATACTTTTAGAATTTGATTAAAAGGGAATATAATATGGAATCGTGTATCTAAAGAATTTAATAACGGTATGATTATATCCGTGTACTGCGGCAGGACTGTGTAAGGCTGTTTCGCCTAACTGATCATGCGAGCTGTCTTGTAGCCTACTGGTATAGGTGCGTGACTACCAGCTGGCATGTTGTGTGTTCAAATCCAGCTGGTGTTGGACTTTTCATTTTTATTTATTTATTTTTTAATCGCGTAACATAAACATATTAGCGTATGGAAACTGTACTGTATACAGTATGTATATGTATATTTGATGTCTTAACTGTGCCCGTTTAATTGAATTAAAAAAAAAATTATTTAAAACGAACATTAAGCTGTTTACATCTTCCGCCTGAGAACAGTCACCCGTTGCTACCCAACGCAGAATGGTGATTGGCTGGCACTATCTGACACCCCTCTGATTGAAGAAAAAAGACGTGCTGGCGTGCTATACACACTACCAGGAAGAGGATTTCTTTCTATTCAAAACGTGTATTTTAAAAGTTTAAGAAGTAAAAACCTTACAGCGTACACAGATTTCTAAACTGATCAGGATCGTTATCTTTGTCTTATGCATAATAATGTTCACCGCTCTGTCCAGCAAATTAATAATAAACTTTATTTTATATAGCGTTTTAAACGAATAAGTAATTAGATTGCTCATAAACCTAATCACTTGCTTTTTCTTTTTATTTAGGCTCAGATTTCAACTATAGATCGTATTATTAATAACCATAATAACAACCAACCAACAGAAACAACCATATAAACATAATGGTGGTGCTGGACCTTCCAGTTTTATTTATTTATTTTTTAATCGCGTAACATAAACATATTACCGTATGCAAACTGTACTGTATACAATATATATATATGTATATTTAATGTCTTAACTGTGCCCGTTTAAGTATTGAATATTCATATCTAATTTTACCACTGAAGGGAAATCTTAACATAAACATACAGTATATGGCTGGTCTCGGTACTTTAAAGAAAAAAATACACACCGGTATTCCATTTCTCCCTAAACATTGTAAGCTTCGAAGTCTTTAACTAACGTGATACCAGAGTCAACAGGCATACTTTTAGAATTTGATTAAAAGGGAATATAATATGGAATCGCGTATCTCAAGAAATTAATAACGATATAATTATATTCATGTTGCAAAAGAACTGCAACGGACATAAAAACTCCCTTGCATGGTTTCATTACGACCAGAATCGGTCTTGAGATATTTTTAACTTGATTTACAGTATTTGAGAGGTATGTCTTAACACCGATACTACAGTGCTTAAGTAATAATAATAATAATTGCTTACACTTATATAGCGCTTTTCTGGACACTCCACTCAAAGCGCTTTACAGGTAATGGGGACTCCCCTCGACCACCACCAATGTGCAGCATCCACCTGGATGATGCGACGGCAGCCATAGTGCGCCAGAACGCTCACCACACATCAGCTATCAGTGGGGAGGAGAGCAGAGTAATGTAGCCAATTCATAGAGGGGGATTATTAGGAGGCCATGATTAGTAAGGGCCAATTGGAAGTTTGGCCAGGACACCGGGGTTACACCCCTACTGCTCACGTATATGTTTCTAGGTTTATATTATGCATTTCATACGGTCAAATTACTTTTGAGCAATAAGAAGCGAGAAACGGTATGCGTTTTACTTTTGTTTTGTGCTGGGACCCGTGGATTGATTAGAGATATCAAGTACATACAAGTCATTTTTTAAATGTTGTAGTTCGTCTTGAAAAAATGTTACGAGTACATCATCTATCAACAATTACACAGGTTCTGTTTCCATATTGCGGATTTTGGTTACGTAATATTATTTTCTAGATTTCACGTTGTGAATATGATGGGATGTCTGATGGGATGTTCCTAAAAATCCATCCTCTGTAAAACGTCTTCTCTAGTTGTCCTGCATATGTATTCGCTAATGAAGCTGTGTGTTCTGAGCCTAGATCTCTACATTTCTGTATGAACCAGCTTAGAGGGCTAAAGACAGCTTGTGTTTAAATTGAGTGTAAGGCAATTTATGCTTCTAAAGTCATGGTCAGCATTTATCTTTGTACTGTGTTGTAAACTTGTTCTGTGCCAAGTCACATTATTTTATAGCGTTTTTAAAGCGTTATCAAATACGGTGTTACTGTAGTTTACTGAGTCCCATGTCACATGGTCTGTGATTGAAACCTGTAAAACCGGTTTAATTCGTCACAGCCAGCACTCTTCAGGTGTGAGGGTCTTCTGCTCAGAATGAAACGCTAAAATGTTTGTGTATATTCTAATGGTAGTGGGGGCGGGGTGTGTGGGAACAGGTTTGGTTGAAACATTTTCTCTGAAAGCATTTTCTTCTTGTAACCGATCTTGTTACAGCATGTTACAGTTTACTATTATTAACCATATTAATTTTAAGTGCTTAATGTAAATATATTTTCATTGTTCAAATATACATTAAGTCTGACTATCATATAATAAGTTAAATACAAAACTAAAGAAAAAATAGGGTTAAATATAATTCAAAATATTTTGCTAACAATGTTAACTGTTCATGAATAATACAATTTATTAACTAAGGAGTAGGATGGCACAGTTGTTAGTATGTTTTTTTTTAACCCAATCTCCGGGAAACCATTATTACGATGGTGAATCGGAGATTCTCAACCCTTGCTGCGTACGACTGGAAAAGAATTCATGATCGGATCAACGAAATGCTTCGTAGGAGGAGGCGGTCTTTTCCTCTTGTCTAACAGTCTGTCCACAAACAAAACATTCCTGTTAGACAAGAGGAATTGAAAAAAAAACAATGTTGTCAATGAAAACCGGTGTGTGTGTCTCTCCCTGCTGGATGTCCCTCTCACAAACTGCTGAATTAATAAAATAATTTTATTGAAAACGAGTTTGCGATTGTCTGGTCTTTAAATTCTGGAGATACGCGATTCCATATTATATTCCCTTTTAATCAAATTCTAAAAGTATGCTTGTTGACTCCGGTATCGCGTTAGTTAAAGACTTCGATGCTTAAAATGTTTAGGGAGAAATGGAATACTGGTGTGTATGTTTTCTTTAAAGTACCGAGACCAGCCATATACTGTATGTTTAAGTTCCAAAATTAATATCGTTTATGGGCTTCACACGCGTTGCAGTATGCTCAGGCACTAAGTAAAAGGAGATGCTTCGTATTGCTTGACTAATTTTAAAAACTAAGTTATAAATATAAAAATTGCAGGCGCTGCTCTGGTGCGTCGGCTCCTACACAGTGCCTGTCTGCCGTAAGTGTTACAATATACATACAGTACCCAACACTGCTTGTACCCATCTGTCATGCAAATAAAACACCTTGAATTGAATTCACAGCACAGAATTGAATTGAATTGAGGGGAGAAGGGGGGGATACTAAAGCCAATACTGGCTCAATGGGCTTTGAGGTGCTAATGCGTTGGTTTAACGGTCCGGGTGTGGCAGGCTTCCAATGTCAACTCGACTCGATTAGAAGACAATGAACGTATTTTAGCCCTAAATGAATTAATAGCAAACATGGTTTACATAAAATACATTTTTCCAAGAAAGTTTATAATAATACGATCTATAGTTGAAATCTGAGCCTACTTTAAAAATAAAGGAAAAGCATTTTCAGAGAGCAATCACGCTGTGTTTATGTAGAAAAAGTGATTAGGTTTATGAGCAATCTAATTACCTATTTGCTTAAAATGCTATATAAAATAAAGTTTATTTAGAGATGAATGATCAGTGTCGCAGTTTAAATAATGTGAGTCAGGAAACTAACACAGCGCCACCGGATTTAATAACGCAATAAAAACGCTATAAAATAATGTGACACAGTACAGCACAGTACAACAATACTGACCATGACTTTAGAAGCATAAATTACCTTACACTCAATTTAAACACAAGCTGTCTTTCTGTATGAACCTCTAAGCTGGTTCATACAGGAAATGTAGAAATGCATTAGCCTGATTATGATTAAAAAACACATAATTAAACACGCGTTTGCGATTTAAATCAGAACAAGATTTAAATCAATATAAATGTTTATATTGTAACGCATACTGTCCAGCCTCCATTTCTCTATAAAAATTTACTGTTGCACACACACACACAATAGAAGCAGGAACCGCTGTCAGAAGGGAAGATATATTCAAAATATCGCAAATATCGATCATGTTGCGATATTTTGAAATATAAAAGTCAATTGATTGTCCATAATATCGCTTACCTATTTTTTCGAAGAAATGTCTGTTAAGATAAAAGTCCAGCACCAGCTGGATTCGAACACACAACCTGCCAGCTGGTAGTCACGCACCTAGACCAGTAGGCTACAAGACAGCTCGCTTGATCAGGTAGTCGAAACAGCCTTACACAGTCCTGCCGCAGTACACGGATATAATCATACCGTTATTAAATTCTTGAGATACGCGATTCCATATTCCCTTTAAATCAAATTCTAAAAGTATGCTTGTATCACGTTAGTTAAAGACTTCGAAGCTTACAATGTTTAGGGAGAAATGGAATACCGGTGTGTATTTTTCCTTGTGATATTTTAAGCTCTAGTTGAATGATAGGTGTCGCATTTTAAATCATTTTCGTAGCTAGAAATTATGAAACGCCCTGTTAAAAGCAAGGAAGTTTTTATGCCCCGTTGAAGTAAAACAAAATGCCTGACAAAGTATGGCTTGGACAGATTCCAAGTGCTTGTACAAATGTGCTAAAGAAATTATACTTTGAGTATACAGCTTGTCCAAAGTCATCCATTATCAATACTATTTGTAATATCTTCAGTAAAGGCTTTGATGCATAAATATTTCTGATAAAGGTAGGTTGTGTACTTCTGTACAACTGAGCAATCTTGCTTTCATAATATATACCAACATTTTAATGACTGATGATTAACATGCTGTAATACACAGTTCAAAATTAAAGGCTCAAATGCTGTACATGACAGGTTAAGCTCCCCCTGGCGGTTTTACAAGGCGACGCCGGATAGTTAGTCAGGTGACACACGTGATACTGCGTGATACTGTGACACGCCCACCGGGGTATGCCGCGAAATACCTCACCCATTTTGAATGGCTGCATCTGTATGTTACAAAAGAACATGCAAACATGTTCATCATGTACATGAACATGTACATCAATTTCCCTTCGCGATCAATAAAGTCTTATCTATAAACATGAAACAGAGTGAGAAATTAGAAATTAGCATGCATAAAAAACAGCAATTCTGTCAATGAGCCCTAAATGAATTAATAGCAACCATGGTTTCATGGAGGGCTTCTCAGATAGTTGGGCATTCAGGTAGATTGCCAGGTGAAAGGATTTGTAAACATACTTTGTTAAAGCAAGTCAGTTTTTTCCGCAACACATAAAATACATTTTTCCAAGAAAGTTTAGCCTTTGTCACTAATGAAACCACTAAATAAAGACATAAATATAGAAATCATAAGATTTTCTTTATTCGATGTTGGTAGCAGGATGAACTGTGCTAAGTGTATATTTTGTTGCAGAGTTGCTGCAAGATGTTAACAGTGAAAATTGTTTTAGGTATTTAGAAATGAGTTATTTCAAGAAGAAAATTTTCAGAATAATTGCAAATCTAGCAGGATAGAGAAAGCACAGAAAACAGGCAGTAAAATTGATCAGATTAGTATGAAAAGTTATTTAGCAAAGGGAATGAGAAAAGTGACAAACTAGTATGCTTTAGATCTTTTTATCTGAACCAGGGAAAACTGATCATGTTTCTCTATAACAATAATAAAAAACTTTATAACATGGCCAGTATTTACACATGATATTTGTGATTTCAAGAAATTAACACAAGCAGCTTTTGGAGATTTAAGTGTTGGTTAAGTTATTGCAGGATAAAAGACTAGAGATGTTGGTAAGAAGAAGATAATTTTGGGATAGCTGAGGAATACACTGATAACAAGAACACTTCCTAATGGGGTTAGGCATACTTTTGATGAAGATGATGAAGTTAACAGACTGTATGTTTACATAGATACTGAAATGAGGATTGTATTTTAGATTTTGTGTAGTTGCTAGCGTTGAACTGTGTGTTGGATGCACATGAGTTGAAGGAATGGGCAAACATAGCTGATGCGGATCCACAGAGCCAGCATATTAAGATGTTTATAATTAGAGGCAATTTGTTTAAATAACTAGGTATGGATACTGATGTGCAAGAGAGGTGGAAAGGCTGTTTCCTTAAGCCAGCACTATAAAATATTTTATTCTCAGTGAGATGCTGCCATTTCATAGTGGGTTTCTAACACTGTGTATAGTTCCATCCACACAGTGCCTTTACTTCCATCCATTTCTAATCTCTTTATCCAGTACAGAGGATTTGGAGCCTATCCCAGTACGCAACGGACACAAGGCAGAATACACCCTGGACATAGCGCCAGTCCATCACAGGACAGACAGACACAAACACACACACACCAGGGCCAGTTTTCCCATAAACCAATTAACTTACCAGTATGTTTTGGAGTGCGAGAGGAAGTCATATCACACATATGGAGAAAAACCATGTAACCCAGAGAGAACATGCAAACCCCACACACACAGGATGGCAGGAATAGAACCTAGGAGCCCAGAGCTCCAAGATAGCAATGCTAACCACTTTGCCACCATTATAAATGGATGGATATCTTAGTTATCTTTCTAGTTCACAGGTTTGCATGCATAATTTAATTTTGAAAGCCACTGAGACATCAGGTACTACTGTTGTATTTATGAAAAACAAAACAAAACAAAAAGCATACTAACAACTGTGCCACCTTACTCTTTAGTTAATACAATTTATTATTTATAAACAGTTAACATTGTTAGAAAAATATTTTAAATTATATTTAACCTTATTTTTTCTTTAGTTTTGTATTTAACTTATTATATGATAGTCAGATTTAATGTATATTTGAACAATGAAAATATATTTTTACAAGATGCGGGGGAAAGTGCAACAACTTATTACAGTGCTAAATTTAATATTATTGCTAATAGTTTATGCTAACACCTAACTTTCTTAATTAGATGTATTTAAAACAGTGAGCTAAGTGTAACATACCATTCAGAAATACAATCGAGAATAGTTTTGTGGTGTTTGTATGGATGAAACGTTTCTAAAATGTATAAATGTGATTGAATCCCATGGAACTATGACTTTGTTTTTTAACAAACATTTCTTTGAAAAAATGAAACGTTTCCCTTGGTCAGAGATTAAATAAAACCTCACTCGCACCAAACAAATTTATATTTCTAAATATCACAACATGATCAAATTTAAGTCATTTTAATAACAATGAATAGTCACCTATGCGTTACAAAATAAACATTTAAATTGATTTGAATCGCGTTTTGATTTAAATCGTAAACGCGTGTTTAAATATATGTGTTTAAAGTTGATATATAAAAACGCTGATTCTTATGGAATGTGTTCCGCCGGGGATTAAAAAAAAAAATAATTTAATCGCGTATCTAAGGAAAATAGCAGTATAATGTTCATGCACATCATTATATCTCATTTTGTATTTCTATAAAAAAAAATCGTTTGCCCAGCCACTATTGTTGTTATTATTTTTATCCTGTAAAGCGCTTTGAGGAGCACAGCTTTCTCACCACTTAGATTACTTTTTGATACCATCCTTACACAAAGCAGAAACTTCTTGTATTTTCCAATGACATACAAGTGGAAAGATTACAGATTTTAATCGCCTTTTTTCTGAACCAGGGAAAATCTGATCATGTTTCTCTATAACAATAATAAAAAACTTTATTTTACATATCACCTTTAAAAGTGGCATCTCAAAACAATACAGTAGATGTAAACCACAGATTATAAAGTAAATACCCAGACAAACGCAAACGCATTTTAATTAAAATGCTTTCATTCATTCAGCAGAGAGAGAGCGTAAAACCTGGGTGTAACAGCTGTTCCCTTTTCTGATCACTTGCTCTTTGGATAAACGTCTCGCCTGTCCTGTCCTTTGTTTTCCTAATTTGCCGATTATGCCTGCTGTGATCCACTCCTACCCTCCACCTAAAGAAGACTATTTTAAATTTCTTTGCACGGTCCATTGTGCAATTAACCCTTGTTTGTGCTGTCCTTAAGGTGATATCACATAAAGGTGATATGTAAAATAATGTTTTTTTATTATTGTTATAGAGAAACATGATCAGATTTTCCCCGGTTCAGAAAAAAAGATCTAAAGTATACTAGTTAAGAAAAATAAATCTAAATGGGGAGAAAGCTATGCTGAAAGTTTATTAAGATACTTAGAAGACAAAGATATCAATTTATTTTAGTTAAAATTTTATATATCAACTTTAAAAGTGGAATCTCAAAGCAAAGTAAGTACCCAACACTGATTGTACCCATCTGTCATGCTAATTAAACACCTTGAATTGAATTGAATTGAGGGAGAGAGGGGGGGAGGGCGAGCGAGATAACCAGGACGCAATGCAAATAAGATACACTCCACAGACATTCACAACAGCGACATATCATAAAACGTTTGCACATATAGTTAAGTTATTACTTGGTTTTCAAAGTGCAATGAAATACAATATTGTTGTTGTTGCTGTTATTGTTGTTTTTATCCTGTAAAGTGTTTTGAGAAGCCACCTTTAAAGGCGATATATACTGTAAAAGCCCTGATTCTTATGGAATGTGTTCCGCAGGGGATTAAAATTTTTTTTTTATTTATTTTTTAATCGCGTATCTAAGGAAATCTCAGTATAACTTTGTTCATCCACAAACAGTGGCATGTTACATTATTAATTTGGGTGTCTCCTCTTGCCAGAAAGCTCTAAATTGAATTTTGAGTGTGTTTTTTTACTTTTTCTAAATTGCAACCCAAAAATAAACTACGACACTTTAAACTGCGACACTTATCATTCAACCAGAGCTCGAAATATCACAAGGACCCTCAAGAGCACAACAAAGGCTGTATTAAAAGAATCACGTATCTAAAGAAATTAATAAGATATAATTAACTGTTTCGCCTGCCTGTTCATGCGCGCTGTCTTGTAGCCTACTGGTCTAGGTGCGTGACTACCAGTTGGCAGGTTGTGTGTTTGAGTCCAGCTGGTGCTGGACTGTTCTTTTAACAAACATTTCTTCGAAAAAATAGGTAAGCGATATTATGGACAATTAATTGACTTTTATATTTCAAAATATCGCAACATGATCGATATTTGCGATATTTTGAACATATCTTCCCTTCTGACAGCGGTTCCTGCTTCTAGTGTGTGTGTGTGTGCAACAGAGTACATTTTTATAGAGAAATGGAGAATGGACAGTATGCGTTACAATATAAACATTTATATTGATTTAAATCGTGTTCTGATTTAAATCGCAAACGCATGTTTAATTATGTGTTTTTTAATCATAATCAGGCTAATGCATTTCTACATTTTCTGTATGAACCAGCTTAGAGGTTCATACAGAAAGACAGCTTGTGTTTAAATTGAGTGTAAGGTAATTTATGCTTCTAAAGTCATGGTCAGCATTTATTATTGTACTGTGCTGTAAACTTTTTCTGTGCCTAGTCACATTATTTTATAGCGTTTTTATTGCGTTATTAAATCCGGTGGCGCTGTGTGTTAGTTTCCTGACTCCCATTATTTAAACTGCGACACTGATCATTCATCTCTAAATAAACTTTATTTTATATAGCGTTTTAAGCGAATAGGTAATTAGATTGCTCATAAACCTAATCGCTTTTTCTACATAATCACAGCGTGATTGCTCTCTGAAAATGCTTTTCCTTAAAGCGATTCTATTGAGGGGAGTAGCCCAGCTACCACTTAACACTGTACTTCCTACTTTGAATACCTGTGAGACCGGTTTAATTCGTCACAGCCAGCACTCCGGGAGTTCATATTGCTTGACTAATTTTAAAAACTAAGTTATAAATGCAAAAGCTTCCTCGGTGCGCTGCTCTGGTACGCCGGGTCTTACACAGTGCCTGTCGGCAGTACACGGATATAATCATACCGTTATTAAATTCTTTAGATACGCGATTCCATATTATATTCCCTTTTAATCAAATTCTAAAAGTATGCTTGTTGACTCCGGTATCGGGTTAGTTAAAGACTTCGATGCTTAAAATGTTAAGGGAGAAATGGAATACTGGTGTGTATGTTTTCTTTAAAGTACCGAGACCAGCCATATACTGTATATTTAAGTTCCAAAATTAATATAGTTTATGGACTTCACACGCGTTGCAGTATGCTCCTATTCTTTTTATGCTCAGGCACTAAGTAAAAGGAGATGCTTCATATTGCTTGACTAATTTTAAAAACTAAGTTATAAATGCAGATGCTCCCTCAGTGCGCTGATTCCATAAGAATCAGCGGTTTTACAGTATATATCGCCTTTAAAGGTGGCTTCTCAAAACGCTTTACGGGATAAAAACAACCAGAACAGCAGCAACAACAATATTGTATTTCGTTGCACTTTGAAAACCAAGTAATAACTTAACTATACAGTACGTGCAAACGTTTCGTATGTTGCTGTCGTGAATGCCTGCGTACCCATAAGTATCTTATTTGCCTTGAGTCTGTCTACAGTATATCTGTCCCACTACCCCCCTCAATTCAATTCAATTCAAGGTGTTTTATTTGCATGACAGATGGGTACAAGCAGTGTTGGGTATGTATATTGTAACGCTTACTGCCGACAGGCACTGTGTAAGACCCGGCGTACCAGAGCAGCGCACCGAGGAAGCGTTTGCATTTATAACTTAGTTTTTAAAATTAGTCAAGCAATATGAACTCCCGGAGTGCTGGCTGTGACGAATTAAACCGGTCTCACAGGTATTCAAAGTAGGAAGTACAGTGTTAAGTGGTAGCTGGGCTACTCCCCTCAATAGAATCGCTTTAAGGAAAAGCATTTTCAGAGAGCAATCACGCTGTGTTTATGTAGAAAAAGCGATTAGGTTTATGAGCAATCTAATTACCTATTCGCTTAAAACGCTATATAAAATAAAGTTTATTTAGAGATGAATGATCAGTGTCGCAGTTTAAATAATGGGAGTCAGGAAACTAACACACAGCGCCACCGGATTTAATAACGCAATAAAAACGCTATAAAATAATGTGACTAGGCACAGAAAAAGTTTACAGCACAGTACAATAATAAATGCTGACCATGACTTTAGAAGCATAAATTACCTTACACTCAATTTAAACACAAGCTGTCTTTCTGTATGAACCTCTAAGCTGGTTCATACAGAAAATGTAGAAATGCATTAGCCTGATTATGATTAAAAAACACATAATTAAACACGCGTTTGCAATTTAAATCAGAATACGATTTAAATCAATATAAATGTTTATATTGTAACGCATACTGTCCAGCCTCCATTTCTCTATAAAAATGTACTCTGTTGCACACATACACACACTAGAAGCAGGAACCGCTGTCAGAAGGGAAGATATGTTAAAAATATCGCAAATATTGATCTTGTTGCGGTATTTTGAAATATAAAAGTCAATTGATTGTCCATAATATAGCTTACCTATTTTTTCGAAGAAATGTTTGTTAAAAGAAAAGTCCAGCACCAGCTGGACTCAAACACACAACCTGCCAGTTGGTAGTCACGCACCTAGACCAGTAGGCTACAAGACAGCGCGCATGAACAGGCAGGCGAAACAGCCCTACACAGCCCTGTCGCAGTACACGGATATAATCATACCGTTATTACATTCTTGAGATACGCGATTCCATATTATATTCCCTTTTAATCAAATTCTAAAAGTATGCTTGTTGACTCCAGTATCACGTTAGTTAAAGACTTCGAAGCTTACAATGTTTAGGGAGAAATGGAATACTGGTGTGTATTTTTTTCTTTAAAGTACCAAGACCAGCTATATACTGTATGTTTATGTTCCAAAATTAATATCGTTTATGGCCTTCACACGCGTTACAGTATGCTCCTATTCTTTTTATGCTCAGCTACTAAGATTTCCCTTCAGTGGTAAAATTCAATATCTACAACGGGCACAGTAAAGAGGTTTACAGTAAGTCTTTCTATGACAGACCAACGGACCACGAGTGCCCCTGTCGGTTAACCAATCACGCACCGCGGTACCCCGTGTCATCTTACCTGCGGTACGTGTCTGTACTGCTCACTTTGAATGGCTGCATCTGTATTTTGCCAGGCCTTTAAAGAGAAGGCGCGCCAAAAAAATTCGGTGCCGTCGTCTCCGCTTTAAAGGTACCCCCGTGCTGGAAGAATTTGACCTCAGAACATTTGCCCAGTGTACTTTTGATAAATCAGACCCAGTGTATGAGTACTTGTATTTCCAACTTTGTATATGTTAATGCTAGTGGCATTATGTTATTGAGATCAGCTACTTCTACCATCCATCCATTTTCCAATCACTTCTTCCAATTCAGGATTGCAGGTGAGCCAGAGCCTGTCCTGGCAAACAACAGGGACAATCCAGCATACACCCTAGATGGGATGATAGTTCATCTCAGAGCAGATACACAGACACAGACATGCCTGTCAGGTAGAGTTTTTGTAACGCTGCTCTGTAGAGGTGAAAAGGATCCGATGCAGATGCAGGAATCGTAGGGAGGTAAGTGAGCGTACTGAGCAAAACCAGGAGCTGAGTCGTAGTCCGAAGGCGAAGGTAGGTCGAGATCCGGTAAAGGCACTGGTGGCAGACAATCCAAAATGTGTGACAGAATCATGGTCGAAAAGAGGGCTGCAGGGTCAAATCCGAAACAGGCAAAGATAGCAAACAATCCAAGGGGCGAGACGAGATCCGAAGTCCGAAGGCAAAAGGTGTAGGCAGAATTTCAGGAAGGCAAAAGGAGGTAAGAAACGCTAGGCAGAGCAACAAGTAGTGAACTCAATACCGAGCAACGGGAAGTAGGTAAGAATAGTATAAATAATCTGGCGTGCCGCAGGGTAGAGCAATAGCAGGTGTGTTAACTCCTGCGGCGGCACTTGTTAATAGTAATCCGCTGCTGGTACTGATTAGCTCGCTTACGTGTTGGTCTCTGCTGGCTGGTGGTCATGACAGTACCCCCCCTTCACGGGCGGCTCCCAACGGTTCCGTGTAGATAACCAAAGAAACTGTCCTTTCCGAAAACGAGGGGCTGGTCTGCGGTGTCGGTTGGTGAATTTGGCGTGGCGCTGGGTTGACTTAATAAGAGCTGTCCTCGCCATTCTCCAGGTCCTTCGCAGTTTGGAAATATATTGTTGCACTGACGGCACTGCCGTGTCTGGAGGTGTGACAGGGATGAGAGTGGGCTGATAACCTAATGAACAAAAGAAGGGAGAGAGACCTGTGAAGGAGGAGGTAAGAGAATTGTGGGCATATTCTGCCCAGGGGAGTAGTGATGACCAATCATCCTGTGAGCTGGAGGTGAAGGCTCTCAAAAAGGTCAGGAGGCTTTGGTTGGTCTTTTCCACCTGACCATTGGCCTCAGGATGATAACCAGAAGTCAAAGATACATGGGTCCCTAGAGCTTGACAGAAAGCCTTCCAAAAGGCCGAGATAAATTGAGGTCCCCTGTCCGAGACAACATCGTCAGGCAAACCATTTATCCTAAAGACCTGTTGTACAAAAAAAGATGCCATTTCCTGGGCTGTGGGCAATGCTGGAAGGGGGACAAAATGGGCTGCTTTGGAAAAACGATCGGAGACCACCATGATTACTGTATGACCCTGACTGTTAAGAAGGTCCGTAATGAAGTCAACAGCTATGTGGGACCAAGGGCGGTGTGGGATTGGAAGGGGGTGAAGGAGGCCAGCCTTCCTAGAGCGCGGAAACTTGCTCCTGGCACAGACCGGGCAAGCCCGGACGTACTCTGCTGCATCAGATCGCATGGAAGGCCACCAAAAGTCCCTGGTGAGGAGGTCCAGAGTGCGTCTGCATCCAGGGTGGCCGGGAAACTGGGAATCATGCCCCCACTGCAAGACAGCAGAACGCAAGTTGTTCGGGACAAAAAGCTTATCCGTGGGGCAGCACAGAGGAACTGTAGTTCCGTTGAGGGCACGTCTGACCTGATCTTCAATGGAGCAATGAGTCGCTGCCACAATTCTGTTGGAAGAGATGCTTGGTTCAGGCGTGTAGTCCAGGTTTGGGGGGTCATGGAGCTGAGAGAGTGCATCAGCCCTCCCATTCTTGGAGCCAGGAGTGTAAGTGATAACAAAATTGAAACAAGAGAAGAAAAGTGACCAACGGGCCTGACGCGGGTTGAGGCGCTTGGCAGATTGAATATAGGACAGGTTCTTATGGTCTGTGATAATGACAAAGGGGTGATGAGCCCCCTCCAGCCAGTGTCTCCATTCCTCGAGGGCCAGCTTGATAGCTAGGAGTTCACGATTGCCCACATCATAGTTAACCTCGGCAGGAGAGAGCTTCTTGGAAAAGAAGGCACATGGATGAGGAAGGCGATTCTCTTCGAGGCGCTGGGAGAAGACTGCACCAACCCCATGGGCAGAGGCGTCAACTTCAACAATGAAAGGCCGGGAGGGATCCGGATGCCGTAGGAGAGGAGTGGAGCTGAAGAGTTGTTTCAAGCGCAGGAATGCCTGGTTAGTCTCCGGATTCCATTTACCCCGGCTAGGTCGGTTGCGGGTCAGAACCGTGATGGGTGCCACAATGGAGCTAAAGTTCCGGATGAATCGCCTGTAGAAGTTGGCAAAACCTAGAAAGCATTGGATTTGCTTTAAATTGCGAGGCACAGGCCAATCACTGATAGCCGCAACCTTAGCTGAGTCCATCTTGACTCCAAGGGGAGAAATAATGTAGCCCAGAAAGTGAATCTTAGAAGCATGAAAAATGCATTTCTCGAGCTTGGCGTAGAGCTGGTTGTCGATGAGTCTGGACAAGACCTCCTGGACGTGATGGACATGTTCCCGCGGGTCGGCGGAAAAAATGAGGATGTCGTCCAAGTATACCAAAACAAATTTTCCAATAATGTCTCTAAAGATGTCATTTATGAAGGATTGGAAGACCGCCGGGGCATTAGCGAGTCCAAAAGGCATAACCTGATATTCATAGTGGCCGTGCGTGGTCATAAAGGCCGTCTTCCACTCATCCCCTTCACGGATCCTGATTAAATTATAAGCCCCCCATAGATCTAGTTTTGAGAAGATGGACGCTCCACGTAGGGACTCCAGAGCGGCTGGGATTAAAGGCAAGGGGTAGGGATGTTTGACTGTAATGGAGTTCAGGCCTCTGTAGTCAATACGGAAAAGAAAGCGTTGATAAAAAGCCTGGATTCTCGTGTATCTGATACAAGTATCTTTTAATACAGTCTTTGCTGTGCTCTTGAGGATCCTTGTGATATTTTGGAATGGGCGGCGGGGGGCACGACCCTGCGCGGAACTATGACTATAACATTATAAAAAAAACACCTCTCAGCGCAAGGGCTGCCAAAGCCAAAAAGAAAAAAAAATATTTCAGTCTTTCAGTGTTAAGTCTGAATGCCATGTTCAGACTCTCTCAGTTAATGTTATTAATTTGGATTAACTTTAAGGAAGATTAATTTATTTAAAATAAAACTCCGTATTGATAGAACAATTGAGTTTCCAATTAATCGATCACTGTGTTCTTAGGGCTAGGCAAATAGTGCCATAATCCTGTGTGTGCAATTGCAAGATTGCACCGAAACAAATTCCATCCGTTGTTTTCATCACATCAAGTAATTGTGAGTAAACCCTGTCAGGTTTCCTCGCCTTCATCAGGGTCGTTTTGTACTACATGGCATGAGTTTGGGCATGATTTGCCCGCAGAAAATGTTCATACAGTTGGAACACTATTAACACAAAACTATAAAGTTCTTAAATGTCTAACAATCTTCTTCAGGTGTAATAAAGATGTATTGTAATGATGGGAATTATATTTTCATACAATGTAATGGCCCAACAATGTTTGATTGTCCTGTTTCATGAAGTTGCCCACCCAACCATCGATCAGCATGAATGCCGAAACTCATTGCAATCCTTTGTGCCCGTTTGTGCTGCTTTTGTTTTGGAGATGTAGCACCTTGGTTTTTCTGGTAATCACGTGACTAATAGTTTATGCTAACACCTAACTTTCTTAATGCGAGAAATACTGCTCAATACGGCTTCGTGCGAAAAACCTGTATATCACCATAGGAAGCATAACAGCATAGCCTCCAATTACCCAGACCACAAAACAGAGGAATAAATGTTAAATGAAATGTTAAAAGAAAACTGAGGACATAAAGGACGGGTTTCAGAAATCAAACAAATTTACTCCTTTCGCCCAAGTAAGGAGACATTAGAAGCTTACCACACCCGGACTGTTATAACAACGCATTAGCAAGTTAAAGCAATTACGTTAAAAAGCCGGGCGTAATAATGGTTTTCTTCCTTGATGTTCTGCGGTGAATGTGGATTCTGTCTGGCTTTGCCAGATTGTGAAAAATAAAAGTATTTTAAACAAACACACGTTTTTTTTTCTTCAAGATGGGGGTAAGGGAGTCTTCTCTATGACACTCTCCCTTATAAAGTTAACGTGAAACAAAACAAGAACTAAAAATAAGATACAATCTACAGACATTCACAACATACAGTAGACATATCATAAAACATTTGTGAATGTCTGTAGATTGTATCTTATTTTCAGTTTTTGGCCAGACCACAGCCAGGACCCGCCGGGCCCCACAACCCCATCCACACACACTCCCACAGCCCCATCCACACAACCCCATTCCCCCACAGCCCCATCCGCACAAACCCCCACTCCCGCACCTCACCGTGCCCGGCCACCATTGCATCACACAGCTGCCAGCGCACCTTACCGTTCCCAGCCACCACTGCGTCACACAACTGCCAGCGCACCTCACCGTGCCCGGCCACCATTGCGTCACACCACACAGCTGCCAGCACACTGCACCGTGCCCAGCCACCACTACGTCACACCACACAGCTGCCAGAGTGCTGCACCGTGCCCGTCCACCACTGCGTCAAACCACACAGACGGTGTGACATGAAAGATGGTGACGTCACTGTGCAGGCAAGCAGACAGACCCATGTCAGGCGTATGCGTTAAATATATATATATATTTGAATTAATATCATTATTGATTTCTTTAGCCTCACAGGATTGTCCAATAATACTCTTCTTGTGTCTAAATTTTAGTTAAGCAGGATTTGAGTTACAGACCATAAAAAACAGGATTCCCCCTTTTCACATATTGATGATAATGATATCGGTAACAGTTTGAAACTATCCATTGTTGTTAATAAATGACTTAGATTCGAAGATGTTGTGATATTTAGAAATATAAAAAGTCAATAGAATGTCCATAATATTGCTATTTTAGGTTTTCAAGGAAATGTTTGTTAAAAGAAAAACACATCACAATAGCTGGATTTGAACACCCAACCTTTTGCTTAAAAGTCAGGTACTTAAACCATCACACTTCTGATACACTCACATGTATCACTCACATATACTACTGTGTATATAGTACTGTGATACAGAACATAAATATAATTATATCGTTATTAATTTCTTTAGATACACGATTTCATATAATATTCCATATTAATCAAATTCTAAAAGTATGCTTCTGTTTACTCCAGTATCGAGCGTATTCGCAGAAAAGCTTAAAACTATCTCTTTTCTCACAAAGTACTGTAATACTGTATATATGTACAGTAACATGGTCAGAAGGAGCAAGGAGTGTGTAAAAACGTTTCCAAAATAACCACATGTAAGACTTTGATGCTTAACATGTTTAGGGAGAAATGGAATACTGCTGTGTATTTTTTCTTTAAAATACCAAGACCAGCCATGTACACTACAGTTTACATACAGTAATATGTTTATGTTACTAAATTAATATCTTTAATGAGCATGTGAAAGGCATGGTGAATCAGAGATTCTCAAGGCTTACTTTGTATGATTGGAAACAAATGAGTGATCAGATCAACAAAATGCTGTGGTGTTACTTTTTGTCAATGAAAAAATAAAGTTTTTTCATTTACAAAGACGGTTACAAAGAATGTCCAAGGTCATTCATTATTAATACTATTAGTAATATCTTCTGTAAAGACTTTGATGGCGACAGCTCAAACGCTGTACATGAGAGGTTGAGCTTTATTAGCTCCATCTGGCGGTTATTACGGATACTATTGTAACGCAACGGGGGCTCAGGCGGGCGCCCTTGCCGCATCTGGTCGGCCCCATCCCGACTGGAGGCTCGAACCCGGGACTTCCGCGTCTCTCTGCAGCGACCTAGCCCCGTGAGCTAAAGAGAGATCTCTCCACAGCCCAGTAGCTGTGGTCCTGCTATCACAGGGAAGGGCGGTGACGTCACCCGCTCTGGTACGCCGGCTCTTACACACAGTGCTTGTCGGCCGTAAGCGTTACACTATTATCTTACTTGCGGTATCATGCGGTATTATATGGTAACCCGTGTTATACCGGGACACGTCCACCGCGTTTAACCCGCTCGTTTTGAATGGCTGCATCTGTAATTATTTTGGACACTGACAGAGCCCAGTCACATCACAGTAAGGACAATATTCATGGAAAAGTGAGGAGAGAGCAGGGAAAGAAATGACTTATCACAGCAGTCCTATCCCTCTCGTGTTTGTTGAGTTCTTGTGGATCTTGAGCTTCTCTCACCTTGTAGACATTTTCTGTAATCTTGTTCACCTCGTCCAAGCGAGACATTGTTGCCTGACTTTCACAGTGACCCCAAGTTCCTGTCATACCAAACCTACAGTAGAGGGAGAGCACGGAGAGCACTGAGATGCCCGCATGTCCGACTACATGTCCAGTACAGGGGATTTAGATTCTATCCCAGCAAGCAATGGACGCAAGGCAGAATAAGAAGCAAGCTACTTTAAGCGACGCTGGCTTGGCAGCACCTTTCAGAATAAAAGTCCCCTTAAACCCGCCTCAAAAAAAATAATCCTGTACCAGTTAAATTCACATTTATAGCACAACAACACTTTTACATCCTCACAACTAGGTGGAATGTGATACACAACCTGTGGGTCTATTTATCTTAAAAAAGAGCCGTTCTTATATTATTTTGACTATTTTATTAACTACACAAATCACGCCCTTACACCCTATATTCCCGCCTTCTACTTTCTCGTTCTGTTGTCTCACGATGTCTACACACTATACTACACCCCCTCCTTTGTTATTTTTAACGTTCATAACTTTACCATACAATTGTAACAATGCTATATCAACACACAGTAAATGGTTATTAACCATTACAACAAAATATATTGTAACACATGGTTTCACATGGGCGCCCTCGCCACTGCTGTCTCAGGTTGGCCCCCCCACTGTAGGGGACTCAAACACGGGCCTCTGGTGTCCCTCAACAGGGTCCCAGCCACTTGAGCCAAAGGGAAATCTTCCTTCAGCCCAGCAGCTGCAGTCCCTGCTATCCACAGGGAAGGGCAGTGACATCACCACTCCAATAAGCCAGCTCTCACAAGCAATGGAGGCTGTATGCATTACACTTTCCCCTGCTTAACTCACCCTCCTCAGCAAAGGGCTATCCCAGCACACTTCTGACACCAATGTAACACAAAAGGTTCACATGGGCACCCTCACCACTGCTGCCTCAGGTCAGTCCCCCCACCATCAGGGACTCAAACCCAGGCTTCCAGCATTGCTCAACATTGCTCAAAATCTCCCTTCAGCCCGGCGGCTGCAGTCCCTGCTATCCACAGGGAAGGGAGGTGACATCACTGCTCTGGTAAGCCACCTCTCGGAAGCGATGGAGGCCCTATGCGTTATGTAAAACCTTCCATTTCTATTCAACACATTCAATCTTTTTTACAATTTTATGCGTACCAACACAAATCTTAGTTCAATTTCTACTTAAGTCACTTCTATCACCTCATTGCTAGCAGTCTATGCAACATCTACATAGATAACACAAACAAAATAGGGCAATTTAACATTTGGAGAGCTATGAAAGTCCTATATTTTTAAATGTCTCTGTAACGAGACAGTTTCCTGATAACCCTGCCACTTCTGGTTGTTACTGGCTCTTCTACGGATATACTCTCCACTGTCTGAGGATTTGCCATTTCCTGCGCGTCAGAAAGTCCAGTATTCTCAGCATTTTCTGTTTCTGCAGATTCAAAATCAAGAACCAATGAAGGAGCGTATCGAAGATGTTTTACATTTCTCATTATTTTTGAGCC
This sequence comes from Lepisosteus oculatus, assembly GCF_040954835.1. Classification (NCBI taxonomy): domain Eukaryota; kingdom Metazoa; phylum Chordata; class Actinopteri; order Semionotiformes; family Lepisosteidae; genus Lepisosteus; species Lepisosteus oculatus. The sequence continues at coordinate 26,826,440 of NC_090701.1, read as the reverse complement.
ATTTTCCACATTCACTAACTCAAAAGAGTTACAAGAGGTATTCCTCAATAACACATAGCGAGTGTCTTTGAACTTGCATCCAATTTACCATTGTCTAGGCCAGCCACAAACACTACATCACCGACCTTGAAGTTGTGATCCCTTGCTCGATGTGTCTAGTCTGCGTATAATTTCATTTTGTGTGTGTACTCCTCATGATCTCTATGGATATCTTTCGTCTTTTGAATGTCCCTCGGCCCTTCATCTTTCTTTTCCACGTTTGGTACAGTAGTTTAGTCCAGATATCACGTCCGAAGATAAGATTAGCTGGGGTTTCTCCAGATGCCCTGTGAGGTGTTGATCTATAAGCCAGCAGAATCTTAGGGAGTTCCTCTCTCCATTTTTTTCCTTCTGTCGTAGCAGCTCTTAAGGCCTTTTTCAGGTACTGTATCTGTGAAATCTTTCAATTTTGCCATTACTTCTCGTATAGTAAGGTGATTCACGGATGTGTATAATTCCACAATTAGTCAGAAATGAGTCAAACAACTGTCCTACGAATTGCCTGCCATTATCTGTTACTACCTCTAGTGGATAACCAAATTCTGCAAAGATGTTGATCAGCTCTCTAATAACTGTGGCTGAAGATATGTCTGATACAACAACTGCCTCAGGGTAAAAAGTATACTATTCTATGACAGTCAATATCTATTCATACTGAATGGGACCTACCAGGTTAATGCCCAATTTTGTCCAAGGCCTTGGTGGTTATTCAAGTGGTTGGAAAGGTTGATCCTCCTGCAATGGCTGATTCAACACACAAGTGGAACAATTCCTGACTAGTCTTTCAACATCACTGTCCATGTTGGACCAGTAAAATTTGCTTCTCAGGTACTATTTTGTACGAACCACACCCTGATGTGTCTCATGTGCTATTTTCTGTGCTTGTCTGATTTTTGTTTTCGGTAACATAATCCTCTGTAAGTGTCAGTGCATGCAGTTCATAAGTGCTGAATGAAAGCACCCTATCAACATAGGTGTCTACATAACCACTGTCTTTTGCATCTGGTAAAGGAAGACGTGACAATGAGTCTGCGACATTGCTTTTCCCTACTATGTGTTCAATTTTGTAATCATATGGCCATAATCTCAATCCAAGCCTTTGTATCCTGGTGGTAACAATGTTGCCATTTTGGGATTGAACATGTAAATGACGGGTGAACTTGCCGCCCCATAAATATGTCCTAAAATGTTCCATTGCCCAAACACAACCCAAGGCTTCACACTCTATTTGTGAGTAATGCCTTTCTGTTGGGGTAAGTGAGCGACTTGCATATGTCACTGGCTTGTTCTGTCCATCTTCTTGTCTTTGTAGCAATACTGCTCCAAGTCCAACAGGACTCGCGTCATTGATCACTACTGTTGGCGCATCTAGTTTGAAGTATGCCAGACATGGTTCAGTTACAAGTGCTCTTTTCAACTCGACAAAGGCTTTCTCAGTTAAAGATATCCATTCCCACTTCTGTCCTTTCCTTGTTAGTTTTCTAAGGGGTTCTGATATATCTGCATAATAAGGAATGAATTTCATAAAAAATCCGCAAGTGCCTAAGAACGAGCACAAAAGTGCAACATTCTCTGGTCTCGTGCACTGCAAACAGCTGTCACCTTTTTGGGTCTGGTTTTATTCATTCTTCAGTGACCAAATGTCCCAGTATCTCAATCTCTTTTAGGCCAAAGATACACTTATCTTTATTTAAAGTTAAGCCTCTGTCTTGGAATCTTTGGAATACTTGCCTGAGCCTCTGTTCTAGTTGTTCTTCATTTTCCACATGTACTACAATATCATCCATATACCATACAACACCTGGCATTGCAACATCGAGTCCATAGCCTTCTGATAGGCCTCTGGGGCACTAGACAAGGCAAAAGGAACTTTTCTGAAACGGTAACAGCCCCTGTGTGTGATGAAGGTAGTCAGGTGTCTTGATTCCGGGGCCAACTCAACTTGCCAGAACCCTTTTTGAGCATCTAACTTTGCAAAAACTTTGGATCCTTGCACTGCTTGCAATAACCTGTCAACCATTGGTACTGGATGTCTCTCTCTGATAACTGCTTTATTCACTTCTCGCAGATCCACACACAGTCTCACATCCTTGGTGTCTTTTTTAGGTATTATCAGAATATTTGAGATCCATTCTGCACCTTTATTCACATCTTCAATAATTCCATCATCCAACATTTTATCTAACCCCTGATTAACAGCTTCTATCATCTGATAGGGTACACGTCTCAGACTTTGAGTTACTGGCGAAACTTTCTCATCTACTGTAACCTTGTGACTGTAAACCTCGATCTGTCCTAAACCTTTAAAGAGTGACTCATATTCCTGTGCGAACCATTTAAACCTCTCTGAAGACTGGTCAACCGCATTGACAGTGTCTCCTACATTCAGAATCTTCAGATCAAAACATGTTTTTCCCAACAACGCTTCTACTGTACATTTCCTTCAATGACATAGACTTTGTCCTTTATTACGTTTTCCTGCCATTTCAGCTGTGCCTTGAAGTAGCCAACACACTGAAGTGGACTAATTTGTGCATAGGCATAACATTTCTTCTTAGTCTGCTGAAGTTTAGTTCTGTGTGCAAACACTTTCTTGAAAAGTTCTACTCCAATGAAGTTTCTTCGACTTCCTGTATCTATCACCATTTTTATCTCTTGGCCATTTATTCGAACAGTTTCTTTATCTTCAGGGTCAATGGAATTAAATTAATCTGAGTCTGGTTCTTGAACTACTCTCAGCTTTGTCCCTTCCTTATTTGTATTAAGTTTCTTTTCCTGATGGGAACCGTCTTTCTTTCTACACACTCGTGCATAATGTCCTGTTTTCTTACAGTGTAGACATTTTGCTGTTCGCGCTCTGCATTCATCTGCTTTGTGCGTTGTTAGTCCGTACCTGTAACATTTAACGTCAGCCGTCCCCTGTTCTTCTATATCTCTAGCTTGACTGCGTCCTGCTGCTCGGCTTTTGTTTGTAAAGTTTGAGCGAGCGCCCCGTTCAGTGTTTCTTGTGAAGTAAACATGACTCTAGCTTTGTCACTGTGGTCAGAAAGCATTCTAGATTCTGCTTGAGCTGCTTCATGAATTCTAGCGACTGTAAGAGCTCTTTCTAAAGTCAGTCCTTCCTCCTGCAACAATTTATCACAAAGTCTCTTATGTGCACATTTTAGTTGATCTCTTAACATGTCAGCTTCCAATACTCCAAAGTCACATGATTTAGCCAGTTCTCTTAATGCATTCACAAAAGCATCAACAGATTCGTCCTGAGACTGAGTCTCTGCCTAAATTTGTGCCATTCCAAAACCACATTTCTCCTCCGTGTAAAGTAAGTGACTAAGGCAGCTACAGTCTGTTCATATGTACCTTTTTCTCCAGGGAGGTTGGCGAAAATTTGCTGCACGGACGCCCAGATACAGTGCAGTAATGTAGCACGTCTCACGGCATCCGGAGGTTCTGTAGATCTACTGGCTATTTTAAAAAATCTGTATGACTCTATCCATATCTTGTATTCTGTATACAAATGTGGATCTCCAAGGTTCAGTGGAAGCGGTGGGGAAAGCTGGGCATAAGCAAAGCTTCTCGGCCTGGCTGCCATATCTTCCATGGCGCAAGCTAAGCGAACAGTCCGAAAATTCAAAAGTTCGTTTTCACCAGCAAGAGAACTGAAATCTGCAGTGTACTGCTCGCTTTAAATTTGTCAAAAACTCATCTCTCGTCTCCATATATGTTGTGTATCTTAATAAAGAGCCGTTCTTATATTATTTTGACTATTTTATTAACTACACAAATCACGCCCTTACACCATATATTCCCGCCTTCTATTCTCTCGTTTTGTTGTCTCATGATGTCTACTCACTACACTACACAGGTAATAGGAAATTGCCGTTCTAACAATCTTATTTGTGTTTTTATATCACTTCCTCCTTGCAAATTGACACAGAGCTGTGCACTGCTAGACAGGAAAAAGTATAATTCAGATCTATTCTACAGACTCATACTGTAGGTAATAGAAAATCACCATGGTTTTCTCAGATAAGTGTCTCTGTCAAAACTGCTGGGGTTCCACGACTGGGACTGTGTAGTGATGGTGCAGGGAGTGTTCAAACTCTCCTCCCGACCAAACCAAAATGTGTGCCTCTTCAAAAATACCTCAAATCTACTCTACAGACCCACAGCTAATTGAAAATCACCATGATTTTGTCAGATAAGTGTTTTGTTAAAGTTGCTGGGGTTAATAGAGCACCTCCCATTCCCAGACTGGGACCGTGCAGCGATGGTGGAGGGAGTGGTCTCATTCCCCTCCTGACCAAACCAAAATTTGTGCCTCTCCAAAATTACCTCAAACTATTCTACAGACCATCAGCTAATAGTACATAACCACAGTTTTGGCGTATAAGTGTCTTTGCTAAAGTTTATATGACTACTTGCTGCCGGGGTTTATAAGACTACTTGCTGTTCCCAGACTTGCAGTGATGGACTCATTTCCCTCCCGACCAAACCAAAATTTGTGCCTACTCAAAAAGTGACTCAGATCTGTTCTACAGACCTCCAACTATTAGAATATAACCATGGTTTTGCCAGATGAGCATCTTTTGCAAATGTTTCTGGGGTTTATAGGGGCCTTTTAGCGGCCGATACTAGATTTGTCTCGAAGGGCATGTTATCGCAATATGGGCATTGTTAACACTTCACCAGTGGATCATCCTTTCTGGTTTGAAATAAAGTGTCACTTTCACACTTTTTTCCTTACTGTCTATGGGATAATTGTTTGGGGTGTAAATGTAAGACATATTATAGACCTTCAATGGTGATGTGTCTTTCCTGGGAAGGTGGCTCTGTCACAGACATGGTATGGAGCCTTTTTGATTTGATCCAGTAATGTGGAAATGATGGCTCACATGTTGCCCAAGTACCAGTTGATAATTGATTCCCCCACAGCGTTCCGATGGACTGGGAAGTAAAGATGCCTTGCGGGTGTTCTGTATCAAAACACTACAGATTTTCTCTTTTATCAGATCAGCTTTTATTATTTTGAGTGTGGAACTTCTCAGATGCTGCTTCAGCTGCCTGGCCTATTATCCTTTGAACACATAAATTCTGCAAAGCACAGGGGGGAGGAAAAGCCATGTTTAACTGTAAGAAAAACCTCCGGGAGTTCAAGGCTTGGGAGTCCAATTTTGGGTGATAGAAGTTTCGCGAGAAATTCTCTAATATTAAATTCGATGTCAATTTTACCTGGTTTGGCATCTATGGGTATTTTTGGAAATCTGAATAGCTTTAGATCCCAGAAGGGCCTTGAAAGTCTTGAAAGTCTTGTGTATTTGGTAATGCTGTCTGTTTCTTTGTCACTGATTGCAAGCTATTCAAAGACTCTTTCAGTGCCTCTTTACTATGCAGTAGAGTTGATATGTAATTATTCAGTGGCTCCAGGTTTTTTTGTGTTTCATGAGTATTCTCATCTGTGAGTACATGGTGTGACCAACTATGTCTCTGTCTGACGTCTCCTTTATTTCTCGAAAACTAACACAACATTAGTTTAGTCTATGCTATGTGTTGACTGTGTTGTGATGTTTTGATCATTTGCTTTAATTCTAAATTTCTGTCCAATGCACGAAAGTACCGCCCAATAATGTCCACCTCTATTTATAGACTTTCCTTCATGGCATATTGTTGATTTAATAGTACATTGCACTTTACCAACACCTTCCAATTTCAACTGAAGTTCACATTGGAATGTGCTCTGGGAATCTAAATCACAATAGTTTGTGGACAAGAGCTAGATTGTTGCTTCCAGACCATGAGGGTCGATTAACTCATTAAAAACTCTGCTATCTGTGCAAGCAAAAAATGACTAACTTCACGTATTTCGGTATGCAAGAAACTACAGTTAAAGCAAAAGTCTACATGGGAAGTAATAAAAGTACTGTTTACTTGGCCACTAACACCCCGGGGGAATTATTAAATTCTATTGAAATCTACTGAAGATATCAATTAGCATATCTCATCTAACACTGCCTTTGAAAAGTAGCTGCTAGGATTGTTGTTAGCAGGTTTTACCAAATTCAGTAAACAGCCAGACATAATCTTAAAACCTTTAGAATAGAATTCCATGTATATTTTGGTCTGTATGGCATTCTAATTAGCAACACACTACACGACAAAATTAAACTATGTTTGTGGAACTTTGGTCACCCCCATGTAACTTATAGGGCAGGAACAGCACACTTTTCAAAATGTGTTTTTCAGCCGAAATAAACGTGTTTTATCAAACCTTGGAATCTCAATGTGACTGCTAGAATCAGAAGAGCGCACTAACTCAGCTCTTTACCCCAGTGTGCAGAAGTGCTCAAAACGTGTTTTTCAGCAGAAATAAACATGTTTCTGCAAGTTTGGTAACCCCCATGTAACTTATGGGGCAGGAACAGCAGACTTTTCAAAATGTGTTTTTCAGCCCAAAATAAATGCGTTTTTTCAGACTGTTGAATCCCAATGTAACTCCTAGGCTCAGAAGAGCTCACTGACTCAGCTCTTAACCCCAGAGTGCAGAAAGTGTCAAAACGTGTTTTTCAGCAGAAATAAACGTTTCTGCAACTTTGTTCACCCCCATGTAACTTATAGGGCAGGAACAGCACAATTTTCAGAACGTGTTTTTCAGCCGAAATAAACTCGTTTTTTCAAACCTTGGAATCTCAATGTGACTGCTAGGCTCAGAAGAGCTCACTGACTCAGCTCTTAACCCCAGTGTGCAGAAAGTGTCAAAACATGTTTTTCAGCAGAAATAAACATGTTTCTGCAAGTTTGGTCAACCCCATGTAACTTATGGGGCAGTAACATCACCCTTTTCAAAACGTGTTTTTCATCCCGAAATAAACGCGTTTTTTCAGACAACTGAATCCCCATGTAACTGCAAGGCTCAGAAGGGCCCACACACTCAGCTCTTAACCCCAGTGTGCAGAAAATGTCAAAACATGTTTTTCAGCAGAAATAAACATGTTTCTGCAAGTTTGGTCACCCCCATGTAAGTTATGGGGCAGTAACAGCACACTTTTCAAAACGTGTTTTTCAGCCCGAAATAAACGCGTTTTTTCAGACAACTAAATCCCCATGTAACTGCAAGGCTCAGAAGAGCCCACGCACTCAGCTCTTAACCCCAGTGTGCAGAAAGTGTCAAAACGTGTTTTTCAGCAGAAATAAACATGTTTCTGCAAGTTTGGTCAAACCCCTGTAAGTTAAGGAGCAGTAACAGCACACTTTTCAAAACGTGTTTTTCAGCAGAAATAAACATGTTTCTGCAAGTTTGGTCAACCCCATGAAACTTATGGGGCAGTAACAGCACACTTTTCTAAAACGTGTATTTCAGCAGAAATAAACATGTTTCTGCAAGTTTGGTCAACCCCATGTAAGTTATGGGGCAGTAACAGCACACTTTTCAAAACGTGTTTTTCAGCCCGAAATAAACGCGTTTTTTCAGACAACTGAATCCCCATGTAACAGCAAGGCTCAGAATAGCCCACACACTCAGCTCTTAACCCCAGTGTGCAGAAAGTGTCAAAACGTGTTTTTAAGCAGAAATAAACATGTTCCTGCAAGTTTGGTCAACCCCATGTTACTTATGGGGCAGTAACAGCACACTTTTCAAAACGTGTTTTTCAGCCCGAAATAAACATGTTTCTGCAAGTTTGGTCAACCCCATGTAAGTTATGGGGCAGTAACACCACACCTTTCAAAACGTGTTTTTCAGCCCGAAATATACGCGTTTATTTCAGACAACTGAATCCCCATGTAACAGCAAGGCTCAGAAGAGCCCACACTCTCAGCTCTTAACCCCAGTGTGCAGAAAAAGTCAAAACGTGTTTTTCAGGAGAAATAAACATGTTTCTGCAAGTTTGGTCAACCCCATGTAAGTTATGGGGCATAAAACAGCACACTTTTCAAAACGTGTTTTTCAGCCCGAAATAAACGCGTTTTTTCAGACAACTGAATCCCCATGTAACTACAAGGCTCAGAAGAGCCCACACTCTCAGCATTAAACCCCAGTGTGCAGAAAGTGTCAAAACGTGTATTTCAGCAGAAATAAACATGTTTCTGCAAGTTTGGTCAACCCCATGTAACTTATGGGGCAGTAACAGCACACTTTTCAAAACGTGTATTTCAGCAGAAATAAACATGTTTCTGCAAGTTTGGTCAACCCCATGTAAGTTATGGGGCAGTAACAGCACACTTTTCAAAACGTGTTTTTCAGCCTGAAATAAACGCGTTTTTTCAGACAACTGAATCCCCATGTAACAGCAAGGCTCAGAATAGCCCACACACTCAGCTCTTAACCCCAGTGTGCAGAAAGTGTCAAAACGTGTTTTTAAGCAGAAATAAACATGTTCCTGCAAGTTTGGTCAACCCCATTTAACTTATGGGGCAGTAACAGCACACTTTTCAAAACGTGTTTTTCAGCCCGAAATAAACATGTTTCTGCAAGTTTGGTCAACCCCATGTAAGTTATGGGGCAGTAACAGCACACTTTTCAAAACGTGTTTTTCAGCCCGAAATAAACATGTTTCTGCAAGTTTGGTCAACCCCATGTAAGTTATGGGGCAGTAACACCACACCTTTCAAAACGTGTTTTTCAGCCCGAAATATACGCGTTTATTTCATACAACTGAATCCCCATGTAACAGCAAGGCTCAGAAGAGCCCACACTCTCAGCTCTTAACCCCAGTGTGCAGAAAGTGTCAAAACGTGTTTTTCAGCAGAAATAAACATGTTTCTGCAAGTTTGGTCAACCCCATGTAAGTTATGGGGCAGTAACAGCACACTTTTCAAAACGTGTTTTTCAGCAGAAATAAACATGTTTCTGCAAGTTTGGTCAACCCCATGTAACTTATGGGGCAGTAACAGCACACTTTTCAAAACGTGTATTTCAGCAGAAATAAACATGTTTCTGCAAGTTTGGTCAACCCCATGTAAGTTATGGGGCAGTAACAGCACACTTTTCAAAACGTGTTTTTCAGCCTGAAATAAACGCGTTTTTTCAGACAACTGAATCCCCATGTAACAGCAAGGCTCAGAATAGCCCACACACTCAGCTCTTAACCCCAGTGTGCAGAAAGTGTCAAAACGTGTTTTTAAGCAGAAATAAACATGTTCCTGCAAGTTTGGTCAACCCCATTTAACTTATGGGGCAGTAACAGCACACTTTTCAAAACGTGTTTTTCAGCCCGAAATAAACATGTTTCTGCAAGTTTGGTCAACCCCATGTAAGTTATGGGGCAGTAACAGCACACTTTTCAAAACGTGTTTTTCAGCCCGAAATAAACATGTTTCTGCAAGTTTGGTCAACCCCATGTAAGTTATGGGGCAGTAACACCTCACCTTTCAAAACGTGTTTTTCAGCCCGAAATATACGCGTTTATTTCAGACAACTGAATCCCCATGTAACAGCAAGGCTCAGAAGAGCCCACACTCTCAGCTCTTAACCCCAGTGTGCAGAAAGTGTCAAAACGTGTTTTTCAGCAGAAATAAACATGTTTCTGCAAGTTTGGTCAACCCCATGTAAGTTATGGGGCAGTAACAGCACACTTTTCAAAACGTGTTTTTCAGCCCGAAATAAACATGTTTCTGCAAGTTTGGTCAACCCCATGTAAGTTATGGGGCAGTAACACCACACCTTTCAAAACGTGTTTTTCAGCCCGAAATATACGCGTTTATTTCAGACAACTGAATCCCCATGTAACAGCAAGGCTCAGAAGAGCCCACACACTCAGCTCTTAACCCCAGTGTGCAGAAAGTGTCAAAACGTGTTTTTAAGCAGAAATAAACATGTTCCTGCAAGTTTGGTCAACCCCATTTAACTTATGGGGCAGTAACAGCACACTTTTCAAAACGTGTTTTTCAGCCCGAAATAAACATGTTTCTGCAAGTTTGGTCAACCCCATGTAAGTTATGGGGCAGTAACAGCACACTTTTCAAAACGTGTTTTTCAGCCCGAAATAAACATGTTTCTGCAAGTTTGGTCAACCCCATGTAAGTTATGGGGCAGTAACACCACACCTTTCAAAACGTGTTTTTCAGCCCGAAATATACGCGTTTATTTCAGACAACTGAATCCCCATTTAACAGCAAGGCTCAGAAGAGCCCACACTCTCAGCTCTTAACCCCAGTGTGCAGAAAGTGTCAAAACGTGTTTTTCAGCAGAAATAAACATGTTTCTGCAAGTTTGGTCAACCCCATGTAAGTTATGGGGCAGAAACAGCACACTTTTGAAAACGTGTTTTTCAGCCCGAAATAAACGCGTTTTTTCAGACAACTGAATCTCCATGTAACAGCAAGGCTCAGAAGAGCCCACACACTCAGCTCTTAACCTCAGTGTGCAGAAAGTGTCAAAACGTGTTTTTCAGCAAAAAATAAACGTTTCTGCAAGTTTGCTCAACCTCATGTAAGTTATGGGGCAGTAACAGCACACTTTTCAAAACGTGTTTTTCAGCCCGAAATAAACGCGTTTTTTCAGACAACTGAATCCCCATGTAACTACAAGGCTCAGAAGAGCCCACACTCTCAGCATTAAACCCCAGTGTGCAGAAAGTGTCAAAACGTGTTTTTCAGCAGAAATAAACATGTTTCTGCAAGTTTGGTCAACCCCATGTAACTTATGGGGCAGTAACAGCACACTTTTCAAAACGTGTTTTTCAGCCCGAAATAAACATGTTTCTGCAAGTTTGGTCAACCCCATGTAAGTTATGGGGCAGAAACAGCACACTTTTCAAAACGTGTTTTTCAGCCCGAAATAAACGCGTTTATTCAGACAACTGAATCTCCATGTAACAGCAAGGCTCAGAAGAGCCCATACAGTCAGCTCTTAACCTCAGTGTGCAGAAAGTGTCAAAACGTGTTTTTCAGCAAAAAATAAACGTTTCTGCAAGTTTGCTCAACCTCATGTAAGTTATGGGGCAGTAACAGCACACTTTTCAAAACGTGTTTTTCAGCCCGAAATAAACGCGTTTTTTCAGACAACTGAATCCCCATGTAACTACAAGGCTCAGAAGAGCCCACACACTCAGCTCTTAACCCCAGTGTGCAGAAAGTGTCAAAACGTGTTTTTCAGCAAAAAATAAACGTTTCTGCAAGTTTGCTTAACCTCATGTAAGTTATGGGGCAGTAACAGCACACTTTTCAAAACGTGTTTTTCAGCCCGAAAAATACGCGTTTTTTCAGACAACTAAATCCCCATGTAACTGCAAGGCTCAGAAGAGCCCACACACTCAGCTCTTAACCCCAGTGTGCAGAAAGTGTCAAAACGTGTTTTTCAGCAGAAATAAACATGTTTCTGCAAGTTTGGTCAAACCCCTGTAAGTTAAGGAGCAGTAACAGCACACTTTTCAAAACGTGTTTTTCAGCAGAAATAAACATGTTTCTGCAAGTTTGGTCAACCCCATGTAACTTATGGGGCAGTAACAGCACACTTTTCAAAACGTGTTTTTCAGCAGAATTAAACATGTTTCTGCAAGTTTGGTCAACCCCATGTAAGTTATGGGGCAGTAACAGCACTCTTTTCAAAACGTGTTTTTCAGCCCGAAATAAACGCGTTTTTTCAGACAACTGAATCCCCATGTAACAGCAAGGCTCAGAATAGCCGACACACTCAGCTCTTAACCCCAGTGTGCAGAAAGTGTCAAAACGTGTTTTTCAGCAGAAATAAACATGTTTCTGCAAGTTTGGTCAACCCCATGTAAGTTATGGGGCAGTAACACCACACCTTTCAAAACGTGTTTTTCAGCCCGAAATATACGCGTTTATTTCAGACAACTGAATCCCCATGTAACAGCAAGGCTCAGAAGAGCCCACACTCTCAGCTCTTAACCAAAGTGTGCAGAAAGTGTCAAAACGTGTTTTTCAGCAGAAATAAACATGTTTCTGCAAGTTTGGTCAACCCCATGTAAGTTATGGGGCAGAAACAGCACACTTTTCAAAACGTGTTTTTCAGCCCGAAATAAACGCGTTTTTTCAGACAACTGAATCTCCATGTAACAGCAAGGCTCAGAAGAGCCCACACACTCAGCTCTTAACCTCAGTGTGCAGAAAGTGTCAAAACGTGTTTTTCAGCAAAAAATAAACGTTTCTGCAAGTTTGCTCAACCTCATGTAAGTTATGGGGCAGTAACAGCACACTTTTCAAAACGTGTTTTTCAGCCCGAAATAAACGCGTTTTTTCAGACAACTGAATCCCCACGTAACTACAAGGCTCAGAAGAGCCCACACACTCAGCTCTTAACCCCAGTGTGCAGAAAGTGTCAAAACGTGTTTTTCAGCAAAAAATAAACGTTTCTGCAAGTTTGCTCAACCTCATGTAAGTTATGGGGCAGTAACAGCACACTTTTCAAAACGTGTATTTCAGCAGAAATAAACATGTTTCTGCAAGTTGGCTCAACCCCATGTAAGTTATGGGGCAGTAACAGCACACTTTTCAAAACGTGTTTTTCAGCCCGAAATAAACGTGTTTTTTCAGACAACTGAATCTCCATGTAACAGCAAGGCTCAGAAGAGCCCACACACTCAGCTCTTAACCCCAGTGTGCAGAAAGTGTCAAAACGTGTTTTTCAGCAAAAAATAAACGTTTCTGCAAGTTTGCTCAACCTCATGTAAGTTATGGGGCAGTAACAGCACACTTTTCAAAACGTGTTTTTCAGCCCGAAATAAACGCGTTTTTCAGACAACTGAATCCCCATGTAACAGCAAGGCTCAGAAAAGCCCACAAACTCAGCTCTTAACCCCAGTGTGCAGAAAGTGTCAAAACGCGTTTTTCAGCAGAAATAAACATGTTTCTGCAAGTTTGGTCAACCCCATGTAAGTTATGGGGCAGTAACAGCACATTTTTCAAAACGTGTTTTTCAGCGCGAAATAAACGCGTTTTTTCAGACAACTGAATCCCCATGTAACTACAAGGCTCAGAAGAGCCCACACACTCAGCTCTTAACCCCAGTGTGCAGAAAGTGTCAAAACGTGTTTTTCAGCAAAAAATAAACGTTTCTGCAAGTTTGCTCAACCTCATGTAAGTTATGGGGCAGTAACAGCACACTTTTCAAAACGTGTATTTCAGCAGAAATAAACATGTTTCTGCAAGTTTGGTCAACCCCATGTAAGTTATGGGGCAGTAGCAGCACACTTTTCAAAACGTGTGTTTCAGCCCGAAATAAACGCGTTTTTTCAGACAACTGAATCCCCATGTAACAGCAAGGCTCAGAAGAGCCCACACACTCAGCTATTAACCCCAGTGTGCAGAAGGTGTCAAAACGTGTTTTTCAGCCGAAATAAACGTTTCTGCAAGTTTGGTCAACCCCCTGTAAGTTATGGGGCAGTAACAGCACACTTTTCAAAACGTGTTTTTCAGCCCGAAATAAACGCGTTTTTCAGACAACTGAATCCCCATGTAACAGCAAGGCTCAGAAAAGCCCACACACTCAGCTCTTAACCCCAGTGTGCAGAAAGTGTCAAAACGTGTTTTTCAGCAGAAATAAACATGTTTCTGCAAGTTTGGTCAACCCCCTGTAAGTTATGGGGCAGTAACAGCACACTTTTCAAAACGTGTTTTTCAGCCCGAAATAAACGCGTTTTTCAGACAACTGAATCCCCATGTAACAGCAAGGCTCAGAAAAGCCCACACACTCAGCTCTTAACCCCAGTGTGCAGAAAGTGTCAAAACGTGTTTTTCAGCAGAAATAAACATGTTTCTGCAAGTTTGGTCAACCCCATGTAAGTTATGGGGCAGTAACAGCACATTTTTCAAAACGTGTTTTTCAGCCCGAAATAAACGCGTTTTTTCAGACAACTGAATCCCCATGTAACAGCAAGGCTCAGAAGAGCCCACACACTCAGCTCCTAACCCCAGTGTGCAGAAAGTGTCAAAACGTGTTTTTCAGCAGAAATAAACATGTTCCTGCAAGTTTGGTCAACCCCATATAACTTATGGGGCAGTAACAGCACACTTTTCAAAACGTGTTTTTCAGCCCGAAATAAACGCGTTTTTCAGACAACTGAATCCCCATGTAACAGCAAGGCTCAGAAAAGCCCACACACTCAGCTCTTAACCCCAGTGTGCAGAAAGTGTCAAAACGTGTTTTTCAGCAGAAATAAACATGTTTCTGCAAGTTTGGTCAACCCCCTGTAAGTTATGGGGCAGTAACAGCACACTTTTCAAAACGTGTTTTTCAGCCCGAAATAAACGCGTTTTTCAGACAACTGAATCCCCATGTAACAGCAAGGCTCAGAAAAGCCCACACACTCAGCTCTTAACCCCAGTGTGCAGAAAGTGTCAAAACGTGTTTTTCAGCAGAAATAAACATGTTTCTGCTAGTTTGGTCAACCCCATGTAAGTTATGGGGAAGTAACAGCACATTTTTCAAAACGTGTTTTTCAGCCCGAAATAAACGCGTTTTTCAGACAACTGAATCTCCATGTAACAGCAAGGCTCAGAAGAGCCCACACATTCAGCTCCTAACCCCAGTGTGCAGAAAGTGTCAAAACGTGTTTTTCAGCCCGAAATAAACACGTTTTTTCAGACAACTGAATCCCCATGTAACTGCAAGGCTCAGAAAAGCCCACACTCTCAGCTCTTAACCCCAGTGTGCAGAAAGTGTCAAAACGTGTTTTTCAGCAGAAATAAACATGTTCCTGCAAGTTTGGTCAACCCCATGTAAGTTATGGGGCAGTAACAGCACACTTTTCAAAACGTGTTTTTCAGCCCGAAAAATACGCGTTTTTTCAGACATCTGAATCCCCATGTAACAGCAAGGCTCAGAAGAGCCCACACTCTCAGCATTAAACTCCAGTGTGCAGAAAGTGTCAAAACTTGTTTTTCAGCAGAAATAAACATGTTTCTGCAAGTTTGGTCAACCCCATGTAAGTTATGGGGCAGTAGCAGCACACTTTTCAAAACGTGTGTTTCAGCCCGAAATAAACGCGTTTTTTCAGACAACTGAATCCCCATGTAACAGCAAGGCTCAGAAGAGCCCACACACTCAGCTATTAACCCCAGTGTGCAGAAGGTGTCAAAACGTGTTTTTCAGCCGAAATAAACGTTTCTGCAAGTTTGGTCAACCCCCTGTAAGTTATGGGGCAGTAACAGCACACTTTTCAAAACGTGTTTTTCAGCCCGAAATAAACGCGTTTTTCAGACAACTGAATCCCCATGTAACAGCAAGGCTCAGAAAAGCCCACACACTCAGCTCTTAACCCCAGTGTGCAGAAAGTGTCAAAACGTGTTTTTCAGCAGAAATAAACATGTTTCTGCAAGTTTGGTCAACCCCCTGTAAGTTATGGGGCAGTAACAGCACACTTTTCAAAACGTGTTTTTCAGCCCGAAATAAACGCGTTTTTCAGACAACTGAATCCCCATGTAACAGCAAGGCTCAGAAGAGCCCACACACTCAGCTCCTAACCCCAGTGTGCAGAAAGTGTCAAAACGTGTTTTTCAGCAGAAATAAACATGTTCCTGCAAGTTTGGTCAACCCCATATAACTTATGGGGCAGTAACAGCACACTTTTCAAAACGTGTTTTTCAGCCCAAAATAAACTCGTTTTTTCAGACAACTGAATCCCCATGTAACTACAAGGCTCAGAAGAGCCCACACACTCAGCTCTTAACCCGAGTGTGCAGAAAGTGTCAAAACGTGTTTTTCAGCAGAAATAAACATGTTTCTGCTAGTTTGGTCAACCCCATGTAAGTTATGGGGAAGTAACAGCACATTTTTCAAAACGTGTTTTTCAGCCCGAAATAAACGCGTTTTTCAGACAACTGAATCTCCATGTAACAGCAAGGCTCAGAAGAGCCCACACATTCAGCTCCTAACCCCAGTGTGCAGAAAGTGTCAAAACGTGTTTTTCAGCCCGAAATAAACACGTTTTTTCAGACAACTGAATCCCCATGTAACTGCAAGGCTCAGAAAAGCCCACACTCTCAGCTCTTAACCCCAGTGTGCAGAAAGTGTCAAAACGTGTTTTTCAGCAGAAATAAACATGTTCCTGCAAGTTTGGTCAACCCCATGTAAGTTATGGGGCAGTAACAGCACACTTTTCAAAACGTGTTTTTCAGCCCGAAAAATACGCGTTTTTTCAGACATCTGAATCCCCATGTAACAGCAAGGCTCAGAAGAGCCCACACTCTCAGCATTAAACTCCATTGTGCAGAAAGTGTCAAAACTTGTTTTTCAGCCGAAATAAACGTTTCTGCAAGTTTGGTCAACCCCCTGTAAGTTATGGGGCAGTAACAGCACACTTTTCAAAACGTGTTTTTCAGCCCGAAATAAACGCGTTTTTCAGACAACTGAATCCCCATGTAACAGCAAGGCTCAGAAAAGCCCACACACTCAGCTCTTAACCCCAGTGTGCAGAAAGTGTCAAAACGTGTTTTTCAGCAGAAATAAACATGTTTCTGCAAGTTTGGTCAACCCCATGTAAGTTATGGGGCAGTAACAGCACATTTTTCAAAACGTGTTTTTCAGCCCGAAATAAACACGTTTTTTCAGACAACTGAATCCCCATGTAACAGCAAGGCTCAGAAGAGCCCACACACTCAGCTCCTAACCCCAGTGTGCAGAAAGTGTCAAAACGTGTTTTTCAGCAGAAATAAACATGTTTCTGCAAGTTTGGTCAACCCCATGTAAGTTATGGGGCAGTAACAGCACATTTTTCAAAACGTGTTTTTCAGCCCGAAATAAACGCGTTTTTTCAGACAACTGAATCCCCATGTAACAGCAAGGCTCAGAAGAGCCCACACACTCAGCTCCTAACCCCAGTGTGCAGAAAGTGTCAAAACGTGTTTTTCAGCAGAAATAAACATGTTCCTGCAAGTTTGGTCAACCCCATATAACTTATGGGGCAGTAACAGCACACTTTTCAAAACGTGTTTTTCAGCCCAAAATAAACGCGTTTTTTCAGACAACTGAATCCCCATGTAACTACAAGGCTCAGAAGAGCCCACACACTCAGCTCTTAACCCGAGTGTGCAGAAAGTGTCAAAACGTGTTTTTCAGCAGAAATAAACATGTTTCTGCTAGTTTGGTCAACCCCATGTAAGTTATGGGGAAGTAACAGCACATTTTTCAAAACGTGTTTTTCAGCCCGAAATAAACGCGTTTTTCAGACAACTGAATCTCCATGTAACAGCAAGGCTCAGAAGAGCCCACACATTCAGCTCCTAACCCCAGTGTGCAGAAAGTGTCAAAACGTGTTTTTCAGCCCGAAATAAACACGTTTTTTCAGACAACTGAATCCCCATGTAACTGCAAGGCTCAGAAAAGCCCACACTCTCAGCTCTTAACCCCAGTGTGCAGAAAGTGTCAAAACGTGTTTTTCAGCAGAAATAAACATGTTCCTGCAAGTTTGGTCAACCCCATGTAAGTTATGGGGCAGTAACAGCACACTTTTCAAAACGTGTTTTTCAGCCCGAAAAATACGCGTTTTTTCAGACATCTGAATCCCCATGTAACAGCAAGGCTCAGAAGAGCCCACACTCTCAGCATTAAACTCCATTGTGCAGAAAGTGTCAAAACTTGTTTTTCAGCAGAAATAAACATGTTTCTGCAAGTTTGGTCAACCCCATGTAAGTTATGGGGCAGTAGCAGCACACTTTTCAAAACGTGTGTTTCAGCCCGAAATAAACGCGTTTTTTCAGACAACTGAATCCCCATGTAACAGCAAGGCTCAGAAGAGCCCACACACTCAGCTATTAACCCCAGTGTGCAGAAGGTGTCAAAACGTGTTTTTCAGCCGAAATAAACGTTTCTGCAAGTTTGGTCAACCCCCTGTAAGTTATGGGGCAGTAACAGCACACTTTTCAAAACGTGTTTTTCAGCCCGAAATAAACGCGTTTTTCAGACAACTGAATCCCCATGTAACAGCAAGGCTCAGAAAAGCCCACACACTCAGCTCTTAACCCCAGTGTGCAGAAAGTGTCAAAACGTGTTTTTCAGCAGAAATAAACATGTTTCTGCAAGTTTGGTCAACCCCATGTAAGTTATGGGGCAGTAACAGCACATTTTTCAAAACGTGTTTTTCAGCCCGAAATAAACACGTTTTTTCAGACAACTGAATCCCCATGTAACAGCAAGGCTCAGAAGAGCCCACACACTCAGCTCCTAACCCCAGTGTGCAGAAAGTGTCAAAACGTGTTTTTCAGCAGAAATAAACATTTTCCTGCAAGTTTGGTCAACCCCATGTAACTTATGGGGCAGTAACAGCACACTTTTCAAAACGTGTTTTTCAGCCCGAAATAAACATGTTTCTGCAAGTTTGGTCAACCCCATGTAAGTTATGGGGCAGTAACAGCACACTTTTTAAAACGTGTTTTTCAGCCCGAAATAAACCCGTTTTTTCAGACAACTGAATCTCCATGTAACAGCAAGGCTCAGAAGAGCCCACACACTCAGCTCCTAACCCCAGTGTGCAGAAAGTGTCAAAACGTGTTTTTCAGCAAAAAATAAACGTTTCTGCAAGTTTGGTCAACCCCATGTAAGTTATGGGGCAGTAACAGCACACTTTTCAAAACGTGTTTTTCAGCCCGAAATAAACATGTTTCTGCAAGTTTGGTTAACCCCATGTAAGTTATGGGGCAGTAACACCACACTTTTCAAAACGTGTTTTTCAGCCCGAAATAAACCCGTTTTTTCAGACAACTGAATCTCCATGTAACAGCAAGGCTCAGAAGAGCCCACACACTCAGCTCCTAACCCCAGTGTTCAGAAAGTGTCAAAACGTGTTTTTCAGCAAAAAATAAACGTTTCTGCAAGTTTGGTCAACCCCATGTAAGTTATGGGGCAGTAACAGCACACTTTTCAAAACGTGTTTTTCAGCCCGAAATAAACGCGTTTTTTCAGACAACTGAATCCCCATGTAACTGCAAGGCTCAGAAAAGCCCACACACTCAGCTCTTAACCCCAGTGTGCAGAAAGTGTCAAAACGTGTTTTTCAGCAGAAATAAACATGTTTCTGCAAGTTTGGTCAACCCCATGTAAGTTATGGGGCAGTAACAGCACACCTTTCAAAACGTGTTTTTCAGCCCGAAATATACGCGTTTTTTTCAGACAACTGAATCCCCATGTAAGAGCAAGGCTCAGAAGAGCCCACACTCGCAGCTCTTAACCTCAGTGTTTAGAAAGTGTCAAAACGTGTTTTTCAGCAGAAATAAACATTTCCTGCAAGTTTGGTCAACCCCATGTAAGTTATGGGGCAGTAACAGCACACTTTTCAAAACGTGTTTTTCAGCCCGAAATAAACGCGTTTTTTCAGACAACTGAATCCCCATGTAACTGCAAGGCTCAGAAAAGCCCACACACTCAGCTCTTAACCCCAGTGTGCAGAAAGTGTCAAAACGTGTTTTTCAGCAGAAATAAACATGTTTCTGCAAGTTTGGTCAACCCCATGTAAGTTATGGGGCAGTAACAGCACGCATTTCAGAACGTGTTTTTCAGCCTGAAATATACGCGTTTTTTCAGACAACTGAATCCCCATGTAACAGCAAGGCTCAGAAGAGCCCACACTCTCAGTATTAAACCCCAGTGTGCAGAAAGTGTCAAAACGTGTTTTTCAGAAGAAATAAACATGTTTCTGCAAGTTTGGTCAACCCCATGTAAGTTATGGGGCAGTAGCAGCACACTTTTCAAGACGTGTGTTTCAGCCCGAAATAAACGCGTTTTTTCAGACAACTGAATACCCATGTAACAGCAAGGCTCAGAAAAGCCCACACACTCAGCTCTTAACCCCAGTGTGCAGAAAGTGTCAAAACGTGTTTTTCAGCAGAAATAAACATGTTTCTGCAAGTTTGGTTAACCCCATGTAAGTTATGGGGCAGTAACACCACACTTTTCAAAACGTGTTTTTCAGCCCGAAATAAACGCGTTTTTCAGACAACTGAATCCCCATGTAACAGCAAGGCTCAGAAAAGCCCACACACTCAGCTCTTAACCCCAGTGTGCAGAAAGTGTCAAAACGTGTTTTTCAGCAGAAATAAACATGTTTCTGCAAGTTTGGTCAACCCCATGTAAGTTATGGGGCAGTAACAGCACATTTTTCAAAACGTGTTTTTCAGCCCGAAATAAACGCGTTTTTTCAGACAACTGAATCCCCATGTAACAGCAAGGCTCAGAAGAGCCCACACACTCAGCTCCTAACCCCAGTGTGCAGAAAGTGTCAAAACGTGTTTTTCAGCAGAAATAAACATGTTCCTGCAAGTTTGGTCAACCCCATATAACTTATGGGGCAGTAACAGCACACTTTTCAAAACGTGTTTTTCAGCCCAAAATAAACGCGTTTTTTCAGACAACTGAATCCCCATGTAACTACAAGGCTCAGAAGAGCCCACACACTCAGCTCTTAACCCGAGTGTGCAGAAAGTGTCAAAACGTGTTTTTCAGCAGAAATAAACATGTTTCTGCTAGTTTGGTCAATCCCATGTAAGTTATGGGGAAGTAACAGCACATTTTTCAAAACGTGTTTTTCAGCCCGAAATAAACGCGTTTTTCAGACAACTGAATCTCCATGTAACAGCAAGGCTCAGAAGAGCCCACACATTCAGCTCCTAACCCCAGTGTGCAGAAAGTGTCAAAACGTGTTTTTCAGCCCGAAATAAACACGTTTTTTCAGACAACTGAATCCCCATGTAACTGCAAGGCTCAGAAAAGCCCACACTCTCAGCTCTTAACCCCAGTGTGCAGAAAGTGTCAAAACGTGTTTTTCAGCAGAAATAAACATGTTCCTGCAAGTTTGGTCAACCCCATGTAAGTTATGGGGCAGTAACAGCACACTTTTCAAAACGTGTTTTTCAGCCCGAAAAATACGCGTTTTTTCAGACATCTGAATCCCCATGTAACAGCAAGGCTCAGAAGAGCCCACACTCTCAGCATTAAACTCCAGTGTGCAGAAAGTGTCAAAACTTGTTTTTCAGCAGAAATAAACATGTTTCTGCAAGTTTGGTCAACCCCATGTAAGTTATGGGGCAGTAGCAGCACACTTTTCAAAACGTGTGTTTCAGCCCGAAATAAACGCGTTTTTTCAGACAACTGAATCCCCATGTAACAGCAAGGCTCAGAAGAGCCCACACAGTCAGCTATTAACCCCAGTGTGCAGAAGGTGTCAAAACGTGTTTTTCAGCCGAAATAAACGTTTCTGCAAGTTTGGTCAACCCCCTGTAAGTTATGGGGCAGTAACAGCACACTTTTCAAAACGTGTTTTTCAGCCCGAAATAAACGCGTTTTTCAGACAACTGAATCCCCATGTAACAGCAAGGCTCAGAAAAGCCCACACACTCAGCTCTTAACCCCAGTGTGCAGAAAGTGTCAAAACGTGTTTTTCAGCAGAAATAAACATGTTTCTGCAAGTTTGGTCAACCCCATGTAAGTTATGGGGCAGTAACAGCACATTTTTCAAAACGTGTTTTTCAGCCCGAAATAAACGCGTTTTTTCAGACAACTGAATCCCCATGTAACAGCAAGGCTCAGAAGAGCCCACACACTCAGCTCCTAACCCCAGTGTGCAGAAAGTGTCAAAACGTGTTTTTCAGCAGAAATAAACATGTTCCTGCAAGTTTGGTCAACCCCATATAACTTATGGGGCAGTAACAGCACACTTTTCAAAACATGTTTTTCAGCCCAAAATAAACGCGTTTTTTCAGACAACTGAATCCCCATGTAACTACAAGGCTCAGAAGAGCCCACACACTCAGCTCTTAACCCGAGTGTGCAGAAAGTGTCAAAACGTGTTTTTCAGCAGAAATAAACATGTTTCTGCTAGTTTGGTCAACCCCATGTAAGTTATGGGGAAGTAACAGCACATTTTTCAAAACGTGTTTTTCAGCCCGAAATAAACGCGTTTTTCAGACAACTGAATCTCCATGTAACAGCAAGGCTCAGAAGAGCCCACACATTCAGCTCCTAACCCCAGTGTGCAGAAAGTGTCAAAACGTGTTTTTCAGCCCGAAATAAACACGTTTTTTCAGACAACTGAATCCCCATGTAACTGCAAGGCTCAGAAAAGCCCACACTCTCAGCTCTTAACCCCAGTGTGCAGAAAGTGTCAAAACGTGTTTTTCAGCAGAAATAAACATGTTCCTGCAAGTTTGGTCAACCCCATGTAAGTTATGGGGCAGTAACAGCACACTTTTCAAAACGTGTTTTTCAGCCCGAAAAATACGCGTTTTTTCAGACATCTGAATCCCCATGTAACAGCAAGGCTCAGAAGAGCCCACACTCTCAGCATTAAACTCCATTGTGCAGAAAGTGTCAAAACTTGTTTTTCAGCAGAAATAAACATGTTTCTGCAAGTTTGGTCAACCCCATGTAAGTTATGGGGCAGTAGCAGCACACTTTTCAAAACGTGTGTTTCAGCCCGAAATAAACGCGTTTTTTCAGACAACTGAATCCCCATGTAACAGCAAGGCTCAGAAGAGCCCACACACTCAGCTATTAACCCCAGTGTGCAGAAGGTGTCAAAACGTGTTTTTCAGCCGAAATAAACGTTTCTGCAAGTTTGGTCAACCCCCTGTAAGTTATGGGGCAGTAACAGCACACTTTTCAAAACGTGTTTTTCAGCCCGAAATAAACGCGTTTTTCAGACAACTGAATCCCCATGTAACAGCAAGGCTCAGAAAAGCCCACACACTCAGCTCTTAACCCCAGTGTGCAGAAAGTGTCAAAACGTGTTTTTCAGCAGAAATAAACATGTTTCTGCAAGTTTGGTCAACCCCATGTAAGTTATGGGGCAGTAACAGCACATTTTTCAAAACGTGTTTTTCAGCCCGAAATAAACACGTTTTTTCAGACAACTGAATCCCCATGTAACAGCAAGGCTCAGAAGAGCCCACACACTCAGCTCCTAACCCCAGTGTGCAGAAAGTGTCAAAACGTGTTTTTCAGCAGAAATAAACATTTTCCTGCAAGTTTGGTCAACCCCATGTAACTTATGGGGCAGTAACAGCACACTTTTCAAAACGTGTTTTTCAGCCCGAAATAAACATGTTTCTGCAAGTTTGGTCAACCCCATGTAAGTTATGGGGCAGTAACAGCACACTTTTTAAAACGTGTTTTTCAGCCCGAAATAAACCCGTTTTTTCAGACAACTGAATCTCCATGTAACAGCAAGGCTCAGAAGAGCCCACACACTCAGCTCCTAACCCCAGTGTGCAGAAAGTGTCAAAACGTGTTTTTCAGCAAAAAATAAACGTTTCTGCAAGTTTGGTCAACCCCATGTAAGTTATGGGGCAGTAACAGCACACTTTTCAAAACGTGTTTTTCAGCCCGAAATAAACATGTTTCTGCAAGTTTGGTTAACCCCATGTAAGTTATGGGGCAGTAACACCACACTTTTCAAAACGTGTTTTTCAGCCCGAAATAAACCCGTTTTTTCAGACAACTGAATCTCCATGTAACAGCAAGGCTCAGAAGAGCCCACACACTCAGCTCCTAACCCCAGTGTTCAG
The DNA here is from genome assembly GCF_040954835.1 of Lepisosteus oculatus. Taxonomy (NCBI): domain Eukaryota; kingdom Metazoa; phylum Chordata; class Actinopteri; order Semionotiformes; family Lepisosteidae; genus Lepisosteus; species Lepisosteus oculatus. The sequence continues at coordinate 26,802,950 of NC_090701.1, read as the reverse complement.
AAAGTGTCAAAACGTGTTTTTCAGCAAAAAATAAACGTTTCTGCAAGTTTGGTCAACCCCATGTAAGTTATGGGGCAGTAACAGCACACTTTTCAAAACGTGTTTTTCAGCCCGAAATAAACGCGTTTTTTCAGACAACTGAATCCCCATGTAACTGCAAGGCTCAGAAAAGCCCACACACTCAGCTCTTAACCCCAGTGTGCAGAAAGTGTCAAAACGTGTTTTTCAGCAGAAATAAACATGTTTCTGCAAGTTTGGTCAACCCCATGTAAGTTATGGGGCAGTAACAGCACACCTTTCAAAACGTGTTTTTCAGCCCGAAATATACGCGTTTTTTTCAGACAACTGAATCCCCATGTAAGAGCAAGGCTCAGAAGAGCCCACACTCGCAGCTCTTAACCTCAGTGTTTAGAAAGTGTCAAAACGTGTTTTTCAGCAGAAATAAACATTTCCTGCAAGTTTGGTCAACCCCATGTAAGTTATGGGGCAGTAACAGCACACTTTTCAAAACGTGTTTTTCAGCCCGAAATAAACGCGTTTTTTCAGACAACTGAATCCCCATGTAACTGCAAGGCTCAGAAAAGCCCACACACTCAGCTCTTAACCCCAGTGTGCAGAAAGTGTCAAAACGTGTTTTTCAGCAGAAATAAACATGTTTCTGCAAGTTTGGTCAACCCCATGTAAGTTATGGGGCAGTAACAGCACGCATTTCAGAACGTGTTTTTCAGCCTGAAATATACGCGTTTTTTCAGACAACTGAATCCCCATGTAACAGCAAGGCTCAGAAGAGCCCACACTCTCAGTATTAAACCCCAGTGTGCAGAAAGTGTCAAAACGTGTTTTTCAGAAGAAATAAACATGTTTCTGCAAGTTTGGTCAACCCCATGTAAGTTATGGGGCAGTAGCAGCACACTTTTCAAGACGTGTGTTTCAGCCCGAAATAAACGCGTTTTTTTTAGACAACTGAATCCCCATGTAACAGCAAGGCTCAGAAGAGCCCACACACTCAGCTCCTAACCCCAGTGTGCAGAAGGTGTCAAAACGTGTTTTTCAGCCGAAATAAACGTTTCTGCAAGTTTGGTCAACCCCCTGTAAGTTATGGGGCAGTAACAGCACACTTTTCAAAACGTGTTTTTCAGCCCGAAATAAACGCGTTTTTCAGACAACTGAATCCCCATGTAACAGCAAGGCTCAGAAAAGCCCACACACTCAGCTCCTAACCCCAGTGTGCAGAAGGTGTCAAAACGTGTTTTTCAGCAGAAATAAACATGTTTCTGCAAGTTTGGTCAACCCCATGTAAGTTATGGGGCAGTAACAGCACATTTTTCAAAACGTGTTTTTCAGCCCGAAATAAACGCGTTTTTCAGACAACTGAATCTCCATGTAACAGCAAGGCTCAGAAGAGCCCACACATTCAGCTCCTAACCCCAGTGTGCAGAAAGTGTCAAAACGTGTTTTTCAGCCCGAAATAAACACGTTTTTTCAGACAACTGAATCCCCATGTAACTGCAAGGCTCAGAAAAGCCCACACTCTCAGCTCTTAACCCCAGTGTGCAGAAAGTGTCAAAACGTGTTTTTCAGCAGAAATAAACATGTTCCTGCAAGTTTGGTCAACCCCATGTAAGTTATGGGGCAGTAACAGCACACTTTTCAAAACGTGTTTTTCAGCCCGAAAAATACGCGTTTTTTCAGACATCTGAATCCCCATGTAACAGCAAGGCTCAGAAGAGCCCACACTCTCAGCATTAAACCCCAGTGTGCAGAAAGTGTCAAAACTTGTTTTTCAGCAGAAATAAACATGTTTCTGCAAGTTTGGTCAACCCCATGTAAGTTATGGGGCAGTAGCAGCACACTTTTCAAAACGTGTGTTTCAGCCCGAAATAAACGCGTTTTTTCAGACAACTGAATCCCCATGTAACAGCAAGGCTCAGAAGAGCCCACACACTCAGCTATTAACCCCAGTGTGCAGAAGGTGTCAAAACGTGTTTTTCAGCCGAAATAAACGTTTCTGCAAGTTTGGTCAACCTCCTGTAAGTTATGGGGCAGTAACAGCACACTTTTCAAAACGTGTTTTTCAGCCCGAAATAAACGCGTTTTTCAGACAACTGAATCCCCATGTAACAGCAAGGTTCAGAAAAGCCCACACACTCAGCTCTTAACCCCAGTGTGCAGAAAGTGTCAAAACGTGTTTTTCAGCAGAAATAAACATGTTTCTGCAAGTTTGTTCAACCCCATGTAAGTTATGGGGCAGTAACAGCACATTTTTCAAAACGTGTTTTTCAGCCCGAAATAAACGCGTTTTTTCAGACAACTGAATCCCCATGTAACAGCAAGGCTCAGAAGAGCCCACACACTCAGCTCCTAACCCCAGTGTGCAGAAAGTGTCAAAACGTGTTTTTCAGCAGAAATAAACATGTTCCTGCAAGTTTGGTCAACCCCATGTAACTTATGGGGCAGTAACAGCACACTTTTCAAAACGTGTTTTTCAGCCCGAAATAAACATGTTTCTGCAAGTTTGGTCAACCCCATGTAAGTTATGGGGCAGTAACAGCACACTTTTTAAAACGTGTTTTTCAGCCCGAAATAAACCCGTTTTTTCAGACAACTGAATCTCCATGTAACAGCAAGGCTCAGAAGAGCCCACACACTCAGCTCCTAACCCCAGTGTGCAGAAAGTGTCAAAACGTGTTTTTCAGTAAAAAATAAACGTTTCTGCAAGTTTGGTCAACCCCATGTAAGTTATGGGGCAGTAACAGCACACTTTTCAAAACGTGTTTTTCAGCCCGAAATAAACATGTTTCTGCAAGTTTGGTCAACCCCATGTAAGTTATGGGGCAGTAACACCACACTTTTCAAAACGTGTTTTTCAGCCCGAAATAAACCCGTTTTTTCAGACAACTGAATCTCCATGTAACAGCAAGGCTCAGAAGAGCCCACACACTCAGCTCCTAACCCCAGTGTGCAGAAAGTGTCAAAACGTGTTTTTCAGCAAAAAATAAACGTTTCTGCAAGTTTGGTCAACCCCATGTAAGTTATGGGGCAGTAACAGCACACTTTTCAAAACGTGTTTTTCAGCCCGAAATAAACGCGTTTTTTCAGACAACTGAATCCCCATGTAACTGCAAGGCTCAGAAAAGCCCACACACTCAGCTCTTAACCCCAGTGTGCAGAAAGTGTCAAAACGTGTTTTTCAGCAGAAATAAACATGTTTCTGCAAGTTTGGTCAACCCCATGTAAGTTATGGGGCAGTAACAGCACACCTTTCAAAACGTGTTTTTCAGCCCGAAATATACGCGTTTTTTTCAGACAACTGAATCCCCATGTAACAGCAAGGCTCAGAAGAGCCCACACTCTCAGGTCTTAACCTCAGTGTTTAGAAAGTGTCAAAACGTGTTTTTCAGCAGAAATAAACATTTCCTGCAAGTTTGGTCAACCCCATGTAAGTTATGGGGCAGGAACAGCACAATTTTCAGAACGTGTTTTTCAGCCTGAAATATACGCGTTTTTTCAGACAACTGAATCCCCATGTAACAGCAAGGCTCAGAAGAGCCCACACTCTCAGCATTAAACCCCAGTGTGCAGAAAGTGTCAAAACGTGTTTTTCAGCAGAAATAAACATGTTTCTGCAAGTTTGGTCAACCCCATGTAAGTTATGGGGCAGTAACAGCACACCTTTCAAAATGTGTTTTTCAGCCCGAAATAAACGCGTTTTTTCAGACAACTGAATCCCCATGTAACTGCAAGGCTCAGAAGAGCCCACACACTCAGCTCTTAACCCCAGTGTGCAGAAAGTGTCAAAACTTGTTTTTCAGCAGAAATAAACATGTTCCTGCAAGTTTGGTCAACCCCATGTAAGTTATGGGGCAGTAACAGCACACTTTTCAAAACGCGTATTTCAGCAGAAATAAACATGTTTCTGCAAGTTTGGTCAACCCCATGTAAGTTATGGGGAAGTAACAGCACACTTTTCAAAACGTGTTTTTCAGCCCGAAAAATACGCGTTTTTTCAGACAACTGAATCCCCATGTAACAGCAAGGCTCAGGAGAGCCCACACTCTCAGCATTTAACCCCAGTGTGCAGAAAGTGTCAAAACGTGTTTTTCAGCAGAAATAAACATGTTTCTGCAAGTTTGGTCAACCCCATGTAAGTTATGGTGCAGTAGCAGCACACTTTTCAAAACGTGTTTTTCAGCCCGAAATAAACGCGTTTTTTTCAGACAACTGAATCCACATGTAACAGCAAGGCTCAGAAGAGCCCACACACTCAGCTATTAACCCCAGTGTGCAGAAGGTGTCAAAACGTGTTTTTCAGCCAAAATAAACGTTTCTGCAAGTTTGGTCAACCCCCTGTAAGTTATGGGGCAGTAACAGCACACTTTTCAAAACATGTTTTTCAGCCTGAAATATACGCATTTTTTCAGACAACTGAATCCCCATGTAACAGCAAGGCTCAGAAGAGCCCACACACTCAGCTCTTAACCCCAGTGTGCAGAAAGTGTCAAAACTTGTTTTTCAGCAGAAATAAACATGTTCCTGCAAGTTTGGTCAACCCCATGTAAGTTATGGGGCAGTAACAGCACACTTTTCAAAACGTGTTTTTCAGCCCGAAATAAACATGTTTCTGTAAGTTTGGTCATCCCCATGTAAGTTATGGGGCAGTAACACCACACCTTTCAAAACGTGTTTTTCAGCCCGAAATAAACACGTTTTTTCAGACAACTGAATCCCCATGAAACAGCAAGGCTCAGAAGAGCCCACACTCTCAGCTCTTTACCCCAGTGTGCAGAAAGTGTTGTAGCGGCAATGCTTGTTAATAAGACAGAATTAAGCGTTGGTATGTTCCTAAAAGAGGCCCCATCTCACCCTCCATCTCTGTGGTGCAGCCACAGAGAAAGAATTCATGCAAGCTGATTTAAGATGTTTTCTTGTGATAAGAAACCAGCTCCCAAAGGGGGATGCACTTAGCTAAGTCTGGCTATCATGATCAATGGTTAGCCATTGGCGCCTATCTGTCTAGGGAGTGCGAGTTGGACATCTGGATTGCATTCCTAAGTGTCAGGACTAAGTGACTCATATCTCACCTTGACCAACCAATCAGGGACTGGCAGGGTGTGGTAATACCACGTGGGTCTACAATGCCCGCCAAACTCTCAACCAATCAGCACACATCTGGGTCTTGATCAAAAAGGGAGCGCAAGCTCAGTTCTGGGCTCTCCTTGGCCATTTCCGCGCATCCTCAGAGACAATCACGTGACAGCTGCTGTTGTCTGCAAAAGGACTTGGACTTTGTTCAAAGCGCGAGGCCGAGGAACCCGTACGTACTCAGAATTCTACCAACGTGAATGCTCCGCTTGATCAACGGCAGCCTACAGTTGGACCCTCGTCGACAACCTGAATAGCTTATTCAGAAGCAGCGCTGGACCGGGAACGAACCAGTTTCTTCCCAGGCAAAAGAGTGACTTGTGAGGACTCGCGGTCACACTCTGTGCATAGAGACTTTCTACTAGCCAGCCGGACTGCTGGTAGATCCCCTCGGAGCAACGACTGCCCTGCGCGCCGCAGTCAGATTCCTCCGCCCGTCCTACTCCGAGCTGCACCTCGACTGGTTGGCCGGTAGCCAGAGGACGCCGTCACACCGCCCATTGGACAACCGCTGCAACAGAGGCTGCAACAGAACCTGTCAGCTGGTTTGGTGTTCGTGCCGGGAAACTCCAAATCCAAACACAGTGGATAAGTAAACCCCATGTTCTACATTGCGTCTCGAGAATTCAATTGTACCTCAACACAAGTTGTTATCAATTTAATTCATGAGTAATGTATTTACTTCCGAGTTTAGAGTAACAGTGGGTAATAACACCGATTAGCGATTTGGTAACCGAACGATATATATTGACATATATTCTCTGTTGTGTATCTCTTTGTGTTTGCATCTCTTCGAGATTATATACCTTGTATATTGATAACCCTCACCGTAAGGTCTGCCGCTCGTATCCAGGCAGACTAGTATATGTTTGTTGCACAGTTATATTAATAAATGTATCCCGTGTATTGAACCCGTGTGTGTGCGTTGTTAGTTGTTCTGACGATTGATTTTCTAAAAGCCCCGACGAACAACCTCGTGATTACTGCTACAATTAATAATTGTCTCAGTAAACCCATCAAAACCACTACATTTAATGGCGTCCCTGGGTGGGCGGAGTTAAGAATGAAATGAGAATCAATCACACAGAATAACTGATATTGCTGTGAGTTCAAGTTCAGCACAGCGCCGCGGCTTCTATACGCGAATACCGGGTGTGCTGATAACTGCGCAAAGAAATCCCCCTGTTTTCTAGCGTTTAGTGTAACGTGTGCTGATTGGAAATCCATCTGCTCGGGTGTTTAAATTCCATACTGTATTTTAGTAAAAGGAAAAAAAGTTATACTCTTAAAGTTTCTCTGACGTAATCACAATGGCTGCTAAAATGTCTGAAGTGGAGTCGCTTATAAGTACTATTTCTAGCGACGACAATCCTGGTTACTGGAGCGGTATCGAAAAGTTGAACTTTGATGATATTGAGAAGCTGCAAGTAGATTTAGTAGCTAAAGTAGCGAACCAGCTTAACACAGGAGGGTCCGTGAACGCAGTTCAGGTCCTATCGAGTTTCGCCTTAAATCTAGCTAAACAGCTGGAACTGTCTTTGTCCGAGCTGACAAAGTTTCAAAAGCTTCAGGGAAAGCTAGAAAGATATAAGGCGGAGCGAGCTGAGTTGTTGGATATAATCAGAGAAAAGAGAGTGAAAAATGAGGAAAGTGAAGACAGACTCAGGGAAGTTTTAGGTAAATTAGATGACCTGTCTGCTAGAGAAACTGCGGCTGAGGTAGCTAGGAGAGACCTGGAAGCGAGCTTGAAAGAAAAAGAAAAAGAAATTGAGAGTTTAAATGAACTCAGCCAGGAAAGGCAAAAGGAGTTAGATGCTTTTGTACTGGAAGCAAAACAGGCTAGATCCCACTTGCATGCCAGCCCACCTAGCAGCCCGGAGCGCTCACCCAGCGCGCCGGGAGGAGGTTTCTCCCGGCCAGGGTCTGTGGTCGGATCGGCATGGGGGAGATCGCCGAGTCCTGCGCGAGACGCAAGGGCGATGCAATTCAGGCAGAGACCCCCTGCTCCTGATCACGGCCGTCCCCCTGCCCGCGGAGAAACCGTAAAAATTAACCTCCACTCCCTGAGGCAGTTAGCCAAAGATGTAGAAAGGTTTGACCCGTCAGTGTCAGGGAATAATGTGGAAACCTACATCGATGAGCTGAGACATACTTTGCAGTTTATGCCCGGAGCGTCCGAACAGGAAAAGGCTTTGTTAGTAAGGAAAACTACTAGCCGAGCGGTACACGAGTGGATGTCCAGACAAGGACCGGAGGTCTGTAATAGCTTTGAGGAGCTGTGTCAGGCAATGATCGGAGAATTTTCGGCTTTTATCGATCCCATAGCTGCCGTGGCCGCTGCGCACCATATTAAGCACGAAAAAGCTGAAGGCCCTCGCGACTATTATGAGAGGCTTAGGCGCACTTATTTTGCAGGGCGGAATGAAGAGGGTTGCGAAGAGAATGTGAATTTCAAAGGTTTATTCATTGCTAATCTGCATCCTGGCTGACATTAGAAGGTTGGCTCAAAAAGCCTGGGGAGCTGAAGTCTCTGCTTCCCCAGAGCGAAAACCTGCTAAAACGGCCGTGTTCGCCACTAAAGCCAGCAGGGTTGACGACTCGCCTCAGCTCGAGGGAGCTGAGGTTCCTGAGCCCTATAAGCCCCGGCGCAAGATAGTCAGGCAGGACCGCACTAAGCGTCAGAGCCGCTGTGAGCGCTACGGGGAAGGCAAGGGCTCAGGCAGAGCCTATCATAAGGCTGGACGAAGGGAGTCGACTGCAGCCCGCCTGGCCCGGCTTGAACAAGCCCTGCTTGAGAGACCAGGACAGGGTAAACCTTCCGCACCGAATGCCTGAAGCGTGAATGAGCTTAGGGGGACCACGCCCCTTCTCACTGGAGGAGGCGGGGATCCACCCCAAACCCCTCCCTCAGTCTATCTGATTGGGTGGGAGGGTTCCTGCCTGAAAGAAGGCTGTGACTCTGAGTTGGGCGCTGACCCCTCCCCTGAAGTCAAAGGAAAGGCAGGCTTCCAACAATTCTTAGGGAATCTCAGCCAGAAAGGCAAAGCAAGGCGTATTTATATCAAGGTTTCTCTTGAAAGCGTCTTAGATAGAGAAGCACTGATTGACACTGGGGCTGAAATTAGTTTGATGTCAGCCGATCTACTCAGCGAGCTCAAACGAGTAGCGAAAGGAAAAGGCATCAGACTTAAGGTAGAACCTTGTAAGATAGATATTTCCAGCTATACCCAGGATCATGCCAGGATCACACACCGAGTGTGGGTGGCACTTAGGTTCGGGCCAATGAATGTGGTGCATCCTGTTTACATCTCTAGGTTTAAAACAGAGCCACTACTCATTGGCCAAGACCTGCTTGACAGGCTGGAGCCTCTGGTGGACTGCCAGCGTGGAAAATTGTGGGCTCAGGTCAAAAACCCTAAGCCTGTCGTACAGCAAAAAGGGGGGTTCAGTGGTTATGCTGTGACCACACAGTGCCCACTGAACACTATAGCTGAGTTGGAGGTTCCACCTGGTTCCTCTGGACGAGAAATAAATGTCTCTTCTTGCTTTCCAAAACTACAGGGAAGTCCTGCCCAGGCCAGCACTCCCACGGTCTCCCAACTACAGGAGCAGTGCTCCGAGCAGCTGCTTGACCCGCCAGGTAAAGCACACCCCTTTTTCATCCCTGAAGAAGAGTGGATCTCCCTGTCTGGTAATGAATGGGAGTCCTTTCTGTGCGCCCTGGTGCCTCAGGGGGACCAGGACTACCACCCCATGGTGGTGGGAGGGGTCCGGGTGGCAGAAGTGCAGGTTGATGATGTAATTCTCAGCCTCAGCTCTGAGAAGTCCATAATCAGTGAAGGTCTGTTCAAGGACCTGTCGCGAAGCCGTCAGGTGACCCTGGTGATGCAGTCACAGGTTCTGTGGTGGGCACCCCCACCTCATAGGTCCATTTGGAGCAAAGGAAGTTGTGTAGCTTCCATCTCCATCGGAAAAAGGAAGTTTGCTCACTACTTCCAGGTAGCACCTCAGCTGGCCCATTCGGTCTGTATTGGTGCAGACCTGTTGGTTCGACTGGGCGCCCAGCTGGACACAGTAAACAGTGTGCTGTGGACACGGGTGAACCCAGATGCCCATTCTCTAAGCGGCGACCCCGAGAACATTCGGTCAGGTCAGACGATTCCTCAGGCCTGCCAGGTAGTAAACGAATCGGACCTGATCGTTCCTGCATCAACAGCAGGGTTTCCGGTACGCCTTGTCCTGAAGAAGGGACAGAGAATGGATGCCGAGATGGTTTTCTTCCAACCATCAGCTCAGTTTATCAGACTGAACCTAGCAGTCTGTGGTACCCCCAGACTGGAACGGAATGGCCGAGCCACCTGCCTGTTGGTGCAGAACATAGCAAAACAAGATGTCAAAATCCCTGCTCGCACTGACATGGGACTGGTAATTGACAATGGTTTCTATGATTTCGAACTGGCTATCCCAGTACTGGGGCAGCTCCCTGGTCCCTTGGCCAGGGAGGGGGGAAACGAGCAGGTGTACTACACCTACCCCCGGCGGATGATCGCAATTATGCCAATAGAGGGATTCTGCAACCAGGAGGTGTGCAGAGTGGACCTTAGCGATAAGGATGAGATGGTTGTGTACACGGTACACGCAGGTGTTCCGACGGACCACTCAGCCAAGAGTGCGACCCGGGATACCGCCATGCCGTCAAAAGCGGGGTTCCTAGAGCAGGTACAGGAACAGGTTGGTAAGGCAGATGCCCTGGAAACGGAAAGCCAGCGTCAGCAGCTGCGTCAGATCTTCCAGGATTTCCAGGAGGTGTTTGCACGGGATGCCTATGACTGCGGGGTGACGGATTTGCACACAGTGCGCATTCCCACAGCCCCTGGCGCCCGCCCAACCTATGTCAGGCAGTATCGCATTCCCCTCACGGCATACGAGTCCATAAAGCAGACGTTGGATGCTCTACTAGAGCGTCAGATCATAAGGGAGTGTAACTCCACTTATAACTCCCCACTGTGGCCGGTGCTGAAACCCAATGGTAAGTGGCGTTTGACCATTGACTACCGGCAGCTGAATAAACAGGTTCCTTTGTCACGATGGCCAATGATCTACTTAGATCAGGAGTTAGCCAAGGTGACAACAGCGAAATATTTCACCACAGTGGATGTGGCCAATGGGTTCTGGACCCTTAAGGTAGAACCGACAGACCAGTACAAACTGGCCTTTTCCTTCGGAAACAGGCAGTTCACCTGGAATCGATGCCCCTTTGGGTATTCCAACTCCCCAGCGGAGTTCAACATATTTCTGCACAAAGCCATGAGTGATGCAGCCGTCAGGGGCAACCTGGTCTATGTGGACGATATTCTGATGCGGAGCCAGACCTGGGAAGAACACATGGCCGAGATCAGGCATGTGTTGACCCAGCTCTCCCGTGCAGGGGCCAAACTGTCTCTGGCCAAGGGACAGTGGTGTAGGACCCAAGTGGAGTACGTGGGACTATTGGTTGGAGCCCAAGGCATACAGCCACAGTCCAGCAGTGTCCAAGCTATCCAGAATATGAAGTCGCCCACTAACCTGTCTGAACTGCGCAGCTTTCTGGGAATATGTAATTATTCCCGGCAGTTCATTGAGGATTACGCTGAAATAGCAAGGCCCCTCCACAAGTTGTTGCAGAAAGACGTGCCCTTTGAGTGGGGACCTTCCCCAGAACAGGCTGTGATGGAGCTGAAGCGCAAACTCGGTAGTGCGCCGTGCTTGGCTTACCCTGACAAAAATAAGGTCTTCTACCTTGAAGCAGGGTTCTCAGAGCACTGCCTTGGGGCTGCTCTGAGTCAGGAATATGACCAAGAGCGAAGGGTGGTGGCGTATGCCAGTCGAGCCCTGACCCCAGTGGAGCAAAAGTTCTTGGACTACGAGAAGGCCCTGTTGTCTACGGTCTGGTCGGTAGAACACTTCCGTAGTTATGTTGGGGGACAAAAGATCATCATCGAAACCTGCCACCAACCTGTGACATTCCTGCATAGCCAGAGACTGAAAGCAGGCAGGGTGTCAAATAGCAGGATTGTGGCATGGATGATGGCCCTACAAGGCTATGAGATAGAGGTACGTTATGCACAGGGCAAGAAAATGTACCTGGGACAGGGCCTGGCTTTGGGCCAAGTGTGTCACGGCTGTGACACCGACATGGAAGCTCCAGAAATGATTCCCGCTGCTGAGCTACCGAACAATCATCGGTACTACGATGAGAACGTGGGCCAGGGCTTACCCATGGCCTATGTTGACGGTTGCTCTTTTCGCCACGAACAGCAGGTGCTAGCAGGGGTAGGTGTAGTCTGGCAAGACAATACTCCCTGTGGGCCGACCCGCTATAAGCTAGGACCAAAGACTGGTCAGTATGCGGAAGTAGCTGGGGTGCTGATCACCCTCCAGCAGTCCCTGACAAATGGCCTTAAACAGTTTGTCATCTGTAGTGACTCGAACTACGCCCGACATAGCTTCGTGTCCCATTTTCCGTATTGGAAGGGTAACGGCATGAAAAATGCCCGGGGCAAGGAAGTAAAGAACAAAGAGTTGTTCCTGGCCAGTGACAAGCTCACGACCGAGGCTGGAATGATGGTTTACTGGAGGAAGGTGAAGGGACACTCCCAGGTGAAGGGACCCGACAAAGACGGGAATGATGAGGCCGACCGGCTGGCCAAATCTGGCGCCTTAGAGGGTGATCCCTGGCAGTTCCAGCAGGAATGGCTACCCCCAGAAACCGTGGCTGAGGTCAAGGCGGTCACCCGAAGCAGGGCTAGACAGGATGTCGGAGCTGACCCTCAATCTGTAGTGCTTGGGTCACAGGGTTTTAACACAGATCTTGCGGAAATGCAGAAACAGGACCCAGCAATTGGGCAAATGTATCAGCATATCGCTGACCCAGTGCGTCAACCTCTTTCAGAGCAGGTGCTGAGCCAGTCTCCGGAGCTGAAGGAGCTGGCAGAGGTGAAAGACAACCTAAAAATTATAAAGGGGTTGTTGGTTTGTGTACCAGTTGCACAAGGTGTCCCAAAGTGGGTAGTTCCCCGCTGTCATCGGGGGGTCATGATCCAACACGCTCATGACGAACCCTGTGGGGGTCACCGGGGAATCAAGGCCACGTACGACACTATCCAGCAGGTGGCATTCTGGCCTCACATGGGCCAAGACATCGCCGCGTATGTAAAGGGGTGTCTGACGTGTAGCCAGTTCCAACCATCACGGCCCTTGCACCGTGCACCACTCCAGAAAAAGGGCATGACATTCCCCTGGTCCAATCTACAAATGGATTGGGTGGGGCCGCTGGTGAGGTCATCCAGAGGGAACAAATATTTCCTCACTGTTACGTGTGCATTCACAAAATGGATTGAGTGCCTCCCAGCACCCAACGACACGGCAGAGACAACTGCAGTGCTGTTGGTGAACCATGTGTTCAGTCGATGGGGACTCCCCCTGACCGTGGACTCGGATCGGGGAACCCATTTCACAGCTACAGTAATGGCAACCCTGTGGAATATGCTTGGGGTCAAGGCCCAGTTGCATATCTCCTACCACCCTCAATCCTCGGGCCAGGCAGAAAGGGCAAACCGAACGGTGGTTAGTATGCTCAAAAGGTTTGTCTCCACCAACAGTAGGGACTGGGACATTAAGCTGCCCCTGGTTCTGATGGCCATCCGAGCCACGCCCCATTGCTCTACGGGGGTCCCACCTTTTGAGATGATGACAGATCGGAAGATGACTCTTCCCCTACACTGTCTCTATGGGGTGGAGGACCTGAGCACGACGGGGGCTGCTACGGCCCATCAGTACGTGTCAGACCTGCGAGCACATCTGCAGGCAACCTTTGCTTTTGCCCAGAACAATCTGGGAAGGAGTGCAGAGGGTAGGAAAGCATACTATGACCGAAAGGCAGTTAACCAGGAACTCCAAGTAGGAGACAAGGTCCTATACTTCCAATTTGCCAAACCCACAGGGGTGGCCCGGAAGTTCTTACCCAGTTGGACAGGACCCCACGAGATTGTCGATAAGGTATCACCGGTAGCTTATCGAATTCGGATTGAAAAGGGAAGGCAATCTCTGGTTTACAAGTGGGTGCATCGCAACCACCTCCGGTTGTATCGCCCATCTCAAATGGCGCCGGAGGACACAGAATAGGGTTAAAAGTCTAAACCCAATCAAAGAGGGGGGCGCCCCTTTGTAGTTGCAGGTAGTTAGGTACTGTAGTGTAGGTCCTGCTAGGAAAATATATTCAAAAATATAGTGGAACTGTACCATGTGCCTCATCTGTGTTCCAGAATGGGAATCCTAAAACTGCCACGGCTGGTCCTGACAGTACTGTGGATTGCCTCGACACAGCCCCTTGAAGTTGTGGAACCCGGTCCTCCTACCGGCATAGTCCTGCAGGACGCTCCCGGATTGTTGTTAACAAATTGCAGAACATATACTCAGCGAGTGTATGTACGGCTGGACCCACATGATGTGTTTCGGAAGCACATCAGCATGAACAGTAGGGTGTCCTATCATGGTAGGCAGTGGGCTGGGGATACTGTATGGCATGCCCAGCTAGACACTATACACATGCTCCGCCAGCTGAGGAAGGCAACAGTCACCCAGGAGGAGATGACAGGCCTCAGCCGCCCCAAAAGGTTCTTGGGGGGTCTGATTGCTGCGGCCTCCGCCGTGGGTTCGCTATTTTCAGCGGGTCTGTTTGCTGCTAACACTGTCACCCTGACCACCCTGAGAAGGCAGGTGTCTGGGTTACGTAAGGAAATGGCAGAAATTTATGACAAGCTGTATCAACAGCAGCAGCGGCTGGAAAGCCTAGGGAAAACCTTACAGGGCACAATTTTAGCAGTAAACCTTCATGCAGCACTGTTAAATAACACCCTCCACACCGTGGGCAGGATTGTCGACGTGTTACAGTGGGACTATGCTTATGTGCAACAGGTCAGAATGCTGATGCAGGATCTGCTTAGGGAGCTTAGTGCCACAGTAACTAGCCTAGCCATGGGACAGATTCCAACCTACTTGGTTCCACTGTCCTTAGTAGAAGAAGTACTGAAGACAACCACTTCCGAGATGGTGCAGCCATTGCAAGTACATCTTGCATACAGTCTAGGCAGTGCCATTCCCATACATGTTAACCCCGAAGCCAAGGAAATAGGCTTCCTGTTGAACCTTCCCATCGTGAGTAGCAAGGATATCTATAGACTCAAGTCTATATTGAACGTTGGCTTCTGGAGGGGGGACATGCATGTGAAGTTGACCACCCCACCGCTCGTAGCTTACCAGGAGGATGATCCAAATTTGTACCTTGTTCCAAACCTGGAACTGTGTATATCAACCAAGGATATCCACTGGGTATGCCCAAGTAAGCCATTCCTTAGGGACACAACTCAGAGGTTGTGTGGTATCAGAAAGGGGGCTGCCACTGAAAAGTGTAAAGCCACAGTGACGAGCAGACGTGAGGTTAACGAACCCCAGGTTGAGCAGGTGGGAAAGAAATGGCTGGTCAGCACACCACAGTTAACGGTTACAATAACCTATGACAGACATGATACAGCTACCGAAGTGCAGCTACCCAACCAAACAGTTTTTCTACAAGTTCCTGAAGGAGCTATAGTGCATCTCAACGATTTAGCACTGTATCACCTGGAGTCAGAACTGTATGAAACGGAACTCGAGATTGTGGACGCTTTCAGAGGACACAGCGTTGACTTGGATGAGAGAATCCAAGAGACAGTAAGTCTTGAGGGTGTACAGGTAGTCGAATTTGTTCTCAACGACACAAACTTAAAAACTACACTGATAGGTCCCAAGCACAGTCGTTGTGGATCCTCTGGGGCGCTAGGAACAGTAAACGTGGTCATCTTGACACTGCTGCTGGGTAGCTGGATCATGGCTGGGGTAATGTGTTGGATGCTGTTCTCTTGTATCAAAGCCTTGCGGGGTAGTTTGAATGAGACAAAGGGAGCAATGGTTTATCACCGAAATCAGGTAACCACGCCCAAGCGTCTGCCTGCTGCAGAGCTATCCGATACTGATAGTGAACTGCCGGAAGTTTAAGGTCTAGGGCTAATGATGACGCCCGATGCCTCAGTTCTATGTACCTTATAACTGAGAGCAGGTATACGCAATGTTCTTTCCAACACTATTTCCTGTACAAATTCTCGAGAGGTAATGTGAATATTGGGTGGTAGAATCCACCGGGGTACAACAGACATCACTTAACTCTGTTTTTGTTTTGAAGGCAACAACGCCTCAGGACCTCGTGACCTTCAAAAAGGGGGGATATGTAGCGGCAATGCTTGTTAATAAGACAGAATTAAGCGTTGGTATGCTCCTAAAAGAGGCCCCATCTCACCCTCCATCTCTGTGGTGCAGCCACAGAGAAAGAATTCATGCAAGCTGATTTAAGATGTTTTCTTGTGATAAGAAACCAGCTCCCAAAGGGGGATGCACTTAGCTAAGTCTGGCTATCATGATCAATGGTCAGCCATTGGCGCCTATCTGTCTAGGGAGTGCGAGTTGGACATCTGGATTGCATTCCTAAGTGTCAGGACTAAGTGACTCATATCTCACCTTGACCAACCAATCAGGGACTGGCAGGGCGTGGTAATACCACGTGGGTCTACAATGCCCGCCAAACTCTCAACCAATCAGCACACATCTGGGTCTTGATCAAAAAGGGAGCGCAAGCTCAGTTCTGGGCTCTCCTTGGCCATTTCCACGCATCCTCAGAGACAATCACGTGACAACTGCTGTTGTCTGCAAAAGGACTTGGACTTTGTTCAAAGCGCGAGGCCGAGGAACCCGTACGTACTCAGAATTCTACCAACGTGAATGCTCCGCTTGATCAACGGCAGCCTACAGTTGGACCCTCGTCGACAACCTGAATAGCTTATTCAGAAGCAGCGCTGGACCGGGAACGAACCAGTTTCTTCCCAGGCAAAAGAGTGACTTGTGAGGACTCGCGGTCACACTCTGTGCATAGAGACTTTCTACTAGCCAGCCGGACTGCTGGTAGATCCCCTCGGAGCAACGACTGCCCTGCGCGCCGCAGTCAGATTCCTCCGCCCGTCCTACTCCGAGCTGCACCTCGACTGGTTGGCCGGTAGCCAGAGGACGCCGTCACAACGCCCATTGGACAACCGCTGCAACAGAGGCTGCAACAGAGCCTGTCAGCTGGTTTGGTGTTCGTGCCGGGAAACTCCAAATCCAAACACAGTGGATAAGTAAACCCCATGTTCTACATTGCGTCTCGAGAATTCAATTGTACCTCAACACAAGTTGTTATCAATTTAATTCATGAGTAATGTATTTACTTCCGAGTTTAGAGTAACAGTGGGTAATAACACCGATTAGCGATTTGGTAACCGAACGATATATATTGACATATATTCTCTGTTGTGTATCTCTTTGTGTTTGCATCTCTTCGAGATTATATACCTTGTATATTGATAACCCTCACCGTAAGGTCTGCCGCTCGTATCCAGGCAGACTAGTATATGTTTGTTGCACAGTTATATTAATAAATGTATCCCGTGTATTGAACCCGTGTGTGTGCGTTGTTAGTTGTTCTGACGATTGATTTTCTAAAAGCCCCGACGAACAACCTCGTGATTACTACTACAATTAATAATTGTCTCAGTAAACCCATCAAAACCACTACAGTGTCAAAACGTGTTTTTTAGCAGAAATAAACATGTTTCTGCAAGTTTGGTCAACCCCATGTAAATTATGGGGCAGTAACAGCACACTTTTCAAAACGTGTTTTTCAGCCCGAAATAAACGAGTTTTTTCAGACAACTGAATCTCCACTGAACTTCACTGAATCTGAAGCTCAGAAGAGCCCACACACTCAGCTCTTAACACCAGTGTGCAGAAAGTGTAAAAACGTGTTTTTCAGCAAAAAATAAACGTTTCTGCAAGTTTGCTCAACCTCATGTAAGTTATGGGGCAGTAACAGCACACTTTTCAAAACGTGTTTTTCAGCCCGAAATAAACGCGTTTTTCAGACAACTGAATCCCCATGTAACAGCAAGGCTCAGAAGAGCCCACACACTCAGCTCTTAACCCCAGTGTGCAGAAAGTGTCAAAACGTGTTTTTCAGCAGAAATAAACATGTTTCTGCAAGTTTGCTCAACCCCATGTAAGTTATGGGGCAGTAACAGCACACCTTTCAAAACGTGTTTTTCAGCCCGAAATAAACGCGTTTTTTCAGACAACTGAATCCCCATGTAACTGCAAGGCTCAGAAGAGCCCACACACTCAGCTCTTAACCCCAGTGTGCAAAAAGTGTCAAAACTTGTTTTTCAGCAGAAATAAACATGTTCCTGCAAGTTTGGTCAACCCCATGTAAGTTATGGGGCAGTAACAGCACACTTTTCAAAACGTGTATTTCAGCAGAAATAAACATGTTTCTGCAAGTTTGGTCAACCCCATGTAAGTTATGGGGAAGTAACAGCACACTTTTCAAAACGTGTTTTTCAGCTCGAAAAATACGCGTTTTTTCAGACAACTGAATCCCCATGTAACAGCAAGGCTCAGGAGAGCCCACACTCTCAGCATTTAACCCCAGTGTGCAGAAAGTGTCAAAACGTGTTTTTCAGCAGAAATAAACATGTTTCTGCAAGTTTGGTCAACCCTATGTAAGTTATGGTGCAGTAGCAGCACACTTTTCAAAACGTGTTTTTCAGCCCGAAATAAACGCGTTTTTTCAGACAACTGAATCCCCATGTAACAGCAAGGCTAACTAGAGCCCACACACTCAGCTCTTAACCCCAGTGTGCAGAAAAGGTCAAAACGTGTTTTTCAGCAGAAATAAACATGTTTCTGCAAGTTTGGTCAACCCCATGTAAGTTATGGGGCAGTAACAGCACGCATTTCAAGACGTGTTTTTCAGCCCGAAATAAACGCGTTTTTTCAGACAACTGAATCCCCATGTAACAGCAAGGCTCACTAGAGCCCAAACACTCAGCTCTTAACCCCAGTGTGCAGAAAGGGTCAAAACGTGTTTTTCAGCAGAAATAAACATGTTTCTGCAAGTTTGGTCAACGACATGTAAGTTATGGGGCAGTAACAGGACTCTTTTCAAAACGTGTTTTTCAGCCCGAAATAAACGCGTTTTTTCAGACAACTGAATCCCCATGTAACAGCAAGGCTCACTAGAGCCCACACACTCAGCTCTTAACCCCAGTGTGCAGAAAGGGTCAAAACGTGTTTTTCAGCAGAAATAAACATGTTTCTGCAAGTTTGGTCAACCCCATGTAAGTTATGGGGCAGTAACAGGACACTTTTCAAAACGTGTTTTTCAGCCCGAAATAAACACGTTTTTTCAGACAACTGAATCCCCATGTAACAGCAAGGCTAACTAGAGCCCACACACTCAGCTCTTAACCCCAGTGTGCAGAAAGGGTCAAAACGTGTTTTTCAGCAGAAATAAACATGTTTCTGCAAGTTTGGTCAACCCCATGTAAGTTATGGGGCAGTAACAGGACACTTTTCAAAACGTGTTTTTCAGCCCGAAATAAACACGTTTTTTCAGACAACTGAATCCCCATGTAACTGCAAGGCTAACTAGAGCCCACACACTCAGCTCTTAACCCCAGTGTGCAGAAAGGGTCAAAACGTGTTTTTCAGCAGAAATAAACATGTTTCTGCAAGTTTGGTCAACCCCATGTAAGTTATGGGGCAGTAAAAGGACACATTTCAAAACGTGTTTTTCAGCCCGAAATAAACGCGTTTTTTCAGACAAGTGAATCCCCATGTAACAGCAAGGCTCACTAGAGCCCACACACTCAGCTCTTAACCCCAGTGTGCAGAAAGGGTCAAAACGTGTTTTTCAGCAGAAATAAACATGTTTCTGCAAGTTTGGTCAACCCCATGTAAGTTATGGGGCAGTAACAGGACACTTTTCAAAACGTGTTTTTCAGCCCGAAATAAACGCGTTTTTTCAGACAACTGAATCAACATGTAACAGCAAGGCTCACTAGAGCACACACTCAGCTCTTAACCCCAGTGTGCAGAAAGGGTTAAAACGTTTTTTTCAGCAGAAATAAACATGTTTCTGCAAGTTTGGTCAACCCCATGTAAGTTATGGGGCAGTAACAGCACACATTTCAAAACGTGTTTTTCAGCCCGAAATAAACGCGTTTTTTCAGACAACTGAATCCCCATGTAACAGCAAGGCTCACTAGAGCCCACACACTCAGCTCTTAACCCCAGTGTGCAGAAAGGGGCAAAACGTGTTTTTCAGCAGAAATAAACATGTTTCTGCAAGTTTGGTCAACCCCATGTAAGTTATGGGGCAGTAACAGCACGCATTTCAAGACGTGTTTTTCAGCCCGAAATAAACGCGTTTTTTCAGACAACTGAATCCCCATGTAACAGCAAGGCTCACTAGAGCCCAAACACTCAGCTCTTAACCCCAGTGTGCAGAAAGGGTCAAAACGTGTTTTTCAGCAGAAATAAACATGTTTCTGCAAGTTTGGTCAACCCCATGTAAGTTATGGGGCAGTAACAGCACACTTTTCAAAACGTGTCTTTCAGCCCGAAATAAACATGTTTCTGTAAGTTTGGTCATCCCCATGTAAGTTATGGGGCAGTAACACCACACCTTTCAAAACGTGTTTTTCAGCCCGAAATAAACACGTTTTTTCAGACAACTGAATCCCCATGAAACAGCAAGGCTCAGAAGAGCCCACACTCTCAGCTCTTAACCCCAGTGTGCAGAAAGTGTCAAAACGTGTTTTTCAGCAGAAATAAACATGTTTCTGCAAGTTTGGTCAACCCCATGTAAATTATGGGGCAGTAACAGCACACTTTTCAAAACGTGTTTTTCAGCCCGAAATAAACGTGTTTTTTCAGACAACTGAATCTCCACTGAACTTCACTGAATCTGAAGCTCAGAAGAGCCCAAACACTCAGCTCTTAACACCAGTGTGCAGAAAGTGTAAAAACGTGTTTTTCAGCAAAAAATAAACGTTTCTGCAAGTTTTCTTAACCTCATGTAAGTTATGGGGCAGTAACAGCACACTTTTCAAAACGTGTTTTTCAGCCCGAAATATACGCGTTTTTTCAGACAACTGAATCCCCATGTAACAGCAAGGCTCAGAAGAGCCTACACTCTCAGCTCTTAACCCCAGTGTGCAGAAACTGTCAAAACGTGTTTTTCAGCAAAAAATAAACGTTTCTGCAAGTTTTCTTAACCTCATGTAAGTTATGGGGCAGTAACAGCACACTTTTCAAAACGTGTTTTTCAGCCCGAAATATACGCGTTTTTTTCAGACAACTGAATCCCCATGTAACAGCAAGGCTCAGAAGAGCCTACACTCTCAGCTCTTAACCCCAGTGTGCAGAAAGTGTCAAAACGTGTTTTTCAGCAGAAATAAACATGTTTCTGCAAGTTTGGTCAACCCCATGTAAGTTATGGGGCAGTAACAGCACACTTTTCAAAACGTGTTTTTCAGCCTGAAATAAACGCATTTTTTCAGACAACTGAATCCCCATGTAACAGCAAGGCTCAGAAGAGCCCACACACTCAGCTCTTAACCCCAGTGTGCAGAAAGTGTCAAAACTTGTTTTTCAGCAGAAATAAACATGTTCCTGCAAGTTTGGTCAACCCCATGTAAGTTATGGGGCAGTAACAGCACAATTTTCAAAACGTGTTTTTCAGCCCGAAAAATACGCGTTTTTTCAGACAACTGAATCCCCCTGTAACAGCAAGATTCAGAAGAGCCCACACTCTCAGCATTTAACCCCAGTGTGCAGAAAGTGTCAAAACGTGTTTTTCAGCAGAAATAAACATGTTTCTGCAAGTTTGGTCAACCCCATGTAAGTTATGGGGCAGTAACAGCACACTTTTCAAAACGTGTTTTTCAGCCCGAAATAAACGCGTTTTTTCAGACAACTGAATCCCCATGTAACAGCAAGGCTCAGAAGAGCCCACACACTCAGCTATTAACCCCAGTGTGCAGAAGGTGTCAAAACGTGTTTTTCAGCCGAAATAAACGTTTCTGCAAGTTTGGTCAACCCCCTGTAAGTTATGGGGCAGTAACAGCACACTTTTCAAAACGTGTTTTTCAGCCCAAAATAAACGCGTTTTTTCAGACAACTGAATCCCCATGTAACTACAAGGCTCAGAAGAGCCCACACACTCAGCTCTTAACCCGAGTGTGCAGAAAGTGTCAAAACGTGTTTTTCAGCAGAAATAAACATGTTTCTGCAAGTTTGGTCAACCCCATGTAAGTTATGGGGCAGTAACAGCACACTTTTCAAAACGTGTTTTTCAGCCCGAAATAAACGCGTTTTTTCAGACAACTGAATCCCCATGTAACAGCAAGGCTCAGAAGAGCCCACACACTCAGCTATTAACCCCAGTGTGCAGAAAGTGTCAAAACGTGTTTTTCAGCAGAAATAAACATGTTTCTGCAAGTTTGGTCAACCCCATGTAAATTATGGGGCAGTAACAGCACACTTTTCAAAACGTGTTTTTCAGCCCGAAATAAACGTGTTTTTTCAGACAACTGAATCTCCACTGAACTTCACTGAATCTGAAGCTCAGAAGAGCCCACACACTCAGCTCTTAACACCAGTGTGCAGAAAGTGTAAAAACGTGTTTTTCAGCAAAAAATAAACGTTTCTGCAAGTTTGCTCAACCTCATGTATGTTATGGGGCAGTAACAGCACACTTTTCAAAACGTGTTTTTCAGCCCGAAATAAACGCGTTTTTCAGACAACTGAATCCCCATGTAACAGCAAGGCTCAGAAAAGCCCACAATCTCAGCTCTTAACCACAGTGTGCAGAAAGTGTCAAAACGTGTTTTTCAGCAAAAAATAAACGTTTCTGCAAGTTTGCTCAAACTCATGTAAGTTATGGGGCAGTAACAGGACACTTTTCAAAACGTGTTTTTCAGCCCGAAATAAACGCGTTTTTTCAGACAACTGAATCCCCATGTAACAGCAAGGCTCACTAGAGCCCAAACACTCGCCTCTTAAACCCAGTGTGCAGAAAGGGTCAAAACGTGTTTTTCATTAGAAATAAACATGTTTCTGCAAGTTTGGTACACCCCATGTAAGTTATGGGGCAGTAACAGGACACTTTTCAAAACGTGTTTTTCAGCCCGAAATAAACGCGTTTTTTCAGACAACTGAATCCCCATGTAACAGCAAGGCTAACTAGAGCCCACACACTCAGCTCTTAACCCCAGTGTGCAGAAAGGGTCAAAACGTGTTTTTCAGCAAAAAATAAACGTTTCTGCAAGTTTGGTCAACCCCATGTAAGTTATGGGGCAGTAACAGCACACTTTTCAAAACGTGTTTTTCAGCCCGAAATAAACACGTTTTTTCAGACAACTGAATCCCCATGTAACAGCAAGGCTCACTAGAGCCCAAACACTCGCCTCTTAAACCCAGTGTGCAGAAAGGGTCAAAACGTGTTTTTCATTAGAAATAAACATGTTTCTGCAAGTTTGGTACACCCCATGTAAGTTATGGGGCAGTAACAGGACACTTTTCAAAACGTGTTTTTCAGCCCGAAATAAACGCGTTTTTTCAGACAACTGAATCCCCATGTAACAGCAAGGCTAACTAGAGCCCACACACTCAGCTCTTAACCCCAGTGTGCAGAAAGGGTCAAAACGTGTTTTTCAGCAGAAATAAACATGTTTCTGCAAGTTTGGTCAACCCCATGTAAGTTATGGGGCAGTAACAGCACACATTTCAAAACGTGTTTTTCAGCCCGAAATAAACACGTTTTTTCAGACAATTGAATCCCCATGTAACAGCAAGGCTCACTAGAGCCCACACACTCAGCTCTTAACCCCAGTGTGCAGAAAGGGTCAAAACGTGTTTTTCAGCAGAAATAAACATGTTTCTGCAAGTTTGGTCAACCCCATGTAAGTTATGGGGCAGTAACAGGACACTTTTCAAAACGTGTTTTTCAGCCCGAAATAAACACGTTTTTTCAGACAACTGAATGCCCATGTAACAGCAAGGCTCACTAGAGCCCACACACTCAGCTCTTAACCCCAGTGTGCAGAAAGGGTCAAAACGTGTTTTTCAGCAGAAATAAACATGTTTCTGCAAGTTTGGTCAACCCCATGTAAGTTATGGGGCAGTAACAGCACACATTTCAAAACGTGTTTTTCAGCCCGAAATAAACACGTTTTTTCAGACAACTGAATCCCCATGTAACAGCAAGGCTCACTAGAGCCCACACACTCAGCTCTTAACCCCAGTGTGCAGAAAGGGTCAAAACGTGTTTTTCAGCAGAAATAAACATGTTTCTGCAAGTTTGGTCAACCCCATGTAAGTTATGGGGCAGTAACAGGACACTTTTCAAAACGTGTTTTTCAGCCCGAAATAAACACGTTTTTTCAGACAACTGAATCCCCATGAAACAGCAAGGCTCAGAAGAGCCCACACTCTCAGCTCTTAACCCCAGTGTGCAGAAAGTGTCAAAACGTGTTTTTCAGCAGAAATAAACATGTTTCTGCAAGTTTGGTCAACCCCATGTAAATTATGGGGCAGTAACAGCAGACTTTTCAAAACGTGTTTTTCAGCCCGAAATAAACGTGTTTTTTCAGACAACTGAATCTCCACTGAACTTCACTGAATCTGAAGCTCAGAAGAGCCCAAAAACTCAGCTCTTAACACCAGTGTGCAGAAAGTGTAAAAACGTGTTTTTCAGCAAAAAATAAACGTTTCTGCAAGTTTTCTCAACCTCATGTAAGTTATGGGGCAGTAACAGCACACTTTTCAAAACGTGTTTTTCAGCCCGAAATATACGCGTTTTTTTCAGACAACTGAATCCCCATGTAACAGCAAGTCTCAGAAGAGCCCACACACTCAGCTCTTAACCCCAGTGTGCAGAAAGTGTCAAAACGTGTTTTTCAGCAGAAATAAACATGTTTCTGCAAGTTTGGTCAACCCCATGTAAGTTATGGGGCAGTAACAGCACACTTTTCAAAACGTGTTTTTCAGCCTGAAATAAACGCATTCTTTCAGACAACTGAATCCCCATGTAACAGCAAGGCTCAGAAGAGCCCACACACTCAGCTCTTAACCCCAGTGTGCAGAAAGTGTCAAAACTTATTTTTCAGCAGAAATAAACATGTTCCTGCAAGTTTGGTCAACCCCATGTAAGTTATGGGGCAGTAACAGCACACTTTTCAAAACGTGTTTTTCAGCCCGAAAAATACGCGTTTTTTCAGACAACTGAATCCCCCTGTAACAGCAAGGTTCAGAAGAGCCCAGACTCTCAGCATTTAACCCCAGTGTGCAGAAAGTGTCAAAACGTGTTTTTCAGCAGAAATAAACATGTTTCTGCAAGTTTGGTCAACCCCATGTAAGTTATGGGGCAGTAACAGCACACTTTTCAAAACGTGTTTTTCAGCCCGAAATAAACGCGTTTTTTCAGACAACTGAATCCCCATGTAACAGCAAGGCTCAGAAGAGCCCACACACTCAGCTATTAACCCCAGTGTGCAGAAGGTGTCAAAACGTGTTTTTCAGCAGAAATAAACATGTTTCTGCAAGTTTGGTCAACCCCATGTAAGTTATGGGGAAGTAACAGCACACTTTTCAAAACGTGTTTTTCAGCTCGAAAAATACGCGTTTTTTCAGACAACTGAATCCCCATGTAACAGCAAGGCTCAGGAGAGCCCACACTCTCAGCATTTAACTCCAGTGTGCAGAAAGTGTCAAAACGTGTTTTTCAGCAGAAATAAACATGTTTCTGCAAGTTTGGTCAACCCTATGTAAGTTATGGTGCAGTAGCAGCACACTTTTCAAAACGTGTTTTTCAGCCCGAAATAAACGCGTTTTTTCAGACAACTGAATCCCCATGTAACAGCAAGGCTAACTAGAGCCCACACACTCAGCTCTTAACCCCAGTGTGCAGAAAAGGTCAAAACGTGTTTTTCAGCAGAAATAAACATGTTTCTGCAAGTTTGGTCAACCCCATGTAAGTTATGGGGCAGTAACAGCACGCATTTCAAGACGTGTTTTTCAGCCCGAAATAAACGCGTTTTTTCAGACAACTGAATCCCCATGTAACAGCAAGGCTCACTAGAGCCCAAACACTCAGCTCTTAACCCCAGTGTGCAGAAAGGGTCAAAACGTGTTTTTCAGCAGAAATAAACATGTTTCTGCAAGTTTGGTCAACGACATGTAAGTTATGGGGCAGTAACAGGACTCTTTTCAAAACGTGTTTTTCAGCCCGAAATAAACGCGTTTTTTCAGACAACTGAATCCCCATGTAACAGCAAGGCTCACTAGAGCCCACACACTCAGCTCTTAACCCCAGTGTGCAGAAAGGGTCAAAACGTGTTTTTCAGCAGAAATAAACATGTTTCTGCAAGTTTGGTCAACCCCATGTAAGTTATGGGGCAGTAACAGGACACTTTTCAAAACGTGTTTTTCAGCCCGAAATAAACACGTTTTTTCAGACAACTGAATCCCCATGTAACAGCAAGGCTAACTAGAGCCCACACACTCAGCTCTTAACCCCAGTGTGCAGAAAGGGTCAAAACGTGTTTTTCAGCAGAAATAAACATGTTTCTGCAAGTTTGGTCAACCCCATGTAAGTTATGGGGCAGTAACAGGACACATTTCAAAACGTGTTTTTCAGCCCGAAATAAACGCGTTTTTTCAGACAACTGAATCCCCATGTAACAGCAAGGCTCACTAGAGCCCACACACTCAGCTCTTAACCCCAGTGTGCAGAAAGGGTCAAAACGTGTTTTTCAGCAGAAATAAACATGTTTCTGCAAGTTTGGTGAACCCCATGTAAGTTATGGGGCAGTAACAGGACACATTTCAAAACGTGTTTTTCAGCCCGAAATAAACGCGTTTTTTCAGACAACTGAATCCCCATGTAACAGCAAGGCTAACTAGAGCCCACACACTCAGCTCTTAACCCCAGTGTGCAGAAAAGGTCAAAACGTGTTTTTCAGCAGAAATAAACATGTTTCTGCAAGTTTGGTCAACCCCATGTAAGTTATGGGGCAGTAACAGCACGCATTTCAAGACGTGTTTTTCAGCCCGAAATAAACGCGTTTTTCAAACAACTGAATCCCCATGTAACAGCAAGGCTCACTAGAGCCCAAACACTCAGCTCTTAACCCCAGTGTGCAGAAAGGGTCAAAACGTGTTTTTCAGCAGAAATAAACATGTTTCTGCAAGTTTGGTCAACCCCATGTAAGTTATGGGGCAGTAACAGGACACTTTTCAAAACGTGTTTTTCAGCCCGAAATAAACACGTTTTTTCAGACAACTGAATCCCCATGTAACTGCAAGGCTAACTAGAGCCCACACACTCAGCTCTTAACCCCAGTGTGCAGAAAGGGTCAAAACGTGTTTTTCAGCAGAAATAAACATGTTTCTGCAAGTTTGGTCAACCCCATGTAAGTTATGGGGCAGTAAAAGGACACATTTCAAAACGTGTTTTTCAGCCCGAAATAAACGCGTTTTTTCAGACAAGTGAATCCCCATGTAACAGCAAGGCTCACTAGAGCCCACACACTCAGCTCTTAACCCCAGTGTGCAGAAAGGGTCAAAACGTGTTTTTCAGCAGAAATAAACATGTTTCTGCAAGTTTGGTCAACCCCATGTAAGTTATGGGGCAGTAACAGGACACTTTTCAAAACGTGTTTTTCAGCCCGAAATAAACGCGTTTTTTCAGACAACTGAATCAACATGTAACAGCAAGGCTCACTAGAGCACACACTCAGCTCTTAACCCCAGTGTGCAGAAAGGGTTAAAACGTTTTTTTCAGCAGAAATAAACATGTTTCTGCAAGTTTGGTCAACCCCATGTAAGTTATGGGGCAGTAACAGCACACATTTCAAAACGTGTTTTTCAGCCCGAAATAAACGCGTTTTTTCAGACAACTGAATCCCCATGTAACAGCAAGGCTCACTAGAGCCCACACACTCAGCTCTTAACCCCAGTGTGCAGAAAGGGGCAAAACGTGTTTTTCAGCAGAAATAAACATGTTTCTGCAAGTTTGGTCAACCCCATGTAAGTTATGGGGCAGTAACAGCACGCATTTCAAGACGTGTTTTTCAGCCCGAAATAAACGCGTTTTTTCAGACAACTGAATCCCCATGTAACAGCAAGGCTCACTAGAGCCCAAACACTCAGCTCTTAACCCCAGTGTGCAGAAAGGGTCAAAACGTGTTTTTCAGCAGAAATAAACATGTTTCTGCAAGTTTGGTCAACCCCATGTAAGTTATGGGGCAGTAACAGCACACTTTTCAAAACGTGTCTTTCAGCCCGAAATAAACATGTTTCTGTAAGTTTGGTCATCCCCATGTAAGTTATGGGGCAGTAACACCACACCTTTCAAAACGTGTTTTTCAGCCCGAAATAAACACGTTTTTTCAGACAACTGAATCCCCATGAAACAGCAAGGCTCAGAAGAGCCCACACTCTCAGCTCTTAACCCCAGTGTGCAGAAAGTGTCAAAACGTGTTTTTCAGCAGAAATAAACATGTTTCTGCAAGTTTGGTCAACCCCATGTAAATTATGGGGCAGTAACAGCACACTTTTCAAAACGTGTTTTTCAGCCCGAAATAAACGTGTTTTTTCAGACAACTGAATCTCCACTGAACTTCACTGAATCTGAAGCTCAGAAGAGCCCAAACACTCAGCTCTTAACACCAGTGTGCAGAAAGTGTAAAAACGTGTTTTTCAGCAAAAAATAAACGTTTCTGCAAGTTTTCTTAACCTCATGTAAGTTATGGGGCAGTAACAGCACACTTTTCAAAACGTGTTTTTCAGCCCGAAATATACGCGTTTTTTTCAGACAACTGAATCCCCATGTAACAGCAAGGCTCAGAAGAGCCTACACTCTCAGCTCTTAACCCCAGTGTGCAGAAAGTGTCAAAACGTGTTTTTCAGCAGAAATAAACATGTTTCAGCAAGTTTGGTCAACCCCATGTAAGTTATGGGGCAGTAACAGCACACTTTTCAAAACGTGTTTTTCAGCCTGAAATAAACGCATTTTTTCAGACAACTGAATCCCCATGTAACAGCAAGGCTCAGAAGAGCCCACACACTCAGCTCTTAACCCCAGTGTGCAGAAAGTGTCAAAACTTGTTTTTCAGCAGAAATAAACATGTTCCTGCAAGTTTGGTCAACCCCATGTAAGTTATGGGGCAGTAACAGCACAATTTTCAAAACGTGTTTTTCAGCCCGAAAAATACGCGTTTTTTCAGACAACTGAATCCCCCTGTAACAGCAAGATTCAGAAGAGCCCACACTCTCAGCATTTAACCCCAGTGTGCAGAAAGTGTCAAAACGTGTTTTTCAGCAGAAATAAACATGTTTCTGCAAGTTTGGTCAACCCCATGTAAGTTATGGGGCAGTAACAGCACACTTTTCAAAACGTGTTTTTCAGCCCGAAATAAACGCGTTTTTTCAGACAACTGAATCCCCATGTAACAGCAAGGCTCAGAAGAGCCCACACACTCAGCTATTAACCCCAGTGTGCAGAAGGTGTCAAAACGTGTTTTTCAGCCGAAATAAACGTTTCTGCAAGTTTGGTCAACCCCCTGTAAGTTATGGGGCAGTAACAGCACACTTTTCAAAACGTGTTTTTCAGCCCAAAATAAACGCGTTTTTTCAGACAACTGAATCCCCATGTAACTACAAGGCTCAGAAGAGCCCACACACTCAGCTCTTAACCCGAGTGTGCAGAAAGTGTCAAAACGTGTTTTTCAGCAGAAATAAACATGTTTCTGCAAGTTTGGTCAACCCCATGTAAGTTATGGGGCAGTAACAGCACACTTTTCAAAACGTGTTTTTCAGCCCGAAATAAACGCGTTTTTTCAGACAACTGAATCCCCATGTAACAGCAAGGCTCACTAGAGCCCACACACTCAGCTCTTAACCCCAGTGTGCAGAAAGGGGCAAAACGTGTTTTTCAGCAGAAATAAACATGTTTCTGCAAGTTTGGTCAACCCCATGTAAGTTATGGGGCAGTAACAGCACGCATTTCAAGACGTGTTTTTCAGCCCGAAATAAACGCGTTTTTTCAGACAACTGAATCCCCATGTAACAGCAAGGCTCACTAGAGCCCAAACAATCAGCTCTTAACCCCAGTGTGCAGAAAGGGTCAAAACGTGTTTTTCAGCAGAAATAAACATGTTTCTGCAAGTTTGGTCAACCCCATGTAAGTTATGGGGCAGTAACAGCACACTTTTCAAAACGTGTCTTTCAGCCCGAAATAAACATGTTTCTGTAAGTTTGGTCATCCCCATGTAAGTTATGGGGCAGTAACACCACACCTTTCAAAACGTGTTTTTCAGCCCGAAATAAACACGTTTTTTCAGACAACTGAATCCCCATGAAACAGCAAGGCTCAGAAGAGCCCACACTCTCAGCTCTTAACCCCAGTGTGCAGAAAGTGTCAAAACGTGTTTTTCAGCAGAAATAAACATGTTTCTGCAAGTTTGGTCAACCCCATGTAAATTATGGGGCAGTAACAGCACACTTTTCAAAACGTGTTTTTCAGCCCGAAATAATGTTTCTGCAAGTTTGGTCAACCCCATGTAAATTATGGGGCAGTAACAGCACACTTTTCAAAACGTGTTTTTCAGCCCGAAATAAACGTGTTTTTTCAGACAACTGAATCTCCACTGAACTTCACTGAATCTGAAGCTCAGAAGAGCCCACACACTCAGCTCTTAACACCAGTGTGCAGAAAGTGTAAAAACGTGTTTTTCAGCAAAAAATAAACGTTTCTGCAAGTTTTCTTAACCTCATGTAAGTTATGGGGCAGTAACAGCACACTTTTCAAAACGTGTTTTTCAGCCCGAAATATACGCGTTTTTTTCAGACAACTGAATCCCCATGTAACAGCAAGGCTCAGAAAAGCCCACAATCTCAGCTCTTAACCACAGTGTGCAGAAAGTGTCAAAACGTGTTTTTCAGCAAAAAATAAACGTTTCTGCAAGTTTGCTCAAACTCATGTAAGTTATGGGGCAGTAACAGGACACTTTTCAAAACGTGTTTTTCAGCCCGAAATAAACGCGTTTTTTCAGACAACTGAATCCCCATGTAACAGCAAGGCTCACTAGAGCCCAAACACTCGCCTCTTAAACCCAGTGTGCAGAAAGGGTCAAAACGTGTTTTTCATTAGAAATAAACATGTTTCTGCAAGTTTGGTACACCCCATGTAAGTTATGGGGCAGTAACAGGACACTTTTCAAAACGTGTTTTTCAGCCCGAAATAAACGCGTTTTTTCAGACAACTGAATCCCCATGTAACAGCAAGGCTAACTAGAGCCCACACACTCAGCTCTTAACCCCAGTGTGCAGAAAGGGTCAAAACGTGTTTTTCAGCAAAAAATAAACGTTTCTGCAAGTTTGGTCAACCCCATGTAAGTTATGGGGCAGTAACAGCACACTTTTCAAAACGTGTTTTTCAGCCCGAAATAAACACGTTTTTTCAGACAACTGAATCCCCATGTAACAGCAAGGCTCACTAGAGCCCAAACACTCGCCTCTTAAACCCAGTGTGCAGAAAGGGTCAAAACGTGTTTTTCATTAGAAATAAACATGTTTCTGCAAGTTTGGTACACCCCATGTAAGTTATGGGGCAGTAACAGGACACTTTTCAAAACGTGTTTTTCAGCCCGAAATAAACGCGTTTTTTCAGACAACTGAATCCCCATGTAACAGCAAGGCTAACTAGAGCCCACACACTCAGCTCTTAACCCCAGTGTGCAGAAAGGGTCAAAACGTGTTTTTCAGCAGAAATAAACATGTTTCTGCAAGTTTGGTCAACCCCATGTAAGTTATGGGGCAGTAACAGCACACATTTCAAAACGTGTTTTTCAGCCCGAAATAAACACGTTTTTTCAGACAATTGAATCCCCATGTAACAGCAAGGCTCACTAGAGCCCACACACTCAGCTCTTAACCCCAGTGTGCAGAAAGGGTCAAAACGTGTTTTTCAGCAGAAATAAACATGTTTCTGCAAGTTTGGTCAACCCCATGTAAGTTATGGGGCAGTAACAGGACACTTTTCAAAACGTGTTTTTCAGCCCGAAATAAACACGTTTTTTCAGACAACTGAATGCCCATGTAACAGCAAGGCTCACTAGAGCCCACACACTCAGCTCTTAACCCCAGTGTGCAGAAAGGGTCAAAACGTGTTTTTCAGCAGAAATAAACATGTTTCTGCAAGTTTGGTCAACCCCATGTAAGTTATGGGGCAGTAACAGCACACATTTCAAAACGTGTTTTTCAGCCCGAAATAAACACGTTTTTTCAGACAACTGAATCCCCATGTAACAGCAAGGCTCACTAGAGCCCACACACTCAGCTCTTAACCCCAGTGTGCAGAAAGGGTCAAAACGTGTTTTTCAGCAGAAATAAACATGTTTCTGCAAGTTTGGTCAACCCCATGTAAGTTATGGGGCAGTAACAGGACACTTTTCAAAACGTGTTTTTCAGCCCGAAATAAACACGTTTTTTCAGACAACTGAATCCCCATGAAACAGCAAGGCTCAGAAGAGCCCACACTCTCAGCTCTTAACCCCAGTGTGCAGAAAGTGTCAAAACGTGTTTTTCAGCAGAAATAAACATGTTTCTGCAAGTTTGGTCAACCCCATGTAAATTATGGGGCAGTAACAGCAGACTTTTCAAAACGTGTTTTTCAGCCCGAAATAAACGTGTTTTTTCAGACAACTGAATCTCCACTGAACTTCACTGAATCTGAAGCTCAGAAGAGCCCAAAAACTCAGCTCTTAACACCAGTGTGCAGAAAGTGTAAAAACGTGTTTTTCAGCAAAAAATAAACGTTTCTGCAAGTTTTCTCAACCTCATGTAAGTTATGGGGCAGTAACAGCACACTTTTCAAAACGTGTTTTTCAGCCCGAAATATACGCGTTTTTTTCAGACAACTGAATCCCCATGTAACAGCAAGGCTCAGAAGAGCCTACACTCTCAGCTCTTAACCCCAGTGTGCAGAAAGTGTCAAAACGTGTTTTTCAGCAGAAATAAACATGTTTCTGCAAGTTTGGTCAACCCCATGTAAGTTATGGGGCAGTAACAGCACACTTTTCAAAACGTGTTTTTCAGCCTGAAATAAACGCATTCTTTCAGACAACTGAATCCCCATGTAACAGCAAGGCTCAGAAGAGCCCACACACTCAGCTCTTAACCCCAGTGTGCAGAAAGTGTCAAAACTTATTTTTCAGCAGAAATAAACATGTTCCTGCAAGTTTGGTCAACCCCATGTAAGTTATGGGGCAGTAACAGCACACTTTTCAAAACGTGTTTTTCAGCCCGAAAAATACGCGTTTTTTCAGACAACTGAATCCCCCTGTAACAGCAAGGTTCAGAAGAGCCCACACTCTCAGCATTTAACCCCAGTGTGCAGAAAGTGTCAAAACGTGTTTTTCAGCAGAAATAAACATGTTTCTGCAAGTTTGGTCAACCCCATGTAAGTTATGGGGCAGTAACAGCACACTTTTCAAAACGTGTTTTTCAGCCCGAAATAAACGCGTTTTTTCAGACAACTGAATCCCCATGTAACAGCAAGGCTCAGAAGAGCCCACACACTCAGCTATTAACCCCAGTGTGCAGAAGGTGTCAAAACGTGTTTTTCAGCCGAAATAAACGTTTCTGCAGGTTTGGTCAACCCCCTGTAAGTTATGGGGCAGTAACAGCACACTTTTCAAAACGTGTTTTTCAGCCCAAAATAAACGCGTTTTTTCAGACAACTGAATCCCCATGTAACTACAAGGCTCAGAAGAGCCCACACACTCAGCTCTTAACCCGAGTGTGCAGAAAGTGTCAAAACGTGTTTTTCAGCAGAAATAAACATGTTTCTGCAAGTTTGGTCAACCCCATGTAAGTTATGGGGCAGTAACAGCACACTTTTCAAAACGTGTTTTTCAGCCCGAAATAAACGCGTTTTTTCAGACAACTGAATCCCCATGTAACAGCAAGGCTCAGAAGAGCCCACACACTCAGCTATTAACCCCAGTGTGCAGAAGGTGTCAAAACGTGTTTTTCAGCCGAAATAAACGTTTCTGCAAGTTTGGTCAACCCCCTGTAAGTTATGGGGCAGTAACAGCACACTTTTCAAAACGTGTTTTTCAGCCCGAAATAAACGCGTTTTTTCAGACAACTGAATCCCCATGTAACTACAAGGCTCAGAAGAGCCCACACACTCAGCTCTTAACCCGAGTGTGCAGAAAGTGTCAAAACGTGTTTTTCAGCAGAAATAAACATGTTTCTGCAAGTTTGGTCAACCCCATGTAAGTTATGGGGCAGTAACAGCACACTTTTCAAAACGTGTTTTCCAGCCCGAAAGAAACGCGTTTTTTCAGACAACTGAAACCCCATGTAACAGCAAGGCTCAGAAGAGCCCACACACTCAGCTATTAACCCCAGTGTGCAGAAAGTGTCAAAACGTGTTTTTCAGCAGAAATAAACATGTTTCTGCAAGTTTGGTCAACCCCATGTAAATTATGGGGCAGTAACAGCACACTTTTCAAAACGTGTTTTTCAGCCCGAAATAAACGTGTTTTTTCAGACAACTGAATCTCCACTGAACTTCACTGAATCTGAAGCTCAGAAGAGCCCAAACACTCAGCTCTTAACACCAGTGTGCAGAAAGTGTAAAAACGTGTTTTTCAGCAAAAAATAAACGTTTCTGCAAGTTTGCTCAACCTCATGTAAGTTATGGGGCAGTAACAGCACACTTTTCAAAACGTGTTTTTCAGCCCGAAATAAACGCGTTTTTCAGACAACTGAATCCCCATGTAACAGCAAGGCTCAGAAAAGCCCACACACTCAGCTCTTAACCACAGTGTGCAGAAAGTGTCAAAACGTGTTTTTCAGCAAAAAATAAACGTTTCTGCAAGTTTGCTCAACCTCATGTAAGTTATGGGGCAGTAACAGGACACTTTTCAAAACGTGTTTTTCAGCCCGAAATAAACGCGTTTTTTCAGACAACTGAATCCCCATGTAACAGCAAGGCTCACTAGAGCCCACACACTCGGCTCTTAACCCCAGTGTGCAGAAAGGGTCAAAACGTGTTTTTCAGCAGAAATAAACATGTTTCTGCAAGTTTGGTACACCCCATGTAAGTTATGGGGCAGTAACAGGACACTTTTTAAAACGTGTTTTTCAGCCCGAAATAAACGCGTTTTTTCAGACAACTGAATCCCCATGTAACAGCAAGGCTAACTAGAGCCCACACACTCAGCTCTTAACCCGAGTGTGCAGAAAGTGTCAAAACGTGTTTTTCAGCAGAAATAAACATGTTTCTGCAAGTTTGGTCAACCCCATGTAAGTTATGGGGCAGTAACAGCACACTTTTCAAAACGTGTTTTCCAGCCCGAAATAAACGCGTTTTTTCAGACAACTGAAACCCCATGTAACAGCAAGGCTCAGAAGAGCCCACACACTCAGCTATTAACCCCAGTGTGCAGAAAGTGTCAAAACGTGTTTTTCAGCAGAAATAAACATGTTTCTGCAAGTTTGGTCAACCCCATGTAAATTATGGGGCAGTAACAGCACACTTTTCAAAACGTGTTTTTCAGCCCGAAATAAACGTGTTTTTTCAGACAACTGAATCTCCACTGAACTTCACTGAATCTGAATCTCAGAAGAGCCCACACACTCAGCTCTTAACACCAGTGTGCAGAAAGTGTAAAAACGTGTTTTTCAGCAAAAAATAAACGTTTCTGCAAGTTTGCTCAACCTCATGTAAGTTATGGGGCAGTAACAGCACACTTTTCAAAACGTGTTTTTCAGCCCGAAATAAACGCGTTTTTCAGACAACTGAATCCCCATGTAACAGCAAGGCTCAGAAAAGCCCACACACTCAGCTCTTAACCACAGTGTGCAGAAAGTGTCAAAACGTGTTTTTCAGCAAAAAATAAACGTTTCTGCAAGTTTGCTCACCTCATGTAAGTTATGGGGCAGTAACAGGACACTTTTCAAAACGTGTTTTTCAGCCCGAAATAAACGCGTTTTTTCAGACAACTGAATCCCCATGTAACAGCAAGGCTCACTAGAGCCCACACACTCGGCTCTTAACCCCAGTGTGCAGAAAGGGTCAAAACGTGTTTTTCAGCAGAAATAAACATGTTTCTGCAAGTTTGGTACACCCCATGTAAGTTATGGGGCAGTAACAGGACACTTTTCAAAACGTGTTTTTCAGCCCGAAATAAACGCGTTTTTTCAGACAACTGAATCCCCATGTAACAGCAAGGCTAACTAGAGCCCACACACTCAGCTCTTAACCCCAGTGTGCAGAAAGGGTCAAAACGTGTTTTTCAGCAGAAATAAACATGTTTCTGCAAGTTTGGTCAACCCCATGTAAGTTATGGGG
Source organism: Lepisosteus oculatus (assembly GCF_040954835.1). Classification (NCBI taxonomy): domain Eukaryota; kingdom Metazoa; phylum Chordata; class Actinopteri; order Semionotiformes; family Lepisosteidae; genus Lepisosteus; species Lepisosteus oculatus. The sequence goes on along the minus strand of NC_090701.1, from coordinate 26,767,438 downwards.
CAGTATCAGGACACTTTTCAAAATGTGTTTTTCAGCCCGAAATAAACACGTTTTTTCAGACAACTGAATGCCCATGTAACAGCAAGGCTCACTAGAGCCCACACACTCAGCTCTTAACCCCAGTGTGCAGAAAGTGTCAAAACGTGTTTTTCAGCAGAAATAAACATGTTTCTGCAAGTTTGGTCAACCCCATGTAAATTATGGGGCAGTAACAGCACACTTTTCAAAACGTGTTTTTCAGCCCGAAATAAACGTGTTTTTTCAGACAACTGAATCTCCACTGAACTTCACTGAATCTGAAGCTCAGAAGAGCCCAAACACTCAGCTCTTAACACCAGTGTGCAGAAAGTGTAAAAACGTGTTTTTCAGCAAAAAATAAACGTTTCTGCAAGTTTGCTCAACCTCATGTAAGTTATGGGGCAGTAACAGCACACTTTTCAAAACGTGTTTTTCAGCCCGAAATAAACGCGTTTTTCAGACAACTGAATCCCCATGTAACAGCAAGGCTCAGAAAAGCCCACACACTCAGCTCTTAACCACAGTGTGCAGAAAGTGTCAAAACGTGTTTTTCAGCAAAAAATAAACGTTTCTGCAAGTTTGCTCAACCTCATGTAAGTTATGGGGCAGTAACAGGACACTTTTCAAAACGTGTTTTTCAGCCCGAAATAAACGCGTTTTTTCAGACAACTGAATCCCCATGTAACAGCAAGGCTCACTAGAGCCCACACACTCGGCTCTTAACCCCAGTGTGCAGAAAGGGTCAAAACGTGTTTTTCAGCAGAAATAAACATGTTTCTGCAAGTTTGGTACACCCCATGTAAGTTATGGGGCAGTAACAGGACACTTTTCAAAACGTGTTTTTCAGCCCGAAATAAACGCGTTTTTTCAGACAACTGAATCCCCATGTAACAGCAAGGCTAACTAGAGCCCACACACTCAGCTCTTAACCCCAGTGTGCAGAAAGTGTCAAAACGTGTTTTTCAGCAGAAATAAACATGTTTCTGCAAGTTTGGTCAACCCCATGTAAATTATGGGGCAGTAACAGCACACTTTTCAAAACGTGTTTTTCAGCCCGAAATAAACGTGTTTTTTCAGACAACTGAATCTCCACTGAACTTCACTGAATCTGAAGCTCAGAAGAGCCCAAACACTCAGCTCTTAACACCAGTGTGCAGAAAGTGTAAAAACGTGTTTTTCAGCAAAAAATAAACGTTTCTGCAAGTTTTCTCAACCTCATGTAAATTATGGGGCAGTAACAGCACACTTTTCAAAACGTGTTTTTCAGCCCGAAATATACGCGTTTTTTTCAGACAACTGAATCCCCATGTAACAGCAAGGCTCAGAAGAGCCTACACTCTCAGCTCTTAACCCCAGTGTGCAGAAAGTGTCAAAACGTGTTTTTCAGCAGAAATAAACATGTTTCTGCAAGTTTGGTCAACCCCATGTAAGTTATGGGGCAGTAACAGCACACTTTTCAAAACGTGTTTTTCAGCCTGAAATAAACGCATTTTTTCAGACAACTGAATCCCCATGTAACAGCAAGGCTCAGAAGAGCCCACACACTCAGCTCTTAACCCCAGTGTGCAGAAAGTGTCAAAACTTGATTTTCAGCAGAAATAAACATGTTTCTGCAAGTTTGGTCAACCCCATGTAAGTTATGGGGCAGTAACAGCACACTTTTCAAAACGTGTTTTTCAGCCCGAAATAAACGCGTTTTTTCAGACAACTGAATCCCCATGTAACAGCAAGGCTCAGAAGAGCCCACACACTCAGCTATTAACCCCAGTGTGCAGAAGGTGTCAAAACGTGTTTTTCAGCCGAAATAAACGTTTCTGCAAGTTTGGTCAACCCCCTGTAAGTTATGGGGCAGTAACAGCACACTTTTCAAAACGTGTTTTTCAGCCCGAAATAAACGCGTTTTTTCAGACAACTGAATCCCCATGTAACTACAAGGCTCAGAAGAGCCCACACACTCAGCTCTTAACCCGAGTGTGCAGAAAGTGTCAAAACGTGTTTTTCAGCAGAAATAAACATGTTCCTGCAAGTTTGGTCAACCCCATGTAAGTTATGGGGCAGTAACAGCACACTTTTCAAAACGTGTTTTTCAGCCCGAAATAAACGCGTTTTTTCAGACAACTGAATCCCCATGTAACAGCAAGGCTCAGAAGAGCCCACACACTCAGCTATTAACCCCAGTGTGCAGAAGGTGTCAAAACGTGTTTTTCAGCCGAAATAAACGTTTCTGCAAGTTTGGTCAACCCCATGTAAGTTATGGGGCAGTAACAGCACACTTTTCAAAACGTGTTTTCCAGCCCGAAATAAACGCGTTTTTTCAGACAACTGAAACCCCATGTAACAGCAAGGCTCAGAAGAGCCCACACACTCAGCTATTAACCCCAGTGTGCAGAAAGTGTCAAAACGTGTTTTTCAGCAGAAATAAACATGTTTCTGCAAGTTTGGTCAACCCCATGTAAATTATGGGGCAGTAACAGCACACTTTTCAAAACGTGTTTTTCAGCCCGAAATAAACGTGTTTTTTCAGACAACTGAATCTCCACTGAACTTCACTGAATCTGAAGCTCAGAAGAGCCCACACACTCAGCTCTTAACACCAGTGTGCAAAAAGTGTAAAAACGTGTTTTTCAGCAAAAAATAAACGTTTCTGCAAGTTTGCTCAACCTCATGTAAGTTATGGGGCAGTAACAGCACACTTTTCAAAACGTGTTTTTCAGCCCGAAATAAACGCGTTTTTCAGACAACTGAATCCCCATGTAACAGCAAGGCTCAGAAAAGCCCACACACTCAGCTCTTAACCACAGTGTGCAGAAAGTGTCAAAACGTGTTTTTCAGCAAAAAATAAACGTTTCTGCAAGTTTGCTCAACCTCATGTAAGTTATGGGGCAGTAACAGGACACTTTTCAAAACGTGTTTTTCAGCCCGAAATAAACGCGTTTTTTCAGACAACTGAATCCCCATGTAACAGCAAGGCTCACTAGAGCCCACACACTCGGCTCTTAACCCCAGTGTGCAGAAAGGGTCAAAACGTGTTTTTCAGCAGAAATAAACATGTTTCTGCAAGTTTGGTACACCCCATGTAAGTTATGGGGCAGTAACAGGACACTTTTCAAAACGTGTTTTTCAGCCCGAAATAAACGCGTTTTTTCAGACAACTGAATCCCCATGTAACAGCAAGGCTAACTAGAGCCCACACACTCAGCTCTTAACCCCAGTGTGCAGAAAGGGTCAAAACGTGTTTTTCAGCAGAAATAAACATGTTTCTGCAAGTTTGGTCAACCCCATGTAAGTTATGGGGCAGTAACAGGACACTTTTCAAAACGTGTTTTTCAGCCCGAAATAAACACGTTTTTTCAGACAACTGAATGCCCATGTAACAGCAAGGCTCACTAGAGCCCACACACTCAGCTCTTAACCCCAGTGTGCAGAAAGGGTCAAAACGTGTTTTTCAGCAGAAATAAACATGTTTCTGCAAGTTTGGTCAACGACATGTAAGTTATGGGGCAGTAACAGTACACTCTGCAAAACGTGTTTTTCAGCCCGAAATAAACGCGTTTTTTCAGACAACTGAATCCCCATGTAGCAGCAAGGCTCAGAAGAGCCCACACACTCAGATCTTAACCCCAGTGTGCAGAAAGGGTCAAAACGTGTTTTTCAGCAGAAATAAACATGTTTCTGCAAGTTTGGTCAACCCCATGTAAGTTATGGGGCAGTAACAGGACACTTTTCAAAACGTGTTTTTCAGCCCGAAATAAACGCGTTTTTTCAGACAACAGAATCCCCATGTAACAGCAAGGCTAACTAGAGCCCACACACTCAGCTCTTAACCCCAGTGTGCAGAAAGGGTCAAAACGTGTTTTTCAGCAGAAATAAACATGTTTCTGCAAGTTTGGTCAACCCCATGTAAGTTATGGGGCAGTAACAGGACACTTTTCAAAACGTGTTTTTCAGCCCGAAATAAACACGTTTTTTCAGACAACTGAATCCCCATGTAACTGCAAGGCTAACTAGAGCCCACACACTCAGCTCTTAACCCCAGTGTGCAGAAAGGGTCAAAACGTGTTTTTCAGCAGAAATAAACATGTTTCTGCAAGTTTGGTCAACCCCATGTAAGTTATGGGGCAGTAACAGGACACATTTCAAAACGTGTTTTTCAGCCCGAAATAAACGCGTTTTTTCAGACAACTGAATCCCCATGTAACAGCAAGGCTCACTAGAGCCCACACACTCAGCTCTTAACCCCAGTGTGCAGAAAGGCTCAAAACGTGTTTTTCAGCAGAAATAAACATGTTTCTGCAAGTTTGGTCAACCCCATGTAAGTTATGGGGCAGTAACAGGACACTTTTCAAAACGTGTTTTTCAGCCCGAAATAAACGCGTTTTTTCAGACAACTGAATCAACATGTAACAGCAAGGCTCACTAGAGCACACACTCAGCTCTTAACCCCAGTGTGCAGAAAGGGTTAAAACGGTTTTTTCAGCAGAAATAAACATGTTTCTGCAAGTTTGGTCAACCCCATGTAAGTTATGGGGCAGTAACAGCACACATTTCAAAACGTGTTTTTCAGCCCGAAATAAACGCGTTTTTTCAGACAACTGAATCCCCATGTAACAGCAAGGCTCACTAGAGCCCACACACTCAGCTCTTAACCCCAGTGTGCAGAAAGGGGCAAAACGTGTTTTTCAGCAGAAATAAACATGTTTCTGCAAGTTTGGTCAACCCCATGTAAGTTATGGGGCAGTAACAGGACACTTTTCAAAACGTGTTTTTCAGCCCGAAATAAACGCGTTTTTTCAGACAACAGAATCCCCATGTAACAGCAAGGCTAACTAGAGCCCACACACTCAGCTCTTAACCCCAGTGTGCAGAAAGGGTCAAAACGTGTTTTTCAGCAGAAATAAACATGTTTCTGCAAGTTTGGTCAACCCCATGTAAGTTATGGGGCAGTAACAGGACACATTTCAAAACGTGTTTTTCAGCCCGAAATAAACACGTTTTTTCAGACAACTGAATCCCCATGTAACAGCAAGGCTAACTAGAGCCCACACACTCAGCTCTTAACCCCAGTGTGCAGAAAAGGTCAAAACGTGTTTTTCAGCAGAAATAAACATGTTTCTGCAAGTTTGGTCAACCCCATGTAAGTTATGGGGCAGTAACAGCTCGCATTTCAAGACGTGTTTTTCAGCCCGAAATAAACGCGTTTTTTCAGACAACTGAATCCCCATGTAACAGCAAGGCTCACTAGAGCCCAAACACTCAGCTCTTAACCCCAGTGTGCAGAAAGGGTCAAAACGTGTTTTTCAGCAGAAATAAACATGTTTCTGCAAGTTTGGTCAACCCCATGTAAGTTATGGGGCAGTAACAGGACACTTTTCAAAACGTGTTTTTCAGCCCGAAATAAACACGTTTTTTCAGACAACTGAATCCCCATGTAACTGCAAGGCTAACTAGAGCCCACACACTCAGCTCTTAACCCCAGTGTGCAGAAAGGGTCAAAACGTGTTTTTCAGCAGAAATAAACATGTTTCTGCAAGTTTGGTCAACCCCATGTAAGTTATGGGGCAGTAACAGGACACATTTCAAAACGTGTTTTTCAGCCCGAAATAAACGCGTTATTTCAGACAACTGAATCCCCATGTAACAGCAAGGCTCACTAGAGCCCACACACTCAGCTCTTAACCCCAGTGTGCAGAAAGGGTCAAAACGTGTTTTTCAGCAGAAATAAACATGTTTCTGCAAGTTTGGTCAACCCCATGTAAGTTATGGGGCAGTAACAGGACACTTTTCGAAACGTGTTTTTCAGCCCGAAATAAACGCGTTTTTTCAGACAACTGAATCCCCATGTAACAGCAAGGCTCACTATAGCCCACACACTCAGCTCTTAACCCCAGTGTGCAGAAAGGGTCAAAACGTGTTTTTCAGCAGAAATAAACATGTTTCTTCAAGTTTGGTCAACCCCATGTAAGTTATGGGGCAGTAACAGGACACTTTTCAAAACGTGTTTTTCAGCCCGAAATAAACGCGTTTTTTCAGACAACTGAATCCCCATGTAACAGCAAGGCTCACTAGAGCCCACACACTCAGCTCTTAACCCCAGTGTGCAGAAAGGGTCAAAACGTGGTTTTCAGCAGAAATAAACATGTTTCTGCAAGTTTGGTTAACCCCATGTAAGTTATGGGGCAGTAACAGCACACATTTCAAAACGTGTTTTTCAGCCCGAAATAAACGCGTTTTTTCAGACAACTGAATCCCCATGTAACAGCAAGGCTCACTAGAGTCCACACACTCAGCTCTTAACCCCAGTGTGCAGAAAGGGTCAAAACGTGTTTTTCAGCAGAAATAAACATGTTCCTTCAAGTTTGGTCAACCCCATGTAAGTTATGGGGCAGTAACAGGACACTTTTCGAAACGTGTTTTTCAGCCCGAAATAAACGCGTTTTTTCAGACAACTGAATCCCCATGTAACAGCAAGGCTCACTAGAGCCCACACACTCAGCTCTTAACCCCAGTGTGCAGAAAGGGGCAAAACGTGTTTTTCAGCAGAAATAAACATGTTTCTTCAAGTTTGGTCAACCCCATGTAAGTTATGGGGCAGTAACAGGACACATTTCAAAACGTGTTTTTCAGCCCGAAATAAACGCGTTTTTTCAGACAACTGAATCCCCATGTAACAGCAAGGCTAACTAGAGCCCACACACTCAGCTCTTAACCCCAGTGTGCAGAAAGGGGCAAAACGTGTTTTTCAGCAGAAATGAACATGTTTCTGCAAGTTTGGTCAACCCCATGTAAGTTATGGGGCAGTAACAGGACACTTTTCAAAACGTGTTTTTCAGCCCGAAATAAACGCGTTTTTTCAGACAACTGAATCCCCATGTAACAGCAAGGCTCACTAGAGCCCACACACTCAGCTCTTAACCCCAGTGTGCAGAAAGGGTCAAAACGTGTTTTTCAGCAGAAATAAACATGTTTCTGCAAGTTTGGTCAACCCCATGTAAGTTATTGGGCAGTAACAGCACACATTTCAAAACGTGTTTTTCAGCCCGAAATAAACGCGTTTTTTCAGACAACTGAATCCCTATGTAACAGCAAGGCTCACTAGAGCCCACACACTCAGCTCTTAACCCCAGTGTGCAGAAAGGGTCAAAACGTGTTTTTCAGCAGAAATAAACATGTTTCTTCAAGTTTGGTCAACCCCATGTAAGTTATGGGGCAGTAACAGGACACTTTTCGAAACGTGTTTTTCAGCCCGAAATAAACGCGTTTTTTCAGACAACTGAATCCCCATGTAACAGCAAGGCTCACTAGAGCCCACACACTCAGCTCTTAACCCCAGTGTGCAGAAAGGGTCAAAACGTGTTTTTCAGCAGAAATAAACATGTTTCTTCAAGTTTGGTCAACCCCATGTAAGTTATGGGGCAGTAACAGGACACTTTTCGAAACGTGTTTTTCAGCCCGAAATAAACACGTTTTTTCAGACAACTGAATCCCCATGTAACAGCAAGGCTCACTAGAGCCCACACACTCAGCTCTTAACCCCAGTGTGCAGAAAGGGTCAAAACGTGTTTTTCAGCAGAAATAAACATGTTTCTGCAAGTTTGGTCAACCCCATGTAAGTTATGGGGCAGTAACAGGACACTTTTCGAAACGTGTTTTTCAGCCCGAAATAAACGCGTTTTTTCAGACAACTGAATCCCCATGTAACAGCAAGGCTCACTAGAGCCCACACACTCAGCTCTTAACCCCAGTGTGCAGAAAGGGTCAAAACGTGTTTTTCAGCAGAAATAAACATGTTTCTGCAAGTTTGGTCAACCCCATGTAAGTTATGAGGCAGTAACAGGACACATTTCAAAACGTGTTTTTCAGCCCGAAATAAACGCGTTTTTTCAGACAACTGAATCCCCATGTAACAGCAAGGCTCACTAGAGCCCACACACTCAGCTCTTAACCCCAGTGTGCAGAAAGGGTCAAAACGTGTTTTTCAGCAGAAATAAACATGTTTCTTCAAGTTTGGTCAACCCCATGTAAGTTATGGGGCAGTAACAGGACACTTTTCAAAACGTGTTTTTCAGCCCGAAATAAACGCGTTTTTTCAGACAACTGAAATCCCCATGTAACAGCAAGGCTCACTAGAGCCCACACACTCAGCTCTTAACCCCAGTGTGCAGAAAGGGTCAAAACGTGTTTTTCAGCAGAAATAAACATGTTTCTGCAAGTTTGGTCAACCCCATGTAAGTTATTGGGCAGTAACAGCACACATTTCAAAACGTGTTTTTCAGCCCGAAATAAACGCGTTTTCAGACACTTATCCCCATGTAACAGCAAGGCTCACTAGAGCCCACACACTCAGCTCTTAACCCCAGTGTGCAGAAAGGGTCAAAACGTGTTTTTCAGCAGAAATAAACATGTTTCTGCAAGTTTGGTCAACCCCATGTAAGTTATTGGGCAGTAACAGCACACATTTCAAAACGTGTTTTTCAGCCCGAAATAAACGCGTTTTTTCAGACAACTGAATCCCCATGTAACAGCAAGGCTAACTAGAGCCCACACACTCAGCTCTTAACCCCAGTGTGCAGAAAGGGTCAAAACGTGTTTTCAGCAGAAATAAACATGTTTCTGCAAGTTTGGTCAACCCCATGTAAGTTATGGGGCAGTAACAGGACACTTTTCAAAACGTGTTTTTCAGCCTGAAATAAACGCGTTTTTTCAGACAACTGAATCCCCATGTAACAGCAAGGCTAACTAGAGCCCACACACTCAGCTCTTAACCCCAGTGTGCAGAAAGGGTCAAAACGTGTTTTTCAGGCAGAAATAAACATGTTTCTGCAAGTTTGTCAACCCCATGTAAGTTATGGGGGCAGTAACAGGACACATTTCAAAACGTGTTTTTCAGCCCGAAATAAACGAGTTTTTTCAGACAACTGAATCCCCATGTAACAGCAAGGCTCACTAGAGCCCACACACTCAGCTCTTAACCCCAGTGTGCAGAAAGGGTCAAAACGTGTTTTTCCAGCAGAAATAAACATGTTTCTTCAAGTTTGGTCAACCCCATGTAAGTTATGGGCAGTAACAGGACACTTTTCGAAACGTGTTTTTCAGCCCGAAATAAACGCGTTTTTTCAGACAACTGAATCCCCATGTAACAGCAAGGCTCACTAGAGCCCACACACTCAGCTCTTAACCCCAGTGTGCAGAAAGGGTCAAAACGTGTTTTTCAGCAGAAATAAACATGTTTCTTCAAGTTTGGTCAACCCCATGTAAGTTATGGGGCAGTAACAGGACACTTTTCGAAACGTGTTTTTCAGCCCGAAATAAACGCGTTTTTTCAGACAACTGAATCCCCATGTAACAGCAAGGCTCACTAGAGCCCACACACTCAGCTCTTAACCCCAGTGTGCAGAAAGGGTCAAAACGTGTTTTTCAGCAGAAATAAACATGTTTCTGCAAGTTTGGTCAACCCCATGTAAGTTATTGGGCAGTAACACCACACATTTCAAAACGTGTTTTTCAGCCCGAAATAAACGCGTTTTTTCAGACAACTGAATCCCCATGTAACAGCAAGGCTCACTAGAGCCCACACACTCAGCTCTTAACCCCAGTGTGCAGAAAGGGTCAAAACGTGTTTTTCAGCAGAAATAAACATGTTTCTTCAAGTTTGGTCAACCCCATGTAAGTTATGGGGCAGTAACAGGACACTTTTCGAAACGTGTTTTTCAGCCCGAAATAAACGCGTTTTTTCAGACAACTGAATCCCCATGTAACAGCAAGGCTCACTAGAGCCCACACACTCAGCTCTTAACCCCAGTGTGCAGAAAGGGTCAAAACGTGTTTTTCAGCAGAAATAAACATGTTTCTGCAAGTTTGGTCAACCCCATGTAAGTTATGGGGCAGTAACAGGACACTTTTCGAAACGTGTTTTTCAGCCCGAAATAAACGCGTTTTTTCAGACAACTGAATCCCCATGTAACAGCAAGGCTCACTAGAGCCCACACACTCAGCTCTTAACCCCAGTGTGCAGAAAGGGGCAAAACGTGTTTTTCAGCAGAAATAAACATGTTTCTGCAAGTTTGGTCAACCCCATGTAAGTTATTGGGCAGTAACAGCACACATTTCAAAACGTGTTTTTCAGCCCGAAATAAACGCGTTTTTTCAGACAACTTAATCCCCATGTAACAGCAAGGCTCACTAGAGCCCACACACTCAGCTCTTAACCCCAGTGTGCAGAAAGGGTCAAAACGTGTTTTTCAGCAGAAATAAACATGTTTCTGCAAGTTTGGTCAACCCCATGTAAGTTATGGGGCAGTAACAGGACACTTTTCGAAACGTGTTTTTCAGCCCGAAATAAACGCGTTTTTTCAGACAACTGAATCCCCATGTAACAGCAAGGCTCACTAGAGCCCACACACTCAGCTCTTAACCCCAGTGTGCAGAAAGGGTCAAAACGTGTTTTTCAGCAGAAATAAACATGTTTCTGCAAGTTTGGTCAACCCCATGTAAGTTATGGGGCAGTAACAGGACACTTTTCAAAACGTGTTTTTCAGCCCGAAATAAACGCGTTTTTTCAGACAACTGAATCCCCATGTAACAGCAAGGCTAACTAGAGCCCACACACTCAGCTCTTAACCCCAGTGTGCAGAAAGGGTCAAAACGTGTTTTTCAGCAGAAATAAATATGTTTCTGCAAGTTTGGTCAACCCCATGTAAGTTATTGGGCAGTAACAGCACACATTTCAAAACGTGTTTTTCAGCCCGAAATAAACGCGTTTTTTCAGACAACTGAATCCCCATGTAACAGCAAGGCTCACTAGAGCCCACACACTCAGCTCTTAACCCCAGTGTGCAGAAAGGGTCAAAACGTGTTTTTCAGCAGAAATAAACATGTTTCTGCAAGTTTGGTACACCCCATGTAAGTTATGGGGCAGTAACAGGACACTTTTCAAAACGTGTTTTTCAGCCCGAAATAAACGCGTTTTTTCAGACAACTGAATCCCCATGTAACAGCAAGGCTAACTAGAGCCCACACACTCAGCTCTTAACCCCAGTGTGCAGAAAGGGTCAAAACGTGTTTTTCAGCAGAAATAAACATGTTTCTGCAAGTTTGGTCAACCCCATGTAAGTTATGGGGCAGTAACAGGACACTTTTCAAAACGTGTTTTTCAGCCCGAAATAAACACGTTTTTTCAGACAACTGAATGCCCATGTAACAGCAAGGCTCACTAGAGCCCACACACTCAGCTCTTAACCCCAGTGTGCAGAAAGGGTCAAAACGTGTTTTTCAGCAGAAATAAACATGTTTCTGCAAGTTTGGTCAACGACATGTAAGTTATGGGGCAGTAACAGTACACTCTGCAAAACGTGTTTTTCAGCCCGAAATAAACGCGTTTTTTCAGACAACTGAATCCCCATGTAGCAGCAAGGCTCAGAAGAGCCCACACACTCAGATCTTAACCCCAGTGTGCAGAAAGGGTCAAAACGTGTTTTTCAGCAGAAATAAACATGTTTCTGCAAGTTTGGTCAACCCCATGTAAGTTATGGGGCAGTAACAGGACACTTTTCAAAACGTGTTTTTCAGCCCGAAATAAACGCGTTTTTTCAGACAACAGAATCCCCATGTAACAGCAAGGCTAACTAGAGCCCACACACTCAGCTCTTAACCCCAGTGTGCAGAAAGGGTCAAAACGTGTTTTTCAGCAGAAATAAACATGTTTCTGCAAGTTTTGGTCAACCCCATGTAAGTTATGGGGCAGTAACAGGACACTTTTCAAAACGTGTTTTTCAGCCCGAAATAAACACGTTTTTTCAGACAACTGAATCCCCATGTAACTGCAAGGCTAACTAGAGCCCACACACTCAGCTCTTAACCCCAGTGTGCAGAAAGGGTCAAAACGTGTTTTTCAGCAGAAATAAACATGTTTCTGCAAGTTTGGTCAACCCCATGTAAGTTATGGGGCAGTAACAGGACACATTTCAAAACGTGTTTTTCAGCCCGAAATAAACGCGTTTTTTCAGACAACTGAATCCCCATGTAACAGCAAGGCTCACTAGAGCCCACACACTCAGCTCTTAACCCCAGTGTGCAGAAAGGCTCAAAACGTGTTTTTCAGCAGAAATAAACATGTTTCTGCAAGTTTGGTCAACCCCATGTAAGTTATGGGGCAGTAACAGGACACTTTTCAAAACGTGTTTTTCAGCCCGAAATAAACGCGTTTTTTCAGACAACTGAATCAACATGTAACAGCAAGGCTCACTAGAGCACACACTCAGCTCTTAACCCCAGTGTGCAGAAAGGGTAAAACGGTTTTTCAGCAGAAATAAACATGTTTCTGCAAGTTTGGTCAACCCCATGTAAGTTATGGGGCAGTAACAGCACACATTTCAAAACGTGTTTTTCAGCCCGAAATAAACGCGTTTTTTCAGACAACTGAATCCCCATGTAACAGCAAGGCTCACTAGAGCCCACACACTCAGCTCTTAACCCCAGTGTGCAGAAAGGGGCAAAACGTGTTTTTCAGCAGAAATAAACATGTTTCTGCAAGTTTGGTCAACCCCATGTAAGTTATGGGGCAGTAACAGGACACTTTTCAAAACGTGTTTTTCAGCCCGAAATAAACGCGTTTTTTCAGACAACAGAATCCCCATGTAACAGCAAGGCTAACTAGAGCCCACACACTCAGCTCTTAACCCCAGTGTGCAGAAAGGGTCAAAACGTGTTTTTCAGCAGAAATAAACATGTTTCTGCAAGTTTGGTCAACCCCATGTAAGTTATTGGGCAGTAACAGCACACATTTCAAAACGTGTTTTTCAGCCCGAAATAAACGCGTTTTTTCAGACAACTGAATCCCTATGTAACAGCAAGGCTCACTAGAGCCCACACACTCAGCTCTTAACCCCAGTGTGCAGAAAGGGTCAAAACGTGTTTTTCAGCAGAAATAAACATGTTTCTTCAAGTTTGGTCAACCCCATGTAAGTTATGGGGCAGTAACAGGACACTTTTCGAAACGTGTTTTTCAGCCCGAAATAAACGCGTTTTTTCAGACAACTGAATCCCCATGTAACAGCAAGGCTCACTAGAGCCCAAACACTCAGCTCTTAACCCCAGTGTGCAGAAAGGGTCAAAACGTGTTTTTCAGCAGAAATAAACATGTTTCTGCAAGTTTGGTCAACCCCATGTAAGTTATGGGGCAGTAACAGGACACTTTTCAAAACGTGTTTTTCAGCCCGAAATAAACACGTTTTTTCAGACAACTGAATCCCCATGTAACTGCAAGGCTAACTAGAGCCCACACACTCAGCTCTTAACCCCAGTGTGCAGAAAGGGTCAAAACGTGTTTTTCAGCAGAAATAAACATGTTTCTGCAAGTTTGGTCAACCCCATGTAAGTTATGGGGCAGTAACAGGACACATTTCAAAACGTGTTTTCAGCCCGAAATAACGCGTTATTTCAGACAACTGAATCCCCATGTAACAGCAAGGCTCACTAGAGCCCACACACTCAGCTCTTAACCCCAGTGTGCAGAAAGGGTCAAAACGTGTTTTTCAGCAGAAATAAACATGTTTCTGCAAGTTTGGTCAACCCCATGTAAGTTATGGGGCAGTAACAGGACACTTTTCAAAACGTGTTTTTCAGCCCGAAATAAACGCGTTTTTCAGACAACTGAATCAACATGTAACAGCAAGGCTCACTAGAGCACACACTCAGCTCTTAACCCCAGTGTGCAGAAAGGGTTAAAACGGTTTTTCAGCAGAAATAAACATGTTTCTGCAAGTTTGGTCAACCCCATGTAAGTTATGGGGCAGTAACAGCACACATTTCAAAACGTGTTTTTCAGCCCGAAATAAACGCGTTTTTTCAGACAACTGAATCCCCATGTAACAGCAAGGCTCACTAGAGCCCACACACTCAGCTCTTAACCCCAGTGTGCAGAAAGGGTCAAAACGTGTTTTTCAGCAGAAATAAACATGTTTCTTCAAGTTTGGTCAACCCCATGTAAGTTATGGGGCAGTAACAGGACACATTTCAAAACGTGTTTTTCAGCCCGAAATAAACGCGTTTTTTCAGACAACTGAATCCCCATGTAACAGCAAGGCTCACTAGAGCCCACACACTCAGCTCTTAACCCCAGTGTGCAGAAAGGGTCAAAACGTGTTTTTCAGCAGAAATAAACATGTTTCTTCAAGTTTGGTCAACCCCATGTAAGTTATGGGGCAGTAACAGGACACTTTTCGAAACGTGTTTTTCAGCCCGAAATAAACGCGTTTTTTCAGACAACTGAATCCCCATGTAACAGCAAGGCTCACTATAGCCCACACACTCAGCTCTTAACCCCAGTGTGCAGAAAGGGTCAAAACGTGTTTTTCAGCAGAAATAAACATGTTTCTTCAAGTTTGGTCAACCCCATGTAAGTTATGGGGCAGTAACAGGACACTTTTCAAAACGTGTTTTTCAGCCCGAAATAAACGCGTTTTTTCAGACAACTGAATCCCCATGTAACAGCAAGGCTCACTAGAGCCCACACACTCAGCTCTTAACCCCAGTGTGCAGAAAGGGTCAAAACGTGTTTTTCAGCAGAAATAAACATGTTCCTTCAATTTGGTCAACCCCATGTAAGTTATGGGGCAGTAACAGGACACTTTTCGAAACGTGTTTTTCAGCCCGAAATAAACGCGTTTTTTCAGACAACTGAATCCCCATGTAACAGCAAGGCTCACTAGAGCCCACACACTCAGCTCTTAACCCCAGTGTGCAGAAAGGGGCAAAACGTGTTTTTCAGCAGAAATAAACATGTTTCTTCAAGTTTGGTCAACCCCATGTAAGTTATGGGGCAGTAACAGGACACATTTCAAAACGTGTTTTTCAGCCCGAAATAAACGCGTTTTTTCAGACACTGAATCCCCATGTAACAGCAAGGCTAACTAGAGCCCACACACTCAGCTCTTAACCCCAGTGTGCAGAAGGGGCAAAACGTGTTTTTCAGCAGAAATGAACATGTTTCTGCAAGTTTGGTCAACCCCATGTAAGTTATGGGGCAGTAACAGGACACATTTCAAAACGTGTTTTCAGCCCGAAATAACGCGTTTTTTCAGACAACTGAATCCCCATGTAACAGCAAGGCTCACTAGAGCCCACACACTCAGCTCTTAACCCCAGTGTGCAGAAAGGGTCAAAACGTGTTTTTCAGCAGAAATAAAACATGTTTCTGCAAGTTTGGTCAACCCCCATGTAAGTTATTGGGCAGTAACAGCACACATTTCAAAACGTGTTTTTCAGCCCGAAATAAACGCGTTTTTTCAGACAACTGAATCCCTATGTAACAGCAAGGCTCACTAGAGCCCACACACTCAGCTCTTAACCCCAGTGTGCAGAAAGGGTCAAAACGTGTTTTTCAGCAGAAATAAACATGTTTCTTCAAGTTTGGTCAACCCCATGTAAGTTATGGGGCAGTAACAGGACACTTTTCGAAACGTGTTTTTCAGCCCGAAATAAACGCGTTTTTTCAGACAACTGAATCCCCATGTAACAGCAAGGCTCACTAGAGCCCACACACTCAGCTCTTAACCCCAGTGTGCAGAAGGGTCAAAACGTGTTTTTCAGCAGAAATAAACATGTTTCTTCAAGTTTGGTCAACCCCATGTAAGTTATGGGGCAGTAACAGGACACATTTCAAAACGTGTTTTTCAGCCCGAAATAAACGCGTTTTTTCAGACAACTGAATCCCCATGTAACAGCAAGGCTCACTAGAGCCCACACACTCAGCTCTTAACCCCAGTGTGCAGAAAGGGTCAAAACGTGTTTTTCAGCAGAAATAAACATGTTTCTGCAAGTTTGGTCAACCCCATGTAAGTTATGGGGCAGTAACAGGACACTTTTCGAAACGTGTTTTTCAGCCCGAAATAAACACGTTTTTTCAGACAACCTGAATCCCCATGTAACAGCAAGGCTCACTAGAGCCCACACACTCAGCTCTTAACCCCAGTGTGCAGAAAGGGTCAAAACGTGTTTTTCAGCAGAAATAAACATGTTTCTGCAAGTTTGGTCAACCCCATGTAAGTTATGGGCAGTAACAGGACACTTTTCAAAACGTGTTTTTCAGCCCGAAATAAACGCGTTTTTTCAGACAACTGAATCCCCATGTAACAGCAAGGCTCACTAGAGCCCACACACTCAGCTCTTAACCCCAGTGTGCAGAAAGGGTCAAAACGTGTTTTTCAGCAGAAATAAACATGTTTCTGCAAGTTTGGTCAACCCCATGTAAGTTATGAGGCAGTAACAGGACACATTTCAAAACGTGTTTTTCAGCCCGAAATAAACGCGTTTTTTCAGACAACTGAATCCCCATGTAACAGCAAGGCTCACTAGAGCCCACACACTCAGCTCTTAACCCCAGTGTGCAGAAAGGGTCAAAACGTGTTTTTCAGCAGAAATAAACATGTTTCTTCAAGTTTGGTCAACCCATGTAAGTTATGGGGCAGTAACAGGACACTTTTCGAAACGTGTTTTTCAGCCCGAAATAAACGCGTTTTTCAGACAACTGAATCCCCATGTAACAGCAAGGCTCACTAGAGCCCACACACTCAGCTCTTAACCCCAGTGTGCAGAAAGGGTCAAAACGTGTTTTTCAGCAGAAATAAACATGTTTCTGCAAGTTTGGTCAACCCCATGTAAGTTATTGGGCAGTAACAGCACACATTTCAAAACGTGTTTTTCAGCCCGAAATAAACGCGTTTTTTCAGACAACTTAATCCCCATGTAACAGCAAGGCTCACTAGAGCCCACACACTCAGCTCTTAACCCCAGTGTGCAGAAAGGGTCAAAACGTGTTTTTCAGCAGAAAATAAACATGTTTCTGCAAGTTTGGTCAACCCCATGTAAGTTATTGGGCAGTAACAGGACACATTTCAAAACGTGTTTTTCAGCCCGAAATAAACGCGTTTTTTCAGACAACTGAATCCCCATGTAACAGCAAGGCTAACTAGAGCCCACACACTCAGCTCTTAACCCCAGTGTGCAGAAAGGGTCAAAACGTGTTTTTCAGCAGAAATAAACATGTTTCTGCAAGTTTGGTCAACCCCATGTAAGTTATGGGGCAGTAACAGGACACTTTTCAAACGTGTTTTTCAGCCTGAAATAAACGCGTTTTTTCAGACAACTGAATCCCCATGTAACAGCAAGGCTAACTAGAGCCACACACTCAGCTCTTAACCCCAGTGTGCAGAAAGGGTCAAAACGTGTTTTTCAGCAGAAATAAACATGTTTCTGCAGTTTGGTCAACCCCATGTAAGTTATGGGGCAGTAACAGACACATTTCAAAACGTGTTTTTCAGCCCGAATAAACGAGTTTTTTCAGACAACTGAATCCCCATGTAACAGCAAGGCTCACTAGAGCCCACACACTCAGCTCTTAACCCCAGTGTGCAGAAAGGGTCAAAACGTGTTTTTCAGCAGAAATAAACATGTTTCTGCAAGTTTGGTCAACCCCATGTAAGTTATGGGGCAGTAACAGGACACTTTTCGAAACGTGTTTTTCAGCCCGAAATAAACGCGTTTTTTCAGACAACTGAATCCCCATGTAACAGCAAGGCTCACTAGAGCCCACACACTCAGCTCTTAACCCCAGTGTGCAGAAAGGGTCAAAACGTGTTTTTCAGCAGAAATAAACATGTTCTTCAAGTTTGTCAACCCCATGTAAGTTATGGGGCAGTAACAGGACACTTTTCGAAACGTGTTTTTCAGCCCGAAATAAACGCGTTTTTTCAGACAACTGAATCCCCATGTAACAGCAAGGCTCACTAGAGCCCACACACTCAGCTCTTAACCCCAGTGTGCAGAAAGGGTCAAAACGTGTTTTTCAGCAGAAATAAACATGTTTCTGCAAGTTTGGTCAACCCCATGTAAGTTATTGGGCAGTAACACCACACATTTCAAACGTGTTTTTCAGCCCGAAATAAACGCGTTTTTTCAGACAACTGAATCCCCATGTAACAGCAAGGCTCACTAGAGCCCACACACTCAGCTCTTAACCCCAGTGTGCAGAAAGGGTCAAAACGTGTTTTTCAGCAGAAATAAACATGTTTCTTCAAGTTTGGTCAACCCCATGTAAGTTATGGGGCAGTAACAGGACACTTTTCGAAAACGTGTTTTTCAGCCCGAAATAAACGCGTTTTTTCAGACAACTGAATCCCCATGTAACAGCAAGGCTCACTAGAGCCCACACACTCAGCTCTTAACCCCAGTGTGCAGAAAGGGTCAAAACGTGTTTTTCAGCAGAAATAAACATGTTTCTGCAAGTTTGGTCAACCCCATGTAAGTTATGGGGCAGTAACAGGACACTTTTCGAAACGTGTTTTTCAGCCCGAAATAAACGCGTTTTTTTCAGACAACTGAATCCCCATGTAACAGCAAGGCTCACTAGAGCCCACACACTCAGCTCTTAACCCCAGTGTGCAGAAAGGGTCAAAACGTGTTTTTCAGCAGAAATAAACATGTTTCTGCAAGTTTGGTCAACCCCATGTAAGTTATTGGGACGTTTTTCAGACAACTTAATCCCCATGTAACAGCAAGGCTCACTAGAGCCCACACACTCATTAACCCAGTGTGCAGAAAGGGTCAAAACGTGTTTTTAACCCATGTAAGTTATGGGGCAGTAACAGGACACTTTCGAAACCTGTAACAGCAAGGCTCACTAGAGCCCACCTCTGCAAGTTTGTCAACCCCATGTTTGGGGCAGTAACAGGACACTTTTCAAAACGTGTTTGAATCCCCATGTAACAGCAAGGCTAACTAGAGCCCACACACTCAGCTCTTAACCCCAGTGTGCAAGGGTCAAAACGTGTTTTTCAAAATATATGGCAACGCGTTTTTCAGACAACTGAATCCCCATGTAACAGCAAGGCTCACTAGAGCCCACACACTCAGCTCTTACCCCAGTGTGCAGAAAGAATAACATGTTTCTGCAAGTTTGTCGCGCAAAACGTGTTTTCAGCAGAATAAACATGTTTCTGCAACTTTGGTCAACCCCATGTAAGTTATGGGGCAGTAACAGGACACTTTTCAAAACGTGTTTTTCAGCTCGAAATAAACGCGTTTTTTCAGACACTGAATCCCATGTAACAGCAAGGCTAACTAGAGCCCACACACTCAGCTCTTAACCCCAGTGTGCAGAAAGGGTCAAAACGTGTTTTTTCAGCAGAAATAAACATGTTTCTGGCAGTTTGGTCAACCCCATGTAAGTATGGGGCAGTAACAGGACAACTTTTCGAAACGTGTTTTTCAGCCCGAATAAACGCGTTTTTTCAGACAACTGAATCCCCATGTAACAGCAAGCTCACTAGAGCCCACACACTCAGCTCTTAACCCCAGTGTGCAGAAAGGGTCAAAACGTGTTTTTCAGCAGAAATAAACATGTTTCTGCAAGTTTGGTCAACCCCATGTAAGTTATGGGGCAGTAACAGGACACTTTTCGAAACGTTTTTTCAGCCCGAAATAAACACGTTTTTTCAGACAACTGAATCCCATGTAACAGCAAGGCTCACTAGAGCCCACACACTCAGCTCTTAACACCAGTGTGCAGAAGGGTCAAAACGTGTTTTTCAGCAGAAATAACATGTTTCTGCAAGTTGGTCAACCCCATGTAAGTTATGGGGCAGTAACAGGACACTTTTCGAAACGTGTTTTTCAGCCCGAAATAAACGCGTTTTTTCAGACAACTGAATCCCCATGTAACAGCAAGTCTCACTAGAGCCCACACCACTCAGCTCTTAACCCCAGTGTGCAGAAAGGGTCAAAACGTGTTTTTCAGCAGAAATAAACATGTTTCTGCAAGTTTGGTCAACCCCAATGTAAGGTATGAGGCAGTAACAGGACACATTTCAAAACGTGTTTTTCAGCCGAAATAAACCGTTTTTTCAGACAACTGAATCCCCATGTACAGCAAGGCTCACTAGAGCCCACACACTCAGCTCTTAAACCCAGTGGTGCAGAAAGGGTCAAACGTGTTTTTCAGCAGAAATAAACATGTTTCTTCAAGTTTTTCAACCCCATGTAAGTTATGG
The DNA here is from genome assembly GCF_040954835.1 of Lepisosteus oculatus. Taxonomy (NCBI): domain Eukaryota; kingdom Metazoa; phylum Chordata; class Actinopteri; order Semionotiformes; family Lepisosteidae; genus Lepisosteus; species Lepisosteus oculatus. The sequence goes on along the minus strand of NC_090701.1, from coordinate 26,747,378 downwards.
GGCAGTTAACAGGACACTTTTCGAAACGTTTTTTCAGCCCGAAATAAACGCGTTTTTTCAGACAACTGAATCCCATGTAACAGCAAGGCTCACTAGAGCCCACACACTCAGCTCTTAAACCCAGTGTGCAGAAAGGGTCAAAACGTGTTTTCAGCAGAAATAAACATTTTTCTTCAAGTTTGGTCAACCCCATGTAAGTTATGGGCAGTAACAGGACACATTTCAAAACGTGTTTTTCAGCCGAAATAAACGCGTTTTTTTCAGACACTGAATCCCCATGTAACAGCAAGGCTCACTAGAGCCCACACACTCAGCTCTTAACCCCAGTGTGCAGAAAGGGTCAAAACGTGTTTATCAGCA